>NC_047143.1:24111319-24711319 GCF_009829125.3 Periophthalmus magnuspinnatus | reverse complement strand
GGGCTCGTATTTCACTGTTTTCTATGTTATAATGTCGTTTTCTCGTCACAAACAGACCTGGAGTTGTTGTTTCGTTTCATTCGTTTAACGCAAAAACCCTGCAGATTTAAGCTGAGTTCTTCTCTCAAACTGAAAACGCTCAGTTCCACCTTGTGATGTCATGCGGTGATACAGGAAGTGCTCCGTTTTTGAGCTTTGACATGTGTGAATGAAACAAAACACAACTCCAGGTCTGTTTTCGAAGACGTAACAACATTAAAACATGGCAAAAAGCTAAAAAAAAGTCAAGTTTGCGTAATATAGAACCTTTAAGATATTTAATTAATCAAATAAATCTTGTTTAGAGCTTTGTACTAATACTAGAATGTGTCCCGTAGCTCCCGTTGACGTCGTTATCCCAGGACAGTAAGCAAGTGTTTGTACAACTTCTATGGGACAATGTGAATCTGCATCAAGAACCTGGAGATCCGCTTTATCTTTTATGGAGGACATTTTGTAAGTTTGTTTTGATGAATGGGATTTAAATGTTGTTGCAATTCCTCCTTCGTCCACAAGAGGTCAGACCGATATCACATTTGAGGCGCTGACGGTTGGATTTTTGCTGATTTTAGTGGAGAAGAAGGGAACTCTGGCTCCAACCGATCACCAGGAGATCAGGACTCTTCTCAACACGATCGTTCGCAACATCCAAACCAACGACGTGTACGGGCCTATTAATCTGCTGCTCCGAGAAATTAAAAGACGTCCGGAGGGAGTGAAGCGGCAAAGGTTGGTCTTTCAGATAAAAACAAAACGTATTTATAACTTGGCATAATTCTAACGTTATATTTGTGCTTATAGGAGCGTCTATAGAGAAATACTTTTCCTTTCACTTGTGGCTTTGGGTCGAGAAAACATCGATGTTGGTGAGTACAAGTTCAGCTTTCTGTTACAGGCAACAGTTTGAGTTTTTTTATTTTTATTTTTTTTAACCATTAAAAAGATAATATATTGTTTTGAATTGTTAATCGCCATGGCAACCGAGCAATTTGTTTCTTGTTTTGTTTAGGTTTTTTTTTTTATCACTGACACGTGTTACCATGGGTCTCAATGATTTAAAAATAATAAAATAAATAAGATGGTTGCCATGGCAATTAACACAAAATATTATAGGCAACATTGTGAGGTTTTTTTTAACCATTAAAAAGATAATATTTTGTGTTGAATTGTTAATCACCATGGCAACTGAGTAATCTGTTTGTTTTTGTTTTTTTGTTTTTTTTTTATAACACGGGTCTCAATGAAAAAACAAAACCAACAACAAACAAATAGGACCGTTGCCATGGTGATGTTAAGATAAATATTACAGGCAACATTTTGTAGTTTTTTTTTTACCATTAAAAAGATAATATTTTGTTTTGAACTGTTAAATACCACGGCAACAGAGTTATTTGTTTGTTTGTTTGTTTTTTGGATAACACGGGCGTCAATGAAAAAAAACAAACAAAAAAACCCAGCAACAAACAAATAGGACGGTTGCCATGGTGATTTACACTTCCAAACAACTACGCTCTAATGGCTGAACTATAAAAATGAACAAATATTTATTAAAAATGATTCAAGCTTCTCAACTACTTAACTAAAAAACCCAGATCCTTAATTAAATTGTTATTAAGCCATTCTTCACATCTATTTGTCACTGTTCATGCTTTATAAATGATGATTAAGATGTAGTTCATATAAAATGGTACTAAACAGACTAAAGAAAGTTTAGTATAAAGAAGTGGACGTCACAGCTTCAGCTTCAGTCAAATGAACCTCAGTCTGGCAGCTATAGGAGCTAATTTGGAGCAGAATTGTGCACCTCATGTTCACTTCATCATTGGAGCAGTCAGCAGATCCATTTATATAAACAGTCTATGGAACCAAACCATGGATAAATACAGCAGCTTTACAATGACTGAGATACGTCACTAAAATGGGGTTGATTATGGCCAAAACCTCCTCGTCAAAGCCTGATCTCATCACATCCCAGAAGCTCAGCAGGGCCAGACCTGGTTAGGATTTGGATGGGAGACAAAACCTGTCGTTGTGTCCTTAGGCAAGACACTTCACACACATTAACTAGTATGAATGTGGTGAGTGTGTCTCACATCTTCAGGAAGACTGTTACAGGTTTTAGCTGCGTAAAACTGAAACGCTGATACTCCATGATTAGTCCTGACTCTGGGACCAGCAGGAGGGCAGGACTAAAATGGGACTAAAGCAGGGACTAAAGCGGGACTAAAGCGGGACTAAAGCAGGGACTAAAGAGAGACTAAAGCGGGACTAAAGCGGGACTAAAGCAGGACTAAAGCAGGGACTAAAGCGGGACTAAAGCAGGTTTAAAGCAGGACTAAAGCGGGACTAAAGCGGGACTAAAGCGGGACTAAAGCGGGACTAAAGCGGGACTAAAGCGGGACTAAAGCGGGACTAAAGCGGGACTAAAGCGGGACTAAGGCAGGACTACGGCAGGACTAAAGCAGGGACTAAAGCGGGTCTAAAGCAGGGACTAAAGCAGGGACTAAAGCAGGGACTAACGCGGGTTTAAAGCAGGACTAAAGCGGGACTAAAGCAGGGACTAAAGCAGGGACTAAAGCAGGACTAAAGCAGGACTACGGCAGGACTAAAGCAGGGACTAAAGCGGGTCTAAAGCAGGGACTAAAGCAAGGTTTAAAGCGGGACTAAAGCGGGACTAAAGCAGGGACTAAAGCAGGGACTAAAGCAGGGACTAAAGCAGGACTAAAGCGGGACTAAAGCGGGACTAAAGCGGGACTAAAGCAGGACTACGGCAGGACTAAAGCAGGGACTAAAGCGGGTCTAAAGCAGGGACTAAAGCAGGGACTAACGCGGGTTTAAAGCAGGACTAAAGCAGGACTAAAGCGGGACTAAAGCAGGGACTAAAGCAGGGACTAAAGCAGGGACTAAAGCAGGACTACGGCAGGACTAAAGCAGGGACTAAAGCGGGTCTAAAGCAGGGACTAACGCGGGTCTAAAGCAGGGACTAAAGCAGGGACTAAAGCAGGACTAAAGCAAGGTTTAAAGCAGGACTAAAGCGGGACTAAAGCGGGACTACGGCAGGACTAAAGCAGGGACTAAAGCAGGGACTAAAGCGGGACTAAAGCAGGACTAAAGCAGGACTACGGCAGGACTAAAGCAGGGACTAAAGCAGGGACTAAAGCAGGACTAAAGCAAGGTTTAAAGCAGGACTAAAGCGGGACTAAAGCAGGGACTAAAGCAGGACTACGGCAGGACTAAAGCAGGGACTAAAGCGGGTCTAAAGCAGGGACTAAAGCAGGGACTAAAGCAGGGACTAACGCGGGTTTAAAGCAGGACTAAAGCGGGACTAAAGCAGGGACTAAAGCAGGGACTAAAGCAGGGACTAAAGCAGGGACTAAAGCAGGACTAAAGCAAGGTTTAAAGCGGGACTAAAGCGGGACTAAAGCAGGGACTAAAGCGGGACTAAAGCGGGACTAAAGCGGGACTAAAGCAGGGACTAAAGCAGGACTACGGCAGGACTAAAGCAGGGACTAAAGCAGGGACTAAAGCAGGGACTAACGCGGGTCTAAAGCAGGGACTAACGCGGGTTTAAAGCAGGACTAAAGCGGGACTAAAGCGGGACTAAAGCAGGGACTAAAGCAGGGACTAAAGCAGGACTACGGCAGGACTAAAGCAGGGACTAAAGCGGGTCTAAAGCAGGGACTAACGCGGGTCTAAAGCGGGACTAAAGCAGGACTAAAGCAAGGTTTAAAGCGGGACTAAAGCGGGACTAAAGCAGGGACTAAAGCAGGGACTAAAGCAGGGACTAAAGCAGGGACTAAAGCGGGACTAAAGCAAGGTTTAAAGCAGGACTAAAGCGGGACTAAAGCAGGGACTAAATCAAGAGTAAATCAAGAGTAAATCAGGACTAAATGTGTGAAGTACTTCCTGGTTCTAATAATTATCACGACAAACCTCACTCATGTCTCTTTTTCCCTGCGCAGAGGCCTTTGATCGAGAGTACCGCTCGGCCTACGATGAACTCGGCCCTGAACAGCTCAAAACGCTGCATCGAATCGACCACCCCCCGAGCCCCAGCGTCCAGTGGTGCCTCAAATGCTTCGGCGCGCCCATCATCTAAACAAAGGATCTAAATCAGACTCAGGAAACTCGTTGGCCCTACATGGTACTAAACGTTCTGGACTTTAAGAGGAAGCCCGTCGTCTGCCTGTTTTTTTTCTTTTTTTTTTAATCTTTTGTTGTGATTTTCCAAGCTACAGTTTTGTTTTTTTGTTTTTTCTTGGACCGTAGCAGCAAATCTATCAGGACTTTTGTCAGTGTATATATGGTTTGTAAAAATTCATTTCACTCTCTGTCTGTCCCGAAGGTCCCGTTTAGTGCGTGTCCCTCGTTTAAAACTGTCAGATCGACGTGGAGCCGTGGACCTTGTATAGACTGATCCAAATCTGCACTTTCAAAAATGTTCTTTGTACATATTTTTACCGGGCGGATGTGTAAACCGAGTTTGCCTGCGGATCGCGACAACGTGTTTGGTCCGTGTCTTAATATTTTCGAAGAACGACACCTGGATCTCTGTAAATATATCCGCAGCAGAAGAGAGTTTATCGTCTCGGGACAATCGCGATTTCATTTTGAGCTATTCATTCTAAAACATTCCAGACGTCTACGTGTCTTAAGCATCGTTTTTCTACACGTTTGCACACAATGACTGACTCGCTAATCATAACTCACATTGTTAACGGCTCATTTATTAAAACAAATACGATGATTTGGGGTTTTGACGCCAGATTCCTAGCAAAACCGTAGAAGTAGTGTACGTTTTGACTTGCGGTAACCCATAGCAACCTTTGTTAAAATGTGTAGTGGATTTAATACTTAAACGTTTTGACATTCCATCGATACTACGTGTAAAACTAGGAAAACAGAAAGAGAGAGAAAAGCTGCGTATGTTTTAAAATATGAAATAGAAACACTGACCTGTACAGATAAATCTACTCAAATGTAAAATGTCAGATGTCAGATGTCAGAGGTGGCGCCCCCTGTGGCCAGAATCCAGACCACAATTATCAATATACTCATCCAAAACTAAAAAAAAAATCTATTTATTTTTGTATTGTTGATATTTGAATGCCAGATATTGTCAGTTTTATTTTATTTTATGTTTTCTCTTTTCTTTTTAACATTTGTAAGGGATGCCGCCCTGTAGCCTCCTGCCTCCTCCTCCTCCCTCTGTTTGGGGGAGAGGAAATGTATGGAAATCTGTAACAAAAACTCGAGTGGTTTGTTACCGTCCTGTGGAGAGAAATTTGTCTACAAACGCTGCAATAAATCTGTTTGTCAAGTCTTTTAGTTTCTGTGTAAATCTTGTTTTGTTTTGACTGAGTTTGCCTGAGTTTGCCTGATTTTGCCTGATTTTCCCTGTTCCCTGCTCGTCTCCAGCGAACCACAGCTCACCTCAACCACACCTCTAATTACCCAGAAGCCCTGTTTATACAAGTGTATCCCGGCAACACCGTCTGTCTCAGCTCTCTTGGCCCCGCCCTCTCGATCCGTGTCTTTTGTTCATGTTTCAGCCTGAAGACCTCAACATCTACAGAAAAAGAAAGAATCTGAGCCCCCATCTTGAGTCTCCACATCTCTCCATATCATCACTAAATATCTTTATCGTGTGTCATTACTGTGGCGTGGTCCTCGCAAGTCAAATTTATTTATAAAGCACATTTAAAAATCACCAAAGTTGCCCCAAAGTGCTGAAAAAAGGTGATATAAAATGTAATCTTATAGAACAAAACATGCAAAAACACAATAAAACAACACAAGAGCTCGTGATAAAAGCCACTGCTCACAAATGTAGGGAAGTAAAAAAGTACTCTAAAGCACTTTAAAATGTACTTAAGTAAAGTACAGATACTTAAAATGTATGCTGAAGTAGCTTACAATACTTTACTACTTTTACTTGTTCCATAACTGATTTTAATAATGATCATGTTCACTACAAAGACACAAAGTATTTATTATACAACATATTAAGATTTTATTGTAAAGTCGTGTAAACGTCTGTGCAGAGACAGTACAGGTACAAACACACAGTGACACTCTGCTGTTTAGAAAAGGACTAATGTTACTACTTCTACTACAGTGACAACAACTACTATTACTTCTAGCCTTATACTACTACCACTCCTACTCCTATTACTACTTCTAGCCTACTACTACTAGACACTCCTCCTCCTCCTACTACTACTACTACTTCTAACCTACCACTCCTACTACTACTACTGCTGTCACTCCTCCTACTCCTTTTGCTACTACAGTCACTCCTACAACTACTGTCACTCCCCCTACTACTACTACTACTACAACTTCTAGCCTACTACTACTACAGTCACTCCTCCTACTACTACTACTCCTCCTCCTCCTACTACTACTACTTCTAACTTACTACTATTACTGCTTCTAGCCTTCTACTACTACAGTCACTCCTACTACTACTACTTCTAACCTACCACCTCTACTTCTACATTTGTTAATTCACACAAAACACAAAACACTGGACATATATTGTGTTCCATAGTTCAGTTCAGTCCCATTCACACTGATAGATTCACACTGAGAGTCTCGTGCATGAGTCTCGTGCATGTGTCTCGTGCATGTGTCTCGTGCATGAGTCTCGTGCATGTGTCTCGTGCTCATTAGCGCACCTGTGAGCTCCACGTGCGCCTTAATGATTTCGCAGCTCTCCTTTTGTTCCTCTGTCATTTTCATCCACACTCAGCAAAACTCACACTTTATTTATTCAAATTAACAAACGTGATGCCAAGAAGAAACAAGAAATCCCCCCTGTCCCAGGATGAAGACCCGGAGCTGCGCAGGAAGAGAATGGCCCTGTTTATCCAGCAGTTTGAGAAAGAAGGTTTGTGCACTCATGAAAAGCACTTTTAGTTAATAAAAATCAAGCTCACATTCAAATATAACTGTTAAATTTGCAGCACAAGAGCGAATGAGGGATCTAGAGTCCAAAGTGGAAAACATTTTAGCGACAATAGACAAAGTTTTTAGGGTAGAACTCATGAAAATGCCTCCTTCTCTTAAAAACATGCGCATTGGAGATTTAATAAGTGGTAAGTCTGGACTATTTTGATAATTTAGGACTGATAAATGCGTTAAATTGTGTCTTTATGTTGTTAAAAGCTGAGGAATTGCCAGCAAGTGACGTGTCCATTGCCCTGAAGGTAAAGTGTGAAAAAGTGCTCCCTCTAGCGGCGGACCGTGTAATGACAGGCGCTCTAATTTACAGAATGAAGTTATTGAAATACAACAACCACCAAGAAGAGGAGCCAGAAATCGATGTAAGGAGTGTTTGTGTGAGCAGTAGAACTCTAATTAGTTTAAAGGCACACTGTGTAACTTTTCCTGGTGGAGGGTTTGCCACCTGCTTGTTCTGTTCCACAATATGTACATGGATCCATCTTGGCTTTATCATTTTTTACAGCTGTTTTATTGCAAAAAATGCACGGGTACTGGTGCGCCACATCTCCACAGAACAGTGTAGGCGCAGCAATAGCATCACCATGGAGACAGACGAGTGTATAATGTGTCCTCCCTCAGATAAAATACATAAAATACACACTGCTCCTTTTTTAAATAAATATTAACAACGCTTTTTCTCAAGTAAAATCCACAGACGCAGTCCCTGTACAAGGCACTCCCGCTTCAAGGGGCACCGTGACAAAGGTACGGCCGCAGCTCCATCGTCTGTAAACCGGCGCCATGAGGAATCTGCGCTTTTAATGTTCGTTTTACTGTTAAGGGAGGGAAAAATGCCAGGATGAGGACCAGGACTTTACCGGAGAGCATCAGCACTGGAAATCTAAGGTAGGATTATATTAAGTCTGCTGCTCTTAAAGTACATGATGTAGTTTTTCTTGTTGAGGGTGAACCACCTGCGCGTCTCCATTAACGGTTATGTTTCACAGTACGGCATTAAAATTGCGCAAGCAGGTGATTCCATGTTGCCAAGCGTCACTGTTTTAGATCCAAATCGATGCATTTTGTGTCTTTATGTTCATGTGGCTGATGTTTTTACGGATTTTAAATGTTTTTGTCATTAGGACGGCTGCACTGAAAAGAACAGAAAGCCTCAAGATAAATGATCAGACGGCAACGACAAAACCAAAGCTCAGGTTTGTTAGAAATGAAACGTGACTATTTTGTTTAGCTGTAACTTTTTTTTATTTATTTGTACTTTATTGTTATTTGAAAGTATCTGCATGTGCATTGTTGCTCTTGATGGACCTGGTTTTAGCCCTGGTTTTGTCTTTTTTTTTTTTTTTTTGTCATAACTACAGATACACCAAAGCTCAGGTTTGTCAGAGCTAAACAAAATAGTCATGTTTCAGTTCTAACTGTTTGGAATTATTATTATTACTTTTAAATAACTGCATGCACATTGTTGCTCTTGATATTGCATGTATTAATTTTACTTTAGTATATTTTTTTGTCATTACTACAGCTGTTATGCCTTTTTTTTTTTTTGTGAGGGTTTGATCAGCTGAATGAGATTTTCTTAATGTTCCCATATTCTACTATTTTCTGATCAGTTATGTTGTTTTCTCCTCACAAACAGACCTGGAGTTGTGTTTTGTTTCATTCACACATGTTTAACACACAAACCCTGTATATTTAGGAGTTTTTCTTCTCTCAAACTGAAAACACTTTGTTCCACCTTGTAATGTCATCAAGTGGTAATGCAGGAAGTGCTCCACTGTGTTTTTAAACTCCATACACCTTCACTAGAATCATTTGGATAATTTCAGCCCTGGAATTGCCCATTTCTACTGAACTAAAGGTAAAATGTAGCTGTTAACTTGAAAACGACATAACATGACTTAAACCTCACGAGACTCCTTTTTTGTGTAATGTAGGAGCTTTTAATGAACTCGTTCTCCTCTAATCTTGACTTGAACCTCAGGTCTGTGGTGTCGGCTGGTGATATGCAGTGCTCTGGGGCTGGTGCGTCGGCTCACATCACCGTCACTACGAGAGAGGGGCGGGTAAGAGCCCAAGAGGGACCACTTTACACAACTCTTGACTAGTTTCAAGTATGAAATTCTTGGGAAATGGTTTCAAGATTTATGTTTTTAACTAAACTTGTCTGTTACTTTTCTAGTGGTTTGTCTCCATTAAAAAGTTTTTTATCTGGTGGCTTCACATCCATCAGAAAAGTTGCCATTTTAATCTGTGTTACTGATGATTATGTTCAGGAGCGGCAGTAGATAGTTTGGAGGATCTATGGGAGGGCTAAGTTTTCCAATGGTGGCGCTCACTTTACATGTTAACTGATGTGATTGCAGACCCTCCACCTATCATGTTTCAGTCGCTGTTTTAAACCAGTGGAAATGTAGTGATTTTATGAAAACTAACATGGAATTTTTTGTATTTATCATCTCATTTTGAACACTTTGGCTGACATTTAATCAAGACTGGATGTGCTATAAAATATTTTAGCAATTGGCAAGAAGAAAAATACTAGGTTTTTTTTTTTTTTTTTTTTTTACATCTAGGGTCAAGTAAAACAAGATCAAGATCTAAAACAAGACTGGCCTGCGTAGTTGTGGTTTCAATGTGTTTTTTCTTCGTTTAACCTCCTGTTACCTGCCGTTCTCATATGTGAACAACACATTTTGGATTGTCTAGGCCACAATGCAGATTTTTAGAACAGAAATTTTTAAGAGTTTAGAATGTTCAGAATATATATATACATTTTTGTAAAGGCATGTGTCTTCTGCACCTCTTAACAGCACTTCACATGACGCACATTGTTCCAAGAGGCACAATTGTTTCTCATTTTGTTTTTACTCAGGGCAAATGTTGCTGTGTTCAGGCACTTAATAGTTTTTGCAAATCATTATTCAAATGTTTATCAAAAGTACATAGTGTAAAACGATTATTTGGGCCTGATGAGTGTAAAAATAAATGAATAAAGCCATGCAAGAGTTCAGGTCTCAGCAGGATAAAGTTATTTTACTTATTTAGACACTAACGTTACTTTTCTCCTCCAGTCCGTCTGCTTTTCAGAAGAGAACAAGGACGACATTAACCTGGACCTTTTGGATGATGTGGCCTGGTGTCAAATCCAGAGGCTCACAGTGAGTATTTTTAGCCTTTTGTTTTACTTCTAAACAAATAAAACACACTACACAAGTATTTGTTTTCAGAGTTTAATGGATCATCTGTCAAGTCGCTGCCAAAGATGATAAAACCCCCACTTAGATTTTTATGTGTTTTAAACAAGCTAATTAAAGTTTGTATTTGTGTTTCAAAGACGTCTTAAACTCTGTTCATTCATAGTGATTTATTGCTGTAATCTATTTATGAAACAAAATAGACTTGCATTACATTAACAAGATCCTGTTTGGAGAAATAAAAAATCATAAAGGAGGAGGCTCTCGGCCCCAGATAAGTAAAAAGATGGATGGATAAACTGGTAAAACTTTGACATTTAAAAACCAGACTACGTCATTATAAAAACTGCAAAACTACTTAAGTTAATACGGCGAATACGCAAACAAAAACTAGTCCTGTTTTTTTTGTAAGAGCTCCATCTCGACCTGCATCGGCTCATTCTGTGCTGAAACGCTGCAGGACGAATCTGGGCACGTTTCTGTATTTCTTGAAGTTGAATTTGAATCTGAAGCCGCATTCGTTTCGGGAGCCATGCGAGGGTAAAACGGCCCGACCAGCCAATTGAGCGGCGTGTTATTCACCAAATAATCCATAACGTTATCTAGAGACAGCTTCATTTTGCTTAACTGAGCCCTGCTGTTGCTCAAAACGCTATCGGACAAGTCGCCCAACGCCCTGGCCTTGCTGAAGTTGGCGTACACTTGTGAGGCAGAGTGGCTGAGGGAGAGCGCCTCCTGCTGGATGTGGCTGGGGAGGCCCTGCAGACTTGACGCGAGGCCCAGACACGTGGTTTGGAGCTGGTGTGTGAGGGAGCGGGCCATAGACAGAGTGCGAGATTCGATTGCCTGTGAAAGCAAATCAAATATTTAGTTTGTATTATCCAGTTTGTCAGAATATTGCGTTTCTGTGGAGGTTTTTCTTACTTCTGCTTCGTGGTTGGCCTCAGTTTGACCGCTGGACTTCCACACCGCCAAAGAGCTGAGTTTGTCCTTTACTATCTGGTTGGCCCCGTCGATATTCTTCCTGCCGTATTCAATCTACAAAAATGTTCATACAAAACACAAGTGCTCAAGTCCCATACAAACAGATTGAAAACTCCAGATTGGTACATTTGAATAGTCTTAAATGTTCATACTTTGGTCTGAAATTTGTACTTTTGTTTGGCCAATCTATTGACCTTATTCAGCCCTGTGCACTTCTGCCGTAAATGGGTTTAAGTGCACTTTCTTACTTCCAGTTAAGAGGGAATCCCGTTTATATCAATGGAGAATTTGGGAAAACAAAACAATAGAACCTGAATGGTCAGATCAGCGCCCACAGCAACATCTACAATAAGGTGAATTGCTTTTGGACAAAGTTTGCTAAGATGCTGTACAAACTTGTCTGAACGAATTAGAATAAGACTCGAGCAAATGGAAACTATCTGTACCCAGCTTAATAAAACATAATGCATATAAACATAATGCAGATCCAGCGTTAGGCCTGTCAGTATAATCACTATTATTTATTGTGTGTACTTTTTCTTTGCACTACTGAGGCATTTTTTTCAATTTTTTTGGCTATATGATAAAGATTTAAGCTGTAAAAGGTTGAATAAATCACTTCTATGACTCATTACAGATGCAAACTAAGAATTGCTGCTGTTTATTTATTGCAAATTTAACAATATTGTAAATTTAGAAAAGTTTTTGTGGTTTATATCTGCTCTTGGGTTTTTTGTGTCAGTGGCATTAGTGTCAATATTTATATATCTCGGACTTCAAAATGTGTTATTGTGACAGGTCTATCCAGTGGCCTTACAAAACTTTACATTTTTGTATTGTCTAACTTGTTCTTAAATCTTACCACATCAACGGTAGAGTTCAGGGCTGAAATGAACTCCATACTGCGCTGTTTGCCATCCTGAATTTTTGCCACGGCTTTGGTGTAAGCTCGTTTTCTCAGCTTGGTGGACAGGGAACCAAGCCGGACATAGCAACTGGGATCGTTCCGGTCAAATCCTTGCACAGTCTTGGCCTCCAGCTCTGAAAAACAAGAATGGAATTGGGTCTTAGTTCATTGATCAATAGATGGATCAGGGAACTACACAGAGCTTTTGATGCTTAAGGTTTTCCCAGTCACGTGAGACTGTAAACAAGAGTTTCTTTTACTGAGCACAAAACCATTCTCAAACGGTACAGTCTTATGAATCCTTTCCTGGCATGATGTGATTGAGTACACAAAGTACTTCACAGTGGGTGTGCACCGGTGGTGGTGATTGGCAATATGGCGTCTCAACAATAAGTGATTAAAGATACTCAAACATACACGAATCACTTCAAAAACTACTTCAAAGGGGAAACGTGGTTAAAAACTCAGTCCATTTTGCAGATTAGGTCTGCTTTAAGACTCTTTTTGGCATTTCTAGTCAATGGAAAAGTAAACACGTCAAGTAAAACATGACGACATTGAGGAAGGGCAATGATTAAACTATAATTTGAATAAAATATTTTACCTGCAGAGAAAGAATAACATTTTGGATAAGCCACTGTAATGATTAGACGTGTGGAAAAGCTCCATGTTTTACAGGCAGAACAACCAGTCTAATTCTGAACAGAACATAATCATTTTTCTGATTACAACCTTTTTATAATCGATCAGAGCCATAATTTTGACTGATCAAAACTCAAGAATTACAGGCTTAACTTTTTTTTTTTTTAGAAGGTTGCATCATGACACAGTCTACCTAAAACTTACCCAGCTCATCTTGTGTTGATGGAAGATACTGCTCCACCAGGTTTTCGGACGTGCTCAGAGCTTGGTCCACTCCACTGGTCACTAGCCGGGCCACTCTGCTCTCCAGGACAGTGCTCACGCTCCCGCTGACCACCGCTTTGGTCTTCTCCATCCCATCATGCACAGCACCCCTCGTCCTCTCCACAACCGTGTTCAAAGTCCCCGAAACAGAGTCCTTTGCCCCGGACACAGTTCCCGTTACCACATCCTTGGCACTGGTCACTGCGTCTTTAGCGTTGGACACAATCTGGGCAAAGAGATTTGGACTTTTGTAAATAATTATTGAGTAATTTGTGAGAGACTAGTTGCTTTTTAGGCCATGCGAGGATACTGTCCAATTTAAGATTTGCATAAGTGGCCTTGTTTCCTGTGTTGGCTAATGGGGTGATTATTCCGGTACATACCTGCTCAGAGGGCTGGTGAAGAATTGGCAGAGTTTTCTCAATCCGGTCCAAACCTTTGCAGGCCAGATCATTGGCGATGGCGACTGGTCAAGAAGAAAACAAGTTTCAATTCAATTTTATTTATATAGCACATTTAAAATACTACTTCTGCCCAAAGTGCTTCACATAAACAAAGCATAAACAAAACCAGATTAATAAAATACATAAGTAAATCAGTTTGTGTGTGTGTGGAATAAACTGAAGGAGTTCATTCAGAATAATCGTAAATGTAGGTGAGAGGTCAAGATTTCAGTTTCGTGTTCTGCCCATGTGACTCAGAAGTCTGACTCAGAGATTGTGTTTTAGTACTGGTATTTACTTCCTGTATTAGAAGGGGTAGAAGTAGTCACAAATGTACTATGTCAAAATACTATTACTCAGCAGAGGAAGTTAAAGTACTGTAAGTAGAATTTTTAGGTATCTGTACTTATAACTTTTTACAGTGAGAGTGGGTATTTTTTACTTTTACTTCACTACATTTGAAAGCAGTATCTGTGCTTTCTACTCCACTACATTTTTGACTTTTCATCTGATGTGAGGGGTTATTTTTACCATGTTCATTGCAACATCCTGACTAAAGTTTTCGAGTTCAAGGTTCAGCTTTGAGCAAACAAAAATAAAAATCATTTAAAACAATTAAGACATTGATTCATATTTTTGCTGTGACCAAAATATGTGTCATTTAACACTTAAATAAATTAACAACACTGGTGTGAAATAGTTTTACTTTTTACTGTTTAAGTATCTGTTTAAAAATGTACTTTAATACTTTTACTTCAGTAGATTTTATCATGTGATTACTTTTTACGTTTGTATCTGTACTTTCATTTAGTGACAAGTACTTCATCCACTGCTACGACTTCAAAAATGAAATAATATAAACTGATTAACTAATTTCATGGTTATAAATATAAGATGTGGACAACTAAACATTTGGTGTAAATATATACATTGTTTTTTTGACTGTTTGTCTGTTTAGCTTCTGTCTACAATCACGACTTACTTTGCGGCTCCAGTTTGCCCAGTATGGGGGAGGCGGTGTTGAGGGCCACAGTGGTGATGGTCTTGACCCCCTGCTCGGCCGCTTCACACACGGTCCGCAGGTATGGGTGGTTGTCTTTGGTGTTGGAGTACACGCTGGACATGAGGCCGTATGTGGAGCTGACCAGAGGCAGGCTGACCACCCTCTCCACCACGCTCTGGAGACAGAATAAACAAGATTACATAAAGCTAAAATCGTTTATGAAGCTCGAATCTTCAATAGTTAATGATATGGTTATCTGTAGTTTTAATGTTAATGTTTAAGCTTTAGACCTTTGGATGTGGTTTAGATCTGGTAACAGTGGTGGAACACAATGAAGTACAAGTAGTGAAGTATTGTACTTTAGGTATCTGTCAGTTTTACAGTGGATATTTTATACTTCACTACATTTGAGATCCATATCTGTGCTTTCTAATCCACTACATTTTTTAACAGGACTGTAAAGTAAAAAGTACTTTTCATATGATTTGAGGGGTTATTTTTACCATGTCCGTTGTAACATCCTGACTAAAGGTTTTGTGTATTTATGTTTGCTCAAACCCGAAGCTTGAACTCAAAACCTTTAGAGTTTAAGAAATTGATTCATATTGCTACTGTTGACCAAAGTATGTGCAATTTTTTAAATCAATATCACTACATTTAACACTTTAACAAATTAACAACACTTAATACTCAATACTGTTAACACATTTTTAAATGTGTACTTAAATACTTTTACTTCAGTACCTTTTTTCATGTGATACTTTTACTTTTATTTGAGTAAGTTTTTCCCTCTGCCTCTGTACTTATACTTGAGTAACAAAACTAAGTACTTCACCCACTACTGCATTGTAATTACACAAGTACTCACCTGATTATAGATGACTTCAGCGGTTGCCATTGCTGTTAAAAACAATCCCTAGAGAAAACACATGATTTTTAATTCTACTTCCGGGTTTCAGATCACATAACGACATTCTTATAGATCAATATTATTTAATACAAATCACTTCCGCATCAAATTGGGTAGACACTACGTCAACGAAAATTAAAAAATAATCATAATATTAATTTTGTGTAATATTATTAGTCATATTAAAACTACACAGCAATTACTTAAGAGAAAACTTACCACTAGTGATAAAATCTGTCAAAAGTTGTCAAAACTCCTCAAGTGGATGAATGAAGGGACGTAAGGCAGTGTGGCGTATTTATATTGTCTAATTATCGCGAGATTACAGGCAATGAGGTGACGCATCAACGGTCATGTTTTTAGGGCAAAGGTAACGCGGACAAAAGTTTAATCTGGGGGAATTTTGTAGAATAAATGAGCTGTTATCACGCGGTGGCCTAATTAGACTCGATATAATAGCTTTTCTACTGTAGCTTATGTTGTTTTTGTGGCAAATAAGAGGATTATTATGAAAACGGTTGGCAGGATAAAGATGCTGTTGCTAGGCGCTAATCAAGTGTCCCCTGTGAAAATGACGTCAGTTGGTCCATTCTGCTCTTTTCCTGGCTCATAATCTGCCTAAATGAATTAAAAATATTTATACACAACTGTTTAGTGTATAAACCTGTAGGAAATACATTCAGCACACTTTGAATTAAGCTTCAACCAGAAAAAAAACACTGAAAGATAAGTGTGTATTGTCAATTAATCTGAACCTACTCCTTGTTGGCCACTATTCACTGTACAACTAACAGTGATTTATCTCACTGTTTTTTCCTTTTTTCCTTTTTCCATTTGTCTGACTGGGTTTGAGAACTAGAGCAAGAAGTAGCCTCCTAGTGTGACCAGATGTCCCTGTTGACCCGGGACAGTCCCAGTTTTAAACCCTGTGTCCCCGTCCCAGCAGATTTATACAAAACTATTGATTTGTTTACTCCAAAAAATGTCCCAAGTGTTGCTATTTTTGACCAGTCTGATCCCTGCCAACAGTAAAGTCAGGGATTTAGGCTTATTGTCATTTGTTTAGCTAAAATATAGAAAAAAAACATGCTGGAAATGAACTGAAATCTCTCAGATTATAGAAACTGTGATAATTTACCATTTACATTAGACTGAAACACACAAATGAGTCTAGAAACAAGTGTAAATAAGTCATGAATGGACCAACTGGACAATAATATTCTTAATCATGTGCTATTTTCACAGTTTTATTATTACCAACCAATCCAGGGGTGTCTCATTTTTTTATTTAAAAAATGTGGTCACCCTAAACAAGCAGCTTTTTCAAGAGGAAGAGCTTGTTATAGTCTGTTTATATTTTAATATTTCACACCTGCATGTAAACTTCCTCTTATATGAAAGTACTTTTTAATTTTCAGTCCAATTAAAAATATAGAGAAGTACATTTTTTTATTACTCTCCTTTTGTCCTTTCCTTCTTGCAGTCCTCACATGATGTTGCAGTGGACTTTGGTTTGATCATACTTTAATTGTCCACGTCATTGTGTTAATGTGATGAAATGAAGCCAAAGGTTTTCTGATAATCACCTCATCGTCCACGTGGCTCTGTGAGTATTACATCTTCATCAGTCTGTGGTTCTTGAGTAAGATTTAATTAGAGAGACAAAATGCTGATACAGTGTGCATGCAAAAGGGCGATTTGGCCCTGACCCAGGACAATATCGAGGGTTGGTTAGTGGATTTATAACCTATGAAGAATGACTGTTGATATGATGCAGTGACAACAGATCAGCTCTTTGGTTTGCGTGGATGTAATAGTATGTCTTTTGCAAACACAGCTAGAGGTTTGTGGCCAAAAAGAACCCTTTCAAAAACAATCCACAGAAGAGAATGTGTTTTTATACAGAATGCTGCATGATGTTGACCATCCATCACTTTTGATTATTTCATGCTGAGACTTTTACCAATCTCTAACGTGTGAAAAGGATATTGAAAACATTGAGGCTTGGAAGAGCAAAAGGCTAGAAAGAAAACTCTAGAATTAGAAGTTTGACATTTGGGCCACTAGATGGAGGTAGAACGTTCTCAAATTGTATTCAAGCCATAAATCCAGTCTCCTGAAACATGCTGGACAGATACTAAATCACTGCTTATGTTATGTGCATAAAAGTAAAGGTGCACTTCTATTTACAATAATATGTAAAAACTTATAGAACCCAATCCTAAAAAAGCTATATCTCACAAAATGAATCAAGCATGCATGGTTTAAAGCTTGTGCATTGCTTCAAATGTGCAGAAATGAATGTGTTTTTATAATCTAAGTAAATTAAAATCATGCAAGCAAGTATTACAACCAGACACTTTGATAGAAATAAGATAAGGATGCACTCTGCTGCTGTTGTACCTTGATACAGTTAACTCCATGGGCCACGGGCCAAGACTAGATCCTCCGTGTAACAGATACCTGCAGCAGCTTATACTGGGAAAGAACCACACCTCTGGCTCGCACACAGGCAGAGAAAGAGTGTGGACAGACAGAGACAGTGGCCGAGTTTAGCTGTCCTCTTTCTAATAGACATGAGGTCCTTGGTCACTGATACGCTCCAGTTCACTCAAACGATGGGACATTATGTCTTAAAAAAGGCTTTTCAAATGACAGGTATTGAGATATTGGTGCATTGTTGCTATTAGGGTTTAATATAGAACTTTCATGAATCAGCCAGAGCCATAACATTATGACCTTTTGCCTTCTGTCCAGTCCATGTGTCTTCGCCGTCCTTGGAGCACTTTAAATACCTGACCACTGCAGACAGGGGGCGCCCCACTAAAGCTGGAGTTCTTGAGATGCTGGTCCATGTTGTGCCACGGTCGCTAAGGTAATTTAAGGTAATTTCCACACCTGTCTCTGTAGTCATAATGTTTTGGCTCAAGGGAGTTGTTTCTTAAAGCTCCTATATTACACAAAATGGATTCTTGTGAGCTTTAAATCATGTTATAATGCTTTTACGTCCTCAAAAACATACCTGGAGTTGTGTTTTTTTCATTCACACATGCTCTGTTCCACCTTGTGATGTCATATAGTGGTAGTTTTTGAGTTAACAGCTCCTTTTTAGCTTTTGTTCAGTCAAAATTGACAATTCCAGGGGTGAAATGATCTAGTTAATTCTCGTGAAGGAGTTTAAAAACGCAGTGGAGCTCATGATGACATCACAAGGTGGAACCGAGTGTTTTCAGTTTGAGAGAAGAACTTTGTGTGAGAGGTTTGTGTGTTAAACATGTGTGAATGAAACAAAACACAACTCCAGGTCTGTTTGTGATGAGGAAACAACATTATAACAGATCAGAAAACGGTCTAATATGAACCCTTTAACCTACTTTCGTAAATTGTGATACTCAAGGCCATTATGTTCTTTCATTCGGCCACAGTAGAGCCATATTAACAGCTGGTTATTCTTACAGTTCCTCTGGAGCACTGTCCCACTGCCAGATTTGGCACTATTATTATTGTTCCCAGCCCCGAGCCACCCCCGGAGCTGCTGCAGAGGTCACGCATGCTCAAATGAATTACATCTTAACAAGTCAATGGCCACCCGCTTGAAATAACCATTACTTCAGTTTTCAATAAACGAGGTACCGCATGGCTCTGGGAAGCAAAGGGGGCCGCTGGCTTTACGGCTTTGAGGCCCAAATTGTTGTTAAGCGGAGCGCACCTGTTCGATGTAATCCGCACATAATGGCTGCGGCTCATTAGTTAAGACATCTGAGATAACCTCGCTCATGTCCTGCGGAGAGAGAGGGCCAAGCGCGGAGAGGAACTACAGGGTAAACACGTACAAAAAGGTCATTGTGTCGCCAAGGACGTGACCCCTGATTATGATTTTCAGTAGTGGTTTTCACATGAACCAATGAGATAAGATAATAAAATGTGCGTTATCTTCATTAGTTTCATATCACGTGGTTAAAATGTTGTTTACTTTTCTGACGTGGGGTCTGCTACTTGCTTCTGTCGGTGATGTTATTGCTTTGCCTGGAATGTTTCACCTTCGAGCATGTGTACAGATGTAACTTGACCTGATTCTGCACCGTGCTTGTCTCCATGGAGATTGATACGTTTAATGGTATACGGTGGAACATGCAAGACAAAGATATAACAACTCGAATATCAAAACGTACATATAGTGCACCTTAATACTTACTCAATGCCTCACTGTTAGCATCACTACTTCCTGTCCAGTTTAATCTCTATTAGGTTTTTGCTGAGTCACACTATATGCTATGCTATATACGCTAAATTAATAAATATTTAAAGATCAGACAGTGGACAGGGAGTTGCGGGTAAATATCACTGACAACATGTTAAAAACTACACAAATAATGTTAAAAACTGCACAAATAAAATTAATACTTCACTGGAGGACACTTCTGTTTAGAAAGAGACATGTTTGTGCCTCAATGCTAATGCTAATGCTAATTTTGAGGCATAAAAATATAAAAACAACACCACAGACTGAAGTATTCTACATGTAAATATAATTGGTTTGTCTTTGTTTTAATTAATTAGAGTTTTAATAGGTTGTTTACTTTATGTTTTCTGTTTTTTAATAAAAGCGACTGTTAGCTTTGACTACTGTGACGTTGATGCTAGCTAGCTAACGTGCTACTGTGCAGGGAGTCTGTTAACACTGAAATTAAACCTGCGGATTAGTTGCCAGGCATTCCTTAAACATTTTTTAGGCCTTTTTTAATCTTAATTTGATATATACTTTTGAATTTCATTAGTTTTTGTGTAATTTTATGCCACTTTACCAAAATATGTGTAACTTAAGCTAAAGTTTTCACACAGATCTTTACTTTTTCCACCTCAGGCCTTGTATGAACCCCACCATCCCTCATGACCTGTTCCTTGTTCGTACCATAGTCACAGTCCATTTTCCCCGCCGCACTCGGATTAGCACGCCGGCTGTTAGCGCTGGCAACACGCTCCACTACAACATATATTTTCTGCTGCTGACAACCGAAGCGCGCTGTAGCAATGACAGTATAATTGAGAAAACCGAATGTGCTTGTCCTGAAGTGTGTTTACGGAGGACAGCTGCTTCACTTAGAAACCGTTAGCCTTGCATTTTTAACAATCTCTCCATGCGTGGGCACCTACACAAACCGTCTCTTTGTTTTGGAAGTATTCGTAACACTCCGAGGAGCCAAAAATACAGTGGGAAACAGGATTTTTCTATCATTTTTAGTCTCGGCTTTGGCGTTTTCGGTGGAGTTATTCAATCAGACAGACGTGGAGACCGAAAAACTTCACTTGAGGCATGAGAAAACGCTGTATACGCAAATGAACCGCGGTGGTGGTAACTTGACAGCCAGACCAAGCTGTCATTTTATTTTCTTTATACCTCGGCTTGGACACGCAGGCCTGTCAGAAGCAGACTTAGATCCCTGCCCAGGTGGCCTTTCAGAGAAGAGAGCGGGCTGTACTAGCACAAAGAACATAAATCTATAAGGGAGTTGCACTGGCAGCGGCGAACAGCATCGTACGAGCGTAAAGATTCAGTTCTGTTTCCTTGACCATCTTATTAACCATCTGGAAATATAATAGATTAAATCAGAAATTGTTATGTACTGAGATAACAGCGTTCGTCAGACAAATTATAACCTGACGGTGAAACTCACACAAGATGAGGAGGCCGCGGAGATCACTGACAATGGGATCCGTTTGTTGACAAAAGATGAGACAATTTATATGCAAATTTGAGTACTTTAATTTCGGCGCAGCTTTATGGGGTAAATAATTCAAAGCATGTGCCATTTTCAAGATTGCCTTGGCTCGTAATATAAAATTAGTCTTATTGTTTTGATTTGTCATATTTGGGATGTGGAAATTGGGGAGGGAGGGAGGGAAAGTAGCACAGTAGACTAAAAGTGGTGCACATAAGGTGAAGTAGAAGTAATAACAGTACTAGTAAAGGTACGAATAGTAGTTGTATCCATGCAATACTTTGTGGATTACAGAATTTTTCCACCACTTGCAGCTTTTATCCAAAATGCAAATGAATCCGATCCACAATTTGAAATGTTTTACCAGTATAATTTTGTACACTTTGGCTGAAGTGGTGGAAGAAGTACTCAATTACGTTACTTAAGTAAAAGTACAGATATTGGTGCAAAGAAAAACTCAAGAAACAGTAAAAGTATCACATGAAAAAATCTACTTGAGTAAAAGTATATCACGCAGATTTTGAGATGTAGTGATTTTGATGAAGATTTGTGCAGATTTTTTTTCCCGCTACAAACATTTTTAGCTGGTTTATTTGTATATTTTTGTTTACTCAAGCTAAAACCATGTTAAAAATAAACCTTCAGCCTTTTCAGCAGGTCTCAAACAATAATACAAATACTTTTCAGTCCTTTTCAAGTACTGTTAGAGTACAGAGACCAAAAATGTTTACTTAAGTACAGTCCTTTACTTCTTTTACTTCGTTACATTCCACCTCCGCTTCGTAGACGTTGCCTCACAGTTTTAACTTGTCTGGCTGAATCCAACCCCTGTTACCGTGGATACATATCGTCTGATTGACAGGTAGGTTACTGTAAACTCCGCGGGCCGGGCATTCTTGGGACACCCGTTTCTGTCATAGCAGGACCCGTCGGAGTCCCAGTCAAGCCGTACAAACGCACACATATGGATTAAGTCCCACATTCCACACTGGCATGAAGGACAGTTGGGAAATGGCTGTAAAGTTCATGTTCTACTGCAACTACTGCGATAGTTAGAAAAGACACAGTCGGACCTAAACCAGCACTAAAGCAGGACTAAATCTGGACTTATAATTGGGTATAAACCAGGTCTAAACAAGGACTAAACCAACACGAGGGCAATCCCGCCTAAACCCAGATAAAATGTGTTAATCTGGGTTTAAGCTAGCTAAACATCAACACCCCAAACCAAAAACACGAACATAACCAGGATTAAGCACTTGTCACTTTGAAAGAAATCCTTAAGGTATTTAGGACTCCGAAAGGACTCAAAATGAGGTAGCGGGACTAAACCGTACGCACCTCCAGCGTCGCCGCATCTTGAGAACCGCCGCTTTAGCTGTTATGTGACAAATTCCATGGCCTTCCTCTTTGAACACATGTGACAGTCCCGGCTTTGACTCTTTAAGGTCAAAGGTCACTGATCAAACAGCTGATGTTTGGTGTCAGCTGAGGCAGGGACACAGCCGGCGCGCTCTCTCTCTCTCTCTCGAGGGGGGTGCGCTGAAAAGCCTGAGGTATGTTTGACTTTGTAGCTGACACATGTACAGTACCGTGTATGTGAGACGCCCGGGTTACAGAAGCAACGGTAGTGGCTCTGAAAAGGGGGCTATTAGAGTGTCAGTTAGCGCTACCCTCTCATTTGACAACACGGAAAATCCCCGGCTAGAAAATGGCCTATATTCTGCTTTGTTAGGTTATTTTCTGAATATGTCTGTCAGTGAAGTGATTTCTAAAACTAAGAATTAGCGATTCTTTTTGTCAGACAGGTGAGTTTGTTTACCTGCTTTTACACACTTCAGTTACTTCCTGTATCTTCCGCAGAAACGTCACGTGATGATGTAGTTTTTTGTCTTGTAGGCTGCTTTACTTTTTTTACGTTTTGCCAGACAGTAGTGGAAGCTTACGCCCCCTACGATGTCAATCAAACCTGTTGCTAACGCTAACAGAAGCAACATAAGGGAAAGAAACCACCTGATTTGTTTGTTTTTAATGTTCATATCTTGATTTATGGACAAAATAGCGAAATAAAAACACCAGGATCATGTAGAGCGGGTTAATACGAACATTTAAGACCAAAATAACGAAGCTCAGTGTAGCAACCATGATTATTTCCCATTTGGAACGCGACAGCTAGCAGGTTCGCTACGTCCATTTATATATATATAGTCTATGGTGATAAGGTGTACTCTCCCTCATCACAGTTCTTGCTTCTTGAACCTCGTTGGCGGATCTCGATGGCCCTTCTGATCCAGCGTTGGTGTTTGTTTCTTTCAGCACGTTAGACCTGGCATTCTTCCAGTCCATGATGTGGTTTCGTCTCTTAGTCAGACATGGCAAGAGATAGGAGCCGTCGAGATCCGCAAACAAAGTTCAAGGAGCATAAATCGGGACGAGGGGGCATACACCTTATCACGCACATGGGAGGCAGTCCAGGAGCACGTGTTAGACAGTAGAGGGTGTAAGTAAAGCAGCCTACAAGACATATCACTACAACATCATGTGACACCTGAGGAAAATACAGGAAGTAGCCAAAACATGTAAAGCAGGTAAATAAATGCTCCTGTCTGGCAAAAAGAATCACTAATTCTACACAATGAATCTTTATCAAAGTTTTCTTAGACAAATATATGCCTTAAAGGTGCTATATTACGCAAAATTGACTCTTGTGAGCTTTAAGTTAGAATGTTAGAATATTGTTAGCTCATGAAAAACATACCCAGATTATTAGTTTGTCTACATGTCCGAAGTTCAAAATGCTCTGTTCCACCTTGTGATGTCACACAGTGGTAGTTTTCAGGTTAACAGCTGCTTTTACCTTTTATTCAGTAGAGATTGGCAATCCCAGGGCTGATACTAGTGAAGATTTATGCAGTTTAAAAACACTTCCTGTATTACCACATGACATCACAAGGTGGAGCAGAGTGTTTTCCATTTTCCAGGTATGTTTGTGATGAGGAAACAACATGATAACAGATCAGAAACTAGCGTATTATGGGCCCTTTAAACTTTATTCACCTGCAATTTGGGTTTACAAATAAAATAGAGCATATACAACATCAGAACTTCACCAAGGCACTGATCTTATCTCGCAATGGTACACATCGTCTTTATAGGCTTAAATTTTAGCCTCCTCCAATCCCGGGGTAAATTCATTCAAATAATAGAAAATCCAATAGGCCATGAAATTATATTGGACCCATTTCCCAAACAAACTGACTGGATGGCTTGAATCTTATTGGGTTTGGATAAATATTTCATAAATCACATTGTTAAGTATTCCATTACCGTTGCGTTATTGACCAGTGCTTTTTAAGAGATCCACCGCGCCATTAAGCTAGCATATTGCAGCAACTATAACAACTCCAAATGCTTGAACCACTGGCACGGCGTTAATTTTTCTTCTCATCTGTGGAAACAAACACTTGCATTCCAGCGCGCGTGTTAATAAAGATGGATTCAAGTTTGCGTGTCAGCCAGCCATTCAGGTAGCTCATTCCAGACATACTTGTACCATTGTGAGGGTATCTCCAGAGGACACTTTTAAAACTATTATTAATGGCCCTGGACAGTCTCAGAAGTGACAAGTGGCTGCCTAATCCCCTCTGATTGTGCGCTATGAGCCTTCAAAGTCAAATCTATGGTACATGGTTTTATGATGTGACAAAGGGAGAAAGCGTGGTACGATTCCAGCATTCCTTTATTACTGAAGTGGAAGATGTCAATTAGTATTAACATTAGTAACGAGCTCAAGTTAAAGCTAATGTTTTGCTTGCGCCTGCACTGATGGAACATGACGTTTTGTTGAATAATTCACATCCTGAGAACATATTTTGAGGGGTTTTGGCCATGTTGGTGAAGCTAATTACTGTATTCAGAAAAGATGGGTGTAATAACAATAATACAGGTAATAGTCATGTGTTATGCATGTACTTAAATTTGACCCCAGTTGAATCCTGGTGTAGATTTGGCTTGGTCCAGTTCTAGTTCTGGGTTAGTTCCAATTTTGTCCCACATTGGAACTTAAATTTGACCCAAGTTGAATCCTGATGTGGGTTGCCCTCTTCAGGTGGGTGGTGAGTCTCAGTTCAAGTATCTCGGGGTCTTGTTCAGGAGTGAGGGGAGGACGGAGCGTGAGATTGACAGCGTCTGTAGTGATGCGGTCGCTGTATCGGTCTGTTGTGGTAAAGAAGGAGCTGAGTCAAAAGGCAAAGGTTTCGATTTACCGGTCAGTCTACGTTCCTACCCTCACCTATGGTCATGAGCTCTGGGTAACGACCAAAAGGACAAGATGGCGGATACAAACGGCCAAAATGGTGAGGAGCTCAGTCACACAGGAGAAGCTCAAAGTAGAGTCACTGCTCCTCCATGTCGAGAGGAGCAGCTGAGGCGACTCGGGCGTCTGTTTTGGATGACCCCTGGACGTCTCTCTCTAGGGAGGTGTTCCAGGCATGTCACACCAGGAGGAGGCCCCGGGGGAGACACAGGACACACTGAATGCACTATGTCTCTCTACTGGCCTGGGAACACCTTGGAGTCCCAACGGAGGAGCTGGAGGACGTGTCTGGGGTGAGGGAAGTCTGGGAGTCCCTGCTTAGACTGCTGCCCGCAACCCAACACCAGATAAGTGAAAGAAAATGGATGGATGAATCCGAATGTAGATTTGGTTTCGTCCAGTTCTAATCCTGGTTTAGTTTCGGAAAGTCCTGGTTGAATTCTGGTTTAGTTCCAATTTTGTCCCACTTTTTAACCTTGACACCTAATTTTGTAAAGGTTTGACCCCAGTTGAATCCTGATGTACAGTTCATTCGATCCTGTTCTAGTCCTGGTTTAGTTCTACAAAGTCTTGGTTAAGTTTTGTGTTAATTCCAGTTTTCTCCAGGTTTGACCCCAGTTGAATCCTGTAGATTTGTCTTGATCCTGTTCTAGTCCAGGGTGAGTTCTGGGTTCGATCTAATTCCGTCCCACTTTTGATGCAGTGCGTGCAAACGTGTGAACACAGTCTCGGTTCTATAATCGTCACGTTACACCATAGCGCCGTTTACTTTTCTGCCAATATTTTTCAGCAAATACGGCTGATGTTAAGAACCTTTTAAAAACAATCTAACAATGCAGCCATTTTGTTTCACTTCAAACCAGTGGCATGAAAGTGGCAGAAGACACAGCACAGACCCTGCTTCGCTGTTTTCACTGGAGCCTGTTGGAATGGCACGGGCCTTGTTGAGGTAAATCTGAAATAACACCGCGTTTTAATAATGCCAGCCAAAGCCAAGCGTTTAAACGCTTCTCTCCACTTTGTCTCAGATTCTCAAGCGTCGGTCAGATCAAACTCCTCTTGACCTTAGATGCCTTTGTTTGGCATGCTATTATCGCAGAAACACATTATATTTTCCGTTGGACAGAATGTAGTAAATTGCACCATCAGGTTCTCGTTTAATAGACCTGGATAAAGCCTTTTTGATAAAACTATACCATGTAACCTTCCACAAAGAGGTAAAATAGGAGAATCTCACTCATGCAAGCTCTGTTCTTGCCTCTGATTGGGTGAAAAATCTCACAAATCGCTGCTAGACATTTCACTTAGAAGGATATTACAATTTAATTTGATTTTTCACTCCTGTTGCTGTCAGAGTTTTAGTTTGCAAACCCTGCTGCATACCACCGGTCTTGTGTTATGTAACAGCGTGACTCTTTGACCTAAATAACAAACCATTTTTATACAAACGCTAATTATACCGGGCGCACCGTTAACCGCTCTCCAGAAAACCATTACGCACGTGTTTGGACGCGCGACGTACGTGGAGCGCGCGTAAACTCCGCTGGAGAGTGTGTCTTTAAGAATGCAAGGTGGGTGAGCCCCCTTTCCTGACGCACGCCTGGTATGCAAACATAATTTTAGCAGCAACGTGTTTGCCTGGTGGAACAAAATATCTGGAAGCGGTCGTGAAGTGTCATGTCGTCTCGGGCAGCGGCGCACGGCTCCTCTGCGCGTTCCGTCCTTGCGCATTAGCCGCAGACACACGTAAAGGAGAAGACAGGAGCACGCAGCGGTGACAAGGAGCTACTCAGCCTGAAACTGACGACAGGGAAGCCCACTACGCACACTCGTGGACCCCGGACTCTTCTACTCCAGCGCCAGAGATGACAGGAGGCTGGCTGTGGACGTTTGGGTTGCTGCTTCTCACGGTCCGGGTGGAGGTAAGACGCTGTTTTTCATTCACAAATCCGAGAGCCCGGTCGCTGCAGATGAACGCTGTCACTCGTGGCTTTAATTGGACGGTTTATTGGGACAGTAACGAGACACCTGTTGCTTGTGCCCTTTTCCTGAGTCTAAAAATGGAAAAAAGATGGAGCGTAGGTGAATATTGTTCCTGGAGTTTAAGTGACACGTGTATTGTGCGCACTTAGGAGAAATTAGGCTGTGTGTGCTGAACTTGAAGCTTGAATCTAACAGAGGCTGACTGACACAAAGTGTAGTTATATTCTGAATATTCTAATACTTAAAGAGCTTATATTACTTTACTGATTTTATTGTCCGATCTGTGTTTTAATGTTGTTTCCTCATCACAAACAGACCTGGACTTGTGTTTTTTTGTTTCATTCACACATGTTTAACACACAAACCCTGCAGATTTAAGCTGAGTTCTGCCCTTCTCAAACAGAAAACAGTCTGTTCCACCTTGTGATGTCATGCAGTAATACAAAAAGCGCTCCACTGTGGTTTTTAAACTCCACACATCTTCACTAGAATCATTTGGATCATTTCACCTCTGGTATTTCCAATCTGAACTGAAATAAAGGTAAAACGTAGATGTTAACTTGAAAACTACCACTTCGTGACATCACAAGGTGGAACAGAGCATTTTCAGCTTTGGAGATGTAGACAGACTAATAATAAAGTTTCTCAAACATGCACGAATCAAACAAAACACAACTCCAGGTCTGTTTTTGAGGAGGTCACAGCATTAAAACATGACTTAATTTTGCGTAATATCAATTCACTAAAGGCTTTAAAACTGACACTACTGATCCTCTACGTTCTTTTTGGTCTCATCTTTAAAATTCAGCTCAATCCCTCACTGTCTTATCCCCCCCTACACTGAAAAACAGCACGGTCAGCTCTTTTTTTTTTTTTGCCGTATTCCTCTGTCTGTTTGTAGCGTAGCAGCATCCTTCACAGCTAAATAGACCGTCCTGGAAACTAACGTCGAGGTTAAACAACAGGGTAGGATGTCAGCATGTGTAAATGACTACGGCAGGTGCTAATGGGAGACTTCAAGGTGATCGGGCCGGTAGACGCTCCGGCTGGTTGAAGCGTAATTAGTATGAGGCAGTGACAGAGGACCTGAAAGGTTAGGGACGCTTTCTAGGCAAGTGTCCCGGGACTTTCTGCCGTTTGTGTGTGTGTGTGTACGTGCGTCTATGTGTGTGTGTCTCTGTGTCTGTGTGTGTGAGCTGTGGGTCATCCATCTGGGGACCGGCTTTGAAGATGTTTTAGAGCAGCTCTTTGAAGAAACATAGACTCCTGTACCGTGTCTTTCATTAATGCCCCATTGTTATTGCTCTGCTGTAAGCATCACTCGTGGCAGAAGGTGGAACTCAAAATACTAAGGACCTAAAACAACAATTTGACGTGTACGCTTGTGGTTTTGCTGGTTCATTGTGAGAAAAATGGCTTATTTGAGGATCTGGATTCCCAAACAATCTTAAATGAATGAAGATCTATATTGTTTTTAAGCATAATTTACATAACTCGTTAACATCTTCTGCTTAATTACACCCTAAAAACGCTGCGTTATTGTGAGATTGGTCGCTGTTGGGTTGTTTTTTTTGCGAGTTTTGCGTAACCCAAAAGCTGCGTCAACAGGTTGCGTCATATCAAACGGAACATAATGATCGACCTGTCACGAAAACGATATAACGCTATAGATAAACAATAATACTGAAAATAGTTTACGCCTCCGTTACAGAGCAGTAATGAAAGACAATCCCAGTAAACCATTTTTAAATAGGCAGTATCATTAAGAGACATGAGCTGCAACAAATAAACAGAGGAATGAAGCAATATTTAGCAACAGAAGTCACTTTTTCAACAGTTTACAGCTCAAATGTTATTGTGTTACAGCAAATCGCTCTGTTTTTATAAAGAAAATGTGCACGCAATAATATTTGAGCCCTATTATATATTGTTCCAGCTTTCATATATGAGTCTATATGGTAATTATCGTGACAGGCCTGTATAATGATAGGCATATTCCCACCTTTTCGCCCGGTCTATCCAGCGTTTTGGGTCAAATCCTCTCAAAAAACTCAGAAAAATGGGTCAAATACAGATTCTTCAACTGTTCTCAGGAGCCATTACCCACCTTGTCTGGAGAACTGACGGTTAAAGGTATTTATACATGTTTTATTACTTTATCTTTGTGATTATATCTGCAAATTTTCAATAAGTAATAATTTTGTGACAGTTAAAGTTACTAGAGAAACTTTCCAGCCTCTGACTCCTGATGCTAAGTCTTAACGGACCTGTAGTCTGTAACTGAAACTCGACACCTGAACAGGAACAGCTTCATGGATTTGAATGGGGTTTTTTTTTTCGTGGGGGGTTGTCAGCATCCCACTGTTCTACCTGTAACCACGCCCACTTCTCTCTCTGTTCTGTCCTACTGTGTAATCTCCTAGACTGAAGCGCTGAGATAAACAAAGTCAACACTCTGGCCTCTGTCACAAGTACAAACTAGAACATGGACCATTTTTAATAATGTGCCGCTGTTTGTCATGACATGTTTTAAATGCAGTTATTGAAGAATTCTGTTTCAAAATAAATGTCTCTTAAATAGCACTGTGGTGGTCTTTATGAACATGAACCCATGAACTTTAACAGCCACATCAAATCAGTAACATCTGCAGCTTTTTAACATCTGAAAACATTGCAAAAATCAAAGGTTTACTGTCAAAACCAGACTTAGAGAGACTTATCCTGCATTTGTCTCCAGTTGGTTAGACGACTGTAACGTCCTGCTCACTGGCCTCTCCAAACGAGCATTAGGACAGCTGCAGTTCATCCAGAACACTGCTGCTCAGGTCCTGACTAGAACCAGGAAATACAAACACATAAGTTCTGTAAGTTGTAAGTTGTGTACAAGTTTCTCCATGGACCAGCACCAAAGAACATCTCCCACATGTGAGTGCCATTTGAACCATGTCACACTCTGAGGACTTCAGGGACCCGCCTCCTGCTGGTGCCCAGAGTCAGGACTAAACCAGGACTAAACCAGGACTAAACCAGGACTAAACCAGGACTAAACCAGGACTAAACCAGGTCTAAATCAGGACTAAACATGGGGAACCAACATTTGACTTTTCTGCAGCTAAAACCTGGAACATTCTTCCTGAAGTTGTGAGACAGGCCTTTACTTTAACAATGTTTAAATCCAGGCTCCAAACGGTTCTGTTTAGTTGTAAAAATGACTGAAAGGGGTTTATTCTGCACTCTTCTCTTTTAATGCTGATTTTACAATGAGTATTTATGTTTTGATTTATTGTATTGTGATTTTAATGTCTTTCTTATTCTGTAAAGCACTTTGAAATACTTTGTGTACCAATTGTACCATACAAACTAAATAAACTTACATTGCCTTAAGGTAGAATTAACCCAACAGTAGTTAAATTTACATCGTATTTGTCCAATGACACAGCGCTGGGCTATTTATTTACACAGGCTGGGATATTTTTAATCCAGCATTTTTGAGTGTGTATATATATACTAATGCAATCGTTAGCTATTAGAACTTCTTTGCAGATAACAGTCTACAGTTGGCAATATCTGATTTAATAAATAGTGTATTACTTAAGGATTTCACAGACTAAAATAGTTTATCATTGATTTACCTATAATAAACTGACCATAGAAGATAAGTAGCAATTTTTTTACTCTTTGTGCTCATCCCATTCTTGAATAAATACAGGTTTGTGTCAGAAACAGGGGCGGTGCCAGCGAGGGGGGCTTGAGGGGGCCACCCAAAAAGACTCACACATCCAATTTCGACTAAAAATGTTTCAAATGGCAACTACAGAGTCTTCAAAATGAGACTACACTATATTAAAAAAAAGAAATACATGTTTTATAAATCACTACAATGGCTAACTACATTTAAAAAGCAAAGAAAAGATGGAAAGAGGTGGGGTTGTTCGCTTCTTTCTTAAAAGGCTAAACTTGATAAGTGTGCACCTGTATTAAAAACTGTAGCCCCCCTTTAACTCCCCCAACCAAAAAATGTCTGGCACCGCCCCTGGTCAGGAATACTTTGAAATAATTGCACATTTAATACGGAAATACTGCACACGATGTAAACGAGAGGACAGGGTTGAAATACAGGCAAGATATCATGTGATGGTCTTGGGTGACTACATCTGCAAAGCTGCTTATTTTTGACCACAGATAGTGACTGTTTTTAACTTTTTTTTTGTTTATTCATCGCTCACGCCATTTCATTTTGCTGGCATCAATTTCAAGAGTCAAAAACAAAATTATCAGACGGTAAACAAATACAACCATTATGTGTTTTGACATTATTGGCATGAACAAAAGAAACAACCAAGTCACCAGTGAGCCTCTTGTGGTTTACATCAGGGGCGGCGCCAGGGGGGGACTTGAGGGGGCACTTGCCTCCACTAAAGTGACCAATGCTCCCCCAAAGCTCCCCCGAAGATTTTTGCTCCACGAAAGGGACTGTAGATGGAAAGCAGCAGTAGCTAAATCTGGTACAAATCATCTTTTCTTTTGTAAGATTAATGCGTTTGTACATGGCCCCTGACATAGAAAGAATAAAGAAAGAAAGAATGAATGAGATTATAATAAAAAATAGTCACTACAGGTCGTAAACTACATTTAAAACAGTGACTCAAACATGGCAGGGGGTGTGGGGGTACGCTCCGTTGTTAATAAGCTCTAAATTAACATGTTACGTGAGCACCCACATTGAAGACCTTTATCACCTCAACCCGAAAATGTCTGGCGCCGCCCTTGGTTTACATTTCATTAACTTAAATATTTTCCTTCGTCGCATCATCCATAATCATTATTTTGTCCTTTTTTTAAACTCGTAAACACTAGCGCGACATTTGAAATCACGATTCAACGAGTTCCATAGCTTGACCGCATACACAGACACTTATTTCTGTTTTAATGTTGTCCTTGAGAATGCAGTTTGGCAAAAAAAAATCTTGCTTCCTACGGTCGCAGCCCATCAAAACAAACGTAAAAATAGTTTTTGTGTAGCTTCAGGTACATTTCTTTGTTTGACTCTCTCTCTCTGTATTTGGCATGTGCTTGTTTCACACCATTGTTCTTGTCGTCATCCAGATCTGCCACTTGAAAGACGACAAAACCAGTTGCTAACTCTTTGGCAGGCGTTCCCTTCTGCCACGGAGCCTGCGGTCGACCTCCTCTCACACCCCACAGTGACCCGCAGTCTGAGCGCTCCTTGTTTCTGCTGTGGATTGGCCTTTTTTCCCCTTTCATCTCAGCTCCTGGGTCAGATTCACCAAAGAAAGAGACTCTATGGCTGTTGTGGCAGTGCTATGAATGGGAGAGCCGAGTGCCCTATGGTCCTGAGAACGGAATAGTTTATGGGTGACAAAATGACATATGGACGGGGTTTTAAAACATAAAACTTAGATCTTTGTGTAATCCCTCAGTTGTCCAGTAGGGACCAAAGGAAGGCTCAATTTGGGCGACAGTAGCTCAGTTTGTGGAGTGTTTGTTTACTGATCGGAAGGTTGGTGGTTCGAATCCCGTGCTCTCAGAGTCTGTGTACACTGGCGTATGAGTGGGTGAGTGGTTCCTTGATGTAAAGCGTGACTTGAAGGTGGAAAAGCGCAATATAAAAATGACCATTTAGCATTTCTGTGAACTGGTTTAAGTTGTCTGTTGGACTGTAGACCATTGTCCATCAGTCTCCTCCATGCCGTGTCTTCTGTCCAGTACAGAATGTGTTCAGACAAATTTACATAAACGTTGGATCGCAGTGTGACTCTGAAGTGCTGTATGTTTGCAATTTGTTTTCTCCCCGACAAAACCCACAATGTCGATGAAACGTTCTGCACCGACAAAGACGCCTACGAAGGTTTGAACTTTGAGAGAGTTTAAACGAGAGAGAAATGTGAGAAAATGTTAATGCCTGTGTGAGAAAAGTGTATAAAGTGTGTGGTGAGGGGTTTTACAGACTAAAACATAGAGAATAAAAATAAAGCTGATACTTCGCGGATTTCGACTATTGCGGGTTATTTTTAGAACGTAACCCCCGCGATAAACGAGGGAACACTGTATACTAGAGCTGCATTTGAACTGAAGAAGCTACGGTACTTACTTAGTCCAAAAACTTATTCAAACATTGTCCAAATTACAAAACTCAACCTTCTTCAACTGCAAAAAAAAAAAAGTGTATCAACGCACACTTAGGGGTTCTGGTAGAACTGAAAAACAGTCAGATTTTGGAGCAGCCCAAGTGCGATATATTGCTGAAGTAAATATAGACGATAAACGATAATATTGAAACTAAACCACGAAATGCAGTATTGTTAAAAGTTCGCGCTGCTATAGTTGTTAGTTTGTCTCTATAATGAGTCATACAAGTTCATAATCCGAATTTCTACTGCTCAAATCTCATCGTAGTGCAGAAAATCAACCACAATTTTCTCCGTAGTGCAAAGAAAAAATCTCCATGAGAAATATTGACTCCCCAAAAACCCTCCTCCATCTATCATGTATTGAACGATAAGTCGATATAGTAATTATCATGACAGGCCTTAACCACGAAACATAAAAATTGTGAAATTCGTATAATTGTAGACCACGGGGAATGTGTTCAACCACTGCTCGTCAAAGCGCTTACCTCTCTAAATGGAACAAACTCAACCGAAACCAATAATTTTTTGTTCATGATGCTGTTTTTGAGTCAGTTTCTCAAAATGCCCCCGAATAAATCTAACAGCCATCCAAACGCTCAGCAGTCAGTTTGTCTTTGGGCCATTTCGATTATTGCGTTTTATAATCACTCGCTTAAAAAAACATGTAATTTTGAAGCACTTGTAATTCTAATTTCTGCTTAAAAACCTGCAGAGACTCACCACTGAATCGCCCAGCTGTGTAACAAACTCTTTTATTATTAGTTTTTGCAACATTTCCAAACCTCAAAACGCTCTGTTCCACCTTGTGATGCCATAAAGTGGTAGTTTTCAAGTTAACATCTACGTTTTTACCTTTAGTTCAGTAGAAATTGGCAATTCCAGCGCTGAAATCATCCAAATGATTCAAGAAATGAAGGTGTACGGAGTTTAAAAACACAGCGGAGCACTTCCTGTATTACCACCTGATGACATCACGAGGTGGAACAGAGTGTTTTCTCAGCTGAAATATGCAGAGTTTGTGCGTTAAACATGCGCGAATGAAACAAAACACAACTCCAGGTCTTTTTGTGGCGAGGAAATGACATTATAACATAGATCTGGAAACAGAGTCATATGAGCCCTTTAACTAATGAAGAGTTAAAGGTGTCATTGCCCTTTGCTGACAGAAAAAAACCCTTTGAATTCTCAGTGTGAGTAATGAATTGACACCCGCTAAGACGAGCGAGCAGAGCCAATCCCTTTACATGCGTTTATTGAAGACTTTTTTGGCACTCACCTCCATTTGGAATGTTTTGGTGTTTTTATAGCGCACAGAATTGCTACATGTTGAATTTGTTTGGATTTGGGATAAAATTGGATCATAAATAAATTAGTTGTAAGCCTTTAAAAGCATTATCAGCGATCAAAGCTTGATTTATACACTTAAAGGGCCCGTGTTACACTGTTTTTTTGATTTGTTATAATGTTGTTTTCTCGTCACAAACAGACCTGGAGTTGTGTTTTGTTTCATTCGCACATGTTTAACGCACAAATCCTGCGTATTTAGGCTGAGAAAATGCCCTGTTCCACCTTGTGATGTCATCAAGTGGTAATACAGGAAGTGCTCCACTGTGTTTTTAAACTCCATACACCTTCACAAGAATCATTTGAATAATTTACAGGCCTAGAATTGCCAATTTCTACTGAACTAAAGGTAAAAGGTAGATGTTGACTTGAAAACTACCACTTCATGACATCACAAGGTGGAACAGAGCATTTTGAGCTTTGGAAATGTTGAAAAACTAATAATAAAGAAGGTTTTTGCACAGCTGGGCGATTCAGAGATGAGACTCGGCAGGTTTTAAGCAGAAATTAGAATTACAAGTGCTTCAAAATTACCTTGTTCCACCTTGTGATGTCATCAAGTGGTAATACAGGAAGTGCTCTACTGTGTTTTTAAACTCCACACACCTTCACAAGAGTCATTTGGATCATTTCAGTCCTGGTAATGTCAATTTCTACTGAACTAAAGGTAAAAAAGGAGCTTGAAAACTACCATTTCATGACATCACGAGGTGGAACAGAGCGTTTTGAGTCAATTTTGAGTTATATTTTACTTTAACGCTTTAGAGAACATGATAAACTTACACAAAACTGACAACAGTAGCTAAAGTCGTAAGCTTTGTATTACCTCTGCAAAGGCACTGGACCTGTCTCGCAATCTTAAAGGGAACATATCACGCTGTTTTCTGATCTATGTTATAATGTTTTAAAGTTTCCTCATCACAAACAGACCTGGAGTTGTGTTTTGTTTCGTTCTCACATGTTTAACACTCAAAACCCTGCATATTTAGGCTTAGAAAACACTCTGTTCCACCTTGTGATGTCATCAGGTGGTAATACAGGAAGTGCTTTGCTGTGTTTTTAAACTCCACACACCTTCAATAGAATCATTTAGAACATTTCAGTCCTGGTAATGTCAATTTCTACTGAACTAAAGGTAAAAAAGGAGCTTGAAAACTACCACTTCATGACATCACGAGGTGGAACAGAGCGTTTTGAGCTTCGGAGATGTAGAAAGACTCATAATAAATAGTCAAACATGTGCGAATGAAACAAAAAAAACAACTCCAGATATGTTTTTAATGAGGTAACAGCATTATAACTTGACAAAAAGCTCACAAGAGTCAGTTTTGTGTAATATATAGGACTTTTAATAGAGCAACCGAAGTGACTTTAACAGCCAAACATTTGCTAGCAGTTGACGTGTTTTCTGCATTTGGGAATAGATGATGAATAACGCTCGCTAATTGGCTTGTGCGTTATAGTCAGCTCCCAGACAATTCCACAGCAAACGTGGCCCATTCCTTGCCTTTAATTACTCAACTGGAAAGGAAACAGGCCTAGAAAAGCATTAGATTTTGATGTTTTGTCAAGGAAATGGTCCTTCAGAAATCGCAGTGATCAAAGTGCGTCGGAGTCTTCGGCGTACGGAGGCGGCTCGCGGGTCAGACGGCTGGATTAAGTGGGGTCACGGCGTGCAAACAGTCCCGAGTGATCGTCCGTCTGTAGCCACATGTCCTAATGAAAGGTCCCTGTTTCAAGGAGAGGGAACTGTACGGTGTGTGTTGTTTAGAACGGACTTGATTTTGTGATAAGGAGGAAGTGGAAACAACAGTCAAGTAAGATGTAGTAAAAGGCAAAAGTATTAGTAGTAGAAGCAGTAGTAGTAGTAGTAGTAGTGTGTGTAGTAGTAGTAGTAGTAGAATTAGTAGCAGCTAGAACTGAAGAAGCTTTACATTGTCCAGATAATAGAATTCAACTATCTTTTGCTAAAAAATGTGTCGTAGTAGTAGTAGCAATAGCAGTAGCAGTAGTAGTAATAGCAGTAGTAGTAGTTGTTGTTGTAGTAGTAGCAGTATCAGTAGTAGCCAGTAGTAGTAGTAGTAGTAGTAGCAGTATCAGTAGTAGTAGCTGTATCAGTATCAGCACTAATAGTAGTAGTAGCAGTAGCAGTAGTAGTAATAGCAGTAGTAGTAGTTGTTGTTGTAGTAGTAGCAGTATCAGTAGTAGCCAGTAGTAGTAGTAGTAGTAGTAGCAGTATCAGTAGTAGTAGCTGTATCAGTATCAGCACTAATAGTAGTAGTAGCAGTAGCAGTAGCAGTAGTAGTATTAGTAGTAGTAGTAGTAGTAGTAGCAGCAGCAGTAGCAGTATCAGTAGTAATAGTAGCAGTAGCAGTATCGGTAGTAATAGTAGCAGTAGTAGTAGCAGCAGTAGCAGTAGTAGCAGTAGCAGTAGTAGTAGTAGCAGCGAGATAAGCCTAATTAGGTTTGCACCTTTCCAACTTTTTCAGTTCTGATACCGATTTCGATATATAACTTTAATCATCTCCTGATACCACTACCAGTGCAGAGACTGAAAAAAACATTTATTTAAACAAAATAAGACAAAACTGATCCAAAAGTGTTGCGTAACTGTCATTTATCTCTCAAGTAACAGCTTTTTGTATAAAACAGAGACTTAGACTTACATCTATTTACATGTCCAACCAGGATGAACCGATATTTGGAAGCCAATACATTCGATCCAGCTAAATTTTCAGTATCTTCGCTGATATTCGACAACAGTATCAGATCGCTGCACACCTAGGTCTAATTCTAGCATTATAATTTTAGGTGATGAGGCAGCTTCTTGCAGTGTCTTGCCCAAGAACACAACAGCCTTTGGGTCAGTGGATCAACGACAGAAACCTAATTTTTCGGGACAGTTATAGACAGAAACTAATACGTTCGTGGTAGTAGCCCTTAGTAGCATTAGTAGTAGTATCACTAACTGTAATAATTAGAAGTAGTAGAATCAAAAGTAAGTAGTAAAACATTTGTTTGTACTTCAACATGGCTGAAAATTTATACCAAGACTTGAATGCAGTTTGCTCTTTCTTCCGCCTTTGTAGCTTCAAGACTTGATCATAAAAACTGCCAACAGCACAATTACGGCTCAGCTTTGCCTTTGTAGTGAAATTGGAAATGTTTTCATCAGAAGGGGTCCCATTTGAGAAGCAAAGAAACATGCTTCGCAAAACATCTGGCCAGTGATGGATGGATGGAGCAAGTTTTTGGAGTGCGTTAACAAGACCAAATGTTTTCAGTTACTGCAAAAAAACTCCATACTCATCTCATTGTTCCCATCTGGCCCTAATATGAGGCTGAGACTTCGCTTGGAAGTGGAAGTGTGTGCGCGCAGTGTAACTTTGAATCCAACGGCAAAATTAGTTGTTATAAATAGCCAAGGTACCCACGAAATCTTTCACTTTTCATTTGGAAATCTCCCAGCATTCCTCAGGTGCTGGGACTGGAGGGGGGGGGGGGATGCTGCTGTTTCAGTTTTGAAGGCCTCCAGAAAGCAGGCATTCATCCCGATCGCGCCAAAAAGGAAAAGGAAGTAGCTTCGTATACTCCAGAGGCCAAGGGAAGAAACTCCAGACAGACCCAGTGTTGCAAAGTCGTACAAGAATATAACTCAACATGTTGTGAAAAATCAGTGCCAGTTGTTGAAGTTTTGGACCAAAATCACATCCAAAAAAGAATTTCCTAGATAATTTATAAAACCAAATTTGGCAGTTCGTCCTTTGAGGTCTGTCATGTAGTGGTGGTGACTGACATTTTGACAAAACCTGACTTGGCGCGTTCCGTCTTTGCACTTTCGCAATCTCATTTTCAAGTTAACATCGGGAATTAATGAATAAACCAGCCCGGTCTCACTCTTCCAGATCTTGTGAAACTTAATAGTGTTGTTTTGCTTTTCAATCACTTAATGTGGAGCTCTCATAACATGCTGGGACCGAACGCTCAAAGCTAGCACTGCCAGTAATCGGCATAGCTTTTTGGATTCATGTTTCCTTAATGTGTTTGCAAAAGACCGTGTTATTCAAGCCTCAGTATCGCAATGCATAATGAGTTTTAGGGGATTTGTGCTGCTTTGAAATGGTAATTCTTTTAATATGCCACATGCAACATTTATTTTATTAAAGGGTAACTCCAAATTAGAGACACTGTAAGTGGGAGGGGCTCAGACAGGTTTTTATAGGTGTCAATCATCTGTATTCAATTCAGTTTTATTTATATAGCACGTTTAAATACAACCCGAGGTGTTTCACATAAAAAAGTCTACAAAAAAACAAATGTACGGGTAATATGATACACAGGAAAAGAACAATAACGCAGTAATAAAACACCAAGCTATCCTGTCGAGCTGGTGGTAAATGCCAGGGAGAAGAGGTGTTTAACTGTTTTTAACTGTGTTAAAGGGTCAGAGGATTTGACAGGCAGAGGGCGCTGTTCCATAGTTTACACACAAAAGGCTCTGTCAGTAAGTCCCTCAAAGAAAGAGGATCCATAACGTGCTGACAGAGGACCCATAGCATGCCGTCAGAGGACCCATAAAGTGCAGACAGAGGACCCATAAAGTGCAGACAGAGGACCCATAGCACACAGACAGAGGACCCATAGAGGGCAGACAGAGGACCCTTAGAGCGCAGAGTACCCATATAGTGCAGACAGAGGACTCATAAAGTGCAGACAGAGGATCCATAGCACACAGACAGAGGACCCATAGAGCGTAGACAGAGGACCCATAGAGCGCAGACAGAGGACCCATAGAGTGCAGACAGAGGACTCATAAAGTGCAGACAGAGGACCCTTAGAGCGCAGGCAGAGGACTCATAAAGTGCAGACAGAGGACCCTTAGAGCGCAGACAGAGGACTCATAAAGTGCAGACAGAGGATCCATAGCGCACAGACAGAGGACCCATAGAGCGCAGAGGATTCATAATGTGCCTACATTAGACCCATAGCGAGCTGACAGAGGACCCATAGAGTACAGACATTTAAACACAAACAGTAACATTTTGAATTGCACTCGATATGAAACAGTAGCCAGTGCAGGTCACACAGCACCGGCCTGATGTGTCTCATCTCTTAGTTTTTGTCAGAAACGAGCTGCAGTGTTCCACAGACAAAGAATCAGAATAATCCACACGCCACGTTACTAATACATAGCTTTCTTTTACAAAATCCGCCTGTGGAAGGTCCAGCTTTACTTTAGCAAGGAGCTTCAACTGAAAGAAGCTGCTTGTTTCTGGGTAATCGTATATAGCTGGAGTACATTACAGCAACTATGGACCTTACACTGGATCGATGCTACATGGTTTAAGTTGGTGAGAGCAGACTGCGTTTAGTTCGTCAACATAAGGGGATTGAAAGGAGAAGCAAGTGTGGTTACAGGGGCAAGTCCATTGTAATGATCTAAAACCCAACCAAAATATGTTCCATTCAACCCTAAGACAGCAGCAGACTGTGGAATTTGAACTATTTGAACAAAAATGCCAAATATGTAACTGTAATAACAGGTAGGCACAAGGCAATATACTAGTTGTACCTATTCCAACCCTGAATAAACTGAGAGGAAAGCTACTCTTATATTAAAGCTACATTATGTAACTTTTCTGGTAGGGGTCCACTACCTTCTTGTCTGTTGAGATGTTGTTGCTTTGCCTGGGATGTTTCACAGTAAGGCATTAAACGGCTCCATTTTACTTTTTTTTTTTTTCAATTCCAGGTGTTTTATTGCGATAAAATACCCGGAAAACTCACCTGAAAATCCATTCTTGGTGCGAGCTGGAATTCCTCTCCAGAGATCTGACCTTTAACACGTTTGCGTTTCCTGCTTGTCCTCGGAGATAGATCAGTTTAATGGCTAGGCGTGGAACATTAAAGGCATAGCAAAAGAATCTCCATGGCAACCAGAAGCATAGATCAATTGTTTAGTAAGGAAACACTTAATTTATGCAGAAATGTGGTCTAAGTGTGAATTGCTGTTTAATTTACCTCATAACACGGATGAAAACCAACCAGTAGGTGGCACCATTTCAGAAGAAGTGCACGATTAAACAGTCTAATCGATCTTTTCTTGCGTTGATATCTCCCAGTTGCCTAATATCTTGATCATTTGTGATTTAGCAGGTGGCTCCATCACCTCCCTTAAATCTCCCACTTCCTGCTTGGCTTTATGTGACCATATTTGTTCCGTCATCACAAAGTTTATTTGTCATTGGCGAGCTTGAAAGCCTCTGGCATCCTGTCCCCATCAGTGTGATTGAGCGTTGCTGTTTTATCCCGTTGTGTGTTCCAGAGCCTTCTTCGCCTGCACATCATCTGGCCTGCACATTTCTCACACAAATGAATTCGAAACGGCCCAGACTAAAGCCGTACCGTCGCCGCTTCGGCTTAGGCTGGTGAATCCTGGTTATCTCGGCCTGACCTTGAAAGAGTTGGGTTTTAAAATAGTGGCCCGTAGTTTTGGCACGGACAACAGGGAGCACTCAGGTCCCAAATTGTTTTCCTTTTTTTTGTTAATTAAACTACAAGCAGAGGTAGGTGTTTGCCCTTGTGAGGTTTTTGGGGAGGGTGGACAGTTGGAAGTGTGGTTGGTACAAATTAAACAAAAATATGGAAACGAAACTGTTAAAAGAAGGTCATGGATTAAGTGGGCATAGAAAGAAACGAGCTACTACAGTGTTGATGCATAACTTTAAAAATGGAAAGTTTGGAAAGTTTATTTTGAAAAAGGCTGTATGAAATAACTTTTTGTCCCTTCTTTGTGTCTTTTTGTGTAATATTATACCAGGTTGGTGCTAGTTTGACTCCAATCCTATGTCTATATTGATGGTTTTTATGTTATACAGTTTTCCTTATTGATTGATTATTGTACTTTGGCATGAAATATCCAAAAGATCAACGCACAAATGTTAAACCTGATCATTTCTGTCAGTGACTAGACCCTTGACCTCACTATATTGCAACAAAAATCAGCTTTTTAAATTATATAAATTTTACCTGCCTCCATCTGTATGAAATAATATTGCACTATAGAAGGTTCTGATCATCTGAAACCCAGCTATATACAATAAAAATGATAATATTTCATTTCATTTCTCTTTATTTCTACAGGGAGAGCCCAATGAGAGCAGTCAGACTGTTCTTTTCATGGGTGTCCTGATCAAATACAGAGAAATACAAACAGAAATAAGCAACAAATGCGTACATAAGCTCATTAAAACATTAAAAACAAGGGCAGGTGTGTGTATAAATGTTTGTTATGAGATTATTAAACTGAATTTGTGGCACTAAAATATCTAATTTAGTTTGTCCTTCAAATATGTTCCATTTCCAACTGATGCCACTGTTATATTTACATTCAAGCTGTTCTCTCAGAGCTGATGGAGACTCACAGGGGATGAAGATCTTCCAGTGCAGTGGACCTTTCTCTATTTCATCAGCTGGGATCCTGGTCTGGAGTAGAGACAGGACAATACAAAACAAAACAACAATGTTCTTTATTGTGATAAAAAGCATCGACAATAATCATTTGTGGGACATTTTATGTAATTGTGATAATTGCCAACAAAGATAATCCCCATTATATCTCCAAAATGTGCAGAACAAAGCAATTTCTCCCTGATGATCTCACCTAGATCTTTTTCACATATAATAAACTACAACACTATAACAGTTTAAATATGGAACTTATTCTTAATATTAAAATTATAATAATCCATCCATTTTCTTCCTCTTATCCGGGGCCGGGTCGCGGGCGCATCAGTCTAAGCAGGGACTCCTAGACTTCCCTCACTCCAGACACACCCTCCAGGCGTTCCCAGCGTGTCCTGGGTCTTCCCCGGGGCTTCCTCCTGGTGGCACATGCCCGGTACACCTCTCCCGGGAGGCGTCCAGGAGAGATGCCCAAGCCACATCAGCTGCTCCTCTTGACATGGAGCAGCAGCGGCTCTATTCCGAGCTCCTCCCGTGTGACTGAGCTCCTCACCCTATGTCTAAGGGAGCACCCACGCACCCTGTGGAGGAAACTCTTTTAACAGTTTGTATCCATGTTCTCGTCCTTTCGGTCATTACCCAAAGCTCATGACCATAGTTGTTCAATATTAAAATTATAATTATTCAAATCCAGAACATTTTAGAACTGTCACCAATTGTGATTTGTTGGTCTGATCGTTAATTGCAATTATTTTTGCCATGATAATCGTGACACCAGATTTCAGTATCGTCCTATGCCCAGGCAAGACAAGGCAAGTTTATTTGTATAACACAAAGTAATTCAAAGTGCTTTACAGAATAAGAAAGACATTAAAATCACAATGCAACAAATCAAAACAGACGTAATCACCAATATTTATCATAAAATTTATATTATAAGACAAGAGTGCAGAATAAAATCCTTTATAAGTGGTGACAAAACTGGGATCCTACTCAGAAGCAGCCTGAGAAATCCACCCAGACAATATGAGAATACTGTAACACAAGAGCACACGCTGCCATCTGCAAATAGTTGCGTGGAGATGCACAAGAGCTATAAGCTAACTTTGATGTGGCTAGCATAATTAATACCAGTTTTATTCAAAGTCACACATTAAACTAATAAATACAAGGAAGACATTCATCAGATGCAGAAAAACCTCACCACAGCTGCTGATGGAGAGATAGTGCTACTTTCAGATATACAAAGAGAATATTTATTGTGTGATACCGACATGGATTTAACTTAACCAGAAATGAAGTGGACGCAGACTGACACTGGGGCGTCCTGGGGGAAGGCAGTATTGATGGGGTGAGAGAGGAACAGTTACATGAAGCATGCTCCCAAACCAAAAGGCCAAGCTCCAGATACGCAGAGCAAAACCATCAGTGAGAAATAAAGCATCCTTGAAGAAGTTTCTTGGAAGAACTGAAAGATTCAAAGGCCAGTCATGACTCTGTCTGACCCTGGGCTTGGGAAACTGCACTGGGTGGTTACAGTATATATAGTAATGCAGCTAAAGCCTGTACACAACGCCCTATAGCTCCGAACAAGGTTTTGTTTCAAGATCTGGAGATGCGTCCTGCAATGCACCACTGCGGTGTCTCACTGCTCTGACAGCCCCAGAAATACAGAGAGTAGAAAATCAACTATATACAGTCAGACACTGCGTAGATTTAACTTGTGATTCGTATTTCCAGGACAATACAATGCATATAGGGCTGTATTTTCAATTATTATTATGATTATTGCTCTAATTGATTACAAGAATGTGTAACAGAGTAATTGAGTAATTGATTTTTAACATTAATCCATAGGCCTGTCATGATAATTACTATATCGACTTCGTTCTGTTTATCATTTGTACTTTTTCTTTGCACGACTGGGAGATTTTTGGATCGATTTAAGCTGTAAATGGCTGAATTAATAACTTCTATGACTCATTACTGATGCGAACGAAGTACTAAAGTGTTTCAATCTGCTGTTTATGTATTGCAGCTCATAATTTTTAACAATATTGTAGGTTTAAAATTGTTTTGTGGTTATTGTGAATGGTATAAATTAGACAGGCCTGTTAATGCATTCAGTGTGTATGTACAGGTGTCATCGAATGGGAAAGTTGGTCTGAAATCGTACCTTTCTACAGTTGAGTACATTTAAAACAGACCTAAAGCCATTTCTTCTGTTTGTTCTTCTCATTTTAGGCACACGCATGACTCAAGGCCTCTCACAAAGTCTGTTATATGCATTTTTCTGTAGATAATATGTAGTGTGGGCCCCCCAAGATGATGTTTACTTTGAGCCCAGAATTGTAATACAGTGAGTTCTTGGGTCTAGTCACTGATAGAAATGATCAGGTTCAGCATTTGTGAAGTTACCTTTTGGATATTTCATGACAAAGAACAATGTAAACATCAACATCGACTTCAATTCACTTTACATTAGAAAACTGTCCCCTCTCTCTGTACCTGCTGTTGTCAGACTCGTCGTTTTGGTCTTAAATGTTCGTATTAACCCGCTCTACATGATCCTGAGGTTTTTATTTCACTATTGTGTCCGTAAATCAAGATATGAACATTAATAACAGACAAATCAAGCGCCTTCTTTCCCAGAGGTCACTCCTGTTAGCGTTAGCAACAGGTTTGATTGACAGCGTTGCTAACCGTCTGCACCGCTGGTTTAGCTTTCAACAGCTTCACTCCAGATTGGCTCTTTGGTTGCTATGATACTCGTTGTCGGGGTTACAAATATGGAACTCGACTCCAAATTATCCGCTATAACTGCTAGCCTCGACGAGCTTCATTTGACTGGAGCTGAACGCTGTGGGTGACGTCACACTCGCTTAACCCGCTTCTTTAACCAGTCTATGCATGAAACACAGATGTCTGAATGCACTGGATGCAGTTTGTGCTACATTTTGTTTTAAATTCCAAAAACAAATGTGGTAATAAGTGCAGAAGTCATCATTTTCAAAATATATTGTACTGTTCTGGTGTGAGGAAACACGCCAAAGTTCTTTTAGTTTATTTTCCGAACACAAGGGCTACTGTAGGCCATAACCCGCGCCAAAACAAGAGCAAAACAGCTGCAGTCTCCATTCAGCAGAGCCAGTCTCCTAACTGACCAGTAACTGACGAACAGAACCGTCAGACTTGTCGGCATAGCAACCAACAGCCACATAAACACATTAACATCAACGAAAAAAATAAAAGAAGATGTCAACCCTGAGTTAAACGCAGAATATCAGATCATTACAGTGTTAATCAAGACCTTACGCAAGATGAAATAAAAAGTTGAGTTTATTACAGTGTAAATGAATGCGGCAGGGTCAGAGTAACTCGTTATTACTCTCTGCTTACCCATCGACAGCTGGGCAGGAGGTCAAAGACTGTAGCAGGGGTCTGGCAAGGTCTCCACGGCTGGCTGCAGGGGCTGTTTGCAGAGCTAACGATGCTCCCCGGGCTGCTCACATCTGCTCCCCTCGTGGTCACAAGAGCCTCGAGCCACGGTTAAACACGCTACTAAACGCTGGCTAACAAACGAGGAGCTGTTTGGATTAGCCCGGGCCTTGACAGAAGCAGATTCCTCAGTAATAGTGCGTAGAGGTCAATAAACTGGATATGTCAATGTCGTTAGGCTAATGCAGTGCAGGGTCTTAAAGCAAAATCGACTTTTCAGAGCTTTTACCGACTTTTAACCACCAAAGTTGTTTTTGGAGGGATTCGCGCACGTTTGAGCAATCTTTAATCGCTTATTTTCAAGACGCCATTTTGCCGATCAACCCTTGTTTTCGCCACCACCTTTTCACGCCCACTGCGACGTGCTTACTTCGTTCTTCAGTTTTATTTTCTTAATCGATGATACAGCGATTTGGCAGCGTCGCGTAGTTATTTTGGTATTTTGGCTAGCTAGGAGGTGTCGACTCTTTGTTGTGATGACGTTTACGGCGACATTAGCTCCCATTGGCCACCGCAGTTTTCTAACACGGAACTCAGCCATCTTATTTCTTTTATTAAGTCGTTTTAGATTAATATTATGATTTAAAATGTCCAAATTATACCATAATGATCCACAGGTGTCATAAATTATCTGTATAAAGCAGACACAACCGCAATATGTCGTCTTTAAGCTCTACAATCATGGAAAACTGGGTCACTATCGTACTCCGATTTAAACCAATTTGTCAAACTCTAGATCCCAGTAACACATCTGGAGAAGTTCGTCTGTGATCGAATCTCCGCTGCCGGTAACAGAACAGTTTAATCGCACGTGGAGCAGACAAGGAGATGGATTCAACTGCAGTGTAAGTAACAGCCAGAACAATATTAGCCATGTGTTTGGACGTGTAGTCACTCGTTTTAGATTTGAGAGGAGCGGTGATGACAAACTACGGCCCCTTCACTTGGACTAGCCTGTGTTGATTCATTGTTTTGGTTCTCAACGTTAAAGCGAAAGTTCAGTTCCACGTACCGATATCGATACCAGTTCCATACCGCAAAAATGTGAAGAAGTTGACAAAGGCTACAGTACAACGGCTAGTAAAAGTCTCTCTCTTAAGAAAATCGAGAAGAATTAATGAGATTTTGAGGACTAAAGTGTTAGAGCCAAATGTCTAATGGTCTTGATGATGAGTTGTGCTGATTTAAGCTCTTTTTCTTTTCTCCTTGTTCAACTTTGTTCAATAGAGCGAGGAGAAAAACACAGTGAGGCCTGGAAAAAGACCTCATCCACAGAGCACATGGATCATTATGCAGCGGAAACAAAGTCTGTGTTAGCTCTTTGTGTTAGCGCTATGGTCGTGTTAGCGCTATCGTTGTGTCAGCACTGTTGTCATGTCAGCGCTGTTGTCGCGTTAGCTCCGTCGCCATGTTAGCTCTGTTGTCGTGTTAGCGCTGTTGTTGTGTTGGCACTGCTGTCGTGTTAGCGCTGTTGTCGTTTTAGCACTGTTGTCATGTTAGTGCTTTCATCATGTTAGCGCTGTCATTGTGTTAGCACTGTTGTTCGGCTGCACTCTCTGTAGTTGTTTTACTAAGTTAGCGTCCACCCCAAAGGCTAAATGAAAGTATCAAAGACGTAACACAAATATCGTTTCTGTCATTATTAGCATGTTTTAAGTGTCTACAGAGCCTCCACAGTCTGCACTTAACCTGCTCTGGGTGTTAGCATTATCCACAGACGTCAACATCGGCAGCGCTCGCATCAACGGGTCCTGGTTCTGAAAAATACAGAGTGGTATTGGATCGGTGATTTGGACTGAGTACTTGCCGATTCGATACACGTGAGCTGACTAGTACACAGTTCAGTGACTTTTCCCTGAGATGTTGAAGCCAAAAGTTGATCTGCTTTCCTCTTTCCCAGGCAGGAGCGCTCTGGATTTAGCTCCGCCCCCGCATTAAAACTGTGAGCTGTGACACTGGGACTGCACAGGAGACATGTGGGGTCTGGATCACATTATGTGGAATATGTGCTGTTCGTTTTACAGGTTTATGATGATTCTTAGACTTAAAAACACGTCTTTGGTAAAAATGGATTGAATTACCTGATCTGCAGCATTGTATGGAAGTATTAGTTTGATTTACTGTGAGTTTAGTTTAATGTATACTCACAGGGGATAGACGGACGCTGGGAAAAATAAAAATATATATATCAAAAATAAGAATGGAACTTTTCTGTACAGAAGCATATCCTACGAAAACCCATTTGTTTTGTATGAATATACTGAAAAACACAAAAAAAAATCTTACTCTTACTGTTGACCAAAATATGAATCATTTTTAATCAATATCACTACATTTACACTTTAATACATCAACACTTCTGTGAAATACTTTAATTTTTTCACTATTTTCCAGACTATACGTCGCTCTGGAGTATAAGCCGCATCAGCAAAAAATGCATAATAATGAAGAAAAAAACATATAAGTAGCACTGGAGTATAAGTCACATTTTTGGGGGACATTTATTTATTTATTGACAAAATCCGAGACCAAGAACAGACATTTTATCACTAAAGGCAATTTTTAATAATAAAATGTGGAACAACAGGCTGAATATCAGTACATCACGCTAACGTAACACATTTATATTTATACAGCTCCATGAAGCACAGACAGAACTGAACACGTGTCTGGTTTGTTAACGTAAGATATTAACAGTTAATCAGATAAATAAAGAAGAAAAAACAAGCAACAAGTTTACTCTCGATCTCACTCCAAATCAATAAATCCACTGAATTCTTCATCCTCGGTGTCGCTTCTGAACAAGTCCACCAACTCCAGAGGAAGATGATGCGCTGCTCAGTAGAATACAACTCAAGAGAATACAGTTTTCTTTTAGGGGCATTTTTGTTCAGTCTTTCTCAGATGTCTTTTAAATTACCGTAATGTTGAATGTTGACTTTACTGGTACAGGAGTAGTAGATACTGGTACATAAGTCTAGAGCGCCCTCGTGCAGTTTTCAGCGTGACAATAATGAAGTTGTGAAATTATATATTTTAATAATTTCACATATAAGTTGCATCTGAGTATAAGTCGCACCCCCGGACAAACTATGAAAAAAAGTGCAACTTATTGTCCGGAAAATACGGTACATTTTTAAACAGGTGCTTTTACTTACGTTTTTTTCATGTGATACTTTTACTTGTATTTGAGTAACCTTGTGCCTCTGTATCTGTACTTTTTCTTAAGTAACAAAATTGAGTACTTCATCCACCACTGCCTCAAAACTAAACAAATACGTTGGTTATCCAAGTTGTGTTCTCTCTGACAGCTTGGTAAGGTCAAAGTTCACCTGTTCTGACTCCAGCTGAATCATGTTTGTACCTCGTAAGGTCAAAGTTCATCTGCTCTGGCTCTCATTGGATCATACTTATACCTGTACCGGCCTTGAGACATCGTACACTGTCAGAAAAAACCCTGATTTTCCCATATAGTAACGCGGCAAGTCACCTGTCTCCTTTGTTCTGCTAATCTTAAGTTATATCTTCAAAGCTTCAGACAAAACTGCGCCTTTCCGTGTGGCAGGTGTGAACTTTTCGTGAACTTGCCTCTAAACTCCGAGTGACCCTTTTTGGATTTTATGTTCTTGCACTGTCCTGTCCTCTCGCGTGTCGCACAGTGATGGATATTCTGTCTCCTACAACGTAATTATCCGTATGGGAAAAAAACGCATCCCGAGGTCTGTGTTTTTTTGGGCTCGCTCAAACCTCCGTGTTGCATTTGAAGTGCCGCTGTGGAATTTGGTCCGACATACCTCCGCCTGGTGACATCATCCCCTCCAGCTTTGATGTGATTGGCCGACGTGCCCCTGTCTCTCGCGCGCCGGGCCTAGCCTGTTCCAATCTGTCGTCCCGCTGGTATGAATCCTCTCAACGCCTTCCCCCTCCCCCGCCACCTCCTCCCCTGTCTCCTTGATGACAGGTATGCAGTTCCATAACTATTTGGCAACTACGACCTGGAAAAGTGCACATTTGACATTGAGCGTAGCGCTGTGCCTTCACTGGTTGGTTGCTTTAAAAATAAGAACCTTTTGTGTTATCTGGATCTAAGGTAGCGTTGGGTCATAGTTGGAATATTTTGGGATTGTGGGTTGACCAGGTGGCCCTAAAAAGCCACCTCTGGTATATGTGATATTATCTGTGATACTGTAGAGCCGTGTCATTTTAGCTCAGTGGTGATAGACAGATGGATAAGGACATTCTTAAGCGATATTGTTGTATTTTTATTTAGCGTCCAGGTAGAGCTGCGACTATATTAAAAAAAAAATTAGTCATGGATTCAATGGTGGAGCGTAACGAAGTAAAATTAGTAAAGTACCGTGCGAAGTGGATGTATTTATACTTTTACATCACTACATTTGAGAGCAGGATCTGTACTTTCTACTCCACTACATTTTTGAATAGAACTGAAAAATAAAAGTATTTTTTATTATTGTTGGAGACCTGCTGAAAAGGCTGTACAAATAAAAAGAGCTAGGAAAAAAGAAAAAAAAAAATCTGTTGTTTCTGTTGAACGAAATTCAACACAAATCTGTATTAAAATCACTACATTTGAAGCTTTATAAGACTCAAAATATGATAAAATACTTCTACTTTTTACTCTTAAAGGACATTTTTAAACTGGTACTTAAATTTTCTTCTTCCTCTTCCTCCTTCTTCTGCTTCTCCTTCTTCTCATCCTTTTTCCTTGTCTTCTCCTGCTCCTTCTTCTTCTTCTCCTCCTCCTTTTTCCTCTTCTTCTCCTTCATCTCTTTCTCATCCTTTTTCTTCTACTCCTCCTCCTCCCCATTCTCCTTCTTCTCCTTCTCCTTCTTCTTCTTCTTCTTCATGGATTAGATTAAAAGTTTCAATTTTGTAAACACATTTTGTCAGTATAAGAAGTACTTCAAATCGTAATATTTTCTGATCCAGCTTGTTAAATGGAATCCTTTGGTCACATTCGTCTGACTGGTTTATACTTAACTTTTTACCACCCCCAGTTTATTTAATTATTCTCGTTAAAAGTTAGAGACAATCGTGTATGTAAGCCTGTCGATATATCACTGAAATATAGACGATAAACTATAATATTGAAACTAATTTACGCCACTGACACAACAACCCAAGAGCAGATTTAAACCACAAAAATTACTTTAAATCTACAATAAACAGCAGAAAGAAACACTGTAGTCGTTAGTTTGCATCTGTAATGAGCCATAAATGTTATTAATTTCAACTTTTACGGCTTAAATCTTGTTGTATAGCCCCAAAATAACCCAAAAAACATTGTTCCAACTTTCATATTTTGAACAAAAAGTTGATATAGTGATTATCATGACAGCCCTATGTGCATGTATTAGAATAAAAGTTGTTTTCTTTATATCAAGTTGATGTTACTCTCCGGAGGAACTCGGTGTTCTCTCAATCTATGAACTCTGCAAAGTTATGCGTTCCAAAGCCATCGTTAGAACACTATCTTCTCTATCCTAACTTACCCTGCGTGGGCTGCCTTCCTTCAAGACACACAATAGCTTTTTGAATTAACTTTAAACCGCCCTGAGCAGTTATTGTGAGCTTGAGGGACTGACAGAAAGTACAAATGCTAAAGCACTCGTCCAGCGAATAAGCACCTTAATGTGCGCTGACGGAACACGTCAACAGCAATGTAAGCCGCCGACAGACACGCGTCAATTTGAGACGTTAGCTAACTCGTGATTGGCAGGAGGCCGGAGCAGGAATGTGCCGTTATGTGGGACAGGTACCAACCACTCTATCATCGCATTAGACGGTAATCGTTACGGGCAAATCATTACACGATGGAGAAGGACCCCGCGCCGTGCCAAGTATGCAGCACCCACGAGGATATTTTGGTGTGTATGGGAAGGAGGAAGTGAGCGCAGACCATAAACACTGGGAGGATTTATTATAGACAGGTCATGAGGTTTAGCTGCGGAGAACGCACTTTCATCGTTGATATAAACAACGGACAAAAACATGGAGCGATTAACTATGTGTTGGTTGAATTATTTATGAATTTGAAATGTATTATTATAACTCATTTCGTATCTGATTTCATAAGGATGCGGTTTACCAGGTTAAATCGGGCTTTTTTTTAAGGCTTGGGGCAATAAACGGTATAAAAAAGTGGACTTAAGGAGTGTGATGTCACCAACAGCCTTCAGATTCAGTCAAATGAAGCTCGACGAGGCTAGCAGTTATAGCGCCGAATTTAGAGCCAAGTTTAATATTTGGAGTTCCGACAGCGAGTATCTTAGCAACCAATGAGCCAATCCGGAGCGAGGTTGTTGAAGGTAACGCCTCTTCCTTAGCTTAGCAACGCTGTCAATCAAACCTGATGCTAGCGAGAGCAATTTCGAGGATTGAAGGCGCCTGATTTGTCTATTATTAATGTTCCTATCTTGATTAACGGACACAAAAGCGAAATAAAAACCCCAGGATCATGAAGAGCGGGTTAACACGAACATTTAAGGCCAAAATGACAGGGAGAGGGGACAGTTTGTCAATAGAAAGTGAATTAGAGCCAGAGTCGATGAAGCCTGAAGTGCGCACATCCTCACTTCCTGTTTGGAACGCGGCGGCGGCTAGCAGGTTAGCTACGTCCATTTATATATACAGTCTGATCTAAAATAAGGAAACATTTGAGTGACTGCTTGTATGTCAGTGTATTTCTTCTACTTCATACACAAAGTTGCACATAAAAAAAAACAAAAAAACATTGGTAACAACAAAAATTAAATGGTACACTGCCAAGATGAGATCCAGTTTCCGAACATTTACATAAAAACAAAAAAATAACCTAATACCAATACCAAAACAAAACATTACAGCAACATTAACCTATCACAATAGTGATAGGTTAATGTGCGATTACTGCTTAGACTTGTACGACAATGTTGCCAACGTCGCTGAAACCGGAAGCACGCCCACGCTCACTTCCTGTTTGGAACGTGGCAGCTAGCAGGTTAGCTATGTCCATTAATATGTACAGTCTATGGTTTATTGCCTCTACAAAAAAAATAAATAAATGAAGTTCTCTTTGCTTAAATTTCAACTGTGAAAAATGGCTTCCTATACGAGCTGTCATTTATATTACATAACAAACATGATTTTGTAGTAGGCGAGCACATCTACTATAATTTGACTTGTAAAGTGAAGTTTTTTGGCGAGCGGTCGAACGCTGGTAACAGTTGACTTTTTCTCTCAATGACATTTCCACATGCCTCGGTTGTAGCAGTTTATCAATGCGAGCGGTTTAGGCTACATAACAGAAACAAAACCCCATTCATTTGCGGCACGGTGGAGTTGTTCCCATTTTAATAGTGTCCAAGTATAATTGAGCCTGATCTATTGCCTTGTTAGCGTTTTTCGAGCCCATTACAGAGGCACCGCACTTAGCGCCGCTGACACGAGAGAGACGAATGGAGCTATGTATCCTGAGGAGGTGACACGCTAAAACTCCAGCTAATCCAAACTGGATAATGCAACTGGAAAAATGTACTTCAACGTGGGCACTCGCGTTTCCCATAGCTCACTGCAAATTAATCAAGATGCCATATTTGCGACAGTTGTTCTATCATTCAGTTAGCCGTTTTGTCCAAGCGTATTATAGTTACACCTAAATAGCGCGAGGGCAAAGAGTTTTTCCCCATAACGGCTTAGGAATTTATTACCTTTGCCGTTAGCTAAGACATGCCAAAATCACCTCATTTCAATGGTGTTAATATTACAAAGTGTGGGAGTAATTGCAGTGGCTAATCTGCACTGACAACAAATATTTTCGCTGGAGACTTTTTTCCTGACAGAGCTTGCAGACCGCTAATTTGTGAAGCAGATGTGGATTTGGGCAGTGCTAGCATAACATTTAGCTACGTAGATGGACGTAATAGTGAGAGACGGCTGTGCAAATTCACTATGAGGCGATGTTAGCGGCGCTGCAGGATTTGTACCGACCTCGAAGAAATACAACCCAAAATTGTGAGCAGTTGTGCCCCTCAGTGAGAACATTATCACCAACAGATTTAGTTTTAGGATAGTAATAACGGGCATTGTTGTAGTTGTGCTGTTGGCGTCTCAACAACGCACCGTTATTTCGTTAATTTTACTTCTTTGGCTGGATGTGGCTTGGTGAATGCTGCGTTTGCAAACCTGTGGTGGAAGGGAACGAAGTAAAAGTAGTAAAGTTCTCCGTTTAAAGTTAGTTTTACAGTGGATACTTTTACTTTTACTACATTTGAGAGCAGTATCTGTACTTTTTACTCTTTGAACAGGATGGAAAACTGAAAGTATTTTTATTTTTATCATAGTTTGAGACCTGCAGAAAATGTTGAGGGTTTATTTTTTTTTACACGTTTGTAGTTTGAGCAAACCAAAAGATACAAATCAGAAAAAAATAAATAAATTCAGTTGTTTCTGTTGAACAAAATCAGCGCGTTTGAAGCTTTATAAAACCTCAAAATCAGTGGCAGTCATTGTTCTATCCGAGCTTTGACCAGAGCCGACTAAATTTCAATCTCGATTTCAGTCCTAAAGAATTGACTCGTTCCAGATTTTGATGCCCAAATGATTATTTTAAAAGCTTGTTTTTTAGATTATACTGCAAGTTTTATTATACCATGATGTCTTACACTAGTTCTGATAAACTTTGAAACTACCAACTGAGCTACTGTTGTCCGTAGATTGTTTGTCCATTGACCCACAGGTTGGCGGGGCAATTCCAGCTCCCACAGATAAATGCTGCTCTTGTGTCCTTGGGCAAGACACTTAACCCACCTCACCCCCAGTGTCTGTGTGCACTGTTGTATGAATGTGTGAGTGGTTCCTTGATGTAAAGCCTTTTGAATGCCTTGAAGGTGAAAACTGCTTATAAAAATGTGACCTTTGACCGTTTACGAACTGTTGAGGAAAGGTCCAATATGATCCAGTTATGTGATTTTTTTTCAGTATCAGTACTTACTTAAATGAGTATCTAGTTTCGAGTATTGTTTTAGTAGATTAGTAGTAGCAAAAGACGAAGTTTAAAAGCGATTTGTCCAGTTGACAGATTTAAACGTCGTCTTTTGCTGCGGCTCAGACCTGGACGACTGAGAGATTACACAGACATCTAGTTTAGTAGTGGTTTTAGGATGAGTTCATATCTGATTTTCGATATTTTTGATAGTGTTTTAGCGTCATTAGGTGAGACACTTCCTCTCCTTTATGAACAGAGTGTGGGTGAGTGCACAATGTGTACAGGTGTGAGGGGCTGATAAAGCAGACTGTCAGTCAGTCTACCCCAGGGAAGACACTGCTACAGATGTTTTACCAGCAGGTCTGAAATTAATAAGCGTTAACATCAAATACATCAGAACTTTTTATTTGAGTCAGCCTACTACTTCCACAGCAGCTGTTACAGGTCCTGTATTATGCAAAACTGACTGTAAACTTTTAGCCATGTTATAATGCTGTTGCGTCATCAGAAACATACCTGGAGTTGCTCTGTTCCACCTTGTGATGTCATGAAGTGGTAGTTTTGAAGTTAACAGCTCCTTTTAGATTTTGTTCTATAAAGATAAGCAGTGCTAGTGAAGGTGAATAAAGTTTTTTTTTGTATTAATTTATTTTATTTATTATTATTATTATTATTTTTTATCATTGTGCATCATTTGTGGCATAATAGAACAGTTCCACAATTAAAAGTCAGAACAGAGTATTATATAGGAATGCAGAAAGAAAAAAACAAAAAGCAAAACAGGTGAATGAAGTTTAAAAACAAAGCGGAGCACTTCCTGTATTACTGCATGACATCACAAGGTGGAACAGAGCGTTTTCTGTTTGATCGAAGAACTAAAAAGCCTAAATTTGCAAGGTTTGTGTTAAACGTGTGTGAATGAAACAAAACACAATTCCAGGTGTGTTTTTGATGACGTAACAGTATTATAACATAGATCAGAAAACAGCGCAATATGGGCTCTTTAAGTACACAGATCTGTCGTATCGCGCAGATGTGTGAGCTCAGACTACACCTCAGGAGCAGAGGAGGATGTAGATTCGTGTTCCGCAGTGTGTTCCAGCCTTGTCTCCAGTCATTTTTTCCTGTGTGCAGCCATGTGTGTGTCTGAAATACAACCTGAGGAGGTGCAAGCTCCAACCTGTACTTATCTGTTAGTCCTCTCGCAAAGTGTAGCCTTACATAACTATCTTTAATCCACTCCAATGTATTTGATTTCTGCCTGTCTATGAAAAGACTGCGTCAAAATAAGTGCACAGAGCCACCCTGGCGTCAATCACTTTTAGCTTGTTGTTGTGGTGATTGTGGCAGTTCAAAATGGGGCTAACGCTGTAACTGTAAAGCCATGTTTTTTTCATTTTGGATGTTTTAATGCAGTGTAAAACCTAGAAAAACATGTGTCTGTACAGTGAGCGGGCTTGCCTCTCCACAAACCTGACTCCACCTGCTTGTCTCCAGAGAAATGTTGTTCCTTTGGCTGTAATATGTGACAGTATAACACCAAACTCTTCTGTCTCCATGGAGAGTGTTCCAACGTATTGGTTTTAACTTTCTATTTCCACAAAGTCATGCAGGTGATGTGCCATCCCCAGAAAGGTACACGGTGTTACTTTAAAAATAGAGGTTGCTAAGGCACTTCTTTAGAGGCTATTGGGCTTCGTGGTTCAGTTAAAGCATTTACCTCAAGATTTGTTTGAACTCTATATACACACGTGGATCATTATGTTATAATTTGCACATTTTAAATCACAAAATTCATCTAAAACGACTTAATAAAAGAAACAAGTCCAGTCACTTCGACGTTTGAAAACTGCGGTGTCCAATGGGAGCTGACGCCACCGTAAATGTCATCACAACAAAGAGCCGTGGAGCTGTTGGCGCCCCCTGTGGACAGTTGCAGATCACACTAGCAACTCACCGAATCCAGTGCGTATCATCGATTAAGAAAATAAAATTCGTAAAAGTGCGTACGTCACCGGTGTTGTTGAAAATGGGGGTTGATCGGCGATATGGCATCTTGAAAATAAGCGATTTAAATTGCTCAAACATACACGGATCACTCCAAAAACTATTCCAAGAGAGTAAATGAAAAGGACACAACTATAACATGGATAAAAGCTGTAAAAAGTCCATTTTGCTGAACAGATCTGCTTTAAATGATACAAGAACATGTAAATTACTGTTGTTTGGTTGAATGAAATATCAACATTCTTTTAACATATGATCGTTGTGTTCTGTAAGTGTAGAATTTAGTACACGCTGACATAAAGTACTTTTGGGACTGGGCTCCTGAGGTTTCTACTGTGTTGTGTGAAGGCTGCAGCACCTAACTTTGACACTATAAATCACCTTATTTTTCTTCCTAATGTATTTTATCCCCTGTACTTAACACATCATCAGCTGACTCACTCCTCCTCGTCCCTGGGTCTTGGGGTGCGTTCACAGCCGCTCCCTTTTCCTGCCTCCGTAGCACTTCCGCTCTTGTGCTTCCTGCTCATCACAGGTCAGAGGTCGTAGGTCAAACAGAAAGTACAGCAGGGGTGATTGCGGATTTACAGAGTCTTGGGGACGACGCCCTTTGTGGTCCTGCTGTTCTTCTGTAGAGCGCTGATGACTGTAGTATTTCCTTGAATTGCACGATAGAAATGGTTGTAGTTGTATAAAATAAAATAAAAAATGTATAAAAAAATTTAAAATTGTAGTCCTATAAGTACTTAAAATTAAATATATATTTTTTCAATATATATAATTGTAGTATTAAAAGTAGTTCTATAAAATAACATAAAAATTTGTATTAAAAAATATAACATTGTATTATTATAAGTAATTCTATAAAATAAAATAAAAAATGTCTAAAAAATATAAAATTGTAAAAGTATTATAAGTAGTTCTGTTAAATACAATTAAATGTATTAAAAAAAATGTAATTGTAATATTATAAAATCTTGTGGGACATTATTTTTAGCAACTTGCAACATGGCAGTTGCTTAGTTTGTGGCGTGTTTGTCCAGTAATGCGAAGTTTTGGTGTCTTGAATCCCTTTGAGTGCCTTGAAGGTGAAAAACGCTGTATAAAAATGTGACTATTTATCTACTAATCTATAACTCTTTCCTCAGACCCAAAACAAACAGGAACAAAGAGAACAATAGAGGGCCATTAAGGGTTGAAAAGGGCCGTTAAGGCTGAAACTGGAGACAATAGCAGTTTCAGTGTAGTTAGCTCCGCCCTTCAGACAGATACAAGACAGTGTCCAGCAGCAATCTGACCAGAACTGAAGAAGCGGCTTGGACGAGCAGCGAAACGTCTTTACTCCTACAACGATTTGTCCAGTTGACAGATTTAAATTTCGTCTTTTGCTGTTTATAAAAAGCTAGGTGATATAGCCAAAAAAACAGGCTAACATATTTTTGACTGGTATGGATGTATTATGGTTTTCATTTTAATTGCATCTTGTCTTATTCAGATCAAACACATTGTTCTATTTCAAAGCCATGAACATAAACCATTCAGACTTTTAATTAGCACCATTTAACAGAAAAAGACTCCACTTTTTTTTCCTCCAAAGTCTAACCTCTGCCCCAAACAACACGTCGCTCTCCTGATTTAATACCTGATTAATGACGGATCTTGGCATTCAAATTTGACTCATTTCGCAGCCTGAATCGCAAGTAACGAAGCCCGATTAGCATTCAAATTAAAAACTATACCGTAGAGAAATCAATCCAGACAATGATACATTTTGTAGCTCAAAATGAATAATTCAGCCTGAAATAAGCCAGATCACTTGTTCGAGTTTAGGACTGGATACTTTTGTAAACCAGCAGGTGTTCCAGCTGTGATAAACTTAAAGAGGCGTATGCAGGAGCGACATCTGGCTTAAAACATGAATGCAAACGCAGATGACTTCACGCTTGGAGCCAGTGCAGTTATGTCCTCACCCGTGAACAGAAATGCCAAAAAGAAAGTAGTGTTAGCAATCAGCATGGGCTAACTGTGAGTTTTAGTACGTCCAACTGCTTTGTTAAAATCTGATCGGACCGTACAGCGTCGGGGAATCAAAACGCCTTGACATTGTTTCAAATAAATATATCTGTAGATTGAGGGAGTGTTTTTCTTTCCACTGCGCTAATCCAGATCACTGCCTAAACTTGACCCGAGTTCTTTCGCTAATGCAAATGAACTTGCCAATCACTCACACGCAAAGACCCCACTGTAGGTTGGAATCTGTACCTGTCAGTCAGTGTCTAGCGTGTCAAAATAAATGTATTACGAGGTTGTGTTAATCACTGTTGCTGGCGCGGTTCCACGTTCAAGGCCCTCAAAGCGCTTTACGTCAAGGAACTAAACACACATTCATACAGCAGTGTGCGCAGACAACATTCATCTGTGGGAGCGGGAATTGCGCCGCCAACCTGTAGGTCGGTGGAACTGACCGCTCAACTAACGATGTTTACGTCAAGAGCAGGATTCAAACCACCAAACTTTAGATCAAGGAACAAAACTCTACCAAACTGAGCTACTGTCGGCCTTTTTGACTCTGGATGGGTGAAGTAAGAACAGTCTAATCACTTTACTTTACTCTTATTTTAAATTAATATAAGCCACACACAAAGTTGCTGTTTAATTCTGTTCGAATATCTCTACGTCTTCAATTATATTTGTTTTGATAGTGTTATTTGAGCTGCCATTTTGAGTCCATGAACATACACACATATTGGGCTTCTCTTTCCAGCCAGAACAACACGCTTTGACAAAACTTTACAAAGACGAGTGGATCTGGAGCCTTTTCCTGTCTCCCCGATTTCAAAGGGCGTGATTGACAGGCGAACTGACCAATCAGAGAGACGCATGGACCGTTTCTGTCAAAACCAACAAAAACATGACTGCTCACATCTAAAAAAAAAAAAAACAAAACATGAAGGACTAAGAAACAGCGCAGATTTTTGAAGAATCAACAGTGGAAGATTCGTACTCTTATTTATCTCTGGAAAAATAAGTTACGTAATGTCAGGAATGTTACGAGAATTTTTGGGGGAAGGAGACATCAAATTAGCGACTGGTTGGACCATCTCAAAATTGGAAATAGTCCCATTTTTATGTATCATGGAAGTTGGAATTACATCGCCAACTTGTGGGTCAGTGGATCTGACCGCTCAATCAATGATGAGAGTGGGATTTCAACTGCCAACCTTCAGATCAGTGGGCAAACGCTCAACCAGCTGAGCCACTGACGCCCAGTTTCAGACACTTCTGGATTTGATCAGAATGTAGAAGGGACCAGCTGGGAAGACAAAGATTGGACAGTGTTTTCTCCAAAAAACAAAAAACTAAACAAAATAATTACTCGTTTCAATGACAGGCATGTAGGAAAATACATCTGAAGTATCCAAGAATATTTAATGAAGAAATGGTCTGTTTTGTTTTGAATTATTTAGCTATAACTCACTGGCTGTACAAGTGTTCCAAGACGCAAAAAGTGAAGTTTAAAATAACCTTTAACCAGACTTGTCAAAAAATCCATCCCCAGATATTAATCGATACCACTAGACCTAAATAAATAAGTATCAATGCTATAAAAATGTCACATAAATGGGACAAAATTGGACCTTTCCTGAATAATTTAAAAATAACCTACTATTATTTTGCGTTGGCGAATTACACTGTAGCGTCTAACATATTTCTGATTATTTTCATATTAAAATTGATATAGGGCCTTTTACTTTTTAATGAAATCAAGTTTGAATTTGCAGAACCGTAACAACTTTCAAGCCAAGCCGTCTGTTTGGATTTTTGTAGTAAACAAATTAGTTCTACTATGAAACCAACCTAAGAATATCGATTTTGGCCAATTCATAATGACTCCCAATACTTCAAAGAGCGTTTCACTTCTTCATTCCTGCAGTACAAAAAAAAAAAAAAACTTGGAAAACACATCTGAAACGGTTCATTTTTCAGAATTATAGCTACAAAGTAAAAACCAATGTAACTCTTTGTTCCCCTGTCATCGCATCCCTAAAGCTGTCAGCGTCGGCAGTGCCAGCGCGCCCTCCCTCCCATCGCCCGCTTGTCTAACTTTCCCTGTCCTCTCCGTGACCCATAATTCCCTTCTTCCTGACCACCTAACTCTTAAAGATTAACGGAGTCCACACTACCTGTCCACCTGCTCGAGGCATCAGATTTACGGGCACCGGGTTAATCTCCCCAGTCCCGTCGGTTCCTCGCGGTCTTTGGAAATGGAAGCTCAGAACATGGCCGAGGGAGGGCTGTTCAGGCTTCCAGGGATCTGTTATTGGGACGCTATTGTTCGGCTTGGGAGGTCACCTGTATCAATATCAAGACGTTACTTTCGCCAGATGCATTGTGGGTAGATATCGTGTTTTCTTGGTGTTTTTTTTTTTGTGTAGTTGTATTTGTCTTGGTTGTTGCGTTGAAGGTAAAATTGTCACTTCCAAAGATATAATTCACGTTCATCTGCTTCGACGTAAACATCATTCGTTGAGCCATTGGTCCAGAGGTTGGCGATGCAATTCCAGCTCCCACACATGGATGCTGCTGTTGTGTCCTTGGGCAAGACGCTTAACCCACCTCACCTCCAGTGTCTGCATACTCTGTTGTATGAATTTGTGTGTGAATGGTTGAGCGGTTCCTTGATGTAAAGCGCTTTGAGTGTCTTGAACAGTTGTCCCTCGCTATAACGAGGTTCATCTTTCGCGGTCTCGCTGTTTTTTTTAGCACAATTTATGCTTTTTTTCCAGCGTATGAACGTGCATTGTGTTCTGCGTCCTGATTGGCTGTTGGACTGTAGACCATTGTCCATCAGTCTCCTCCGTGCCGTGTCTCCTGTCCAGTACAGAATGTGTTCAGACAAATTTACATAAACGTTGGATCGCAGTGTGACTCTGAAGTGCTGTACGTTTGCAATTTGTTTTCTCCCCGACAAAACCCACAATGTCGATGAAACGCTCTGCACCGACAAAGACGCCTACGAAGGTTTGAACTTTGAGAGAGTTTAAACGAGAGAGAAATGTGAGAAAATGTTAACGCCTGTGTGAGAAAAGTGTATAAAGTGTGTGGTGAGGGGTTTTACAGACAAAAACATATAGAATAATTGTACTAAATAAAGCTGATACTTGCAGGTTATTTTTAGAACGATAAACGAGGGACCACTGTATATAAAAACGTGACTGTTTACCATTTGGCAGTGCGATTCCAGCTCCCACAGATGAAAGCTGTCATTGCGTCCTTGGGCAAGACACTAAACCCACCTGACCTCCAGTGTCTGCGTATACTTGTGTTTGAATTCATGTGTGAATGGACGCTTTGAGTGCCTTGAAGGAGGAAAAGCGCTATACAAAAAGATAAGCATTTACCATTGCGATCCAGCGCTGTCCAGTTCCGCTCGAGTGCCTCTCATTTGACCAGATAACGGCAGTAGTTGTGTATGGACGTGCTTTTCAATACACTTGCATTTGACCCCGCTGTGACTGCAGACAGCCCCGGGATCACGGTGTAACTTGTTATCTCTGACACTTTAAAAGCTGCAGAATTTGACCCTGTCTCGGTCCCGCACGCCAGCCACAATGGAGGTCTGCCACAGCCATCTGCACGAGCAATTTTGAGCCTATCAGATTGAAACTTAAGATGTCAGAAGGAATCTATTCTGTTCTGGATTTAAGTCTTTTTTCTAAATACATGCGAAAAACCCCGGGATCTTACAGGTCTCTACGACAAAGGAGGTGAAGATGACACTTTGAGAGACGGGTGGCTTAAATGTCCCCTTCATTTGAATAATGGGTTTTAAACAAAGCTGCTTAGACGCTGAGGTGGTCTGAATGCTTTTGATAAGAGCATGTGACATTTAACTAAAGAGATAACCTTTATTGGTGCGGTGTAATCAAACTCATTTTGGCTCTTAATATCTGAACAAAACTCAACACTGTGCATAAATATAAGATTCGTGCTTGTCTCCGGGGAGATTTTCTTGATTTGCGTAGGATATTCATCAGTATGGCATTAGAAAGTGCAAAGTTGAAGGTCAAATTCGTAGAAACAGCCCCAGTCGGAGTAAGAACGCGTGTTTTTCGAGGAATTTTTGGTGAATAAATACACCTGAAATGGATTAACACAAAGCAACAAGGGCGACAGTAGCTTAGCTGTTAGTGTTTGTCCACTGATCTGAAGGTTGGCGGTTCAAATCCCGCTTTTCAACATAAACAGTGCGACTCTAGCGCTCATGGATAAATGCTGTCGTTGCGTCCTTGGGCAAGACACTTAACCCTCTTCACCCTCAGCGTCTGTGTACACCGGTGTCTGAATGTGTTTCTTGATGTAAACCGCTCTGAGTGCCTTAAATTTGAAAAAGCGCTGCATAAAAATGTGACTAAATGTGAAAAAAAAAAAAACATTAAACAGGCGACACGCTCCCCACTAGAAAAGTTACATAATACACCTTTATGTTTTTAAGATCTGGTAGCGTCTCTGCGACTCCAAAATGTATTCACAGAGCACCACTTCTACTCCCATTTCCCATTCTTATCCGGAACCCTAAGTTATTATGACTTATGTGACATGTTCTTGTCTTTTAGTGTGTTACCGTTGTAAGTCAAGCATGATAAATCCTTCCTGAAGTCGTTGGCTCCGCAGGTTTCATGTGTGTGGAATCACTTTGAACACTTCGTACCTGTTCCTCTTCTTGACAGTAAACTCGAAATCAATGCCTCGGCTTGAGTTCTGGATATCGGCCAAACATTCGATATGCCAAACTGCGCGGTTTATCTAGTTTCATGCCATTGGGGGTTCACTCTTCTCTGTGAAAGAAGAAAACCTGCAGCTATTGATAAAAAGAAACACAAAAAAACGTACATGGATATTGTAGTGCGGTGAGAAAATGCTTAAAGGTCTGATCTATGTTATAATGTCGTTTCCTTGTCAAAAAAACATACCTGGAGTTGTGTTTTGTTTCATTCACACATGTTAAACGCACAAACCCTGCATTTTTAAGCTTTTCCCAAACAGAAAACACTGTGTTCCACCTTGTGATGTCATGCGGTAATACAGGAAGTGCCCCACTGCGTTTTTAAACTCCATAAACCTTCACTAGAATCATTTGGATGATCTAAATCTCTACAGAACAAAAGATAAATGGAGCTGTTAACTTGAAAACTATCGCTTCATGACATCACAAAGTGGACCAACATTTTGAGTTTTGGAAATATTGACAGAATAATAACAAAGGATTACTCAAACACGTGTGAATGAAACAAAACACAGCATTAAAACACGGCTTAAGGCTGACAAGAGTCCATTTTGCGTAATATAGGACCTTTAACTCTTATTTGGAATGTAGCTTTGGAAAGTAAGTACATTTTAGCACAGTTTTTTTTATATTTCTCCCCTAACATACCTGCCAAAACTAGCTGTCAAGATGGTCCTGTCGAAGAGTTTGGAGAAGACGTTTCACCATGGGAGCCATTACCGTAGCTCATAGACAGACTTGCTAAGGGTTTAAGAACACATTTTTGGCTCTGGCTGAGATGATGATTACAAGATGACTGCAAGACTTGTGTGAATTTGCATTGCCTCTGTATGGGAAGAACAAGAAGAGGTGAGGGCAGCGGGGTTAATCGCGAACAAAATCGAAATTTGATGGACGCAACTGACAAACCACAAAAGCTGTGAGATAATATGTAAAGTACCGTCGTTTTTGGGCGACAGTAGCTCAGTTAGTAGAGCGTTTGTCCACTGATTTGAACGCTGCTGGTTCTCGAAATAAACATCGTTGGTTGAGCGTTCAGAACCAACACATAAAACCGTGTCCATTTACCATTTACCAATAACATCTCATTGGAAATAAGCAGGTGACAGACTCCCCACCTGAAAAATTACATACTACACCTATAAAATTTGCCCGTTTACCACAATTTCCTCCAGAAATAACAAAATATCCTGTCTTATTCTGGATACAATCGCCAACGCTATAGTTTATATCTGTACAAACGTTATATTTTTCCCCATTTAGTCCCATTTTCTGGTAAAATCGTGTTGATTTGTGCCAAACCCATGCTGCCTGCTGAGGTGACCCTGGGCACCCCTCCCAGCTGTGCAAACGTTCATCTACATTTCTAAACTTTTAGTAATATCAGCCCAAGCCAAATCGAATCCCTTTCTTCACTATTTTATCCAATATCGTTCATGCGTGCCCGCCCGGTTCATTCTTTAAATGCGTACTACTGTGCCATTCCTTCACTGGCCCCGGCACAATGACAGCGGGTATCTATTTAGTTATAGCTCGAACCACCAAAATCAACAGTCCCGCCCATGTTTTTTGGCCTGGTAACATCTAAAGTTAGCACATTTTCCTCTAGCGTGTCCCTTGTATGAACCGCTTACCTCCCATGACCATTGGGTGTGAGGTCATCCTAAAAGATTTACGGCCTGAATGCGTTTTTTCCCTACTTCTCTGTGAATATAGTGACAGTCCATAAAGTCATCTGATAGCGCTCATGTTCAGCCCTGCCGTAAAATGGGCCGTCACATCTTACGGAGAGTGTTACTTTGAAGTTTTAAACAAAAGACACCCACAAAAGAACACTATCGGGTTGCCATGACGGCGAGTAAAAAGGCCAACGCTGACAACTTCATGGCTGTTAGCAAAATCTTAATGCTACCCCTCTTTAGTTTTTTTGCTTTTTAGTGTTCTTTTAGTGATCTTTGATGACCTGCGTAGGCCTGTCACGGAAACAATACATTTGATACGTCGCTGAAGGAAATATAGACAATAAACGATAATATTGGAACTAACTTACGCCACGGACGGAAAAACCCAAGCAGATTTAACCCAGAAAAACTATTCTAAATCTGTCTGTTGCTACTCATTTAACAATATTGTAAACAGCAGAATTAATCACTGTAGTGCGCATGTCTCAAACTCAAGGCCTGTGGGCAAAATGTGGCCCGTCAGGTCATTTTTTGTGGCCCGCAAGAAGGTGAATTAAAAGGTGTGATTGTCTGTCTGCATGTTTGTGAGCAGGTGTGCCCCGGCCAGATACAGACTTTTAAAGATGTCAGTTTATCAGGAAATACGCAGTTACACAGACATTTTTTTTACATCTGTGCAAATGCATGTGTAATATTTGTAACTTGAATTAGTAATAAATACAGAAATGGTTAATGCACAAGTCAAAAAATACTTACATGAAAAGGGTTTGACACTCCTCCTTTAGGACTTTAGTCTGTATCTGTAATGACTCTTACAAGTTATTAATTCAACCTTTTACGACTTAAAACGCAGTGGTTTATGAAGTACAAAATTGTGTTAAGTAAAAGTGCAGATAGAGGTAAAAAGTTACTCGAGTAAAAGTAAAAGTTTCACATGAAAAAATCAACTTTCAAATCAATTTCTTAATTTTTCTCATGAATTTTGTGTGTTTATTTTTGTTTTGAACAAAACAAGTTTGAACTCGAAACCTTTAGTCAGGATGTTTCCACAAACATGGTATAAATAACCCCTCAAGTCATATGAAAAATACTTTTTACTCATGGAAAAAAGTAGAAAGTAGAGTAGAGAGTACAGATACTGCTCTCAAATGTAGTGAAGTAAAAGTAAAAAGTACTTAAGTAAAGCACAGATACCTCAAAATTCTCCTTAAGTACAGTCCTTTACTACTTGTACTTCATTATTTTCCACTAGTTCTTAAATCCAAGTTGAAATGTTTGTGTTGTGACAGTATTACCTCCATACGCTCTCCACTCTGGACAGTTAGCATAGCTCTTGTTCTTATAATCTCACATTGAACCTTTGGAGCTGTGAAGTGAGGCCAAACACACATGGGCTTAGTGAGTGCTGTACACAGAGGGAGCAGCACTTACCCCAAGAAAGCTGAGTAATTCTTCCTACTTATTTGGAAACTGCCGCTTCTGTGCAGCTCTGTTGGAGCAAGTGAACTGTTATCTTTTCTGACAAGGGTTTGTTTGGAAAAGAATTTCTGTAGTAGCTTTGAGTGACTTCAGTTCATTACAATACGATACCCAACTCTACATCTTTCCATTTCAGAAAACAGCATTTCTTTTTAATACAGACGTTTGATCGTAACGTTAGCCAGTCCGGTGGAGATTAAGACGAGGAGCGAGGAGAGCCAGGAGCTAATTTTGGCTTTAGCACTGAAATGATTTTCTTGAGATAACGGAGTACTTGTCAGCTGGGGCCCACTGGGAGCTGTAATGCAAAAACAAACATAGCTAGCATACGCTGTCTCTCACTCTCGCCCGGCCTGTACGGGAATGAATGGACATGGTTAGCATACACTGAGCAAATAAACAGAAATGTCAGGAATTTGCACATATTCACATGCGAGCTGCAAACAAAACATATAGGCCTCACGGGGGAAGGTGGCGTACACTGCAAAACGCAACAAAGTACAAATATTTAAGTCAATATGATACTATAATACTGCGTTAGCCTAATAAAACGCTGTTAGCATGTATAGCAAGACTTCTTATTCTTGGGCTGTCTTTATATTGCTTTTGTATTTTGAATTTTATACCAAATACCAGTTCATAATACAAAACTGACATGACTCTAATGTTTATGAACTTAAATGAGAAGTAAATCTCCCAAAAATTTGAAGTTGGATAGAAAATTTGACTTTCTACAACATTTTCAGGATTTATTTTGGATTGACTTTGTGCAGAGAACATTATACATCAATAAGGTGAGGGACGTTTATTTGCATAGGACAGTTCATACAAAGTAATTAAAAGTGTTTTACAGAATCAGAAAGACAGTGAAATCACAATACAGCAAATTAAAATATAAATAATTGTAAATAACCATTTGGAGTCTGGATTTAAACATTGTTAAAGTCGAGGCCTGTCTCACATCTTCAGGAAGAATGTTCCATTTTAACTGCACAAAACTGAAACACTGATTCAACATGTTTAGTCCTGGTTCAGTCCTGGTTTAGTCCTGGTTTAGTTGAAACACTGATTCAACATGTTTAGTCCTGGTTCAGTCCTGGTTTAGTCCTGGTTTAGTCCCGGTTTAGTCCCGGTTTAGTCCTGATTTAGTCCTGATTTAGTCCTGATTCTGTCCTGGTTTAGTCCTGGTTCAGTCCTGGTTTAGTCCTGGTTTAGTCCCGGTTTAGTCCTGGTTTAGTCCTGATTTAGTCCTGATTCTGTCCTGGTTTAGTCCTGGTTTAGTCCTGGTTTAGTCCTGGTTTAGTCCTGGTTTAGTCCTGGTTTAGTCCTGATTCTGTCCTGGTTTAGTCCTGGTTTAGTCCTGGTTTAGTCCATATTTAGACTAAACTAGGACAGAACCAGGACAAAATACAGACTAAATCAGGACTAAACCAGGACTAAACCAGGACTGAACCAGGACTACAGCAGTAGCCTGGTCCCTGAAGTCCTCCTCATGTGAGATGGTTCATGTGGCTCATGTGGGAGATGTTCTTTGGTGCTGGTCCATGGAGAGACTCGTTCACTCAGAGCTGCTTTAAAGTCTCTGAGCCACAGGAGCCACAGACCTGAGCCACAGGACACATGTGTGAAGTACTTCCTGGTTCTAGTCAGGCCCTGAGCAGCAGTGTTGTGGATGTTCTGCAGCTGTGTTAAGGCTCGTTTGGAGAGGCCAGAGAGCGGGACATTCTTAACTCCTGGAGACAAATGCATGGATAAGTGCGTTTGTCTGCAGGTTCAGCTTTTTACAGTGCATCGGGGGCAAACTACAAGTATGACAGGCACAAAATAAACACAGATAATTTACACAGGGCACTCGGGGAGACGTGCACCAGTACATAAAGTTAGCCAAACACAGTGGGACACACACACGGTGCCATGTAAATCTCCCTTTGACGTGTTTAGGAGCTGGGCCGGCGCCTCTGATCTGTGTCTTTAATACAGCGGGAATGCAAAGGACCAAATGAGCCAAGATCTGCTACGGACGCCATTTTGGCTCAAGCCCAAGTGTCAGCCGTGTCAGTCATCACCGCATTCCCCCTCTTGAAAGCAATTACACAAGTATGACAGGGATGCCGGGGTCGTTTTGACGTTGGCACCATTGTCATACAAGTCTAAGCAGTAATCGCACATTAAACTATCACTCAGACGGTTGTTGCTGTAATATTTAGCTTTGGCATTAGGTTATTTTTTTGTTCTTATGTAAACGTTCGGATCTTGACAGTGTACCATTTTAACTTTTTTTTGTGTTACCAATGTTTTTTTTTACAACTTTGTGTTTGAAGTAGAAGAGAAACAAGCAGCCAGTCAAATATGTTCCCTCAGCTAAGCTCATCCACTGTATATATAAACGACATAGCTAACCTGCTAGCTGCAAAGTTCCAAACAGGAAGTGAGCAACTCTGGCTCCAGTTCACTTTCTATTGAAAAACCGTGGCCCCTCTCTCTGTACCTGCTGCTGTCAGACTCGTCATTTTGGTCTTAAAATTTTCATATTAACCCGTTCTACGTGATCCCGGGGTTTTTATTTGGCTATTGTATCCGTAAATCGAGATGTGAACATTAATAAAAGACAAGTTTTAACATTTTACAATGATGGGTACATTTAACTTGTACCTGAGGAAGGTCAGAGGAACCGAAATGTTGTGAGAAAAAAAGTGAGTCAAGAGTGAGACAGTGTGCGGGAGTTTTCTTAACTTTTCAGACAAATTACTTCTCGGACGCACCTGTCATCCAGTCAGGTGTGCAGAGTCTACACAGAAACGAGTACATTCAACATGCACAAATATATGTAGACTCTTCTCAGTAGAGTTTTGCCTTTTTAATACACATTCCTGTCATTTCAACATAGAAAACAGAACACAGATGGAACAAAAGGGCGTGATGACAAATTGTACATTATTTATCGATTTAGTTACATTCTTAAAACAAAATTGGGCCTTTTTAGATTTGTATATTCAACCCACTTTACCCAACAAGACATAAACCAACCTTATTTGTTATTTACGCTCTGATCTTTTCCATTTCATAAATCTCTAAGCAACAGCAACAGGTTTGATTGACAGCATTGCACGTTTTTTTGTCTCTAATTCAAGATATGAACATTAATGACAGACAAATCAGATGCCTTCTTTCCCCGAGGTTCCCTATCATTACCAGCGGTTGTTAATTGTCCGTTTCTGCTAAACCAGCGGTGTGGGCGGGAAGGGGCGTTACCTTCAACATCCTCGCTCCTGATTGGCTCTTCGGTTGCTATGATACTCGCGGTCGGAATTCCAAATATGAAACTCAGCTCTAAATTGTCCGCTATAACTGACATTTGACTGGAGCTGAACGCTGTGGGCGACGTCACACTCGTTTAGTCCACTTCTTTACACATTCTACGGCTGTATCCACCAACACGGGGCATGTTCTAACCACTTGTAACTCACTACAAAAGTTAATCACCTGGAACAGTTTGTAATACAGTTCTCATCAGCTGTTTTTTGGCCTCGGTTCTCCTCTTGGGCACGGCCGCATCTGCTCTCAATCTCCTCTCTTTTGCGTGTGACACTTTTCCTCCAATTTGCATGTTTGACTGAGCAATAATAACTTTATAATTGGTTTGGCAGGATGACAACATTGTCTAGAAGAAACCAAACGTCATTGTCAGCGATTTTTATGTAACGGCAGCGACATATGGAGAGCAGCCCTGTCAAAATGTGATGTCAGTTTTATTATATTTGAGTACGATCACGTTGTGTTTTAGCGGAGCAGACGTGCAGCCACAGTTTTGTAGCTGTATTCGAGGCAGAAAACTTTATTGACTGGCACAAAACAGACACATTCTTTCCATTATTTGTCCGGTTTGCAGTGACCGTTCAGTTATAGATAATGAGGCAGTGAGGACTGTATAAAGATTCCATACTTCAGACAAGCAGCAGTCCAGTACTCCACGCTGCCAGCTGCATGAGGTCATTATTTTAATAGAATGTGGAAATCAGCTCCACAAAATGAGAGGCTTAATTTGGGAGAAGGAATGCCGCAAGAATTCCTGGTAAATGCTGGACATGTAACTTTGGGAAAAGGCAGATTAGGGAATTATAAGTAGGGATTGGAACATTGTTTTTTCGAAATGGACGGCGACTTCTTTCTGATTATTTTCAATGTTTTTATACCATGCTTAGGTTTAATTTGAGCGCTAGCAAGTCCAGCGGTGACGGAAAAGTTGCCAGATTGAGAGCTTTTCAGGAAAATAGCACTCAACGGATTGGTCTACTGGGAGGTCTGATGCTTTTGAAACACGATCGATGTTTGCCAATTCGTTATAAATCCCCATAATTTAAAATCGAGGATTAACTACTATGTCGTTTTGCAGACGATCATAAAACGCAATGGGAAAATGTACAAGGCTTAAAATGTTTTCGCTAAGGATAACTAACTTCCAATGTTTTTCCTTAATTAAAACTTCCAGGTCAGACCGAACCAGTACATCAAATATAATTGACAAGAACAAGCCTCCTCCGTTATTTCTTGGCCGATTCACATGGCAAATTTCATCCTCTGCAAAGGCGTGTTGTTATCTGCGCTCGGGAGATACAGAAGCTATCCATCTTTTCAGCGTTCACTCACTCGACTATCCCGGACTCTTTCATCTCTTTATTAATTGCTCAGGTGATCCTCAGTTTGACCCGTCGCTAACGGGGCCGATCGGCTTCGCGACAGCCCTCAAACTTCCATCGTTTTGTCAGACTTCTCACCCACAAAATGCAATATTCTATGTGGATTTCGCTGTAGCTGCAAAAAACAAATAAAACGGTACACATGTATTTGAGGAGTAACTGACACCGGGTTTAAATTTTCGGGGTTTTCCAATGTTATATCAGTGGTTTGAAAAATGCCCTGTGAGCTGCAGACATAATATGGAGCAGTTTATGACATTCATTAAATTGGCCTTAAAGCTTAATTTTTATTTCGTTCTCTTAAAGTCAAAGTTAAACATGGCTGTTTTTTTCCCCCTCACGAACACAAGCTTTGCCAGACAATAAAAGTAAATGAATTTGAAAAAAATAAAAGTTTACCTTCGTTGACCCAAATATTAGAGCTTAGGGGTGAGACAAAACATGGCCAAAACAATTGCGATTAACGATTATGTCACGACAGTTATTTAAGTTTAAACGTTCTGGATATGAATCATTATAGTTTTAATATTATGAGAAAGTTCCATGTTTAAACGACTATTATATTTTTGGACTTTTTTATCAGTGAAAACTACTATGATCTAGCAAATACAAAATATTCTGGATGAGCAGGGCCGTTGACTGAAATGTGTGGGCCCGGGGCAAGAAGCCTCACATGGGCCCCCCTCTAAGACAAATTAATAGGAAGAAGGTCCAATTCTGGGCCCCTAAACCCCGGGAAAAACTCTCTCTATTAAATTGCTCTTAAAGCTTAATTTTTATTTTGTTCTCTTAAAGTCAAAGTTAAACATTGCCTTGTTTTTTCCCCCGTCATGAACACAAACTTTGCCAGACAATAAAAGTAAATTAATTTGAAAAAAAAAAAAAAGTTTACCTTTGTTGACCCAAGTATTACAATTTTTAGTGGTGGAACAAGATTAGGATACTGGATACTACGATCTAGCAAATAGAGAATATTATGGATGAGCAGGGCCGTTAACTGAAATTTGGGGGTCAGGGTTTAAAAAGCCTCACATGGGCCCCCGTCTAATAAGATTAATAGAGTCCAATTCTGGGCCTCTAAGACCCTGGGGCCTGGGACACAGACCCCTTTGTCCCCCTCTGTCGACACTCCTGTGGATAAGAAGCTTTTTTCTGCACATTCAGGCTGGGCATTCTCACGTTTATATAACATTTTTACTGTCCGATCTCCAGACAAGGTAAATAAATAATCATAAAAGAGAACACAAAATACAAAATTAATAAAGTCTAAAAATATTCTGGATTTGAATCATTATAATCTTAGTATTATGAATAAGTTCCACGTTTAAACAACTGTTATAGTATTGCCATCAACTGAAATTTAGGGGCCCCGGGCAAGAAACCTCACATGGGCCCCCCTCTAATACAAATTAATAGAAAGAGAGTCCAATACTGGGCCCCTAAACCCTGGGCCCTGGGACAACAGACCCCTTTGTCCCCCCCTGTCGACTCCCCTGTGGATAAGTAGCTTTTTTCTACACATTCTGATGTTGTAATGGCGATTATATAAAATGTGTAATTGTTCCATCCCTAGCCAAAATACAAATAATCATAAAAGAGAACACAAAATACAAAATTGGGTCCACAAAAACAAAATGAGACAGATCAGATTGCACATATAAACAAGTATACAGTTAATGAACTCCTTAAAAAACGTCATAATTAAAGGTGCAGTATGTAATTTTTCAGGTGGAGGAGGCGCCAGTTGCTTATTCCCTTTGAGATAGTATGGCTTTTCATGAAATGTTTCACAGTACGGCATTAAAATGGTAAAAAGTCACATTTTATATAGCACTTTTCCACCTTCAGTGTACACAGGTGGGTTAAGTGTCTTGCCCAAGGACACAAAAGCAGCATTCATATGTTTACGTCGCGAGTGGGAATCGAACCGGCAACCTCCAGAACTTTGGACAAACTATTTTTATAAAGAGAACCACCTATTTTCTCTATCTGCAGTAAACCATTTCCATAAAGAGAAAAGCAGGTGAAGCGAGCGTGTTTTTAAATGTATTGTCGTAGCTCTGAAAACATAAATTCACGATATCCTTAATGCCACACAGCGGAAGAAACGAAGCAGGAGGCAGACATCCCCGTTAGAAAAGTTACGTAGCGTGTCTTTAATCTGTATATTTATTACAGCTCAGTCTGGTGGGGAGAAAGGTTTGTTAAGTTTTAGTTGAACCACCAGGATGAAATGCTGCTAAGGATTTTTGAGCTCGCTACTACAAAAGCCCATATTAAGTGTTCTCATCCATCATCCAGTCATTGTGTGTGAAATCGGCCTGTGTTTTGGATCAGTTTTGCAGCAGAAGCAGATGTAGTCTATGGTCCATTCTGAACTCACTGGCCCGTCGAGGTGTAACGGCTCTACCCGGCTGTGCGTACGAATACTACAGGCTAATGCGATAAAGGCAGACAGATGTATACGTTTCATTGTTTGATATTATTTTATTTTTTACATCGTCTGAACGTGCATTGTTTTCTGCGTCCTGATTGGCTGTTGGACTGTAGACCATTGTCCATCAGTCTCCTCCGTGCCGTGTCTCCTGTCCAGTACAGAATGTGTTCAGACAAATTTACATAAACGTTGGATCTCAGTGTGACTCTGAAGTGCTGTACGTTTGCGATTTGTTTTCTCCCCGACAAAACCCACAATGTCGATGAAACGTTCTGCACCGACAAAGACGCCTACGAAGGTTTGAACTTTGAGAGAGTTTAAACGAGAGAGAAATGTGAGAAAATGTTAACGCCTGTGTGAGAAAAGTGTATAAAGTGTGTGGTGAGGGGTTTTACAGCAAAAAACATAGAGAATAATTGTAAAAAATAAAGCTGATACTTCGCAGATTTCGACTATTGCGGGTTATTTTTAGAACGTAACCCCCGCGATAAACGAGGGACCACTGTATTTGAGACCTTGGTTTGTAAATACGCAGCATTTCTTACCATGTGTCGTGGATATAGACTGTATAAAGAAGTGGACTACGTGAGTGTGACGTCATCTGTAGCTAATCGAGGCTAGCAGTTATAGCGGCGAATTTGGAGCCAAGTTTCATATTTGGAATTACAATCGCGAGTATCATAGCAACCAAAGAGCCAATCTGGAGCGGGGCTGTTGAAGTTAACGCCCAGCTTAGCAACGCTGTCAATCAAACCTGTTGCTAACGCTAGCGGGAGTGACCTCGGGGAAAGAATGCACCTGGTTTGTCTGTTGTTAATGTTCATATCTTGATTTACGGACACAGTAACGAAAAAAAAAAAGTAGAGCGGGTTAATACGAACATTTAAGACCAAAACGACGAGTCTGACAGCAGCAGGTACAAATAGAGGAGCCACAGTTTTTCAATAGAAAGCGAATTGGAACCAGAGTCGACGGCGTCCACGCTAACTTCCTGTTTAAAACGCAGCCGCTCGGAGTTTAGCTGTGTCCATTTATATATCCAGTCAAAGGTCGTGGCTCGTGTGTGTAGGCAGCTGTAGTTCAGTTGGTTGAGTGTTTGCCCTTTGACCCAGAGGTCGGCAGTTCAGCTCCCACTCCTGGCATTGGTGAAGTTGTTAAAGTGGTTAGATTCTGAGATGCAGTGAGTGTGTCCTTGGGCAAGACACACTCGTCATCTGTGTACACTGGTTTATCAATATACGCTATTTTTATTTATTTATTTATTTGATTGGACCAGTGCATTTTAGTAAACAGAAACACAACACGAATATAAACATACCGGGTAAAAGTTAGAGATAGAAAAGCGCTATATAAGTCACTTCTTTGTGTTGTAATATGTGCAAAACTAATTCTCCCATTATTACTGTTATCACCAGGTATTTTACTTTTGGTGATATTATACTTAAAGCAGACACATTGTGCTCGTCTGTGGATCATTATGTTATAATTTGCATATTTAAATCGCAATATTCATCAAAAAAACGACTTAATGAAAGAAACAATTACGTCAGATTCCAGGTTAGAAAACTGACGTCGCCGAAAACGTCACCACAATAAAGAGCCGTGCGTTGGCGACTCCCACTGACACTAGCGAGCCGCAGATTTTTTTGTCATCCGTAACAAAAAAAAAAAACGCAACGCTGCTAAATCTTACACGTACCACCGATTAAAAAGATAAAATTGAAGAACGAAATGCGTACGTCACAGTGGGCGTGTACAGGTGGAGGTGAGAACAGGGATTTGAACGACAAAACGGCGTCTCGAAAATAAAACGATTAAACATGACTCAAACGTGAATCGCTCCAAAAACGACTTCGAGGGGGTAAATGACAAAGAAACAACTCTAACATGGTTAAACTCTCTGGAAAGTCCATTTTACAGAGCAGGTTTGCTTTTAAGAATACAAAACCCTATCCAAATCTATTCTAACTAATTTACTTAAGCCAATAATTGTCGAAGGATCTTGTTACTTTCCTCCTGAGTCATTTGAAATAACGTCGCCATTCCCGTGTTGTTGTTTTAGCACAAACACTTTGACTATATTAAAACCCGGTCTGCGTCCCGACTGTACGCACAATGGGAGACAGTTGCCAGAACAAATGCATTAGACCCAAAAATGTGCTAAAACAACACAGAGCCACTCAGCTGTATCCACTGATGTGTTTTCTCTTCGCAGTTTAATGCCTGAATGAGCTCACTTTTACCTGCCCCGTTCACAGACAGAGCAATAGTTCACGTAACCTCTCAGCGGGTGTCACATGGGACGATTTTGAAATTTGGTGTCACGATGACGGCATGGGGCGATAAAAGGCGGCGTACATAATAATAATTCGTGGGACATTTTGTATAATCGTGACAATCGGAAACAAAGATAATCGCCATTTTTTATCTCCAGAATGTGCAGAAAAAGCTACTTATCCACAGGGGAGTTGCCAGGGGGGGACAAAGGGGTCTGTTGTCTTGGTCCCCAGGGTTTTAGGGGGCCTTCTTGACCTGGGCCCCCAATCCAATTCCATCGAGAGCGTCTGTTTATTCATAGTATTCTCTGCTAGATCGAAGTAGTTTTCACTGATAACAAAGTGCAGTTGTATAAAAATTGTTTAAACAGGGAACTTATTCGTAACATTGAAATTATAATTATTCATATCCATAACATTTTTTAAAATTTTCAGCAACTTTTCTCGTTAATCACAATTATTTTGGCCTTGATAATCGTGACGCAAAATTTCAATATCGTCACACGCCTCGTCACGATTATCATAGCCAAAATAACAGCGATTAACGATTACGTCACGATAATTTTTAAAGTTGCTGACAGTTAAAAACGTTGCGTAAATGTAAGTGAAGTATATTCAGTGTAATCCCTCCGTGTTCTTCATCCAGACGTCTTCACTCCTACAACTTTTTGTCCGGTTGACAGATTTTCATTTTATTTTACTGTTGAAAAATTTGCCGGATCGAGTATCGGTTCCAGTTCAATTCAATTTATTTTTGTAAAGCCCAAAAATCACAGCTGTCGCCTCTTAGGGCTGAACATGAGAAGTGATTTAAACAACAGAAAGTTAGAAAATCAACGATGAAACAGAAACAGAGACGCAAATGAATCAACAGAAAACAAGTAAATGGAGAATTGTCCTAGAGCGCCCCCTGTCCGACGACGATTTACAGACTGTGTCATAATGTTTGAGCCCTTTTTCACACAAACCTGGTCAGTAGGGATTTGAAGCATAAATGAATAAATAAATGTAATAAATTAACTGTGTTTTAAGTAAATAAGTGCCAGTTTCCATCCCTACTTTAGTATCGGTTAATATCGGGTTTCCGCAGATATTTAAAGATTATATAAAACGTCTCAACAATTATTGTCGACCCGTTTCAAATTATAGATTGGTTTTAGTAGACAGATTATTCCCAATCCAAATCCAACAGGTTTTATTTTTCATTTTTTGTTAATTTCTAGAATAAAGTTTATATATATATTATAATAAGTCTATAAGGCAAAAGAATTATGTGTTCATTCCATTCAAAAGTCGCTGTGAAGATGTTTTAAGGCTGAAAAGTAACTTACAGCTGTTTTTCAAATTTTAGACTGTGATGATGTCATACTCCCAGATGGGGGCGCAAGAGACAGTTTCCCCCGTTGATTACACTGTACTTTGTCATGAAATATCCAAAAGGTAAAATGAAAAATGTTGAACCTGATCATTTCTGTTAGAGACTAGAACTACTGTAAAACTTTTTGTCGTTTTTCTGTAGTACAGGAAGATTTGAGCTGTAGACGGTTGAACATGTCACTTCTAAGACTCGTTATAGATACAAACTAAGTACTTAAGTATTTATTTCTGCTATTTACTTAATGCAGATTGTGTTTTTTGTTTTGTTTTTTGGGGGTAATACTTTGGAGATTCTGTGATGCATTGGTAAAGGTTCATTTTATCTTCAGCTTTAAACGTAAAAATAGCAACAGGAGAGTTTGTTTACCTGCTTTATGTTGTTGATATTTCAGTTACTTCCTGTATCTTCCTCAGAATCGTCACGTGATGGTGTAGTGCTGCGTCTTGTCGGCTGCTTTACGTGGTTTTGCCAGACAGCAGAGGAAGCTTACGCCCCCTAGTGTCTGGCGTCTCATCACACACAAAAACTGTCTGGCAAAACCAAGTAAAGCAGACTACAACTGTTGATAACTGTTCCAATATCTACTTTTGATACCAGTTTAAGTATTGATTATTATCCAGGTATAGATTAAAATAATCAAAACAATGACTGGACTAAACCTGAACTAGACCAGGATTAAACCAGGACTAGATCTGGACCAAACCAAGTCTCCATCAGGACTAAACCAGCTCATATTGGAGTCATTAAGCTGTACTCACCTCAGCTTGCCCAACCCAACCTCCATCCATTTTCTTCCGCATATCCGGGGCCGGGACGCGAGAGCAGCAGCCTAAGCAGGGACTCCCAGACTTCCCTCACCCCAGACACTTCCTCTAGCTCCTCCGGTGAGACCCCAAGACGTTCCTCAGGGCCTCCTCCCGGTGGAACATGCCCCGAACACGCAACTTGAATAAGAAGAAGAATGCGTGAAGGACGGAAAAACGCATTGCAAATACCATCTATAGATAAACCTCTTGTTGTGAAGTTGAAACTAAAGATGTGTTTGGGTTGTTTCTTAACGCAAACACATCCGACGTAACTATTTTTGACTACGACCTCAGCGTAACGTAGCACTGATCTGGCCCAGCTCTGTCTCTTGTCAGGGTTGAATCTGGATGGAACCTGTTTAATCCATGTTTCAAATCCAAAGCGTTCTTGTACTTTCAGTTCAAAAAGTCTCCTCCGGAAGAACTGGCATGTTTCAGGAAATGACAAGTGATGTGTCTGGACATGGTATCTCTCCAAACTCGCTCCACGCACAGAACAGAGGCTGGATTTATCGCATTGGACATAGCAAAGGTTTAGGCAGCCTCGAAGAAGAATTCCCTTTGAAATTTAACTATAAACTTAAAAATAAGACCCATGCAGCTTTATAGACTTTTATTTCAAATTGTCTAGTCTTTGCATAGAACACTGTATGTATAAATGGACATAGCTAACCTGCTAGCTGCCGCGTTTTTCACTTTCTATTGAAAAACCGCCTCTGTCAAACTCGTCATTTTGCTCTTAAATGTTCATATTAACTCGCTCTACATGATCCTGGTGTTTTTATTTCACTATTGTGTCTGTAAATCAAAATATGAACATTAATAACAGACAAATCAGGCGCCTTCTTTTCCCCCGAGGTCACTTCTGGTAGCGTTAGCAACAGGTTTGATTGACAGCGTTGCTAAGGATATCTTTTTTGTTCAGTATTGACGTCATGAAAATCCTCTTGTACGTTACATTTCTCTCTGCTCCATGCTCTATATTTGTCCATGTCCACATAGTTGCCGAGCAGGTGGGCTGAGGCTGGTCACGTTGCAGTCGTCCAGTGTTGATTGTGATGTATTGAGGGAGCACGGACAGTAGGAACATTACAATATCTGGTGTCTGTTTGCATTGGATGATAACTAAAGCCGCTAGCAGAAATATGGTTGTTAGCTTAAAGAGGTCACGTTACGCTATTCTCTGATTTATGTTATAATGTTGTTTCCTCGTCACAAACAGACCTGGAGTTGTGTTTTGTTTCATTCACACATGTTTAACGCACAAACCCTGCACATTTAGACTGAGTTCTCACGCTCTGTTCCACCTCGTGATGTCATCGTGTGGTGATACAGGAAGTGCTCCGGTGTGTTTTTAAACTCCACACAGCTTCACTAGAATCATTTGGATCATTTCAGCTCTAGAATTTCCGATCTCCACTGAACTAAAGGTAAATGTTAACTTGAAAACTACCACTTCATGACATCACAAGGTGGAACAGAGCATTTTGAGCTTTGGTGATGTTACAGACTAATAATAAAGTGTTACTTAAACATAAAACACAATTCCAGGTCTGTTTTTGATGCAGTACCAACATTATAACATGACTTAAAGCTCATAAGAGTCAATTTTGCGTAATATAGCACCTTTTAAATGATGATTCAGTCAAAATATGATGCAAATAATATACATATGTGTTTTTAAGCCTCCTGAAGCTTTGGCAGGGGCATTCAGGTTCAGTTTTACTACATTTTACATTTTATATACATACAGAAAACATCAAATATATGAAGTAAGACATATGGAATTACGTAGTTAAAAGAATGTATTTTTAAAAATCCTCAAAGTAGTCACCCTTTACTTCGTTTTTTTTCTTCTTCTTTAGTACATAATTCCATATAATTGTCTTTTTTTGTATCGAACATGCAGAAAGTCATAAAAAAAAAAAAAAACATTGCACGAAAGGGTGTGTCCAAACTTCTGACTGGTCGTGTGAGTTTTAACACCAGGAGAAAGTTTGGACACACCTTCTCATTTAGTGTTTACTACTTTTATACAGACAGAGGACATGGAATATATGAAGTAAGATATATGGAATTATGTAGAAAAACAAATGTACTGATTTTTTTTTTTTATTCAAATTCTCAAAGTATCGTCCCTTTGCTTTGTTGAAATATATTTAGTAGAGTTATTTAATTTTTTTTATTTATTTATTTTTATAATTAATCCCATATATCTTACTTTGTATATTTCATATCTTCTGTGTGTATATAAATGTACAAAGTAGTATCCACAGAATAAGGGTGTGTCCAAACCTCTGTGTTTGTGTTTACACTTGTAGTTTTCTGGAGACGTTTTCTTTGTCGTACGTCTCTTTTTAGACAATGCCACACACGTTTATCCGACTGTTAAATCATGATTGTGTTTTTATATAATATTTCAGTCAACTAGAAGCAGGACTCGTAATATTCAAAGTGTATAAATAAAGTTTTATTGGAGCTGCCCACACTGTAGTGAAGTCAGATCATTCTCGAGTCCTCAGAGTTTTATGGCAGTGACTTGCTGAAAACCTGTGGAAAGACAAAAGTAAAACATAAACAGTTTGATTTGATGTAAATAGTGAGTTTATTTGATCTGTCAGTGAGTGATTGTGAAAGTTTCTGTTTAGTGGGCGGATAAAGGCGTTTGCAGTTCCTCCCTTCACTGATGTCAGCAGAACTATTATGTGTTTTACACTGTATAATTACACAGTGTTTTACTGCTCGTGCTGAAGGACGCTGGCATTTATTATTGCAACATCGATTACTCGCACCAACTGGTATGAATATATGATAAATATTATACCAGACTAGTAACACAGGGCAGATCTGCAGGGCTACAGTGTGGACTAAACCAAAAACATCAGGACTAAACCAGGACTAAACCAAAAACATCAGGACTAAACCAGGACTAAACCGGGACTAAACCGGGACTAAACCAAAAACATCAGGACTAAACAAGGACTAAACCAAAAACATCAGGACTAAACTAGGACTAAACCAAAAACATCAGGACTAAACCAGGACTAAACCGGGACTAAACAAGGAATAAACCAGGACTAAACAAGGACTAAACCAGGACTAAACCAGGACTAAACCAGGACCAAACCGGGACTACTCCAGCACCAAGCCAGGGCTAAACTGGGACTTAACCAGGACTAAACAAGGACTAAACCGGGATTAAACAAGGACTAAACCAGGACTAAACCAGGACTAAACCAGGACTAAACCGGGACTAAACCGGGACTAAACCAGGACTAAACAGGGACTAAACCGGGACTAAACCGGAACTACTCCAGGACCAAGCCAGGGCTAAACCGGGACTAAACGAGGACTAAACCAGGACTAAACCAGGACTAAACAAGGACTAAACCGGGACTAAACCGGAACTACTCCAGGACCAAGCCAGGGCTAAATCGGGACTAAACCAGGACTAAACAAGGACTAAACAAGGACTAAATCAGAACCAAACCAGGACTAAACCAGGACAAAACCCCAACTAAACCGGGACTAAACTGGGATTAAACCAGAACTAAACTGGGACTAAACCAGAACTAAACAAGGACTAAATCAGAACTAAACCAGAACCAAACTGGGACTAAACTAGGACTAAACCAGGTCCAAACAAGGACTAAACCAAAACTAAACCAGGACTAAGCCAGGACCAAATCAGGGACTAAACCAGGACTAAGCCAGGACTAAACCACAACCAAACTGGGACTAAACCGGGAATAAACTAGGATTAAAGCGGGACTAAACCAGGACTAAACTGGGACTAAACCAGGACTAAACTTGGACTAGTATAAATGTTTCAATCATGGCTCAAACTAAAGTAAACCAAACACATTATTATTATTTTTTTTTTCTGGTGTGGGGTCCAAACACCTTGCAAAACGTGTGTTCTTATGACTTGCTTGTCTCCATAAAGACATTTATAAATACATTTTAGTCCAAACTGTGGCACATTGTAGTCAAAGCATTAGCATTTCCACGGAGACGAGCAGGTGGCATACTGTCTGCATGAAAAGTTCTGCAGTGCATCTTTAAATCTGGAATGTAAAAGACTGCAGAACAAACCCGAGTTACACGTTTTTGCTTATGAACTTCGCTCACCTTTTTGTCTTGTTCACCAAACCCTGCCCAACTGTCCCGGAGTCCAGCGAGCATGTTGTAGTAGATCAGCCTCTTAATTTGAGCCATCTCTGGAGGAAACCAGTCTTTGGAGCTCCGTTTATGTCCAGATGCCATCCCATATTTTCTGAACGTAAGCTGTAAGTTGCTCTGTTCAGGTGAAATGACCCATAGTATCGCCATGAGTCTGCACGCATCTGGAGAGTCCGCACATTTAAATAGCTTGTCCTCGTCTGTGGATTATTCAGCGTTTGTCATGGATAACGTTCTCCAGCCACAACACATTTGGTTTTAGGAAAGTCACCAAACCAGTTCCGCCCAGCAAGTTCAAGCCTGTAAATTGACAAAGGAAAGTAATTAATAGGATGATTTAATTTCAGATATTCAATTGTCCCAACAGGATTAATGGGCGGATTAAACTGTTTACAATTTCAGTTTGACATCACAGAGCCGTTACTTGCGTCATACGTGCGTCTTTAGCTTCGGAATAACCCAGTTTAACAGGTCAGTGACACTTTAAACGACTTCAAAAATAAATCAGTAGCTCTAAACTGCATTTGGAACATATTTATAAAAGTGAAATGACTAAAACTGGGACTAAATTTAAACCAAACACAATAAACTTTAACAACAACTGAGTGATGAAAGCCTGTAAGAGTCATCGGAAGGACTAAACCAGCTACTCGCTCGCTACTTTCAGGCCACGTGACGCTAAACTCTGATAAAACTTGATTTCTGTCATGAATAATACTAATATAGTGATCGGATCTCACGTAAACAGACTGGATTATTCACTTTCTTATGTGGAATGTGGAAATTCTCGCTCTGTTAACAGCTTGAGCTAAAGTAAACGGCTAACGCTAGTAACTTTACGCAACAACAGTTTATTTAAAAGTGCTAAACGGTGCAATAAACCAGCGCTTCTATCTGCTTCATTCGGTCGTGTTGTGTCCAGTTAAACACCTGTCTCCGCGCGTTTGTTTTTCCCGACTCTTGCAGTGCATTGTGGTCTATATTGACCCGCTTAGTGACAACCGACGCTACTACTTTTCATGGTGCGTTTTGAAAAAAAAATTCTAAGTGCACAATTTTCTCACCAAATGGACCTTTGCACAACGCTAAAAATGAGTGACACTGAAATGGCGCCCCCTGTAGGGAATAGTGTGAACATTCAGTAAACCAGGACTAATTTTTAACATTCAGAAACCCTGGCAAAAGACGAAATTAAACGTGTTAACTGGACAAATCGTTGTAGGAATGAAGACGTTTCGCTGGTCGTCCAAGCCGCTTCTTCAGTTCTGGTTAGAATACTGCTGGACACTGTCTGAAGGGCGGAGCTAACTACACTGAAACTGTAAACAGCTATTGTCTCCAGTTTCAGCTTAAATGACCCTTAACGACCTGCTATTGCTCTCTTTGTTTTGGTTCTGAGGATAGAGTTGAAGAAGGATTGTCTTTCCTAACAAAAATAGCTTCTTTAACTCTCCTCTCAAACCATTTCTTGTCTCTGGCTTAGATCTGAACTTCACTATCTTCAAAGGAGCGGTTAGTGTCTTTGAGATGGAGATGTACAGCAGACTGTGGTCTTGAGCTGCTCTTCTGACGGTGTTGGTACATTCTCTGATGGAGTGGCTGTTTAGTTTCTCCAACGCTCACTGCAGTCCTGGAGTAAACAACATTACTTTGTTTATTGTTTTCTCTGGGTTTTTTGGCCACCAGCAATCTGATCAGAACTGAAGAAGCAGCTTAGATGAGCAGTGATTTGTCCAGTTAACAGATTTAATTTCGCATTTTGCCATGGATCAGACCTGAACGACTGAGGGCTTACACAGATATTCCGAAATCCTATAAAAACCTTCTGACTGAAGATTTCAACGTGAAAAATAGCTTTAAATTAAACAAATACAAACTCACCGTATCCCAATTTGAGTTTCCTTTATATTCTGTCATATAATACAGAAGCGTCCCACTCGTTCCACTCGTTCGTTTGCTCTGTGCCGCAGCCTTGATCCTTCAATCCAAACAGATTGTCTTCACACCACGGAGTACACTCGTCTAGTATGTGCAGTCTTCTTCTCAATAGCGCCATCTCTGGAGGAAACCAGTCTTTGGAGCTTCTTTTTTGTTCACATTTTGTCCCATATTTGGCGGCATCAGGTGAAACGGTCCACTCCATCGCTCGTAGGCGGCTCACATTTGGACGTCTTGTTGTTTGTTGTCTTTTGCAGTGGTTCAGTCGTTCATAGATGGTCAAATGGAGTGAAGTACGCGCTCCGCTTCAGATAAGTCGTAGCTTCAATGATCAAAGTCTACGTTTTATTGAAGATATTGACGTCTTGACCTCGTCCTGTGAAGTAGATACAAGACCTTAAGACAGCCTTCTGACGTGCTGCTTTTCCTTATAAGGGTAAAGTGCGTTCGTTTTTTCTCGCGCTTAACAACATCGTATCCTCGAAATGCATCACACCAACGTCAGCAAATAGGTCCTGATTTGAACCCACGTATGTAAAACTTCAATAAGTAACACATTAAATCTACTTGAACCGATTTGTGCAGCTATTTCATTGCATTTTATGACATAAGTCTTCAGACCCGGAACTGCTAATCTCTCCTGAACTAAAGGAGCTGTAAACATGAAAACTACCACTTCATGACATCACAAGGTGGAGCAGAACACTTTGAGCTTTGGAAATGTAGAAATACTAATAATAAACGTGTGAAGATGAAAAAAGAGGAAATGATGGGGAAAAAAATTGAATCTCATTAAATAATTTATCTTTTTCTCTTTTTAATGTTCTGCACTTTCCCATATTTCTTTTTATTTATTCATTTTTTTCTTTTTTATTACTTGTCTACCCGTACACACACATGCACACACACACACACACACACCCCTACATACAAACACACACATGCACATAAATATACACACAACAACACATGCATACACACATCCAACAACACACGCATACACACACACATGCACACATACACACACATGCACTCACACCCCTGCACACATACAAATACACACGCATATACACACACCCAACAGCACACACGCAACAACACACACACGCAAACATATGTACACATACACGCATACACAAATACACACACACTCTCTCTCATATAAGATGAACAGATGTCATTGTTACTGTCTCCTCTTTAAACCTCGTTGTTTTTCCTCTTCCCTAAATCAAAATGTCTGTTGTCTTTTATTGTTTGTACTGTCTCTAATATCACAGTAACAAATAAAATAAAGACTAGTACATGTTCACTCATCATCTCTCCTTAACGTACCACTGCAGCTGCTAGACTCAAACATGCACAACTCACGCCAAGAAAACGCGCCCTCCGCCAACCCTGTGTGAGCGGATCTGTGAGGAGGCGAGCGGAGGAGACATGGGATCAGCACGAGCTCACCGTACATTCATTATACTGCTACGCCTTTGTGTTAGCCGCTCTTTGTATCTGAATGGAGATGAACAGAAAAGCCAAAGTCTGATTTAATTAGATCGGAAAGTGAGTCCGACAGCGAGACTCCTCTCAGGCCGCGTAGTATTTAATCGTAGTGTGAAAAATCTCTGAGTGAACTCGAAGGGCACAAAAAGAAGAATGCAAATGAAAAGCCGTACTCACTGCTCCCACAAACCTATAAAGCGTCTATCTCTAAAGCGGCGCACGAATAACTCGATTCATTTAAACGTCTAACATGACACAAAACTGACTCTTGTGAGCGTTGAGTCGTGTTCTAATGCTGTTACCTCCTCAAAAACACACCTGGAGTTGTGTTTTGTTTCATTCACACATGTTTGAGTCACACTTTATTGTTATTCTGTCTTTATCCCCAAAGCTCAAAATGCTCCGTTCCACCTTGTGATGTCATCAAGTGGTAGTTTTCTTGTTAACAGCTACGTTTTACCTTTAGTTCAGTAGAAATGGGCAATTCCAGAGCTGAAATGATCCAAATGATTCTAGTGAAGGTGTGTGGGGTTTAAAAACACAACGAAGCACTTCCTGTCTCACCACATGATGACATCACAAGGTGGACCAGAGCGTTTTCTCAGCCTAAATATTCAGCGTTTGTGTGTTAAACGTGTGAAAATGAAACAAAACACAACTCCAGGTCTGTTTGTGACGAGGAAACAACATTAGAACATAGATCAGAAAACGGCGTAACATGGGCATTTTAATAAAAGAAACCCCAAATGTTTCCCATAAAACTTATTGACAACTCAAAACAAAACGGCCCAAAACTTTGAATGTTTGAATATTGATTGGATTTTATTGTTGTGTTCTTGGCATGGACTGGTTAAAGAAGTGGACTAAGTGAATGTGACGTCTGCTCCAGTCAAAATGAAGTAAAAAAAAGCAACAAAAAAAAACAAACTCAAGTAAAAGTATCGCATAAAAAATACATGTTAAAGTGTTTGTCTAAAAATGTACTTAAAGAGAAAAAAGTTAAAGTATTTTGCGCAGATTTTGAGTCTTGTAAAGCTTCAAATGTAGTGATTTTGATACAGATTTGGGCTGAGTTTTGTTAAACAGAAACAACTGAATAAGTCATTTTATTTTGGCTGTTTTTATTGGCATATTTTTGTTGTTCAGCGAGAATTTGGAGCTCCATATTTGGATTTCCGACCGTGAGTATCATAGCGACCAAAGAGCTGATCTAGAGCGAGGCTGTTGAAGGTAACGCCCCTTCCTGCCTGCATCGCTGATTTAGCAGAAAACGGACACTTAGCAACGCTGTCAATCAAACCTGTTGCTAACGCTAGCAGGAGCGATGTCAGGGAAAGAAGGTCTGTTATTAATGTTCATATCTTGATTTACGGACAAAACCGCAAAATAAAAACACCAGGATCATGTAGAGCGGGTTAATACGAACATTTAAGACCAAAATGACGAGTCTGAGCAGCAGCAGGTTTTCAATAGAAAGTGAATTGGAGCCAGAGTCGATGAAGTTCAAGGTATATACGTGATCTAAATGAGCTGTTAACACTGCAAGTTCACTCGTAATAGTCATTTTCATTTCTGGTTTGTACAGATTAAACCAAACGCTTCATGGCCGCAGTGACTTACCTGTATTTTTCTCTATAAACCCCACACTGTAGCTATAGGCTTTTGTTTGGTAATGAAAAAATATTGGTTCAAGTCCTTCGTAATCCACCGTTTCCGTTACGGTAAGCGCAAAAATCCCTTTAAGAATCACCGTGTGGGGCCAGTCTCATATAGATACTGCGAAAAAAGACACCGCATTTCACCGTTTATGAATAGATTTGTGTAGAAAAAAGCGTTTCCGAATATAAAACGTGTTAAATAAAGGCTTACACAAATCCTCTTCAAAGTGGATTACCGAAGAGATCAGTTTCATCCAGACAGGAGCCGGTCTTGAGAATTGCTCGCTCCTATCTAAACATTGGACGTATTATTAATCAAACTTGAAATATAAATCCTCGTTTTGGCCTTTCGAACGGGCGAAAGCGGCTCGTTCGGTCCAGTTTCCACCCAAACAGTGAATGGAAGCTGGCACCTCGTCACAGGGAGACTCTATTAAAATATCAGATTGGTGTTATTATGGTTGATTATGTGCTTTTGAAGGCTGACCTGCCGCAGAGTTCACTTCCTCTCCTCTTCCTCGCTCTTTGAAATCGCAGTAGCGTTCGGGGGTTTAATGAATCGGCGACTTGTTCCTCGTTCTCTCGCGTTAACACTTGACTCGCGGTGGAAATAGTGGAAATAGTCATGCGGCGAATGAGATAGGCCGCTCTTTAAATTCCCGCGTGTTTGTTTAACCTCTGTCGTGTTCTTTTCACGTCGCTAAACACTGAAAAGAGCGAGCGCCTGGATAAGATCTGTATTAAGTCTGTGTTTAGTGAAAAAAGCATTTAATGTTGATTCAAACCGTGTTTAAATCAAGAGTTTTTTCACCAGGTAAAACCACAGAAAGTATTTACAGTGTTGAACTACACGCCACTGACTCATTCATATAATCGACGTGTTTATATAGACTTTTATTACTATTATTATCGTGGACAGTGCTGGAAATGGTGTTATTTGAGTAAAAATACAGATACCGAAGCAAAAAAATACTCAATTACAGGTAAAATATCACATGAAAAACTCTACTTAAGGAAAAATACAGATACTGAAGCAAAAAAAATACTCAATTACAAGTAAAATATCACATGAAAAACTCTACTTAAGTAAAATATTAAAGTATTTGTTTAAAAATGTACTTAAAGAGTAAAAAGTAAAAGTATTTCATGCAGATTTTGAGTCTTAAAAAGCTTCAAATGTACTGATTTTGATAAAGATTTATGCTGAATTATCAACAAAAAAGTTTTATTATAGCTGTTTTTATTTGTATGTTTTTAAATGTGTTAAAAATAAATCCTCAGCCTTTTCTGCAGGTCCCAAACAGTAAGAATAATAGTATTTTTGTAGTTTTGTTATTTAAGTAAAAGTACAGATACAGAGGTAAAAAGTTAGTCAAGTAAAAATAAAAATATCACATGAAGAAATCTAGTGAAACTATTAAAGTACCTGTTTTTAAATGCACTTAAAGAGTAAAAAGTTAAAGTATTTCACACAAGTTGTTAAGCTGTTAGTACATAGTTTGGTCAATATCATCAATTTTTTCTTTTTTCTTATGAATTTTGTGTTTATTTTTGTTTTGCTCAAAGCCGAAGCTTGAACTTGAAAACTTTAGTCAGGATTTTACCACGAACATGGCAAAAATAACCCCTCAAATCAGATGAAAAGTACTTTTTACTTTTCTGTCCTGTTCAAAAATGTAGTGAAGTAAAAGTACAGTACTTACTACAATATTCCACCATTGAAGCTTAGTAATGCATTTATAGGTATTATATAAAGTGTTAGTATTTGACAGTGAGACATCGAGTCACATTCAGATACTTGAACACATCTGATGACCTCGAAAATATATGATAGTTATCCGAATAATAACAACATTTATATATTAAACTAGTACTTTTTTTTTTTTCTAAAGTCGTGCGAGGCGGTTTCTGTTGTGATTTTGAGGTGTAAAAAGTTGAAGTGAAATAAGTAAAATACATACAGTGGTCCATCGTTTAACGCGGGGGTTACGTTCTAAAAATAACCCGCAATAGTCGAAATCCGTGAAGTATCAGCTTTATTCTCTATGTTTTTGTCTGTAAAACCCCTCACCACACACTTTATACACTTTTCTCACACAGGCGTTAACATTTTCTCACATTTCTCTCTCGTTTAAACTCTCTCAAAGTTCAAACCTTCGTAGGCGTCTTTGTCGGTGCAGAACGTTTCATCGACGTTGTGGGTTTTGTCGGGGAGAAAACAAATCGCAAACATACAGCACTTCAGAGTCACACCGCGATCGAACATTTATGTAAATTTGTCTGAAAAAACAAAATAGAACATAAAAAAATCTGTGAAAGGTCAACCGGGGAGGGGGGGCGCCGTGAGACAAAATGGCTGCCCAGGGGTTTGAGTGACGTAGAGGAGCCGGCGCAGAGTCAGGGATGGAAGAGGACGTCCAGAGACAGGCCGGAGAGGACTGAGGAGGAAGAGCAGAGAGAGATTTGAGGCACTGTACCTGATTTTGACTGGTCAGGTTTGTGGAGAGGCTGTGTTTTTTTGTGTAATGCCTGTTTGGCTTTAGATCTCCGCTTGTCCTTAACGCTCGTATCAAACGGCAAAACTTTACACCAATCCTCCGCATGTCGTCTTTATACTGACGTTTTATATTTAGTATTCCTGCACAGCGTGTCCCAAGACTTTTGAGTGGGAGGATGGATGTAAAATTTAAACTGACAAAGGAAATGGCTGTCGGATTTAGAACGATTTTGTGTCTAAAAACCAGGAGCCAAATCTCCGGGGGAACTCACAATCAGTATTCTTCTAAAAACTGCCTCGGTGTAGCCCTGAGCAAGGACATCTGCGGCTTAAGTGTTTCTCAGCGTATTTAAGTTGGCGTTTTTTCTTACATGTAGCGTAGTGTGTTGGTTTTACACTCGGGTTGGTGTTGTGCAACATTTATTCCCAGCGTCGGTGATGGAGAGGCCTCGGTTCAGTGCAAAGGCCTGTATTAGCTATTAGTCTTCACTTTGTGCCGAATGGATTCCAGACCCAGGGGTGCAAGATGTTAAGGTTGTTATGACACTTGGAGAAATATCAGTGGTTAATATGCGTGCTGTATATTTGTTATATTTTCGTCGTATTTCAACCCCGGAAAGCAAAAATATGTTCTGCAGTTTCCTCCTGGCATAATGTTAAGACCAAAAAGGTGATGTTTTTTTGCACAGGAGCTGAAAGACAATATTTAAACATGAAAAATAGACAAATTGATTCATGTTTGAGGAGAAGTAAGTTGTTATAGGGTTAGCACTGGGGTTGCTAACGCTAGCGGGAGCAACTTCAGGGAAAGAAAGCGCCTTATTCGTCTGTTTTTAAGGTTCATATCTTGATTTACGGACGAAATAGCGACATAAAAACATCAGGATCATGTAGAGCGGGTTAATACGAACATTTAAAGACCAAAATGTACCAAATCGAATTGAAGCCAGAGTCGATGGAGCCAGAAGCGCGCTCATGATCGCTTCCTATTTGGAACGCGGCGGCTAGCGGGTTAGCTACGTCCATTTATATATACACTCTATGTTTGGATTGTGGTGGTTTAATTGTGTTAAAAAGGTGAATCACATGAGGTTCAGTTTAACAGATTGGTGTGAAAATGGCTGAAAACCTTGACCCAATGTTGTTCTGATAGATTAGAAAGTAATGCTGCGACTAACGATTATTTTGCTAATCAATTAATCTGGGTATGATCTTCTTTAGTTAATAGTTTTGTTGTTAGATCATGAAACACCTGTGAATGGGATTATTACTAAATTAGACCCAGATAAAACTAAAGTCTTCTTTCAGCTCAGAGTTTTGTGCAGAGTCTAGTCTGGTAAATAGTCACATTTTTATACAGTGCTTTTCCGTCTTTAAAACTCAAAGTGCTTTACATCAAGGAACCACTCGCCTATTCACACACACACACACACACACACTCACACACACACTCACACACACACTCACACAAACACTCACACACCACTGCATCTGATATTGAGGTGTTTATTATCTTTGTATCATACTTTTCAAAAAGCAGATCTCTTTTTATTTTTAATTGTGGATTCAAAACCATCCAGACCCCGAGCATCTCTTCATAAATGAGCTCCCAACAGACCTTAAAGTGCATTCTGATGCCAAGTAAAGTCAACTACATGTATTTCAAAGCAGGTTTTGAATTGGCAACCTTTGGATCAATGGACAAAGACTCTACCAACTGAGCTAATGTCATTCTTATTTGTCTCTGCTCTATAAATCATTATTGTTTCGTGTTGGTTTTGTTTTCATCATCAGATTACGTGCCCACAGACTCATCTTGAACACATCATGTCAGTGTCTAATACTGTGCATGGTCCTTCTCATGGCTCCTTTCCGAGTGCTCTACCCACATGGTGCCTGTACTGCAGCGCTGAGACTCCCCAGTATTTAAAGTGGCTGCAGATAAGCAGCTGTGAGCGGAGAGCTCCAGACCAGCCTGGATTTGTCTTATTTCAGTCACTCTCTCGTCTTTTTCCCAGACGCTCACTGGAGCACTGCAGCAGTTGCTTAGCACCATTTTGTTTTTCCCGTCCCTCTGTGTTTCTCTGTGTACATCTGACAGCAGTCTGTTATAATTGATGGCGTTTCTTAAAGTACATGTGTAGTGAAGTTAAACTCATCGGGATGTAGTTCTGCTGGAAGCAGAAAAGTAACAAAGCAACAAAAACAAGCATCACTTTTGTAGCAGAAAGTGCATAATTATTTAGTAACTTATGTAACACATGTCATCCTTATAATTTAGTGATATTATTCTGCACTTTGAGCTGCAGCAGGAGACAAGTCATAACCAGATCTAGCTTTAGTATTTCCATGTTACTGCAGTCACTTCATGATAGTAGTACTAGGCTCTTGGTAGTGACAGTTTTTCATTTGGCTTTTATTTAGTCACGAAGGTCCCACTGACAAACAATATCTCTTATTGTTCTCGAGTCTTGAGTCATGGTTTTGTTTTACTAATATTGTTTAGTTATTGTTTAGTTATTTCTTGTACCCAGTAGTGGCATGCAACAAAGTACAAGCAGTAAAGTACTGTATGTAAGTAAAGTACAGATGCCTAACATTTATAAAGTACATTTAAAAGTGGACACTTTTTACTTTTTTTTCACTACATTTTAGAGCAGTATCTGGACTTTCTACTCCACTACATTTTTGAACAAGACTGAAAAGTAAAAGTATTTTTTATTATTGTTTGAGACCTGTTTATTTTTAACATGTTCATTTGAGTAAACAAAAATACACAAATAAAAACTGCTGGAAAAACCCTATTAATTCAATTGTTTCTACTGAACAAAATTCATCACAAACCTGTTTGAAAATCTTTCCGACTGAAGCTTTATAAGACCTCAAAATCGGTCTGAAATACTTTTACTTTTTACTCTTTAAGTACATTTTTAAACAAGTACTTAAATACTGTAGTAGTTTTTTCATGTGATACTTTTACTTCAGTACTTTTATGTGCCCCACTGTGTGTACTTTTACTTCAGTACCAAACCTTGCACTGAAGTACCTCTGAGCCTCTCCCAGAGCAGCTGTGTGCTGGGCCCATATTTTCCTCTTGTGCCTCTTTGAAAATCGCGTCCGGCTGTGCTCTCGGAGCAGGTGAGCTGCTTCAGCCTCTCATCTCGTCTCATTTGTGGTGTTTTTGTCTTCAAACCCCAACCACCTCCACCTCCGTCATGACTCATGAGGGACGTGATTCAGGAACAAATGGAACAACGTATAAATCTCAGCAAATAAAAAATAAAAAGCTGACGTTCTGTTAGGGATGCGCCGATCCAACACAACAATATCAGCACCGATACGGAAAAAGTAGCTAGATCGGTTATATCGGCTTCCATATATCGATTAAAATATATCGTGGTTCAGCTCATAAACTGATGTAATAAAACTGTTTACTGACCATGGTTGGCCCAGAAAGTCCCATAATGTTTGAATGTTTATTTACACGGAGCTGTTCTGTGGTTTCTTGAGAAATACATAACAGCCACATAACACGTTTACCTCAGTTCTGTCTTATTTTAGTTTTGTTTAAAGGAAATAAATGTCGTTTTCAGTCTCTGGTATCGGTTGATATCGAGTGTCGGGGGATACTTAAAGTTTCTAGTATCGGAATTGGTATCAGAAGTGAAAAAGCTGGATCGGTATTTCCTGTCCTTCAACATAAAGTGGCTTGATGGTCTCACACGTGGCCTAGTTCTGATGTGTTCTGGGTTTGATCCTGGCACATTCTGCATTAGATGGAATTTATTTGCACATTTTATCATTATATTTATCGTTTAAATATGTACGTGCATGTGTTTGGATGCTGAGGTGAAACATGGGGAGAACAAACTCTACAGTAACACAGAGAGGACAAACAAGGCAAGGAAAGTTTATTTGAATTAGTTTGTGTACAAATTGTGCAGAATAAGAACGACATTAAAATTACAATACAAACAAATCAAGGAACTAAACCAGGACTAAACCAGGACTCTCAGGAGGCCAGTGTGAGATGTTTCATGTGGCTCATGTGGGAGATGTTCTTTGGTGTTGGTCCATGGAGAGCCTTGTTCAAAAGAAGAGCTGCTTTAAAGTCTATTCTCTGAGCCACAGGAGCCAGAGCAGTTTCTGTGAGCCAAAGATGATGACCTGAGTCTTGTCTGAGTTTAGCTGGAGAAAGTTGTTTTACATAGAGTTGTGGTAGGACACATTATAGCTGCGTATTAACTGACCTAACAGCAGCATGTAGAGTTAAAACAAAAGCGGTCCCAGAATTGACCCCTGGAGCACCCCAAACTCATAATCTTCATGCAAACACTTTTCTGTCATTGTGTAAAGTGTCTGAGCATTTCCTGAATCATATAAACCATTAATTGTACCTAAATGTGAGCACTAACACAATCTCCTCTCCTCTTTTTTTAGAAATGTGTCACGAGCAACAACGAAGACGCCGTTTTCATCCGAGAGTTCACCCTCATTCGCCGGGACCACCTCCACGAAGAGCCCCTCCATGACGGCAACCAAAAGCAAGAAGACTCGGTAAGTCAATCATTGAACTTACCGCATATGACTGTAGACTTAATCTGCTCGGGGATTTGAACTTTTGTCACTTTTTCGAGATAACGTGCAGCACTAGATTGAACATTTTATTTATTACACAAAATTAACTCTTGTGAGATTTAAGACATGTTATAATCCCGTTACCTCCTCAGAAACAGACCTGGAGTTGTGTTTTGTTTCATTCACACATGTTTGAGTAACACTTTATTATTAGTCTGTCCACATCTCCAAAACTCAAAATGCTCTGTTCCACCTTGTGATATCATGAAGTGGTAGTTTTCTTGTTAACAGCTTCTTTTTACCTTTAGTTCAGTAGAAATTGGCAATTCCAGGGCTGAAAATAATCCAAATGATTCTCGTGAAGGTGTGTGGAGTTTAAAAACACAGCGGAGCACTTCCTGTATCACCACATGATGAACAGAGCGTTTTCTCAGCCTAAATCTTCAGGGTTTGCGTGTTAAACATGTGTGAATGAAACAAAAACACAACTCTAGGTCTGTTTATGATGAGGAAACAACATTATAACAGATCAGAAAACATCGTGATACGTGCGCTTTAATTGTGATGATGATTGGCGCCGGTTCATTACAAAAAACAAACGTATTCTTTCTCTACGTATACATTTTTTGGTAGTACATAAATAATTGTGAGTCAGGGTTTTGCTCATAATCTTGTTCATATTTAAGGGTGGGGCTGCTTCTTTTCCTTCTGTCATCACCTCCAAATGAATCTTGATTATAACTCGTTTTTCCATATCCGATGATTCAACATTTTTGTTAGTCCTGGCTCGTTTTGAGACAAATCTTTTATCGCTGATCAACTCAATTATTATTATTACTTCTTTTTTTCCTCCTTCTTACTGTTTCATATGAGCCCATTTCAAAATACAACACCACTGCCCCCTACGCGTTTCTCAGGCTTTATCTGTGCTTGATTGAGCGACCTTTGACCTCTTCACATATTAAGCGCTCTTTCAACAGCGATCCGCGTTCGTTTTGAAACAACAGCCGCCAGCTCTGTTCAAAGCTGGCTCGCAAATGGTTATCCATATTTGGGCTGAGTTTCTCAAACGGAAAATGCTCCGTACCACCTTGTGATGTCATCAAGTGGTAAAACAGGAAGTGCTCCACTGTGTTTTTAAACTCCGTACATCTTTATTAGAATCATTTGGATTATTTTCAGCTCTGGAATTGCCCATTTCTACTGAACTAAAGGTAAAAAGGAACTCTTAACTTGAAAAACTACCACTTCATGACATCACAAGGTGGAACAGATCATTTTGTAGACAGACTAATAATGCAGAATTACTCAAACGTGTGAATGAAACAAAACACAACTCCAGGTCTGTTTTTGATGACGTAACAACATTAAAACATGTCTTAAAGCTCATAAGAGTCTATTTTGCGTAACATAGGACCTTTAAAATAAAACGATTCTAGTTTAGCGTTACAGTTTTTCCCCCGACAAAACCCACAATGTCGATGAAACGTTCTGCACCGACAAAGACGCCTACGAAGGTTTGAACTTTGAGAGAGTTTAAACGAGAGAGAAATGTGAGAAAATGTTCATGCCTGTGTGAGAAAAGTGTATAAAGTGTGTGGTGAGGGGTTTTACAGCTGCAGAACATATAATAATTGTAAAAAATGTCGACTATTGCGGGTTATTTTTAGAACGTAACTCCCGAGATAAACGAGGGACCAGTGTAGACTCCATAAAATGTCAAAACGTTCAAAACTGTCTCGCGCAGGATCATGGGAACAGCGTGTTGTGCCATGTAGCCTGCAGCGCCTCGTTTTAAAGAGGTCACGAGGTCAACTTGTTGCACACATTCCTGTTTGGATTTCGCGTTAATATTCGTGTTCGCTTTGAAAACCCGTCTGAGAACGTGGTTTTGGTTTAACTCCGGGTTTAACTGGTCTTTATGGTCGAAACGTGGAGCGTCGCCCAATGGAAAAGCCATTTGAAACTCTCATTAGATGTCTGCAACTCTGAAAATCATTGCTACAAGCTTACAGCGGCATAACCAAAACCCACAATTTTTACAATTTTTGGATCTTGTCGTGTAATAGGCAACACTGAGATTTACGAGCGCGAATTTCTGAATATGGATCAGCTGGTTTTAGAGGCGAAATTCAACCCAAACATCACAGAGGTGGTATTTACACTGCCTACTCCCGTTAGCTGTAAGTGTGCCATCTCCTCCTCGGCTAAACTGGAATAAAAGTGGGCCTATGTGCGTTTGCTCGATCGACACACAGGTGCGAGTGTAGCCAGCGCCGCGGTGTTGAGAGGGACTACTCAACAACTCCGCTCTGTACGCGTTCACCTCGTCTCTCAAGGTTTGTGCTTCAGAGTTTTTTTCGTTTAATATCTGACAGATGGTGAGATAAAGTGAGAGTAAGAGGAGTGCTAACTGGTAGCGTAGCAGTTAGCGTTTTCACAATTATCAAGTGATTCTCTACACTTATATGTGCCGTGTTTTCTGGACTACAAGTCGCACTTTTTTTTTCTTTTCACAGTTTGACCGGGGGAGCGACTTATAATGTGGAATATAAGTCGCATTTGAGTATATAATTTCACATCCTCGTTACGGTCACACTGACAACCTGAGAACAACGTTTTTTCTTCATTATTATGCATTTTTTGAGCGACTTATACTCCGGAGCGACTTATACTCAGGAGCGACTTGTACTACGGAAAATACACTATACTTGAAAAAAAAAATGATGCCGTTTTTGTTCTAGACGACACACAGCAGCAGCGTAATTATGATTTGTATTTAAAAATGTAATTACTAAAAGGTACTAACGAAGTAAAAGTAGTAAAGTTTTCATGAGACAAACGGCAGAGGGGAAGAAACTGTTCTAATGAGGAGAGGTTCTGGTCCCAGTGGACTGTAGCCTCCTGCCAGAGGGAAGTGGCTCAAATAGTCCATGTCCAGGGTGAGAGGTGTCAGCTGCTCTACGGCCTGCTCGCCCCCGAGTCCTGGAGACGTACAGGTCCTGTAGAGATGGAAGGAGCAGCCAATCACCTTCTCAGCAGAGCAAACATATGTGAATGAAACAAAACACAACTCCAGGTCTGTTTTTGATGACGTAACAGCATTATAACATGACTTAAAGCTCAAAAGAGTCAATTTAACGTAATGTAGGACCTTCAAAATAAAATATTACTAGTGAAGACTCCAGAAAAAGTCAAAGTTCCGATTTGGAGACCGTTCATTAAACGCTGTAAGTAACTCATTGTGTAGGGACCGTCTTTAATGTACAAACTATATCTGAAAATGAAACGAGGACATTTCGTTCGTATAATCGCGTGTTCTGTAGAAACTCTCTGTCTATACAATAACAATACGAAGACGTTCCAGCTGCTCTCCGACAGGTTCCCAGGAGCCGCTCGCTCGTGTGGCTCCTCCCTCTAACCCTGTTCTGCATTGGGCTTGGTTCAATATTAAGTTTGATTCGGGGCCAACCCAAACTCAGCTTAATTAGCCGGCGGTCCAGGAGGTGTAACTGCGGAGTCCACGGGCTTTCTCCTGTTACTCCGTGGGCAGGAGTTTTGACCTTCCCAGCACCCTTACCCATATTCCCCAAAATGAATTGTTTTCTGCGATGGCAAGTGTTTTTCCTGGCACCGCGGTAACGAGCTACGTCTATGGAACAAGGCTGTTTTGAGCGTCTACTTCTGCTCTATTATTTCTTATATAAGAGCTGAAGTGGCAACTGCGCTTCGAATCATGAGTGAAACTGTGGGTGCTGCAAAAAGGGGTTTCAAAGTAAAAGAGGTTTCAAAGTAAAAGCCCAGAAAGGGGAAAAAGACAGATTATTTCAAGTATTTCTTAGTCTTAGTCTAGTGCTACTTCTATTAGATACTGCTACTGCAAGAATTACAACCACTACAACGTTTTACTAATATTGTACTACTTTTCCCTCCTACTTCTTACTTTTATTGCTGCTACTACTACTACTATTACTACAACAACAGCTACTACTACTACTACTTCTACTCCTTCTTCTTCTACTACAGTTCGTTGTTCACTCGTCTCGTTGTTTGGCCATGATTGAATATTTCCATCACACTCGTTTTATCTGCTCCACACTGAAAATAGATCATGTTTACACTCTGCAATTTGTACTCACTCTATCCTATTTTTCTCTCTCTCTGTCTGTCTGTCTGTTTCTCTCTCTTCTATCTCTCGCTCCTTGTCTCCATGTCTCTCTTCTTTTCCTCTTACCTCCTCTCTCTTTGTCTCTCGCTATCTCCTTGTCTCCATCTCTTCATTTCCCCTTCCCTCCATCTCTCTTTCTCTCCCTGTCTGCTTGTCTCCATCTCTCTCTTCTGTTCCCCTTCTCCTCCCTCTCTCTTTGTCTCTCTCTCTCTCTCGTTGTCTCCATCTCTTTCTTCGTTTCCCATTACCTCCCTCTCTCTTTGTCTCTTCCTGTCATCTCTCTCTTCTGCTCCCCTTCCCTTCCTCTCTCCTTGTCCTTGCCTCTCTGTTCTTGTCTCCATCTCTCTCTTTGTTTCCCTCCATCTCTCTCTTTTTGTCTCCATTTCTTTCTTCTTTTCCCATTCCCTCATCTCTCTTTGACTCTCCCTCTCTCCTTGTTTTCCTCTCTCGTTGTCTCCATCTCTATCTTCTTTTCCCTTTCCCTGATTCTCTCTTTGTCTCTTCCTCTCTCCTTGTCTCCATCTCTCTCTTCTTTCCCCCTTCCATCCCTCTCTTGTTGTCTCCATCTCTCTGTTCTATCCCCTTCCCTCCCTTTCTCTTTGACTCTCCCTCTCTCCTTGTCACCCTCTCTCTCATTTTCTCTTTACTCTCTTTCTCCTTATCTCTCTCTCTCTTCATTTCCCCCTTCCCTCCTTCTCTCCTTGTCTCTCTCTCTTTCTCTCCTTCCCTCCATCTCTCTTTGTCTCTCCCTCTCTCCTTGTCTCCATCTCTTATTTTCCCTTTACAGCCCTCTCTTTGTCTCTCCCTCTCTGTTCTTGTCTCCATTTCTCTCTTTGTTTCTCCTTTCCCTCCCCCTCTCTTTCTCTCCCTCGCTGCTCTCATCTCTCTCTTCTACTCAACTTTCCCTCTATCTCTCTTTTCCCTTCCTCTTTCCTTGTCTCTGTCTCTCTTCATTTCCCCTTTCCCTCCATCTCTCTTTGTCTCTCCCTCTCTGCTTGTCTCCATCTCTCTCTTTGTCTCTCTCTCTCTCTCTCTCGTTGTCTCCATCTCTTTCTTCGTTTCCCATTACCTCCCTCTCTCTTTGTCTCTTCCTGTCATCTCTCTCTTCTGCTCCCCTTCCTCTTTCCTTGTCTCTGTCTCTCTTCATTTCCCCTTTCCCTCCATCTCTCTTTGTCTCTCCCTCTCTGCTTGTCTCCATCTCTCTCTTCGTTTCCCATTCCTTCTCTTTGTCTCTCCCTCTCTCCTTGTCTCCCTTTCTCTTTGTCCCTCCCTCTTCCCTTGTCTCTCCCTCTCTCTCCCCCTCTTCCCTCTCTTTCTTCTTCCTCATCTCTCTTCACATCAGCCCCACTCTTCCGTCTTAACTCAATCCTCTTCACACGTTTTTGAGTCGTGGAGTCAAACTTTGAACTCAAACATTAATTAAACCATTTTCCACATCTCCAAACGTGTCTGTTCCGTCTTCCGCACGCGCACGGCTACGGAGAAAAGGAGGAAAACGATATAAATAGTCGCTGAACATGAGCGGCTCACGTCTAGACGGCAAATACGAGCCGCTTGTCAACAGCCGACTTTAAAAGGCCTGAGGAAAGGTGATACTTCATGTACTGTGTGAACTTGTACTTTTACTCGGGTCATAGTGCGACCGCAGGAACTCACTCATACAAAAACGACAAAGCCATATCCTCAGAATCTTGGGATTTAGCTGCGTTATTAAAGCTGCACTGTGGAACTTTTCCGGTAGAGAGATCGTGTCATTAAACTTCCCACATTACGCTGTTTTCTGATCCGTGTTTTAATGTCGTTTCCCCGACGACAAACGGACCTGGAGTCGTGTCTTGTTTCTCTGTTTGGGTTTGAGTTCTTCTCTCAGACCGAAAACGCTCCGTTCCACCTTGTGATGTCATCGCGTGGTGATACAGGAAGTGCTCCACTGTGTTTTTAAACTCCACACACCTTCATTTCTAGAATCATTTGGATCATTTCAGCCCCGGATTTGCTAATCTCTACTAAACAAAAAGGTAAAACGTAGGTGCTAGCTTTAAAACTACCACTTCATGACATCACAAGGTGGAACAGAGCGTTTTGAGCTTTGGAGATAGACATACTAATAATGTGGGATGATGTAAAAAGCGTGTAAAAGTGAAACAAAAATCGGCGAAACAGGCCACGAAAGGTGAACTGGTGTACACTGTAACATCCTTTAAACTCGCGTATCTCCACTGACCCGGATGCCCTGGAACGATGAGCTAATATTGTTTTAAACGTGTGGAATCAGGTGATAACATCTGTAAAAGTCATTGAAAATACTGTAACTATGAGTGAGGGGATTTTCAGCGTAAATCAATCAACGCTCCGTTTTAATACGAAACTCGAGAACACTCATTTGTTTGGATTTGCGAAGCGATTGTGTTCTTGACGTGGCCGCTGCGTCACCCCGTTTAACGACGGTAAGTGACAACGTGTCCGACTCGCTCCTGTGTGCTCTGCAAGTCGGTATATATGGATATTGACAGTGTATTTTTATGATTTTACTTCCTATTTTTCTTAAAGATCTGGATTATACATAATATTTATCATTAAAATACAGCCGCACACACAAACGCACATATCTGGAGTTGTGTTTTGTTTCATTCACACACGTTTAACGCACAAATCCTGCATTTTTAGGCTGAGTTCTTCTCTCAAACTGAAAACACTCTGTTCCACCTTGTGATGTCATGCGGTAAAACAGGAAGTTCTCCACTGCTCCTCAATTATTTGGATAATTTCCGACCTTTTTCTCTACTGAACCGAAGGTAAAAAGGAGGTGTTCACGTGAAAACTACGACTTCATGACATCACAAAGTGGAACAGAGCGTTTTTGTAGACAGACTAATAATAAAGTGTTACTCAAACATGTGTGAATGAAACAAAACACAACTCCAGGTCTGTTTTTTGAGTCATTTTTGCGTAATGTATGACCTTTAATGTGTTTTTTTTTCAACAGACATCCTTAAATTGACTTATTCACAACATTTACACTTGTTCAGAGCTTTACGTCCTGCCTCATAAGAGAAAAAGACAGAAAATCAGTCGTTAAACCGGCTCTATGTCTGCGCAGATTAAGACAAATGTCAAAAATGGTTACGAACTTAAAAAGACGAAACTGTGCTAAAGCTTTAATGTTATTCAATCTTAAAAAATATGTCATCCATGCATGTTTGAGTAATCCAGCGATCTCTCCCAGGTCCTATTTGAAACCTTTTTATGGTTAGCGGTACGATTCTCAGTCCAAAGCTCCGCCCACAAGCCCACGTCACCAACCCTCCCACACGACAATTCTCAATAAATGTGCATGAATTAATGAATTTATCTATTTTATTATTGTGTCTTATACAAAAGATGACGAGCCTTTTAATGGGTTTATAAGTCGCCATTAACAAAATATAATAAAATACAATAAGTCAGTTTCCAGATGTGTGCCACAAACACCAACAGACTCATTTAAACAAACTCATTTGCCGTTTCTCCCAGACTTTACAGACAAATTATGCCAACAACCATTTCATCTTGTTGTCGTCATTACACCAGAACATATCAGAGCACAGCCTGAACGTTTAATCGAATAGAATATTTATAAATTCATCATAAAATGGACAAAACAACAAAAAATGAGCTTCACTTTCTACTTCTCTGACGCACTTAAACCACAGAGTCTTTCTTTTTCCGGGGCTTGAGAAAAGCATGATACAAACAACACACTACAACTTCACAAACCTGACTCGATGTGAAGTAGTTCCATTAGCGAAACACACGCAGATTATAATGTCATAGCGCCCTGAAGGTGAGTGACTTAGCGTGGAGAGCAAACGAACAAGAGACTCTTTTTCGAAACAATAAACAGTAAAAATGGTGATCAAAATATGTAGTTTTTTAGCAATAAATACGCCATAAATGTGTAAAACCTCCGCTTTAAATGAAAATCAAAACTAGATGCTCATTTGAAGCATCGATACTGACAAAAAACACACATAGTTTTCTAATTATGACTCATTTTTGAGCTTAAATAAGAAAAAAATATGTGAAATGTGCATTAAGTGTACTGGATATACGTGTTAATTCATCACAAAATCACAAAAATCACATACGTAAGACCGATTTTTAGACATTTTTTGGATCGTTTTTGTAATAATCTCCATCTCCAAAAGCGGTAGCACAAGATTAGCGTAAAAATGTTTAAAAAAAAACGTTGAGAATTTAGGATTTAGTTGACATAAATACGACGTCGAAGCCACAAAATGCACAGAAGCAGCTCTTTACAACCTGAACACCGTCGTCGGCGTTTAAACCTCCTTTGTCATTAGCTTCCCTTTAGCCCGTGTTAGCGCTCACTTTGTCGGAGGATGCCCCGATTACGAGCGCATGACTGACAGCTCGTGTAATCTCCTCCGAATGACCAGGATATTACGGGTTGGCGCGGGCGAAGTGCTCCTAAAGTCAATCATTAGGGGGGGGGCTGATGGGAGCGCGGTCCTGTCTCGACCCGTCCCATCACCGTCCGTTTTAAATATCTCTTTCATCTTCCCGTGTCTCACTTGAAGTTCAGAGCGTGTAATGTTTTGGCACGCTCCACTGCAGCAGACGGGATGTTTTTTTTTTTTTCTTACAAGCTTTAGAACAGGTGGGTCGAACGGCAGAAATATTACACTGAAGTAGAAGTATTTAAACTGCAAAACCTCGAGTAGAAAAACGGTTTTATTTCAGATTTAGTTTCAGGTTTAGCTCCAGTTTAGTCAGATTTTAGTCCCAGGTTTGATTTGGCTTTTGGGAAAGTGTGAATGCTGCTTTGGTGGAAGAAGTACTCAATTTGGTCAAGTAAAAGTACAGATACAAGGGCAAAAAATACTCAAGTAAAAGTATCACATGAAAAACTCTACTTAAGTAAAAGTATTCAAGTATTTCACGCAGATTTTGAGATATATTTAAACTTGAAATGTCGTGATTTTGAGCTGAATTTTAACCAATCATTTTATTCTAGCTGTTTTTATTTGTGTATTTTTCTTTTGGTCAAACTATGAATGTGTTAAAAATGATAAAAAATACTTGTAGTAGTAGTAGTAGTAGTAGTGTTAAAGTGTAAATGTAGGGATTAAAAATGCTACATATTTTGCTCAATTATTTAAGTAAAAGTACAAATGCAGAGGTAAAAAGTCACTAGTAAAATTACGAAAGTACCTGTTTTAAAATGTACTTAAAGAGTAAAAAGTGTAAGTATTTCACACAAGATGTTAAGTTGTTCGTACATATTTAGGTCACGGTAACAATACGAATCAATTTCTTATTTTTTTTAATGAATTTTGTGTTTTGTTTTTGTTTTGCTCAAAGCCGAAGCTTAAACTCGAAAACTTTAGTCAGGATTTTACTACGAACACGGTTAAAATAACCCCTCGAATCATATTAAAAGTACTTTTTACTTTTCAATCTAGTTAAAAAATGCAGTAGAGTAGAAAGTACAGATACTGCTCTCAAATGTAGTGAAGTAAAAGCAAAAAGTATCCACGCAAAAATGTACTCCAGATACCTACATTTTGACTTAAGCACAGTACATCTACTTCTACGAATACTTGTACTCCGTTATGTTTCGCTACAACTCTAAAATCAATAGTAGTTGTGAAAGTATTGATTATCTGTCTGTGTACTTCTGGCTGGTCTTACTTTCCGCACTAAAATAAAAGTAAAAACAAATATATTGCATAAACTGTACTCGGAACATCGGCCCTCGTGCTTCCGGATGAGCAGGTCCCTTGATGGCGGTCCCCGGACAGACGGACGTCCCCTGAAAGACAGAGGTCCCCTGACAGACAGAGGTCCCCTGACAGAGGTCCCTTGAGGCCCTTTAGCGGCGTGTCAGGGCTCAGAGTAATTGGGGTGAGAGAGGGAGGCTCGGGGGCAAGTGTCAGTGCCATGTGGAGAGTATAAGTACCTCAGAGTAGTTAGCATGTTAGCCCAGGTGCAAAGGCTAACCAAAGTCTGGCACTGTTTACCTCGTCATGTGGCTCCAGTGTAAACGCGGAGGCTTCAGGTTTGGCAGTGGGACGTTTGGGCTTCAGTTTGGGGTTTAGTTTAGTTTCTGTGGCCACTGTTTTGGACCCAGGCGAGTCACGATGCAAATGTTTGGTGTTAGAATCAGTGCTGGAAGTAGTAAAGTGCTGCACTTAAGGAGAATCGTAGGCATCTGTGCTTTACTAAAGTAGATTTTTACAGTGGATACTTTTTACTTTTACTTCACTACATTTGAGAGCAGTGTCTGTACGTTCTACTGCACTACGTTTTTGAACAGGACTGAAAAGTAAAAAGTACTTTTCATCTGATTTGAGGGGTTATTTTTACCGTGTTCGTGGAAACATCCTGACTAAAGTTTTTGAGTTTTAAGTTTCTGCTTTGAGCAAAACAAAAATAAAAACACCAAATTCACAAGAAAAATGAAGAAACGGATTTGTATTGTTAATGTCGAACAAAATATGTGTAATCAGTGTCACTTTAACAACAGCTTTAACAAATACTATCAAAATCGGTGTGAAATACTTTGACTTTTTACTCTTAAAGTACATTTTTAAACGAGTACTTAAATACTTTTACCTAAGTAGTTTTGTTTCGTGTGATACTTTTTACGTCTTGCCACAAACCTTAACACAACCAAGATGCTAAAATTGAAAATAATAAGCGGGTTTTTTTTAGTTATAAAGTAAATGTGAAGGTTAAGAGTGATACAAAATTTGAATTATACAGCAAAACAACAACAAACAACAAAAGGAGGCTCAACTGGTGCAAAATAAATTACAAAAAAACAATCAAAGAATTCAAATTACAGTCAAAAATAAAAGGTAAGTTGTTAGCGACAAGTTGAGCCGTTCACAGTGATCCAGCCGCTCGTCAGGCAGGAGTGGTTAAACAAACAGGAGACCGTCTGTATCTGTATCTGTACTTTTACTTAAGTAACAAAACTGAGTACTTCACCCACCTCTGGTTATAATTACTGTGAGAAGAAATATCATGATTTGTGTTCCCTTTTCTGTAATTTGAACGTGTGTGAAATCAAACTTTCTGAAGTGAATGCAACACAAACAGCCCCAGAAAACCAAGTCACATTTAAGTTTATGTTTTTGAAGCTTAAATTTAATTGAAATGACTTGATCCGTGCTTCTAAAATCACAATCGCAATAGATTCTGTCTTTTTATTCAAATCAGAAAACATAAAATAAACAACCTGTTAAAAATCAAACTAATTTAAATAAAGACTACACAATTAATTTTATAAGTAGAATACATTCGTTCCTCACTGTTGGATCGCAGTGTGACTCTGAAGTGCTGTACGTTTGCGTTTTGTTTTCTCCCCGACAAAACCCACAATGTCGATGAAACGTTCTGCACCGACAAAGACGCCTACGAAGGTTTGAACTTTGAGAGAGTTTAAACGAGAGAGAAATGTGAGAAAATGTTAACGCCTGTGTGAGAAAAGTGTATAAAGTGTGTGGTGAGGGGTTTTACAGCAAAAAACAGAGAGAATAATTGTAAAAAATAAAGCTGATACTTCACAGATTTCACCTATTGCGGGTTATTTTTAGAGCATAACCTGAGGGCCCACTGTACTTCAGTTTGTGGTGTTATTTTTATACATATTATGCTTCAAAATTAGCATTAGCGTTAGCATTGAGACACAAACATGTCTCTTTCTCTGGTGAAGTATTCGTTTGATTTGTGTAGTTTTTAACATGTCGTCAGTGACATCCACCCGCAGCTCCCTGTCCACTGTCTGACCCCAACCCTCTAACCTCTGACCTCTGACCCCTAACCCACCCGCAGCTCCCTGTCCACTGTCTGATCTCTGCAAAAACTTCATAGAGATAAAACTGGACAGGAAGTAGTGACGCTAACAGGTCCTTATGATAAAAAACAGAGTATATATGTCTATTTTAACGTTAAGACTGAAGCTTTACTCTCAGGTCGTCACATTATGAAGTTGAAAAATGTTTAATGATGATCTATTTTCTGTTCAAATTATCTCATTCACAATTAATTTCCAATTTATTGCGACCACCCACAGTTAATACTCACCAGTGCATGTCGTGGCTTTGGTGTGAAATCATAGTTCTCGGTTCTGTTCATGTTTCATTTCTGCAGTTGTGTCTGTGGAGGAAGCATCTGTTTTGAGTTTAGACGAGTTGCAGGAGACTCGTAATAACAGACGTGCATGTGTTCAAACCCTACTGTACAAAACACATCGAGAATAAACCCTTAAACCACAGAGTACGGACTCAGAGCAGTGTCGTATTAGAGATCATCTGATTTTTAGTCATTTTTGTGCATTTATTACTTGTATTTGTACAGCGTAACTCGTACACGAAGTATTTTAAAGTGTTTTACGGAATAAGAAAGACATTAAAATCACAATACGACAAATCAAAACATAAATAATCATCATAAAATTAACATTAATGGAGAAAAGTGCTGAATAAACCCCTTTTGTCACAGTTTTTTTTTTTTTTTCATTCTATTGCATTTATAGTTTGTAGCTTCTGTGTAACGACTTGCTGTAACTTAAGCGGCGAAAAATGTGAGTTTAAGTTGACGGTGATTGATTCCAGCTTCCAAAACTTCATGTTGTTGTTGCGTCCTTGGGCAAGACACTTCGCTCCCAGTGTCTGTGCACATTTTTAGCAATTTATCAGCTCGCAAAAGTAACTCATACTCGTAAAAGTAGTATATGTTTTTACATTTTAGGTATCTGTGCTTGACTTAAGTGCATTTTACAGTGGATATTTTTTACTTTTACTTCACTACATTTGAGAGCAGTATCTGTACTTTCTACTCCGCTACATTTTTTGAACAGGACAGAAAAGTAAAAAGTACTTTTCATATGATTTGAGGGGTTATTTTTACCATGTTCGTGGAAATATCCTGACTAAAGTTTTTGAGTTTAAGCTTCGACTTTGAGCAAAACAAAAAAACAAACAAAAAAAATACACAAAATTCCTAAGAAAAGTTAAGAAATTGATTTGTATTGTTACTGTGACCAAAATGTGTTTCATCAATGTCACTTTAACAAATGAATAACACTAAAATACTTTGACCTTTTACTCTTTTATTAAGTACATGAGTTTGAACAGGACTGAAAAGTAAAAGTATTTTTAATGAAATTTTAGACATACTGAAAAGTCTGAGGGTTTATTTTTAACATGTTCATAATTTGAGCAGAACAAAAATATACGAATAAAAGGATCCATTCAGTTGTTTCTGTTGAACAAAATTCAGCACAAATTTTTATATCAAAACCACTACATTTGAAGCTTTAGTAGATCTCAAACTACTGCGCAAAATACTTTTACTTTTTACTCTTTAGACACATTTGTAAACAGGTACTATAATACATTTACATAACCAGATTTTCATGTGATACTTTTACTTTTACTTGAGTATTTTTTTACCCCTGTATGTGTGTACATTTACTTAAGTAACAAACCACTCTCAAACTACTTCTTCCACCACTGAGTATTTCCAAATAAAACTACAAAAGTACTTCACTCACCAGTGCTATTTATCCTGTTAAAACATTCCACATTAAACATTACGCTACCCGAAAATTCAACTTATACACACTGTACTACACTTTTACTTTCACTTAAGTATATTTTTTCTCATGTATTTGTACTTTTACTTAAGTAACAAACTGCAGTACTTCTTCCACCTCTGGATATTAGATTTCTTTACTGACTGAGGTGTTTTTTCTCTGTGTTAAACCTGCAGTTTCAGGACACTTTTCAAATTGCAGTTGTTGTTGTTGCCATTTTCCAGAACATTCTCTCAAAGTTACTGGGACTAACGTTTTCATTAGGAGATCATTGGCCTTTCGTGCGCTCGGGAACGCCAAAAAAACACAACCGTCGTCATGGAAACCTGGCGTGTTTCTGACAGTGGCGCAACACGTCCGTAGAGATGCATTAGCCCAAAACGACGTTAAAATGTAAATGCAACCCAATAAACGTCTGGATCACTGCTGTGGGATAGATCATCGCTCTGCAGTGTCCTTTGTGTACTTTGTGTACTTTTGAATCAACGCTAACTGTAGTATTAGCAGTGGTGGAAGGTAACGAAGTAAAAGTAGTAAAGTACTGCACTTAAGTTGAATTTTTAGGTATCTGTGCTTTACTTAAGTACATTTTACAGTGGATACTTTTTACTTTTACTTCACTACATTTGAGAGCAGTATCTGTACTTTATACTCCACTACATTTTTGAACAGGACTGAAAAGTAAAAGTACTTTGAGGGGTTATTTTCTACCCTGTTCGTGGTAAAATCCTGACTAAAGTTTTCAAGTTCAAGCTTCAACTTTGAGAAAAACAAAAATAACACAAAATACTTAAGAAAAAATAAAAAATGGATTCGTATTGACCAAAATATGTACTAAGAACTTAACAACTTGTGTGAAATACTTTTACTTTTTACTCTTTAAGTACATTTTTAAACAGGTACTTTAATAGTTTTCCTAGATTTTTTTCATGTGATACTTTTTTTTATTTTTATTTGACGTGAGTAACTTTTTATCTCTGCATTTGTACTTGTACTTGAGTAACAAAACTACAAAAGTACTTCACCCGCTAGTGGTATTTCTCCTCTTAAAACACTAAATACATTAAATATTACTCTAACAAATGCAAATTCATCTCAATCCCGACCTCTATATTCAGTCTGTTCTTGTGTTTAAACTTTCCGTTCTGTGCAACATTTTCAGGACATTCAGGAGATATAATATTTGGTGTTTAATTGCTCGTCGCTACGGCAACGGTCCTGATAGCACAACTTGCGTCCTCTGTGAGAAACTGCTGAGTTGCGCGGCGAAAAAACAGCTGCTGATCCGCGCGACTCCGCCCCTCAGCGTCTCTGTTTATCCCAGCGAAACATGTGCGCCGAGTAAATCCCTGGCCTCAGCTGGGAACCGCCGGTGTCTCCTCTGTCTTCATGTGGGTGCTCTGTGGGTGCTCTGTGGGCGCTCTGTGGGCGGCGGTTGAGGTAACGCCACCGGGGACAGCCATCACCGCGGCGACCACATTAAACTGCAGAAGGGTGTGTTAGAATCAGGCCGCACTTTCCCCTCGTGTTTTTTGCGCCGGAGCTGTTTGTGTTTTCATGCTGACTCGCGCGTACTGGTTGAAGCTCATGTGTTTGTGATTACGCTACAAGGTTACGGCGTCCCGCAGGAGCATCTATTTCACCGCGCAACATCGTCTGCTGTCCCGGGCCGGACTGGAGACGACTGGGCGTGTGGGGCGCTTTAAGTTGATTTGTTAAAATGAAGTTAACTCGTGAGCTAAAAGGGTTGAGTAAGTTTCAATAGGAGTTACAAAAGTGGAGTGTCTTTTCCTCATCCACTCCTCCTGGACGGCTTTAAAAAACGACCTTTGGGACGGGGTGATATGGCCGACGTTTTTTATATAATGACCGTTATAAAAAAAACAGTGATGGCTTTTAGCGTATTTTAGCGTATTTCTGTCTCTTTAAGTCCTGCTTCTACTTTATTAATGTGTTTTTAACAACCGTGCTGCATAAAGTATTCAAATGTCATATTGTTCCAAAAGCAAACAGTCATATTACTTTCATTTTTTGCGTTTGATTCATGAATTGATCGGATTAATGATTAATAAACAAACGTGGCACATCGTAAACGGACAAAGGTCATGTTTTTATGCAACGCTTTTCTTCCGTCAAGACACTCAAAGCGATTTACATGAAGAAACCGCTCACACGTTCATACACCAGTGTACAAAGACAGCAAATAAAGATCGCTCAAACATGCACAAAACACTCCAAATGCAACTTCAGGTGAGTAAATCTTGAAGGGAAAACTACTATACCATGATTCAAAGCTCTGGAAAGTCGATTTTGCTTCAAACTCCACCTGAAGACGATAGTTCGATCTAGACCTTTCCATATACGTTGACGATCCACTGCAGGGGCGTCAAACTCATTTTCACTGAGGGCCACATGAGCAAAATGGCCGCCATCAAGGGCCATCCAGATGTGACTGTGGGGCAGGATGAATGTCACTAAATGTGTGTGTCATGTAAAATAAATGTAACTAACTTGTTAAATAACTCTCTGTATTTATTACTTATTCAAGTTGCAAATATTACCTGTCTGTAACGCGTATCCCCAGATAAACTGACATTTTTAAAAGTGCATCGGGTCACACCTGCTCAGACCTTCAGCTCTGCTTCAAAAACAGCCTTTTAATTATTGGACAATTTGTTGTTTTTCTTGAAGACTAACGTGTGCATACGTCGCTCCGTGTTTGGTGTCAAAATGCCGACGTAGACAGTTCACTTTCACAACCGACCGCGCCTCATTCCTGATTATTTTGGGATCATTTGCAAATATTTCTTAGTTACACTTGTTGGAAAAATCTCATTAGTTTATTGTCAGTGCGCACATTAAAGCAGCACAACCTTATTTTAAAATGACAGTCATGCCTTTCAATTTACCTTCTCGCGGGCCACATAAAATGACGTGGCGGGCCGCATTTGGCTCCCGGGCCTTGAGTTTGACACATGTGATCCACTGGGTCGCCATTATATCTATACATTTACCTTACCTACTTTGTTTCTCAAATATTCCTCTATGTAATATACAAGACGTGAAATCAGTCTAGCAACAACATGGCTCTCCCGTCTATTAAAATTCAAATTAATCCAAATAAAAACTACCCGATTATTTTTATATGTAAAATACTTCAGTTTGTGTTGTTTTAATATTTATTACGCCTCAAAATTAGCATTAGCGTTAGCATTGAGACACAAACATGTCTCTTTCTCCGGTGAAGTATCCGTTTTATTTGTGTTGTGTTTAACATGTTGTCAGTAACATCCACCTAACCCTCTGACCCCTGACCCCAAACCCGCCCGCAGCTGCCTGTCCACGGTCTGACCCCAACCCCCTGACCTCTGACCCCTGACCCCAAACCCACCCGCAGCTGCCTGTCCACTGGCTCATCTTTAAATATTCATTCATTTTAGCATAACTCTGCAAAAACCTGATAAACTGGACAGGAAGTAGTGACGCTAACAGTGACGTTGGGGGCGCTATTGTGCACAGAGTCAGTTTGAACCGCCAGCCTTTGGATCAGTGAACAAATACTCTACGAACTGAGTACCGCCGCTTGTTTAAACTGTAAACACGCAGTATTTAAACTCACAAAAACACTATACAACGAAATACGATACTACAAGGACGGTAAAACAACAGGAAAACTGAAACGATCATATATTTTCTCCATATTTCGATCCCGTTTGCGCCCCATGTGTTTGTGATTTGCGTACGTCGCCTTCGCTCACCACAGAAGCACACTCCGCCGTTGGACGCTCTCCTCAGCCTCTCCTTTCACTTCTGTCCTCACCTTCCTCCTCCTTTGGCTCCGGACGCCGCATTTTTTCTCATGATTGATAGATAATTGTCCCCGATGCACACGTTTGCGTTCTGCTTTTACAAACACTCACAATGTGTTGACGCCAAAAAGTTTCATCCAGGAATGCACTCTGTCTTTTTGGCTCGCCGCGCGCTAATTGCCGCCAAGTGTTTCGTTTATTTTTGTAACAGTTTTATTCATTGTGGTATTTCTTTGTGTGGCTCGTGGGCGAGATCACTTAAGGCCCGTTTCGCCATAAATGTGGTTCCATTATGGTTAAATAAGGGTGCAGTAAAAGCCAAAGGATTTGTTACTGGGTCCAACAATATGCGTCTGGAAGCCAAACAATAACGCATTACAAGATCTTGCTCTGGTTAAGGGGAATCTCCCACTTATGTTCTTGGATTTAATGGAAGAGCTCGTCCTTGACACATGCTCACTTCTAAGTAGATGTTTTTCCCCCCAAATAAATAGCTTTTAGGCAGCAGCGTGTAACTTTAACAACTTGTGAATATTTCCAATCTACGCTCCCGTGTTTGTAGCTACGCAGATTTAGGCCGGTATCCAGGACGCTACAACCCTCAGTAATTATTTGGTGTTGAGAGATGTGTGCCACCCATGCACAGCTCGTTCAGACCACAGCCGATGGCCAAAAAGTACACCAGACTGTGATGTGTGTGGGGTAATGGTGCTGTGTGGTAGCTGCAAATCAAGTAAAACAGGAGTTGACGTTTTCCCAAGAGGGATACTGCACTTCTAGAAAGATTTTAGAAAAGTATGTATCTTGATTTAAGTTGTATAGTTGGAAGAAATTGTGTATTAAGTAGTACTGTTACTTCAAATTATGTTTTCGTGTGGATAATGTGTCTAATACTACTGCAGTTTTACCCAAAAGTCACTGACACTTTTAAATCTTCAGTCGCTCCTATAATTCTTAAGTTAAACTCACCAAATTTTAGCTGTAGATAAACTGAACCGTCTGAGATTTTTGGCGATATATACGGTTAGAATTGTTCATTTACACTTTTTTACGTGTCCACCATTTTGTGTTTGTCCCTGAACAGCCCGATCCAACACACTTTACATAACATTTTAAAGTATTTCCGGGCTTATGGCTCTTATTTGATCCTCGATATTACATTTTAAGTCATTTATTAAGTCGTCTGAGGTTTATTCACAAACACCTTTTCTTTAAGATCGCCCCACAGGAAGAAATCAGGACTAGTCAGGTCTGTGGAGATCACATACTGCCCCCTGTCTTTGAAAAACACTTATTATTCCTTTAATGGCGTTTACGCTCGGGGCATCTGTGGGATTAAACCCAGTATTTGACCCACGTGACTCAAAGTGCCACTGTACAATGAGGGTTCGTTCCTCGGTGCTGGATTTGCTCAGATTAATGTCGAAAGGGTCGTTCTAAATGCTCTGAAAAAATAAAATACAAATATTTAGAATCAAAAGAGTTCTGATTTCTTTCCAACTGTCATTGACTTTTGTGTATAAGTGGCCGTACCAGGTTGTCAAAGCCTGATCCCGTCACATCTCAGGAGCTCTAGGATGGGCCACGTTTTGGGCATGAATCGCAAAAACTGTCGTTGTGTCCTCAAGCAAGACACTTCACCCACGTTGCCTCATGTGAAAGTGGTGTATGTGTGTGTGTGTGTGTGTGTGTGTGTGTGTGTGTGTGATGATGATGTAACAGCCTGAATATAGAGTGAATGAATAATGCACTCTGTTATTAAAAGTGTTATATAAATCCAATGATTCATTTTAATTTTTTATGTTTGAGAATCAGCTCCTCTAAATCCGAGGCCACGGTTCTCGAGTGTAAAAAGTTGACCTGCCCTCTCCGGGTCGTGGGTGGTGAGTCTCTGCCTCAAGTGGAGGAGTTCAAGTATCTCGGGGTCTTGTTCTCGAGTGAGGGAAGGATGGAGCGTGAGATTGACAAGTGGATGGTGCAGCAACTGTATCGGACCGTTATGGTAAAGAACGAGCTGAGTCGAAAGGCAAAGCTCTCGATTTACCCGTCAATCTACGTTCCTGCCCTCATGAGCTGTGGGTAATGACCGAAAGGACGAGATTGCGGATACAAGCGGCCGAAATGAGTTTAAGGGAGGAGGGAGGAGGCCCCGGGGAAGACCCAGGACACGCTGGAGGGACGATGTCTCTCGGCTGGCCTGGGAACGCCTTGGAGTCCCAACGGGTGGAGCTGGAGGACGTGTCTGGGGTGAGGGAGGTCTGGGAGTCCCTGCTTAGACTGCTGCCCCCGCGACCCAACCCCAGATAAGAGGAAGAACATGGATGGATGGATGGATGGATGGATGGATGCTTCAATGTCCAGAAAAATACAATCTGATTTTACCTTTGACTTAACTTTTTTTTTTTTTTTCAAAATCACCAAAGTCTGAATTTTCAAACATGGACATAACAATGGGATCTATTCTTCCAAGCCTCAGATATCACATTTCAGCATTTTTCAAGTGTCACAATAAGTTTCTGGTTTTGTATGTAAACTAACAAACCCTTGCCCTCAAAGTCGTTCTAAAGACGTGTTTAGAAGGAGCTTGTCTTAAGCTGTATTCCCTGGACACATTGAAAATCTCCTTAGGCCGGTGCTTAACTCTCTGCTTGAGTGCCTATTGAAAGAAAAGGTTATGGTGAGCTTAAATATGAGAAAGCCCATAGGTTTTGGATTGGACCTACAGCAGGGCCAATAACGCCGCGTCCTGCTCAGGTTCGCGTGGAGTTTTTGCTTGGCTGAGCCCAGAGAGAGAACGTAATCTGTCCACAAGCCGCGAAATTGAAAAATGATTTTGGAAACTGTCCAGGCTCCGAGCTGAAATGCAACACAAGAAGAGGTACAGTTCTTTCTTACCAGGACAAGCGAGGCGTTTGAGGCGAAATTAGCATAATTGGGGGAGTTCTTGGTTTGGATGGATTTCAGTCCCTGCCACTTATTCTCTCTCGTATTCACTATTGTACACAGCAGTGCAGTAGTTTTAAAGTATCGGGAAGTGGGTACTTTTTACTTTTATTTCACTACATTTGAGAGCAGTATCTGTGCTTTCTACTCCACTACTTTTCTGAACAGGACTGAAAAGTGAAAGTATTTTTTTTTATTATTATTACGTGAGAGCTGCTGAAAAGGCTGACAGTTTATTTTTAACACGTTCATAATTTGAGCAAACAAAAAATATACAAATCTGTGTGAAAAACCTTTACTTTTTACTCTCAAATTACATTATTAAATGACTCTGGTATCTGTACTTTCAAAATTGAGTACTTCTTCCACCGCTGACTGTATGTAACTTTTCTAGTGCAGGATCCACCTCCTTGTTGTCATGGAAATACTATTGTTTTGCGTGGAATGTTCCTCAGTATAAACTGAAAAGGTGACACTGTCAGGCCAAACTCCAGCTCATATAAAGACGTGAGCCAAGAATGTACGTTTTTGAGCAGTAAAAACATCTATGATAATACATGCAAATGAATATGTTTACAGTGACATACTGTAGGACAAAGCAGTTACCTCAGGGAGACGAGGAGGTCGCAGGACCCCAAACCAGAAAAGCTCCATACTGCACCTTTAAACATTGCGTGAAGTGTAATATTTGTGTTTGGGACAGACTTTAAACAAGAGGGAGAGTAATTAATCGAAGCGCTCTGTTAAAATGTAGAACAATACAAAGAAAACAAAAACCCCAAAGAAAGAAAAACACATACTGTATTTTCCGGGCTGTACAGTAAGTGGCACTTTTTTCATTGTTTGGGGTGCGACTTATACTCAGATGTGATTTATATGTGAAATATAAGTCACATCTGAGTATATCATTTCACATCTTTGTTATTGTCACAATGACAGCAGTGCGAGGGCACGCTAGGCCTGTACCAGTATCTACTCCACTGTACCACTGACAATTTTAAATTCAACATTACAGTAATTTAAAAAAACATCTGACAAAGACTGAACTTTTGCTCATGCCCCTAAAAGAAAATCATATTCTGCTGAGTCTGATGAGCCACACAGAAGAGGAAAGTGGAACTTCCTCCAGAGTTGGTGGAGTTATTCAGAAGTGACACTGAGGATGAAGAATTCAATGGATTTATTGATTTGGAGTGAGATCCAGAGTAAACTTGTTGCTTGTTTTTTCTTCTTTATTTATCAGATTAACTGTTAATATCTTACGTTAACAAACCAGACACGTGTTCAGTTCTGTCTGTGCTTCATGGAGCTGAATAAATCTAAATGTTACGTTAGCGTGATGTACTGATATTAAGCCTGTTGTTCCACATTTTATTATTATTATTAAAACTTGCCTTTAAAGATAAAATGACTTATAGCCCAGTACAACTTCTATATGTTTTTTTCTTCATTATTATGCACTTTTTGGCTGGTGCGACTTATAGTGTGGAAAACTCGGTAGTACATAGGTCTGTTTAAAACATTAAAAACAGGAGCAGGTGTGAGTAGAAATGTTCATCACCACATTATTAAAACGCATTTGTGACTCCAGTGTATCCAGTTTTGCTCGTCCTTGAAATTGATTCCATTTTTGGGAAGCGAAGTAACCAATTTCTTCCCATTTCAGTTCTAGCGCAGTCAGTTTTTAGACCTGGACAATCATGAGCTCTTGTATTAAAAGTTCCCGTGTCAAAGTTCAACAAATAAGTGAGATATTGCGGCCGTCGATCGAGCAGTACCTTTATATACTTTCTGTACTGTGTTGTTCTTCTGACAGATCGCGACGGCCAACCTGCTTTTTCATAGAGTGAGCAGTGATGGGTTTTAAATTCATCTCCTGTTATGAAACGAACGGCTGAAGAGTGAATCTGAAGGTTTAGAGGGATAGCGATGAAACAGACAATGGGCATCTGGTCATTTTCACTTTTCCCCCGGTTTGAGCCCAGTTTCGTCCTGATTTAGACTTGGTCCTAGTTCCTGCTTAAGCCCATCGTCCAGTGCAGGTTTAAATGTTGTTTTTTCGAGCGAGTAACACACCCATAGACCTTCACTGTTACCTTTTTGTGCTTTTCATTAGTAATAACTGTTTCCAGCTGATTTTTTGTGGTCAGCCGGACTGGCCAGACAAGTCGCCCTGGTTCACGGATGTGGTCGAGACTTAATGCTTTTGCCTTTTTTCGAAAATATTGAACTAAAATGTCCTGTTTCTCTGTTATAGATTTAAACTGAACCAATGAACCCATTCTTCTCTCCGTCCTGTCCATTAATCCCTCACCGATTCATGTTTCAAATTTGGACTCGTACGTTAAACACAGTAAAAAAAAAAACGATGTCGATGTCGCACCAAACCAATTAGGATTTAAGCGTGCGTTTTTTCCAATGGGTATTTTTCATTATCTTTAGCCTTTGTTGTTGCGCTTTTTACGGCCTTGTTCTTTTCAAAGTAAATGGTCGAAAAATCCTTCCAGATGCGAGAGCCAGACGCGGTGACACGATGACATGTCCGGTCTTCGGAGGGTTTTTATGACGCCGCGGCTTTCATGTAAACTCTGAACACTTTTTTATCATTTTTATATCATCAAGAAGCGACTTAAAGATGAGTATGGCTTTTAGATTTATAGCTGGATGGCCCGTTTTGAAGGAGCGGAAGATAAAAAGACTGTGAACATGACTTGGGCTGGATGCCAGGGTGTTGGTTGACTAAAGACATCTCAGGCACTTCTCGCACAGTCCCCTCCATAGGCTCCACTATCTGCCCTTGTATCCCCAGTGTCTGTAAAGATTTATGACGTTCATTTGTGTCTCCAGCCATAGGAGAGGAGATATCTGTCCTAACAATGTAGGTCTATCAATCATGTCATCATAGTACAGGCTTTTAAGATTGTAAATAACCTTTTATAAATGTCACAGTAGCTTCTTCACATTTGAAAATATCATGTAGAATTTGTATTTTTGCATAGATTGTGTTGGTAGATCCTTTTTGAATTGGGCTGTCGTGCAGATAAATGGTTAGATATCGACCAATATCGGCCCGATATTTGGACTTTTTAGCGTATGAGCTTTCTCCAGCATTGGCCGATATTTTGTTTTGGTCGATTTGTTGCCTAAAAACCCACACAAACACTTTATATTAACACTTAAATATGAAGAGTTAACTGCAGAAAATTGGACTACAGAGCTTTCTTATGGGTTAGTGGTAAAAAAATGGCTTTGGGGGAGTTTGCAGTAAATTTAAATGATATAATTTGGGGGAAATAACCAATATCGGTCCTGTATATTATCCCAAAAATATCGGTAGAGCTTTGCAGCCATTGGTTGCTCTGGATTTCAAGCAATCGGTATCAGCATCGGCCATGAAAAAATACATATTGGTTATAAATAGTCGTCTTAAATTAGGTTTTTAATTATTGTAATTGATTGTATATTTTCTTGCTTTCAACTTTTGCAGATTTTTTTAGATTTCTTTGTGATTGTGAAGTTTGTGTGTTAACAATTTAAATGAATAATTAATATTTTACTAAATTATAACTTTTTTAAACTTGGCATTATTATTTTTGCATCATAATTTTATCATTATTTTAGTCTTATTTCATTTTCATTTTAAATTTTTTAATTTATCTTTATGTATACATGGTGAGCACCAGACTCTTTCATGAGCGCTATGTTAATGTACAGAAAAATACTGACAAAAACAAACAAAACAAATAACGACATATATCCATTTAAAACATTAAAAACAGGCGCAGGTGTGTGTATTAATGTTTATCACCTGATTATTAAAGTGCATTTGTGGCTCCACAGTATCCAGTTTTGCGTGTCCTTGAAATGTGTTTCATTTTTGGAAGCAAAATAACTGAAAGCTTTTTTTTTTCCCCATTTCAGTTCTAGTCAGTTCTGTAGACAATCATGAGCTCTTGTATTAAAAGTTCCGGTATCAAAGTTCAACAAACAAGTGCGATATTGAGTCAGTCTGTCGTCGTAGTCTCTTATAAATACATTTTATACACTGTTGTTTTGACAGATCCTGATGGCCAACCTGCTTTTTCATAAAGTGAACAGTGATGGGTTTAAATTCATCTCCTGTTATGAAACGAACGGCTGAGTGAAAAAGTGAGTCTGAAGGTTTCAAAGTAGAGGCTGAAGTCTGCATGTGTGTTATATCTCCATAATCCAGCACGGAAAGAAAGGTGCTTAAGCAATTTATTTTCTGTAATTCAATGGGATAGAAGATTTGTTTCTATAATAAAACGATCATTTTGATATTAAACTGTTACATAATTCAGAGATATTTATTTTAAAGAATACGTTTTCATCAAGCCAAATCCCAAGACATTTATAAGTGGTGGCTCTTTCAGTCGGTATACCATTTAGCGTTTAAAGATTTGTAGCTTACAGCTCACTTAAATGTTTTTATATAGTTAGTTTTATTGCATTCAATGATAGTTAACGTAGGATTTTTGAGGGAATTATAGATTGCAGTTTTAAAATCACAGAGGGAGCACTTGCAGACAAAACAGCATGAGGCTTTCTCTTAAATTGCAACCAATGGAATTAATGAATTCGTAAAAAGTAGCGGGCCCAAAATTGAGCCTTGAGGTACTCCTTTGCTTAAAGTTAAGATTTAAACCCATCGGCTTCTACTACCTACACCAGCTTTAAAAAGAGCAAATCTGTCTGACAGTTGAAGACGATTATGTTAGTGTTTATGCTGAGGTACCACCACCTTGAGCGAGTCACTTTTCTTGTATTGTATGACCTCAGTGGGATAATGACAGGGCTACGTCTCTGTAAACAGGCTCCTCTTTGATTTGATGCGTTCAGAGTTGATGGGAGGATGAAGAGGAGGAGGCACCTGGGGTTTAAGTCTTGATTACACATAAAGGCAGCAATTTAACTACGACTAACCAGGATCACGGCTATCCGGGCTTAAGTCGACAGTAGCTCAGTTGGTAGAACGTTTGTCGACTGACTCAAACATTAGCGGTTTAAATCCTGCTCTCGACATAAACATCATTGGTAGAACTGAACACTTTCACTGACACACAGGTTGGCGATGAATGCTGTTGTTGTGTCCTTGGGCAAGACACTTAACCCACCTCGCCCCAATGTCTGTGTCATAGACTGTATAAAGAAGTGGACTAAGTTAGCGTGACGTCAAATGAAGCTAATCGGGGCGAATTTGTAGCCAACTTCCATATTAGGACTTCTAACTGTGAGTATCATAGCAACCAAAGAGCCAACGCTGTCAATCAAACCTGTCGCTAACGCTAGCTGGGAGCGACCTCTGGGAAAGAAGGCACCTGATTTGTCCGTTATTAATGTTCATATTTTGATTTATGGGCACAAAAGTGAAATAAAAACCGTAGGATCGTGTAGAGCGAGTTAATACGAACATTTTAAGACCAAAATTAATAGAGAAAGCGAATTGGAGCCAGAGTTGATGAAGCCCATGATCATTTTCTATTTTGAACGCGACGGCTAGCGGGTTAGCTTTGTCCATTTATATATACCGTCTATGGTTTATGTATGAATGGGCAGTGGTTAATTAATGTAAAGAACTTGCGAGGAGCATCTTGAAAGTATAAAAGCGCGATACATAAATGTGTTAAGTCATGATGTGGTGTTTACTCAGTGTATGTCTGTTCCTATGTTTGTACAAAAGCAGATAGGATTGAGTTAAATACCCCCTTATTTCACGTCTGATGCCAGGAGGGATAGCTATGTGGTAATCGTGCCACTTAAAATGCTTAGACAAGTCTCGTCAGGTTTTGTGTGCTCATGGGTAAAATGACAGCATGAAACCTCTCTCTGCAAAACCATCGGTAAACACGCGCAAATACTTTATCTAATTAGTTTGTACAAAGAGGATCAAGTGTATCAGCAACCAGTTATTTTTGGTTGTTGTTTCAATCTCATAGGAAAGTGCTGGATATTGCTACTTGGGACTTTGCACTGGACGGTCTGTAATGCTCCACAGTATGGCATTTATATTACAGTGGTCCCTCGTTTATAGCAGGAGTTACGTTCTAAAAATAACCCGTAATCAGCGAAATCTGCGAAGTATCAGCTTTATTTTTTACAGTTATTCTATATGTTTTTTGCTGTAAAACCCCTCACCACACACTTTATACACTTTTCTCACACAGGCGTTAACATTTTCTCACATTTCTCTCTTGTTTAAACGCTCTCAAAGTCCAAAAAAAGGAAAAAAAGGATGTAAAATTGAACAAAAAGTGGTGAAACAGCGAAACCACGATACAGTGAGGGACAACTGTATACATTTTTATATTTTAGATTGATGTGTTTATATAGTTCAAAAAGCCTTAAAAGACATGTGTTCTTACAGTGACCAGTGTTGCCTCTTCACAGATCTGACCTGTAGAGTTGTCAGAAGTATCGAAAGTCAGATTGTAATCGATAATAAAACTAGTATCGAAACTAGATACTCATTTGAGTAGGTGAAATGAAACAAATTTAAGGCCACATGGGAATATAAAAGAAAGTACTACCATATAATATTGAAAATCACATTCTACAGTCTAAATAAAGAGTATTTTTATTATCATTGTAGTATCGGAATCGCTATCGAGTATCAAGTCTGTTCCTTAGTATCAAAATCAAGCTTGAAATTTGAGTAAAATGACAACACTCCTGACCTGGAACTCGTTTTTTTGGGGCGACACTGCATGAAAATAGACTAATATGGAACAATCCAAACTAAGCAATAACATCACCATGGAGACAAGCTGATCCTCTACCAAAAAGTTCCATAGTGTACCTTTAATATAACCATTACATTGTAGAAAAAAGAAACAAACTCTACTCCAAACCTGTCTTTCATCACTGGGTTTGAAGTGTAGTTCTAGCGTTTCAACACAAGAGGCCACTATTGAGCTGTGACTCTACTGCTGTGTTATAGTTTCCTTTTTTGATATAATAACGTGTCTTGTGTGTAAATTTTATTCCAAATGCAACTCACGAGAGCATCATTTCTTCGCCGTACACTTAACCTCGATGAAGTTTAAACTTGAGTCTTGAGTTCCTGGAAACCGGTTTGTAATTAAGAGCTTTAAGTGCAGCCTCCGCCTCTCCTCTCCTCATTTGTCATCATTTTCAGCACCTGTAACGGCCCGGGCCCTTCAGGGAGCGCACTACAGTAGCATTATTTAGACAGCTGTAAGCCCCAAAGGCTCATGGGAAATTTAAGCACTGCAGTTTTCTCAATTCAAAGACACAAGAGAAAGAACGGATCAACTGCTGCTTCCTTGTGGACATTTTTTTTTTTCACTACAGTTGTGCTGTATTTTTGTGTATTTGTTTAGATGCAAAATACATAAAATACATAGTTGTAGTAGTAGGTAGAGTTGATATTGTAGTACCAAGAGGGCTGTTGATACTATGTTAAGCACCGTAATAGCTGTAGTAGTAGTAGTTGTGGAAGAAGTACTCAATTTTGTTAAGTAAAACTAAAAGTATCACATGAAAAAAATCAAGTTGTTCTTTTTGGTTGTTTTTTTGTTTTTTTTTTGTTCCAGTATTTGTACTTTTACCTAAATTACTGTATATGTTACTTTAGTTACTTTTAAATGGCTATTAAAAAAAAAAGTACTTAAAGCGTAAAAAAAAAGTATTTCTTGCATATTTTCAGATCTAATAAAACTTCAATTGTAGTGATTTTGAAGTTAAAGTATTTTTGCTGAATGTGGTTCAACAGAAACAACTAAATCGTAAATTTTTTTCTAATTCTAATTTTATTATTTGTATATTTTTGTTGCTCAAACTAAGAACATGATAAAGTTAAACCCTCAGCCTTTTCAGCAGGTCTCAAACTACAATAAAAATACTTTTACTTTTCAGTCCTGTTCAAAAATGTAGTGGAGTAGAAAGTAAAAAGTACAGATATGTAAAATTTATGCTTAAGTACAGCACTTTACTACTTTTACTTTGTTAAATTTCACCACTGAGGAGTAGCAGTAGCAGTAGTAGTGTAATAGCAGTACTTTTACTTCAGTACTGTCTGTAGTTTAAGTCATTTCCTTCACTGCTGCACTTAAAGGACACGCAAGATTTAGTTTCACAAGCTAGCTTTCCTGGATAGTGTTTTGTAAACTGTGAAAAGAAAGTGGATTACATTTCAGCCCATAAACAATATTTAAAATGGCCCAAAGCAAAGAGTGGCATTTTTTAAAGTACATTCAAGTTTATGATGTATTACTTGGCATAAAGCACATCCCCGGTTGTGATATTGAGAGCTGTTTCTCGCACACACTTTTTCCATTAGCTCTGTGTCTGCGCTAAAGGACACTCGGAGGCATAGATATGGGCTTCCATCAGCAGCAGCAGTCACCTATTATCATCATCACAGAACCCAGTAACTTCAGAGGAGACGTACTTCAACATTTCCCCGTCCGTCCGCTGCCCACAGACCTCGAGATGTGGAAAAGCTGACTCTCGCGCTGCGGACTCCCGTGTTTGTTTCTCGTTCGTGTTACACAACGAGAATGATGTCAGTATGATCTGTGCTAATCAGTGACCTCACATTTCAACACATTTCCCTAAAAAGTACTTGCAAAGGTACTTTATTAGCTTAAAAGTACTTGATTTAATAGTTGTATAGCTGTATTGGTGAAATTGCAGTTTTGGAACCATAGACTGTAGATATAAATGAACATAGCTAACCTGCTAGCCGCTACGTACCAAACAGGAAGTGATTGCGCGCTTCAGGCTCCATCAACTCTGGCTCCAATTCACTTTCTATTGAAAAACTGCGGCCCCTCGCTCTGTAACTGCTGCTGTCAGACTCGTCATTTTGGTCTTAAAATGTTCGTACACTGCTTGGCCAAAAAAAAGTCCCTACCTGGATTTAACAAAGCAAATATGTCGGGGTTGCTGCAGTTGGTCCGGTCTAGGTTCAGCAGAATGAGGTCAACTGACACCTGAATATACTGAATGACCAGGTTATTCCATCAGTGGATTTGTTCTTCCCTGGTGACACGGGCATATTCCAAGATGACAATGCCAGGATTCATCAGGCTCAAATTGTGACAGAGTGGATCAGGAGCATGAGACGTCATTTTCACACATGGATTGTCCACCACAGAGTCCAGACCTTAACCCCATTGAGAATCTTTGGGATGTGCTGGAGAAGCTTTGTGCAGCGTCAGACTCGACCATCATCAGTGCAACAGGTGAAAAATTAATGCGACACTGGATGGAAATAAATCTTGTGACGTTGCAGAAGCGAAATCGAAACAATGCGAGAACGAATGTGTGACGTAATCAAAGCTAAAGGCGAAACAACCAAATATTACAGTGTGTGATGTTTTTTTTTTTGGCCAGGCAGTGTATTAACCTGCTCTACATGATCCTGGTGTTTTTATTTCACTATTGTGTCCGTAAAGTAAAATATAAACACTAATAACAGACAAATCAGGCGCCGTCTTTTTCCGATGTCCCTCTCGTTAGCATTAGCAACAGGTTTGATTGACAGCGTTGCTAAGCGCCTGCTCTCTGTTAAACCAGCATTGCAGACAGAAGGCGCATTACTTTCAACAGCCTCACTCTGGATTGGCTCTTTGGTTGCTATGATACTCGTGCTCCAAATTAGCCGCTATAACTGCTAGCCGCGATTAGCCCAATTCTGTTTACAGTCTATGGTTGCAACAGCAAAGACAACATTAATAGTATATAGTAAGTGGTATAATAGTAGCTGGACTAAAGAAATTAATCGTTGTAGTAGTAGTAGTAGAAGTAGTAGTTGAAGAAAACTCAAAAATACATTTTGATTTGAGTATTTTTTTTCCTTTGGACAGGTTATGCTAATGTGTTGTTGCTTATCTAGTTGAAATGTACGCTGCGTCTTACCCAGTGCAAAATATGTATTCACAGTGCGCGCCTCTCCACAGATCTGACCTGACCTGGTAACAATATTTGCTTTTCTCTTGCTCTTTTGACCCTAAACCAGGAAAGTTTTACCGTAGTACACCTCCAGGTATTTGTAATCCGGTCCAACATTACCCAACTCATAACACTCTGTCGTTTTCTCACCAAACCTGGAAATAAACGATGAAACCGAACTCGGACCTTTAATCCACTCCCTTTTATTTTGACCAGGCGCGTTTCTTATCGTGGTTGAATTTCAAAAGTAGCGAAAGGAAAGACAGTAAAGCCTTTGACAGCTCTCTTGTGGGGATGAGAAATTGCTCGCGGCCATAATTGCCTGACAATACACGATCCAGTGAATCTGTGCTTTACTCAGAGGAGAATTGGAACAATGTGCTGGAGGTGTCATCCATTTGCTTTTAATAACTTCCATATTGGGTCAGGAGCAGGTCAGTAGAAAAAACACGTAGCACACATACACGTCCCCATAAACTCCACATTATTACGCCATTTTTAACCAAGTGTCGGACTTAAGGGGATGCAAACTTTTTGGACAATTTTACCATCGCGCGGTCAGTTTTTCTGCTGCCAATGAAAATGAGCGTCACATTTGTTTAAGAGAAATTTGAATCTGTCGACTTTTATTATGGATCGTACCTGGATGACGGAGACATCACACAGACGACATTAAAGGTGCGCTGTGTTACTTTTCTGTTGGTCTCCATGGAGATTTCATTGCTTTGTCTAGAATATTACACAGTACGGCATTGAACTGTTAATGGAGGACAAGTTATAGGTCAAATCTGTGACGAGGTGAAACAAATGCTAGATAAATACTATGGAACTTTTCGGGTGAAGCTATAACATCTCCATGGAGACAAGCAAGTGGCAGGCCCTCCACTGGAAAAGTTACACACTGCGTCTTTAGCACTGTGACTAAATATTTGGTGTTAAAAGAGAAACTCAAGTAAATACAAGACATTAGCAACAACTTTTTGGCCAATTTTAACTTAATGCTATCGTTTTTTTTGTATTGCCAATGTAAGCAAGCATTTCTTTAAATTAAGAACATTAAAAGGACACTATGTAACTTTTCAGGTGGAGAGGATGCCGCCTGTTTGTCTCCATGGAGATTTTATTGCTTTGCTGAGGTGGCAGCATGAGGCCAAGTTATAGGTCAGATCTGTGGCGAGGTGAAACAAATACTAGATAAATACTATGGAACTTTTCAGGTGAAGCTATAACATCTCCATGGAGACAAGCAGGTGGCAGATCCTCCACTGGAAAAGTTACACACTGCAATTTTAACAGTGTGACTAAATATTTAGTGTTAAAAGAGAAGACATTAGCAGCAACTTTTTGGACAATTTTATCTTATTTCTATCAGTAAACAAGCTTTTTTAAGTTAAAAACATTAAACGGACATTATGTAACTTTTCTGGTGAATGGTACACCGCCCGTTTGTTTCCATGGAGATTGTATTGCTTTGCTTAGAATATTACACAGTACGGCATTCAACTTTTAATAGAGAAAGAAGGTGGCAGCATGAGGCCGAGTTATAGATCAGATGTGTGGCGAGGTTAAATAAATACTAGATACATAAGGCCATACTACGGAACATTTCAGGCAAAGTAATAACATCTCCATGGAGACAAGCAGGTGGCAGACCGTCCACCGGAAAAGTTACACACTGCACGTTTAACATTATGGCTAAATATTTGGTGTTAAACGAGAAACTCAACAAAAACTCAACAAAAACTCAACCAGAAACGTTACACACTGCACTTTTAACATTATGGATAAATATCTGATGTTAAACGAGAAGCTGAACATTAGAAAGTATTGGGTGTGAATAGAAAAATGGCCCATTGAAGTAAACCAGGTCCTCCTCTGCGTTTGGACTTCTTGCTCGGTGTCTCCACGTGAAATATGGCTGTTGAACTTATATTGTAATTATGAGCGAGGTTAACTAGACTCTGTTTCATGTCTGCTCTTGGATGCGTTGTAGATCTGACCAGCGTTTTACCCCACCACGTCTCTTGGCAGGCGGGGACCAAAATGAGCCCTTTCTTTGAATTACTTCCTTGTTTTGCAGTACAGCATTCTGTTCCTGTTGCATATATTTTTGCGTGACCAGAGATGTCATATTTGACGGTGGTTGTTGCGGCGAAAGGTTTCGAGTTTCGGAGTGTTGATTAGCGCAAATTACAGGATTACATTGTCTTTGTAACATAAAGTTTACCAGACACCCGTCAAAAAGGCATCCAACTACTTCAAACCTCTAATAAATGTGAAATATATGGAGTGATAATGCAATTCTTACATTTGGAGGAAGGATTTGTAACAGAATCATGTGCTGACATTTCCATATTAGTTACATATTGTATAACAGATATTTAGGTACTATTTTCTGTATTATTCAACGTTTTTGACAACTTAATATATTTTAGGCTACATGTGGATGCAGATACTGGGGGTGAGGTGGGTTAAGTGTCTTGCCCAAGGACACAACGACACCATTCATTCATCTGTGGGAGCTAGAGTCGATATGTGACCGCTCTACACATGATGTTTTATTGAGATCAGTGGACGAACACTCTACCAACTGAGCTATTGTTGCCCCCTAGAGGGTGAAAGGACCGATTGCAGCTTGTTTGCACTGATTTATGAAGCAACTTAAATGAGGCTAACAACAATAGCTGCTAGTTTCAGAGTTGCCATTCACAAGCAGTTTGAGCTGAAGAGTAAATTAGATTTATGAAAAGATTGACTTGACAGGAGATAACGTTACATGCTAATTCTGATTTGTGTAAAAAAAAATTAGCTAGAATTATAAATACAGTTGTCCCTCGCTGTTTCGCAGATTTTTTTAGTGTAATTTTCCATGCTTTTTTTCCCCAGCGTATGAACGTGGGTTGTGTTGTGCGTCCTGATTGGCTGTTGGACTGTAGACCATTGTCCATCAGTCTCCTCCGTGCCGTGTCTCCTGTCCAGTACAGAATGTGTTCAGACAAATTTACATAAACGTTGGATCGCAGTGTGACTCTGAAGTGCTGTACGTTTGCAATTTGTTTTCTCCCCGACAAAACCCACAATGTCGATGAAACGTTCTGCACCGACAAAGACGCCTACGAAGGTTTGAACTTTGAGAGAGTTTAAACGAGTGAGAAATGTGAGAAAATGTTAATGCCTGTGTGAGAAAAGTGTATAAAGTGTGTGGTGAGGGGTTTTACAGCCAAAAACATAGAGAATAATTGTAAAAAAAAATAAAGCTGATACTTCACAGGTTATTTTTAGAACATAACCCCTGCGATAAATGAGGAACCACTGTATACGAAATGGTCAAAATACTCTAAGTCTTCAGAAGAATGATTTGGTTTTGGTGAGAACCATAGACTGTATATATAAATGGACATAGCTAACCCGCTAGCCGTCATGTTCCAAATACGAAGTGAGCACCCCTCTTTCTGTAACTGCCTTGAGCCTTGCCGTTTTGGTCTTAAATGTTCGTATTCACCCTCTACATGATCCTGGTGTTTTCATTTCACTATTGTGTCCTTAAATCAAGATATGAACATTAAAAGCGGACAAATCAGGAGTGTTCTTTCTCCAAGGACACTTCAACCTCGATAACAGCCTCGCTCCAGATTGGCTCTTTGGTTGCTATGATACTCACGTCGGCTAAAACTGCTAGCCTCGATAAGCTAGCATCATTTGCCTGGATTTGAACACTATGGTTGACGTCACACTCACTTAGTCCACTTCTCTGTACAGTCTACGGTCAATCACATCAGAACAAGATAAAACATTCCCTGAAAAGTTTGAATTATAAATATACAAAATTGTCAAAATAAATGTTGGTCTGGTTTAGCTCAAAACTGCAAATTTAGCAGAAAATAGACGCGCTTCCTCTGAATCCGACTCCAATTTTAGAAGTTTAACCACTATTTTGAGAGAGTTGGCCCCGCTCCATCCTTTGACCGAAAAACTCAGCGTCTGTTCTTTCCATTCATCTTTCGCCAAATCATTAACCCTCCTCTTCCTCTGCTGGTTTTGGTGCGGTTTTGACACAGTTGTTGTTTATTGAAGCAGCCCATAAACAGGCAACGGAGCTGACGCTGATAAAACAGAACAAACGCTCTATCTCCCATCCACAGTCCTGCGAATACAGCTTCCATATGCGGCAGCGCGGCCTGTGATTCACTGGATTATGTCATGAAGTGATTTCTGAAGGAGCACAAAGACCCAGCACAAGAAAAGAGCGACTGTGCAAATGAGTCAGACAGACAGGAAGAAGATCGGGCACAAGGGACCGTCCATGTCTGTGCCTCCTGGTCAGTTTCAGAGGATATACGGCTTTACATTGGCCAGTGTTCACTATATACACTATACACAGAGATTTACTCGAGGACATTGAGTCTACTTGTGCAGCTTTTAATCAAAATTGCGATAGCTAGCTAGCTGTGTGAAAGCTTTTATTAGACTTACATTAAAATCAGAAAAGTGTAGTATTAGTGTTGTTATATTGAGATTACTGGTAGAATTAAATGTAGCAGTTGTTTAATTATTTCTATTTCCATAATTGAAATAATAACTGGGCTACGTAATTAGCTTTGAGCACGCTAGCTAGCTCGTTATGTCTTAAAGCGAACAGTTACTTTTATTAAAATCGCAAAACAAAATAAACAATCTATTGAAATTCAAATTAAAATAAGACTATAGTTATTTTTATATGTAGAATACTTCAGTTTGTGGTTTTATTTTAATATTTATTAGCATTAGCATTGAGACAGGAGCTCGCTAGCTTGCTATGTCTCAAAGCTAACAATTACTTTTATTAAAATCAGAAAACATAAAATAAACAACCGATTAAAAGATTAAGATTAAGTCAAATAAAGACTACGCAGTTATTTTTATATGTAGAATACTTCAGTTTGTGGTGTTGTTTTAATATTTATTATGCCTCAAAATTAGCATTAGCGTTAGCATTGAGACACAAACATGTCGCTTTCTCTGGTGAAGTATTTGTTTTATTTGTGCCATGTTTAACATGTTTTCAGTGACATCCACCCGCAGTTCCCTGTCCACTGTCTGACCCTAACCCCCTGACCTCTGACCCTTGACCCCTAACCCACCCGCATCTCCCTGTCCACTGTCTGATCTTTAAATAATTATTCATTTTAGCCTGACTCTGCAAAAGTCTCATAGAGATAAAACTGGACAGGAAGTAGTGACGAATATACCGGATTTTGTGTATTAAATGTTTGTCTATTTACATTCAAACTATTAAGAAAATCAAGACAGTTGATCTTACAAATAGGCTACTTTTACTTTTTACTTGAGTTTCTCCGAATACTTTTTACCTTGGACCACAACTTTGTACTTTAGTTAATTTCTTCATTATTATTTTGAAGTAACAGTACTTAAAGGGCCCATATTATGCGATTGTTAATCTATGTTATAATGTTCTTTCCTCATCAAACACAGACCTGGAGTTTTGTTTTGTTTCATTCACACATGTTTAACACACAAACCCTGCAGATTTAGGCTGAGAAAACACTCTGTTCCACCTTGTGATGTCATCATGTGGTAATACGGAAAGTGCTTTACTGTGTTTTTAAACTCCATACACCTTCACTAGAATCATTTTGATAATTTCAGCCCTTGAATTTCCATTTTCTTCTGAACTAAAGGTAAAAGTTTTGCTGTTAACTTGAAAACTACCACTTCATGACATCACAAGGTGGAATAGAGCATTTTGAGCTTTGGAGATGGAGACCGTAATAAACCAGGATTACTTAAACATATGTGAATGAAACAAAACACAACTCCAGGTGTGTTTTTGATGAGGTAACGACATTCATAGAACATTTTCAAGTACTTGCAATATCTTCATCATTGCGAGATAGGACCAGGTAGGTGGGTATCTCATATAAACCTTATATGATCTATGCTAACAAAGTTTAAAATCAATATGAAAGACTGGGCCAAGCAGAAAGTAACATATTCAAACGCTCATAGTCTGACCTTATGTGAGCTTATTGAATCAACTCCGTTTGCGTTTCCAGAAAATCGGGTTAAGTTTCAGACAAGTCGTGTAAACCTTCCTGACCGCTTATAATATCCAGATGATACGGCAATGTGGTCTAAATTTGTAAGCGCAGGGCATCAATCTGTTCTAGATGCTCGGTAGAAGTTCATAAATAATCCAATACTTTTTAGGATCTTACCCAGAAACTGTTGGTCCCACGCTCCCCTGCTCCCTCGCTCTCCGCCTCTCCTCTGGCCCACCTTAGCGCAACGATTTGGGCCACTCCGGCGGATTTACACGGCTAATTTATGCCCACCCTTTTCTGTCATACACGCTTTAAAACGCTGCAGTGGTCCGGGTTGCGTTAAAGAGGCGGCCATGTTGAAAAGGGGGGCTATATGCGTTAAGGGACCAGACCTGAAAGCTGCTAAAACATGTGAGTTTTCCTGGATGTGGTAATGGGAAAAAGGTTGGGGCTTCAGGAAGTTGTAAATGTCACCAGTGATTCCTAATTTCTTGCCTCCGTGGCGCGGGCTGGAGAATGGACTTGTGTTCGATCTGGTTTTGGAAGCTGGGAGTCTTGTTATGTTAAGTTATGCCAGCGTCGGTTTTATTTGGATGTTTTCATTCATGTGGCAGAATCGGAATGTGTTTTTCTAGACAAATTATAAGGATACGTAGCCTACTTTAAATGATGCTATCAGGAAGTGTTCCATCAATCCGCTTCCCCGCTCAAAATCACAAAAAAACTCAAGTTAAAGTATTAAACAACAAGTACACAACGTTCGGCAGCCTCACTGTTAGCGTCACTACTTCCTGTCCAGTTTTATTTCTATGAGGCTTTTGAAGAGTCACGCTAAAATGAGTAAATATTTAAAGATCAGACGGCGGACAGGAAGCTGCGGGTAGGTTTGGGGTCAGGGGTCGGACAGTGGACAGGAAACTGCGGGTGGATGTCACTGAGAACATGTTAAAAACTACACAAGTAAAATGAATAGCTCACCAAAGGACGCTTCTGTGTTTAGAAAAAGAGATGTTTGTGTCTCAATGCTAACGCTAATGCTAATTTTGAGGCATAATAAATATTAAAACACCACAAACTGAAGTATTCTACGTAATACAAACTGTGTAGTCTCTATTTTACTTAATCTGAATTTTAATAGGTTGTTTATTTTATGTTTTCTGATTTTAATAAAAATAGCTGTTAGCTTTGAGACATAGCAAGCTAGCGAGCTTGTGTCTCAATGCTAACGCTAATAAATATTAAAACAAAACCACAAACTGAAGTATTCTACACATAAAAATAATGGTGTGGACTTTTCATTCATTTCAATTTTAAGAGGTTGTTTATTTTGTATTTTACGCTTTTAATAAAAGTTAGCATAAACGTTGAGGCGCAGTGAGCTAGCTTGCATGCTCAGAGCAAGTTAGCCAACTGCTACCTTTAATTCTACCAGTAAAACCATTATAACTAACACTAATACTAGTTGTCCGATTTTAATAAAACTGACTGTTAGTTTTGAGACGTAGCGAGCTAGCTAGCGTGCTCAGAGCCAGTTATGTTATTATTTTTTCAGCTACGGGAATGAAAATGTATTAAACTACTGCTAACTTTAATTCTACCAATAATACCAATATGACAAACACTAATACTACAGCTATTACTGCTTAGCTAACAACTAAGTAACTGTTTTGTGTCTGTGTTTGTTAAAGATTCATCAATGCTACTTCGTTCCTATATTTATACTAGCTTCCTATATTTATATTAGCGTAAAGCAGACTGTATGAAGGGCTATAGTTCATCTCACTGGCCGCTCCTCCATCTGGACTGAGTTGCTTTAAGTGATTGTTGGGGAATTACACCTTTATTTTAATCCTGGTTTTAAGGTTGAGGTGGTGGAGGTGGGTTTTCAGCTGCAGCTCGTAAAGCCCCTGTCCTGCTAAACCATTTTATACCAGACCCACAAAGCTTTTAAACACCGACATTAGGGTAAATCATGTGTGGAGAGGCTGATGGGGGTCAGGTAGTATTTGGCCTCTGCTGAGTTCAACTGAGTCACCATCTCTACTGTTACATCAGCAGTACAAGCTCAATTTTCAATGATTTTTGATTATGTTTTGGCCGTACAGTAAAAATTCAACTTAAAATGTGCTCTGTTTACTAATATTCCAGCTATAGACGCTCCTGACTAAGCTCCTGCCAGGTTTTTGTGAACATTAAAGCCCCTCCGTGTAACTTTTTAACCAAAAATTGAAAAGAAAAATACATATTAATAGCATATTGTTTTAAATTTTGGATGTTCTCGTTGAAAAACTTGCTTTCTTACTGTGATTCGGTTGCATCTGCACAAAACTGACTCTTTGGCCTGTAGGAGGCACTAGACCTGCTTGTTTCCATGGAAATTTTGTTCCATTGGCTATAATATTCCACAGTATGGCATAAACATATCTACCATATTCGACTTATACTCCGGTGCGACTTATACTCCGGTGCGACTTATACTCCGGTGCGACTTAAAACACAGCAAAATATGGTAAATGGAAAATGGTATGGAAAATATTTAGTGTTTCCATGGAATCGTGCAGGTGACGGATGTTAAGCCTCAGAAAAGTTCCACGGGTTCTGTTTTCTGGCAACAGTAAAAAGAGATTATCAAGTTTGGTTCATAATTATAGTTTGATCTTATATAATTGAAAAAAAAACAACAAAAAACATATATAGTCTGTATACTTTGCTGTTTCTCTGACCACCCCACTCTAAAAAAATGTACAAAATAACATTGTATTGTCATCCCTTCTCACTTTTTCGTTGAAATGAGCCACGTTGTGTCCACTCAGCGTTACTCAAACACATTCATTTCCTTCTGGCTGTTGTGTTTTGAACTCGCAGATTCTTCGGTTTATTTTTGGTGGATGTACGCTCTCGAACGTGAGAAGGATTTCTAGTCAAAGCAAATAAGCCGGAGTCGTGGATTATACAGGTTTTTAGGGCATAATGTCTGTTTAAGCTTGTGAAAACCAGCACTTCCACCCCGCTGGCTCCACTACACACTGGAGGTAAGTGAATACAGTACATAAGACGTCTCTGGGGCTCACTGTTATATGACACTGGTTGGTCGATATATTAAGCCAATATTTGGACTTTTTTGTGTGTCGAGTTTCCGTCTTAAATCTCCAGCAGAGGTCAATATTTTGTTTTGGTCAATCTGCTGACAAAAAATACCCAGAAAGCTTTGTATTAATAAGACGAGATAGCTGTACATGGTTAAAAAGTTCTTTGGATGAAGTTGTAGTTAATTTAAGTGACATAATTTGGCGAAAATGATCAAAATCGGTCCCACATATCGGCCCAAAAGTATCAGCAGACCTTATTAGCCATCGGTTCTTCTGGATTCTAAATAATCGGTATCAGCATCGGCCTTGAGAAAACCCAAACTGTCGATCCCTACTTACTATTTGTGCAAAAGTCTCTACGTTGCATAATCATTTGAGGAGATTTATTTAAGTTTTATGGAAGAACTTCTTGCTAAAGGTCGGTCAGTACCTCATTAGATATTCATTTTATTATTATTATTTTAGTTTTTCAATTTGGTGTGTTGATAGACTGTGTAAAGAAGTGCGCTAAGTCAGTGCGACGTCACCCATAGCGCGTTGAGGCTAGCAGTTATAGCGGCTAATCTGGAGCTACGTTACGATTGCGAGTATCATAGCAACTAAAGAGCCAATCTGGAGCGAGGATGTTGAAGGTAATGCCTCTTCTCGCTTGATTTAGCAGGGATCAGGCACTTATAGCAACGATGTCAATCAAACCTGTTGCTAACGCTAGCGGGAGCGACTTCAGGGAAAGATGGCGCCTGATTTGTCTGTTATTAATGTTCATATCTTGAGTTACGAGTGACAAAATGGCGAAATAAAAACCCCAGGATCATGTAGAGCGGGTTAATACGAACATTTAAGACCAAAATGACGAGTCTGAGCAGCAGTTACAGAGAGAGAGGACACAGTTTTTCAATAGAAAGTGAATTGGAGCCAGAGTCGATGGACGGTAAATACGCAGTCTATGATTTGACTACTCTACCAAAGTTTTTTGTTCTTTTTTGGTTGAGAGGGGGATTCAAACCACCAACCTTCAGATCAGCGGACAAACGCTCTACCAACTGTGCAGAGTTACAACATTTTAACATTTTTTTCGTTTGGTTTTTACTCATTTTTTGCTCGTCGGCGTTGGACAGGACAGCGAACAGGACGACACGGGGTCAAGACATTACGCAACGAGCCAAATCCAGTGTATTGGTTTTGTAGCTGTCAAAATATTCATAGATTTTTCCTAAACTAAAACAGCTAATCCCACTAAACCGGGGCAGAATCACATGTTTTTCACACGTTCCTTGTGCTGTTCCCGCTGTCCACTGCTCTGTTGTGATTAGACTGTGTGAGACCAGCACATTCCTCTGGGTATAATTGAAAGTAATTATGTGGTTTTTGATTTGGTGTTTGATTGGGAGGCGGATTTGGAGTTCTGATTTGAAGGGCAAAGGGATTTTACAGTGTTTGGAAAGTGGAGGTTAAATGCCTGGATGATAGGCCTGCTGCCTTGTAAGTGGCATTAACGGGCACCAGTGGGTTGGCACGACTCGGTTTTACTGTGCTGATTTTGAGCTGTTTTTCAGTGAGAGTTCTGCGTATCACGAATGGAACTGGGGATATATATCTGGTCTTGTCTTTTGTGCTGTTGTCCCAGGTCTTTATAAGCTTTCAGGAAGGGCATCTGGCATAAAACGCATGACCTGAACCTGTTAAATATGAGCTGAACTCTGAATCAGTGACTAAACAATGTCCTTCTTTGGTGGTGGATATAATTGTGTTTCATTCCATTCACCAACTGGTTGATATGTTTATTGAGATAGAGAGAGAAAGAGGAGGGAGAGGAAGGAGAGAGGGAGGGGGGAAGGAGAGAGGAAAGGGAGGGAAGGAAAGAGGGAGGGGGAGGAGGAAGGGAAGGAGAGGGAGAGGAAGAGAAGCGGAGGGAAGGAGAAAGGGAGGGGGAGGAAGAGAGGGAGGAGGAGGTAAAGAGAGAGAGAGAGAAAGGGAGGGAAGGAGAGAGGGTGTGGGAGGAAGAGGTAGAGAGAGACAAGGAGAGAGAAAGAGGGGGGAGAGGAAGGAGAGAAGGAGGAGGGAAGGAGAGAGGAAAGGGAGGGAAGGAAAGAGGGAGGAGGAAGGGAAGGAGAGAGAGGGAGAGGAAGAGAAACAGAGGGAAGGAGAAAGGGAGGGGGAGGAAGAGAGGGAGGAGGAGGTAGGGAGAGAGAGAGAAAGGGAGGGAAGGAGACAGAAGGGAGGGAAGGAGAGAGGGTGTGGGAGGAAGAGGTAGGGGAGACAAGGAGAGAGAAAGAGGGGGGAGAGGAAGGAGAGAGGGAGGGGGAGGAGGAAGGGAAGGAGAGAGAGAGAGAGGGAGAGGAAGAGAAACGGAGGGAAGGGGAAAGAGAGGGGGAGGAAGAGAGGGAGGAGGAGGTAAAGAGAGAGAGAAAGAGGAGGGAGAGGGAGGAGAGAGGGAGGAGGGAAGGAGAGAGGAAAGGGAGGGAAGGAAAGAGGGAGGAGGAAGGGAAGGAGAGAGAGAAATAGAAACAGAGGGAAGGAGAAAGGGAGGGGGAGGAAGAGAGGGAGGAGGAGGTAGGGAGAGAGAGAGAAAGGGAGGGAAGGAGACAGAAGGGAGGGAAGGAGAGAGGGTGTGGGAGGAAGAGGTAGAGAGAGACAAGGAGAGAGAGAGGGAGGGGGAGGAGGAAGAGGTAGCGAGAAAGAGTGAGAGAAAGGGAGTGAAGGAGAGAGGAGGGGAGGGAAAGCGAAGGAGAGAGTGAGGAGGATGAAGAGGGAGAGATAGAGAGAGAAAAGAGGTAGAAAGAGAAAGAGTGGAAAGGAGAGAGGGAGGAGGGGAGGGGGGTAGAAAGAGAGAGAAAGGGAAGGAAAGAGGGAGGGGGAGGAGGAAGAGGTAGCGAGAGAGGATGAGGAAGAGTTAGAGACAGAGAAAGAGAGGGAAGGAGAGATGCAGGAGGAGGAAGAGAGAGAGTAGGAGAAAGAGAGAGGGAAAAAAAGGTAGAGAGAGAAGGGGAGAGGGAGGAAGAAGTGGAGAGAAAGAGGAGGAGAAAGGTTGAGAGAGGAGAAGGAAAAAGACAGACAGAGAGGATGAGGAGAAAGAGGTAGAGAGAGAGAAAGCAGGATGAGAAACAGGTAGAGAGAGAAAGAAGATAATGTAGAGAGAGAGAGGGAAAAGAGTTTGAGAGAGAAAGAGATAAGAAAGAGGTAGTGAGACAGGGAGAGTTGAGTGAAAGAGATAGAGAGAAAGAAACAGGAAAAAGAAGTAGAGAGACAGAGGAGAAAGAGGTAGAGAGAGAGTAAGAGTTAGAGTGAGACAGGAGGGTGTATACAGAGGCTGTTTCATGGTGTTGCCTTTAAAACTAAACGGTCTCATGTAAAGCACAGTGAGGCCCGTCTGTGCCAGGAGCTGTCCATCTCACCAGTTGTTTTCCTCTTTATTCAGAAGAAGTGTCCCTCCCGGGGACACCTGGCTCTGTCCCACCTCCACAGAGCAAATGTTCACTTGGCTCAAAACACCAGATGTTATGAAAGCCTCTATTGAAGCTCCTTTTTCGAGCCCTTTTCTCATAAAGGATTTGGAGTGGACGACCATAGGCTGGAAACGTCCGCCCTGATAGCTCTGTTGACTAAAGTATGTCATCTGATTTACATGGTTCTCTGTGTAGCTCCTAATAAAACCAAAACACAAGAGTGCAGTATGACATCATGTGGTCCTGACTGTGACCTGGCTTGTTTGTATGCGCTGCAATACAGACCAATAAGTACAAATATAAAAATATCTGTCAATCCGGGTTTATAACTGAATTCGGAGCTGTCGACGTTTCCAGAAGTGGTTGCCAATTCTTGAACCGGACTCAGGAGTACATAAAGAGAGTTTAGAAATACTACTGTGTACATGTCTGTTTATATAAATGGACGTCGCTAACCTGCGCCGCCGCGTTTTAAATCGGAAGCGGGCATCGGCTCCATCGACTCTGGCTCCAATTCACTTTCTATTGAAAAGCTGTAGCTGCTCTCTCTGTAACTGCTGCTGTCAGACTCGTCAGTTTGGTCTTAAAATGTTTGTATTCACCTGCTCTACATGATCCCAGTGTTTTTATTTCGTTGTTGTGTCCGTAAATCAAAATATAAACATTAATAACAGACAAATCAGGCGTCTTTTTTCCTCGAGGTCGCTCCCGTTAGCAACACGATTGATCGACAGTGTTGCTTTAGCACGGAGCTGGCAAGGAGCGTTACTTTCAACAACCTCGCTCCGGATTGGCTCTTTGGTTGCTATGATACTCGCGGTCGGAAGTCCAAATAAGGAACTCGCCTCCAAATTAGCCGCTATAACTGCTAGCAAGATTTTTGAGATTGACACAGATGTTACACTGGAGCAAGTTTTGAAAGCCGAATTGAGCGATGTTTACTATTCCAAGTTTCCCCAAAAATAAAATTGAACCTTAGCCAAGAAAAATACAAATTTAAATCGAAAGCAAAACGCAACAGAGAGCTGCAAAATTGGCGTAACAAAATAGCTGCGTGCTTCAGTGTTTGGCTAGCATTATATTCAGGCTAAATCAGCGCGCGTGAAGCCGAGAAGGCGCTGCTGGCTCCGTGCCCTGTTTGAAGCGCGCTGCATTGAAGACCTCTATTGATTGGCCAGTGTGCCAGACCTGGGGCTCAGAGATTACCCCCCCTCACACCACCACCATCAAAAATCTCACACACACACACACACACACTGAGCAGGTCCTCCCTCCTCCTCCCCGTCCTCCTCCTCTCTCCTGTTCACGAGTTACTCTTGGAGATCAGAGCGAGGGAAGCCCAGAGAGGAGCAGGCAGCACACTGGAGCATCTCACCCCAGAGGCAGAGACTTGGGGCAGGCATGAAGCAGGAATTTTCACCCTACCACCTCCTAATCACTGCCCTACTAATCCTGGTATGGTTCTGCTGTCCGTTTATCTACTTTAGCGTGTTTGGATTATGTAAATTGTCTTAAGAATCCAGTGATTTGAAGTTAGAACACATTATGCATGCTGTTTTGAAATGCTGTGTTAATGTTAGTGTTCATTTCTGGCATTGGGTTTTGATATCTGTTTTTCAGTGTTGTTACGGAGTCCAGTTTTTTTGTGTTTTGTTTTTTTTGTATCTTGGCTTTGTGCTCCTGTCGCACTTGTCACACGCTCCACTGAAGGACATCTCATATATACAAAATGAGACTTTTGCTACACACTTTCTACATTATTGTCAGGGTCTTTGCCTAACGCGATCAGAAACATGTACAAATTGTGGTTTTTAATCTGCGTTTTATCGCGTGAACCCACTGACTTTTCGATCGAGTACAAATTATGCCATTTCGAATCACTCTTCTTGATGGAAATGCGCTTTTATCACAAATTAGCTAAACACATTCACTCTGTTTATCCAGGCTTAGAACTCTGCACAATGAGTTCCAACTTCTGCTTCAAATAAACAAACCATTCATTACAAGTTTAAAAGTGCACTGTGTAACTTTTCCACTTTGGCTCTGCTCGCTGCTCGTCTCCATGGAGATGTTTTTGCTTTGCCTGGATTGTTCCATAAACTTTTTTTTTGCATTCATTCAATTACAGGTGTTTTTTTTTTTTTTTACTCAAACAAGAAGTTCCATTCTTACTCTGAGCGGGCTTGCCTCTCTACAGACACGACCTGTAACTCGGCCTGATGGTGTCACACGCTTGTCTCCGTAGATTGATAGTTTAATGCCATAATAAAACGTTCTCGACAATAATAATCCTGATAGAGACGAGCAGGTGCCAGAGTCGTTTCATAGTGTATTTTAAAGAAAACCGTTTGTGCTCGTGTCTGCTGTAATCTGTGACATAATGGAAGCTGACATCGCCGTAAACGTCATCAACAAAGAGCCGTGCAGCTGTTGGCGCCGCCGATGGATAGCTGCAGATCAGGCTAGCGAGTACCAAAATGATTACACATCGTGACGCAATCCTACAAGTATCACCGATTACGAAAATAAAATTAGAGAACGAAGTAAGTACGTCACAGTTGGCGTGTAGCGGAGGCAGTGAAAACAAAATGGCGTCTTGAAAATAATCGATTAAAGTAGTATTTGTAGTAGTGATATATAAGGGTAGGAATAGTCATGGGGCGACAGTAGCTCAGGCCGCGTCACGGTTTAGCGACCGACGAAGGGTGGTCCTCCATGTGTAGCCTCTGTGGACCGCGAAGGCTGTGTCGAAATGGGACAGGCCTATGCCATGGAGCGTACGTCAACCACTTAAGTTACGCCGCTTACGTTATGTCGCTTACAGTACGTTGCTTATGGTACGTTGCTTATGGTACGTCGTTTGCAGTACGTCGCTAAGAGTACGTCGCTTATGTTACGGCGCTTACATTACACTGGTTACGATACGTCGCTTAAAGTACGTCGCTTACGGTACGTCTCTTACTGTACGTTGCTAAGAGTACGCCGCTTATGTTATGGCGCTTACGGTACTTTGCTTACAGTACTTTGCTAACAGTACGTCACTTACAGTAACAACCGTGACAACTGCTGACTCCATTTTCCCCTGTAGAAGAAGTGCATGATGGGATACAGAAGTGCACGAAGTCTGCTCGAGTGCACGCTTCGTTCACGGCTGATCTCCATGGAAACGCAGGGCACATTTGTGGGGCGCATGAAATGGGACAGGCCTTGTCGCGCCGGAGGTGACGTAAGTGTCCGTCAAATGCAGCCGACGAAGTGTGCAACCGTTGAATTGAGACGCCGCATCAGGTGGTTGAGCATTCGTCCACTGATCTGAAGGTTGCCAGTTCAAATCCCACTTTCGGCGTAAACATCATTGGTTGAGCGGACAGATCCGGGAAAGAATCACACCAAACACAACTCTGGATCAGGAAAGGTTGAGGAGAAACGACTAGAACACGTCGTTTAAAGGTCTGAAAAGTCCATTTTGAAGAATAGTTCCACTTTAATATTCTAAAACAAAAGAGTCAGCCGTATACCTTTAGATCTTCTTAATACCTAAACTTTCGTTGTTTTTACTTATATTAAAAGTAGTGTGTAACGGCCAGCTCTCAGCGTGATGAATAACCCACATGACAAGGGATTGAGCAGATGTGCGAAGATCGTGTGTCCTGCCAACTGAAAAGGACATCCACGTTTCGTATATTGACACAGCCTGCAGAAGAAGGCACACAGTTTCACATTTCTATTCAAGGAGTTTTCCATCTCGGAGCAAAATGTCCCCATAGCCTCCGCTTCTGACAGGTGACTCCAATCGCCCGTGTCCATCAGGATAACCTATAATACTGCGATCACCGGGGTTTTTGTCATCTACTCATTTCCTCTACTCCACTTGATGTGATGGGTGACAGCCAAGGGGAGATTCGGGAGCCTCTGTGCTATTTAAAATCGTATCTGCAGACAGCCAGTCTAAATGGAGTTAAACTTGGTATTCCGTAAACAAGGGTCAAATTGAGCCATTTTCAGTAATGTGACTTCAGAGATTGGCGCTGAGGTTAAAGGTCACAAGCAAGAGAAGGGAAAATTTTGGTATTTTGACACGTTTTTTTTGTTGCCATATGAGTTGTTTGGTTCATTTCAGTTCATTTTAGCTTTGGAATGACACAAAGGTTTTTAAGGCGTGTGGAATATGTCGCCGAATCAAGCGCATGGGGTTAGCGTCGCAGCAAAATCTTGTTTAACAACCGCGCCCGGCAAACTCACTGTTAGCGTCACTACTTCTATTAAAAACTACACAAATAAAATGAATACTTCACCAGACAAAACTTCTGTGTTTAGAAAGAGACATATTTGTGTCTCAGTGCTAACGCTAATGCTAATAAATATTAAAACATCGCCGCAAACTGAAGTATTCTACAGATAAAAATAACTGTGTAGAGTTTATTTGAACTAATTTGAATTTCAATAGGATGTTTATTTTATGTTTTCAGATTTAAATAAAAGTGACTGTTAGCTTTGAGACTCTAGCTAGCTAGCGTCTTGAACATTACAAAATAGGCAAAGCAAGTTTATTTGTAAGTTTATAAGTAATTCAAAGTGCTTTACGGAATGAGAAAGACATTCAAATCACAATATGACAAAGCAAAACATAAATAATCATAAATAATCATCGTAAAATTAGCATTAAAAAAGAAAAAGTGCAGCTAAACAGAACCGTTTTGAGCCTGATTTAACCCGTTGGTTTCTACCGTTGTCGTACATTGTTTTAGTTGGATCTTTATACATTTTCAGTTTGGAGCATATAGGCGTAGACGTGTGTCCAGTTCTGGGGCAAATGCGTTTTCCGTTGACCCATAAAATCCCCGTATCTCTTCGTGGCGTTAAAACATTTAAATATCTCTAATCTGTCTCAAAAACTGAAAACACTGCTGACCCTAGACTTTGACTGAGAGCCTCCGGGAATTTAATATAGGAAAAATCATTAACTTTCGCAGCAAAAATAAAGTTTGGATTTATTCAAACACATTTAGTTAACATTTTTTTCACACCTCGCTGTAGTTATTGCCGAGTTTTTTGATTCGAAAGGGGCGGTCTGTTTCCCTACTCGGTCCATTCCAATGCAAATAATTCCTGGTGGGATAATAACGATCTGAGGTGGGATTTTGTTTTGATGTAGACCCTGGAAACATCCAAGTTGTTATTCGATACACTCAATTATTGGATTCAAACCCCAGCGGGACATCTATCGGGAGGAGCGGAGCCGCGTGTCAGACCTGCTCAGCTGAGAACAATACATTTACAGTTTGCCAAAAAAACGATTACTAACTCGTCTTTCGCGTCTCCCGCCTCATGTGCCCTTCCTCTCTGCTCGCCTGGCTTCCCCTACAGAGCCCCTGGTTGTAATTGGGTGCAAAATTCGCTGATTGCTTTTCAAAGGAAGGTGGCGTGCTCAACAGCGGCCTAGATTTCAGTTTGTGTTTATTTACAGAAGATCCAAACTTTGAAATAGTTGGCTCTGTGAAGAAGGTGGCGGCGTGTTTGGCTGCATGCTTCAGTGAATCTGTTTAGACCTTTATCCTCTGCTGTGCTCTGGGGGAGATCGCAATCTACATAACTACATTTTCGATACATACTTGTACTTTTGCTCGATTCTGTTTGCGTGGTGGAAATATTACCTTTACTCTAAGGGGTAATAAATGTGTTAAAGGTCCTATATTACGCAAAATGGACTCTTGTGAGCGTTTAGCCTTGTTAGAATGTTGTTACCGCATCAAAAACACACCTGGAGTTGTGTTTTGTTTCATTCACACATGTTTGAGAAGCCCTGCATTATTAGTCTGTGTATATCTCCAAAGCTCAAAACGCTCTGTTCCACCTTGTGATGTCATGAAGTGGTAGTTTTCATGTTAACATCTCCTTTTGACCTTTTGTTCAGTACAGATGAGCAATTCCAGAGCTGAAATTATCCAAATGGTTCTAGTGAAGTTGTGTGGAGTTTAAAAACAAACACAGTGGAGCACTTCCTGTATTACCACATGATGACATCACAAGGTTGAACAGAGCGTTTTCAGTTTGAGAGAAAAAGAATATGCAGGGTTTGTGTGTTAAACATGTGTGAATGAAACAAAAGAACACAACTCCAGGTCTGTTTTTGGTGAGGAATTAGAAAATAGATCAGAAAATAGCGCTTTAAAATACTATTTCATTAGGAACATAGCGACGTTTCTGTAAGCATTACTGCGCGGCAATAAGTAGTATGTAGTACTGTGGTATAAAGTATATATAGGACTACAGCACTATTCAGTATCAGTATAGCAGTAACAGTTGTAGTAGTAGTAGTTGTAGTGGTAGTAGTTGTAGTAGTAGTAGTTGTAGTGGTAGTAATGGTGGTAGTAGTAGTATTTGTGATAATTATATATAACGTTGGCTGTTGTTTCTCCACTGATCCGAAGTTTGGTGGTTCGAATCCCGGTCTCGACATAAACATCATTGGTGGAGCAGTTCGTTAGGTGGTTGGCGGTGCGATTCCAGCTCCAACAGATGAATGCTGTGTTTGCGTCCTTGAGCAAGACACTTAATCCTCCTCAGTGTCTGCGTACATCAGTGTGTGAATGTGTGTGTGAACGAGTGAGCGATTCCTTGATGTAAAGAGCTCTTGAGTGACTTGAAAGTGGAAAAACGCTATATAAAAATGTGACGGTTTATCATTTACCATAGTAACGACATTAATATTAGTTGCAGTAGCGGGTAGTAAGTAGTACTAGGCTTCAATGCACAGCTCGTATGTTAAGTACAGGTCTCATCAGCACTGACAGCACTTCAGTCTAGTGTTAATAATGTGAACTCTCGACTGACTTCCACCACCGAGACCCAAAGAAAACAATCCCAACAATATTACGGTTCGTATCTACTTCCCTCTCTGTGGTCCATTTATCTTCGAAGACAGGGTCCGCACAATGCCACACTGTTGGGACGAAAGGTCGGCAAAGGTCAAACCAACTTCCTGAGCCAATCCTATAGTTTTACAGTAAAAGCCCTGTCAGTTCCACGGGCATAAATCTTCCCAAGAGCAGGTGCTACACATAAACGGGACAGACTTCCTTATGCAGTGTGTCAGAGGTGAGTGGGGTCGCGCTGTGAACAGTCTGATGGATTTCTGGCAGGATTTTACAAATAAAAGTACTGCCCAACATTTCCCATATCTGTACTAGCACCACCGCTTGTAGTATTTATGTGAACAGCAGGAAAAGGAACAAGTATTTAATTATTTGATATCAGAGACCAATGGAATATGTGTCTCCAAATCTTCAGGAATTTGCGCCGTGTAGTTTTTCGGGAAGGAGGTCTTGCATCCGCTTTGCTTGAGATGTTCCACAGTATGACATTAAACTGGTATACAGTGGTCCCTTGTTTATCGCGGGGGTTACGTTCTAAAAATAACCTGCAAAAGGTGAAATTCGCAAAGTATCAGCTTTATTTTTTACAATTATTCTCTATGTTTTGTCTGTAAAACCCCTCACCACACACTTTATACACTTTTCTCACACAGGCGTTAACATTTTCTCACATTTCTCTCTCGTTTAAACTCTCTCAAAGTTCAAACCTTCGTCGGCGTCTTTGTCGGTGCAGAACGTTTCGTCGACATTGTGGGTTTTGTCGGGGAGAAAACAAATTGCGAACATACAGCACTTCAGAGTCACACTGTGATCCAACGTTTATGTAAATTTGTCTGAACACATTCTGTACTGGACAGGAGACACGGCACGGAGGAGACTGATGGACAATGGTCTACAGTCCAACAGCCAATCAGGACGCAGAACACAATGGTCTACAGTCCAACAGCCAATCAGGACGCACAACACAATGCACGTTCATACGATGTAAAAAAGCATGAAATATTGAACTAAAAAAATCTGCGAAACAAAGAGACCGCGAAAGGTGAACCGCGATATAGCGAGGGACACCTGTATATTTGTATGTTTTCAGTTACAGATGTTTTATTGCTTGGAAACATCCTGAAAATTATGCATTCTTACTATTACTACGACTACTACTACTACAAATACTACAACTATCACCACTACCACTAATAAAACATGACAAAAGACTGTTTTATTTCTGCTTTCTGTTACTTTTCCTTTGTCCTAACCTGACCAGAACAATTAAAGAATAAACATAGTTATTCAGAACCGGATCTAACCACCAGGGGGCTCTAAGCAAACGCACACACACTTACACACACACAGACACACTTACACTGCCATATAAGAACAGACGCCATTGTTATTGTCTTGTCACCCCTTTCAAACCCTGACGTACGCACTCCCTCTCCCCTCAAGTCAAAATGTCTAATGTGTTTTATTGTCTGTATTGTCTCTAATATCACAAAGAGAACAAAAAAAAAACAAATTGTCTCAGCACTTCAGCGCCACTTGGGCGAAACTACTGGTTATTCACAATCCACATGATGATACGCAGAACTGTCACATTCATCTGTAATGTAATACTCACATCAGACAGTGAAGCTTAACGGCATTTATAGAGGCTGAAAACACCAATAGCTGCAACAAATAAGCAAGACGGACGGGGGCAGAACATTTGGACCATTATAGACACTGTTTTCTGTTTTGTTTTGCATTTTAATGTATTGCAAATGTCTAAAAACAACTGAAATATGCAGTAAACTTGCACTATGCTGTCGCTGTGATGCATTTATGAGCGAGGAAGGAGGGATATCTTGATTTTACGGACAAAATCGCGAAATAAAAACACTAGGATCATGTAGTGCGGGTTAATGTGAACATTTTAAGACCAAAATGACGAGTTTGGCAGCAGCAGTTACAGAGAGAGGGACGACAGCGTTTCAATAGAAAGTGAATTGGAGCCAGAAGCGCGCGGCTAGCAGTTTAGCTATGTCCATTTATATATACAGTCTACGAGCTCTACGTAACTTGAGTATTTGAAGCGCGCATTTAAGAACAATCCGCTTGCATAAAAGTCATTCTTCCTCAAAATTACCGTACTCAAAATGTGTCGTACTTTATAACTACTTCTCTGTTTTTATATTTCTTTTTTCTTTAGTTTCCATCAAAACCCAGTAGATTTAAAATGCCACCGCCAAAGCTTCACAATAGACGCGTTGAAACATTTGCCCAGTCGTACAAAGCACAGTCATGGTTGTGCTAAAATCAAAACGACAGCTATTGTTGAAGAAAGCTATTCCATTTTTTTAACAGATTTGGCTTTTGCAGAAGAATGCCATTGTGCCGCGTGGTACTGAGGAACATTCCCGCTGCCGTGAAAGGTGAACAATTTGGTGCCAATGTTATTTTCACTCTCTATGATTTGCTTTTGTAAGTTTTGGTTCATTAATCAGCTCTAAAAGCATACGTACCTCCTGTGTCCCTGAAAATCCTCTCAACTATTTCTACTTTTTTTGTTTTCAGAAAGCAAAATCCATCTATTTGCACTTATTCCAAATGATTGCACAGTGTTTTTGCAAAATGTTTTATGTTCGGATTTTAAATACGAGTTGCGTTAAAGGTCCTGTGTCACTCTTGTGAGCTTTTAAACATGTTGGAATGTTGTTGCCTCATTAAAAACGCACCTGGGGTTGTGTTTTGTTTCATTCGCACACGTTTGAGTAACCCTTTATTATTAGTCTGCGTACATTTCCAAAACGCAAAATGCTCTGTTCCTCCTTGTGATGTCATAAAATGGTAGTTTTCAAGTTAATATTTACATTTTACCCTTTAGTTCAGTAGAGATTAACAATTCCAGGGCTGAAATGATCTAAATTATTCTAGAAATGAAGGTGTATGGAGTTTAAAAACGCACTGGAGCACTTCCTGTATTACCACATGATGACATCACAAGGTGGAACAGAGTGTTTGAAAGAAGAACTCAATCTAAATATGCAGGTTTTGTGTGTTAAACATGTGCTAATGCAATAAAACACAACTCCAGGTATGATTTTAATGAGGAAATAACATAATAACAGATCAGAAACGGTGTAAAATGAGGCCTTTAAAGATGAAAAAAACATGAGACCTTGAAAGTTGTAAAGAGAGAGAGAGAGTGAAAAAGGTGCAAATTGTCCTTGGGTCCACCGAATCCATCTTCTCCTAATATTGATTTTGGATCCTGGAGCATTACAAGTCATCTCTGCTGCCAAATACAGAGCTATGCAATTAACAGAGCCACACTCGAAACGCCTTAAGTCTGGGCGCTTTTGAGAGGAAAAACGGTGTGTTTTCATGAATTCGTTATCGTTATTATTGGTTTTTTTTAATCCTGTGTGTGTGTTTTTGTGTAGAGTTCCAGAACGGCCCGGTCAGAAGAGGACAGGGACACTCTTTGGGACGCCTGGGGGTCTTGGAGTGAATGTTCTCGTACCTGCGGAGGCGGCGCTTCATATTCACTGCGGAGATGCCTCAGCTCCAAGTAAGACTCTTTAAAGTCATGAAAATATATGTTCTTCTGCTTATTCGGGGCCGGGTCACGGGAGCAGTCTAAGCAGGGACTCCCAGACTTCCCTCACCCCAGACACATCCTCCAGCTCCTCCGGTGGGACCCCAACATGTTCCCAGGCCAGCCCAGAGACATAGTTCCTCCAGCGTGTCCTTGGTCTCCTCCTGCCCAGAACACCTCTCCAGGGAGGTGTCCAGGAGGCATTCGGAATAGATGCCCGAGCCACCTCAGCTGCTCCTCTCGTCATGGAGGACCAGCGCTTCTACTCCGAGCTCCTCACCCTTTCTATCTTTTTTTATAAATCAAACAAATACGATCTAGCAGAGAACATTGTGGATAAGTAGCTTTTTTCGGACCATTTTGGAGATATAATGGGGATGATTTTTATTGACGATTCTCACGATAATATAAATTATGCCACGAATGATTATTGTCGACCCCTTTTATCACGATAAACGATATTATTGTTGATTAAACTTAACTATAGATTTTAAAAAATATATAGATTTAACCATTTTCTCTCAGAGGTGACAATAATTGCTTTTATTTTAATTATTTGAGTTTGTTGTACTGTTTTAGTTATATAATGTTTTTAAGTGGTGCTTTAGCAACTGGTTGATTTGGATTCAGTTCAATTTTATTTCTATAGCACATTTAAAAACAACCTTAGTTGAGCAAAGTGCTTCACATAAAAAAGTTAACAAAATCAAATATAAAATGTTACATAAGGAAAGAACAATAAAACACCTGTATATGTTGTCTAGCTAGTATTAAATACCAGGGAGAAGAGGTGAGTTTTCAGTCTAGTCTTAAACTGTGTTAAAGAAGAGGATCTGACAGGCAGAGGGCGCTGTTCCATAGTGTGAGCTGCAGTACCTCCCGCAAATAAATAGGACCCATAGCGTACAGACACTTTAAAAAATATTACAACCTATACCTACTGTTGAGGTAATAGTAAAAGTACTCATTTTTTGGAGCGCAAAGCGTTTCATTTGAATGTACCATCTTTTTTTCCTCGAATTCCTGCAACTTTTTCCTATAGACCTATTTATTATAATCTCAAAAAACAAACCAATACATATGCCCAACACGTGCGACTTTGATTATGAGATCATTAGACGCCTGATAAATAGACTCATCTCTCAGACAATTTGTAAAAGCCTGTTTGAACACCCGTCAAGGTAGCTCGCCCTCTTTGTTTAGCTGAGCGGGGGCTGTTTTCCATTAGCGTGCCATATGTTAGCTTAGAGTACCAGGAGACTTCTGGCTGTCAAATAAAAGCCGGCCCTTCCCCTAATAGCGCGAGTGAATCTCATCAATCGGCGTGGTCCCGCGAGGTCGTAAGGGGAGTACACAGGATGCGCGCTAAATAGTCTGTAGGGGTCAAACGATACCACTTACCTTCCACCTCGAAGCTTAAGCCCGTGTCTTGAAATCATCTCGAACAATCCGCTTTCTAGTAATGGCAAAATGCATCACCATCACTGTCTCTCATCAAAGAAGTTCTTGTCGTTTTGAATAAGTTGAATGTTAAAATATTCAGAGCTTTTATTCTGCTGTCAAAGTTGTTCAATTCAAACTTAAAGAGTCCGTATTACGCTATTTTATGATCTGTTATGATGTTGTTTTCTCATCAAAAACAGACCTGGAGTTGTGTTTTTTTTCATTCGCACATGTTTTTTTTCACAGACAAACCTTGCGTATGTAGTCTGAGTTCTTCGCTTAAACAGAAAACGCTCTGTTCCACTTTGTGATGTCATTGTGTGGTGATACAGGAAGTGTTCCACTGTGTTTTTAAACTCCATACACCTTCATTTCTTGAATCATTTGGATCATTTCAGCGCTGGAAATCATCCAAATGATTTACAGCACTGAAACCTTTTAGCTTTTAGCTTTGAACTAAAGCTAAAAGGTAGCTTAAAAACTACCACTTCATGACATCACAAGGTGGAACGGAGCATTTTTTTGAAGTTTTGAAATGTTTGTTTGGAGTGTGAATGAAACAAAACACAACTCCAGGTCTGTTTTTGACACGGTAACATCATTATAACATGACTTAATGCTTACAAAAGTCTTTTTTTTGCGTAATACACGACCTTTAAGCTTTCAGAGTTAGCATGAGCTGGATACTAGCATACCGTATGGGCAAAACGGACAATTACGAAAGGATTTGAAGTACAAGAGGGGAAAAAGAATATGTTTTCCATAGAAATACTGTCACGTTTATGGACTGGGAAATAGTTAGAGGGTGACTTCATCAGATTCCTGGATTTTACTGTTCCCAGAATGCACTACGCACTGGTGAGAGGTAGCCAGCCAGCCACTGCCACTACAGTCACCTCTGTTTGAGCAGTAGCAGCGACGGGATCAAACGGTGAGGTCATAAAAACAAGTGAAGTTCAAGTGGACATAAGAGAGGCTGTAATGCGCTCTCTGCTGGATACAAATGTCAATATTTCACAAGAGTTCTGGGTAAAAATATCTACCTGTAGGTCCGAACATTCGAGAATATATCTATAGTTTAAAATAGAGCTGGAAAATTAGCAGTTTAAATGACAGATTGCAGGTTTGTTAATGTAGTTCATGGTTAATATCTCAACGCTTTCTCTGTCAGCGTAAGTAAACAAAAAGGTGTCTGTGTAATCCCTCAGTCGTGCTTCATAGACTGTATTTATAAATGGACATAGCTAACGTGCTAGCCGTCTCGTTCCAAATGAGAAGTGATCGTGGGCGCGCTTCCAGCTCCATCGACTCTGGCTTCAGTTCTCTTTCTATTGAAAAACTGTCCCCTCTCTGTGACTGCTGCTGTCAGACTCGTCATTTTGGTCTTAAATGTTCGTATTAACTCGCTCTACATGATCCTGGGGTTTTTATTTCGCTATTGTGTCTGTAAATCAAGATATGAACATTAGTAACAGACGAATCAGCTTCCTTTTTTGCTCAAGGTCGCTCCCATTAGCGTTAACAACAGGTTTGACAGTGTTGCTAAGCCAGTGGTGCCAGCAGGAAGGAACGTTACATACGACAGCTTCACTCCGGATTAGCTTTTTGGTTGCTATGATACTCGCCATAATTTGACAAAGGCGCCTACGAAGGTTTGAACTTTGAGAGTGTTTAAACAAGAGAGAAATGTGAGAAAATGTTAACGCCTGTGTGAGAAAAGTGTATAAAGTGTGTGGTGAGGAGTTTTACAGCTGCAAAACGTATAGAATAATTGTAAAATTAAAGCTGGTACTTCACGGATTTCGCCTATTGCAGGTTATTTTTAGAACGTAACCCCCGCGATAAACGAGGGACCACTGTTTTGTGTCCGTAAATCAAGATATAAACATTAATAACAGACAAATCCGGCGCCTTCTTTCCGGGGGAAGAGGGCGTTACCTTCAACAGCCTCATTCCAGATTGGCTCTTTGGTTGCTATGTTACTCACTGTCGGGTTTCCAAATATGGACATCGACTCCAAATTCAGGGCTATAACCTCTAGCCTCAACGAGCTTCATTTGTCTGGAGCTGAACGCTGTGGGCGACATCATGCTCACTTGGTCCACTTCTTTATACAGTCTGTGGTTGTGATCCATAGCGAAAGAGAAATGTAATTCTGTCAACTGCGCAAAAGTTTTCGAGTAAAGTCGCTGGTGGACACGGCCTTATATCTGTCTCCCTTCAGACAGATATAAGGCCACGTCCACGTCAAACCGACCAGAACCGAAGAAGAAGCCGCTTGGATGAGCAGAGCAACGTCTTCACTCTGAAACTTTTGTCCAGTTGACAGGATCGCACTGTTCTTTTGCTATAAACAAAAGTGAATTTATTTTTCACGACACCTTGAAAACACGGTGCCATTATTCAACCTCAAAGAAAAGACTGAATGAACTTTAAGCCGTAAGATTAACACGGCGAGTTTGTGGAGTCAATCCTTTACAAACATTGAATCTCCCACAGAGCAATAAAGGCTCCTGCTTATCTGAAACTATTACTTCATCAACCTGCTGTACTACACTTATAATTACTACGAGTACTACTGTTACTGATATCAAACCTTTGCTTTCTATTGTGTTTTTGGGCAAGATGTTTTACCCTTGTTATGTTTGTGTGAATGTTATGTTCAAATCAATCCAATTTTATTCAAATAGGACATTTAGAACAACTTCAGCATAAAAGTCAACAAAAACAAATATACGGCTAACACGATACATAGGAAAAGCACAATAAAAAAACAAGATATCCTGTCTAGCTAGTGTTAAATGCCAGGGAGAAGAGTTAAAGTGCCCATATTAAACAATTTTCTGATCTGTTCTAACGTTGTTTTCTCGTCACAAACAGACCTGGAGTTGTGTTTTGTTTCATTCACACATGTTTAACACACCTGCAGTTCTTCTCTCACATAGAAAACACTCTGTTCCACCTTGTGATGTCATCGTGTGGTGATACAGGAAGTGCTCTACTGTGTTTTTAAACTCCGTACACCTTCACTAGAATTATATGGATAATTTCAGTGCTGGAATTGCCAATCTCCACTGAACTAAAGGTAGCTGTAAACTTGAAATCTACCACTTCATGACATCACAAGGTGGAACAGAGCATTTTGAGCGTTGGAGATATATAGACAAACAGATAATTGGTCTTGGTTGAAGTGGCACTAGATGAAGAGTGGCAGTCATCAAAAACAACAAAACTAAACGAGTATCTGTCTCGCGAGTCGGGGGAGTGAATGAATGTTGTTTGAAATCGTTAAAGTGACTTTGAGCATCTGGAAAACAATGCATAAGAAAATGCGTTATCGTTATTTTTTATTTGCAAACAGTACAAAGCAGCTATGCAGGTAAATCTTCTTTGTTATTCCCATTTTAAACATTAAAATGGTAACAAAAACAGCACACCCAGCCGGAGCCATATTCCAAATAACTGTATTTTCTTGCTGAAGTTCGGAAGTGGTCCATTAACAAGATGCAAATGTTTTACACGAGCCATTTTACTCCAGCCGTATAGTGGACAAAATGACTTTCTGAAGATTCCATGTTAAATTTTTAATGTGTTTACGCCTTATACCCTCTAAGAGCCAAATATCCTCCAGCTATAACTCCTACCACGCAGTAAACATTAAGGTTGGTACTTTGAGGTGCGTATTTTCTCTCAGCTCAAACACCTTCCACCATGAATATTTTGGTTGGGACAATAATAAACGGTAAAACGTCCTTAAAGGCGTCTGGGGTCGCGTTGGGTCTTTGTTGGTGTTAGAATTCTCAATCTTGCTGATTTACCCACACGACCAATGAAAACCTAGACACAACCTCATTCAGTGTTTTTTCTTAATTTTTTACTACTTTCTACACTTTATACAAGCAGAAGATCAAATATATGAAGCAAGTTATATGGAATTATGTAACAAAGAAAAAAGTTCAATAACTCAACATTTTGGCCAAAAAATATTTAGTCGAGTATTCTCTTTACTACATAATTCCATATATCTTGAGTCATATATTTGATGTCTTCCATATATATAAAATGTAGGAAGTAGCAAAAAAAAAAAAAAAATGCAATCCTAACACTTCAAAATATATTTCTTTTTGTATTTTATATTCAAATCCTCTAAATATCCATCCTTTGCTTTGCTGACAAATATTTAGTCCTTTCTTTATTCTTTATTACATACTGCCATATTCCATACTCATATATTTGATGTTTTCCATATGTATAACATGTAGGAAGTTGTAAAAATAAAGAAACTTAAAAAAAAAAAAAAAATTGACTTAACTCTACAATTTTTTTATTCATTTATTAATTTTTTTCTGTAATCAAATTCTCAAAGTATCCACCCTTTGCTTTGCTTAAAAGTATTTAGTCGAGTATTTTCTTTACTACATAATTCCATATATCTATTTAGTGTCTTCCATATGTATAAAATGCAGGAAATAGTAAAAACAAAGAAACTTAAAAAAAAAAATCACATAACTACTAAATATTGTTCAACAAAGCAAAGAGTGTTTACTTTGAGGATTTGAATATAAAGTATATTAAAACACGTCTAGTAGTAGTATTCATTTAAGTTGTTTTCTTTGCACCATCTGTCTATAATTCCATATCTCTTACTTCATATATTTGATGCCTTCTGCATGTATATAAAAGTTAGAAAGTAGTAAAAACAAAGTAACAAAAACACCGAATGAGCTGATGTGTCCAAACTTTTGACTGGCAGTGCGTACGGGACATTTTGGGTAAATCAACAACCTGTTTGCCGTTCTGAGAAAGACGGGAGGGGGTTAACGACACGCAGCGCCCGTTAGCAGATCAAAAAGTGTCATTAAAAACCCAAATACAAGCTCTCTTATGGAAAGACTTGGATACCTGCCCACAACCACCCTCCCAACCAATATCGCTCCAACTCCATGACCCTTTCCCACACTGCTACTGCAAAACGCCATACGATCCAAACGCCTGGTTTCCATTAGACTTGCCCATAACAACACTGGACCTGATCAAACATACATTATTAACAGGCATTTGAACTCGTATTGGCGTATGGATTGGGTGTTGTCGCACGAGAAGGCAATAGAAGTTGATTTATGGGGCACGCAACTGGCAAATGATTGAAGATCTGGAGGTTTTTTTTTGCAGTTTCCAAACATAAACCATGCCTCCGCTGTACTTGAATGATGATTAGAAAGAAAAGCGCAACGGCTAATGGTAACTGACAACCCTTCTGGAAAAAGTACTGCATTTAAGGCCTTGAAATAACTTTGTAATTACTGATAAGGATGTTTTTACTATGCATTGGGTCAGTGATTATAGAAGTAGTGGGGCTAAATGACTCTGGTGTTTTGGGATTTCGCCAGTGGTTTTGAAGTCTGTTTTTAAAGCCAATTTAGCAGCAGTTGTCATTAAGAGTTTTTTCCAATGTTAGGGCAGCGGAGCCTGGCACTGTAACTCTGCAGGGACCACCCTCTGCGTAGCGATGCAGAAAACACAGTAGTAAATCTTAACAAAAGCCATGCATCCTTCAAAAATATGAAACTTGAGACAGTTCTGTATGAAAGACATGAAAGCCAGGGCCAATTCAGCTGCACTTGGCCATTTTTGTGCATAGGTCAAAGCCGTAGACTGGGTGAAAAAAAACGGACTTAAGGAGTGTGACGTCACCCTTAGCGTTCAGCTCCAGGCAAATGCAGCTCGTCGAGGCTAGCAGTTATAGCGGCGAATCTTAATTTACGGACATAATAGTGAGATAAAAAATACTAGAATGATATAGAGCGGGTTAATATGAATATTTTAAGACCAAAATGATGAACCTGACAGCAGCAGTTACAGAGAGAGGAGCTGCAGTTTTTCAATAGAAAGTGAATTGGTGTCAGATTAGATGGAGTGCCACGGCTAGCAGGTTAGCAGTGTCCATGTATCTACAGTGGTCACTCGTTTATCCCGGGGGTTACGTTCTAAAAACAGCCCGCAATCGGCAAAATCCACGAAGCTTTATTTTTATTTTTTTTTACATTTATTCTATATGTTTTTGCTGTAAAACCCCTCACCACACACTTTATACACTTTTCTCACACAGGCGTTAACATTTTCTCACATTTCTCTCTTGTTTAAACTCTCTCAAAGTTCAGACCTTCGTAGGCGTCTTTGTCGGTGCAGAACGTTTCATCGACGTTGTGGGTTTCGTCGGGGAGAAAACGAATTGCAAACGTACAGCACTTCAGAGTCACACTGCGATCCAACGTTTATGTAAATTTGTCTGAACACATTCTGTACTGAACAGGAGACACGGCACGGAGGAGACTGATGGACAATGGTCTACAGTCCAACAGCCAATCAGGACGCACGACACAATGGTCTACAGTCCAACAGCCAATCAGGACGCACAACACAACGCACGTTCAGACGATGTAAAAAAAATCCATGAAACAGCAAGGCCACGAAAGGTGAACCGCGACATAGTGAGGGACAACTGTACAAAGTCTATGGTCAAAACCGTTGCTATAGTGAAATGCCATTCATTCATATGATGTAGACTGGCCCTATCTTGCAATGTTGAAGCTATAGCGCTCAGTTTTTCAGTTTTTGACTCAAACTGAATGGAAAACCCTGAATGTTCTGTGCTGCAATGCATTGATTTTACACCAGATTTGCTTTCAGTTCCAAACGTTTCTACAATGTCAAATCACAAAAAGCTACAATTTCTTGCTAATTTGATATAACACAGAATCTTTAAAACATTCCCATGAACTTTTGCAGCTACAACAAAAGCAAATATTCCCCTTGTTGCTCATTGCCTGTGATGGAAGAAGTACGCAGTTTTGTGAAGTAAAAGTACAGACACTAGGGCAAAAAAATAAAAATGTACTTGAAGAGCATTTTGTACATTTTAAGATCTAATAAACCTTCGAAAGTAATGATTTTGATAAAGATTCGTGTTGAATTTTGTCCAACAGAAACAACTGAATGCATTTTTTCTTAGCTGTTTCTATTTTTATATTTTTGTTTTGCTCAAACTACGAACGTGTGGAAAATAAACCCTCAGGCTTTTCTGCAAGTCTCAGACAATAATAAAAAATACTTTTACTTTTAGTGAAGTAGAACATACAGATACTGCTCTCAAACGTAGTACAGAAATGTAAAAAGTATCTATTTTAAAATCTACTCAAGATCTACTTTACTTCTTTTACTCCGTCACGCTCCACCTCTGCCCATAACTAATCTTTTTGGATCGAGCTCATATATTTTGAGTAATATTTTGGAGTCTTTGCTAACAAGACCAACCAAAGTGAGTGAAAACATCGCCTCCTCGGTGATGGTAGTTAATCTTTGTCATTTGCTTGTATTGGATGTTTCTGTCGTTTTTCTTCGTACTTTAGCCGCGCTCGCAGCGGGAGCACATCTGTGGCATCACTAAACCTGCCAGCTCCACACTTACGACGAATGGATCAAAACGAAGGCAAAGGTCAACAAAACCACCCCGCAATTCCTGTTCATTTACTTGGATAAGTTGACGACATCCAATACAAAAACACAGCGAACCAGATGAACGTCGAGCGCGTATTTGATATTCTTAGATGCTATCGTAATAAAATTCAACATATGCTAGTTTTACGGTGGGGCGCTTTGAAGTATTTGAGTGCACTTTTGTATATTTTTGGCTCTGGAAGGTCAAAGTCTGCAAGTTATTTGAAGCAGGGATTCGGATATTCCAGCCATTTTATTTTTCCCTAACCTGAGATGACGCCATGATGGAAGTCTGACTCTTATCCCTGCTTAGCCTTCACTCCGAAACTCAAAAGGACACGAAAACCCAAATTGTTTTTATTTGTTAGCCCGTTTTAACCCTCCATTTCATATCCCTTGCCTTGTGATGTTTCCACGGCGATCCCAGTCTTCGCTACCTGTCCCTCAACCCGCAGCTTCGAGCTTCTACGACTTGTTATTTTCCTTGGCCCCGTTGAACGTCTGCATCCACCTAATGTTCTTGCCATGCCACACGCTCCACATTCACTCACGGGGATAACATTATAAAATACTCCGAGCTTTTCCTCGCGTCTGGGAAGTCCGAACTCCGCGGTGCTAACTCCAATCATGATTCCAGATTAGCTGAGGGCCGGTGACATAGGAATTCCTCTTATGTCCTTAATTTGGGAAGAATATCCTTTGATTAGCTTCCAATAAGATCTGGGGAAATTGTCCCGTCGTAGGCCGCCATCAATGGAGAGTCACCACTTCAGCTTGAAAGAGAAGAGGAATTTGAATTTTCAATAAGTGGTTGGTTTATAATTTGGGAATTGGGAGCTGGGATCCAAACTGTTTCAATGTGTTGAGCAGATGGGGAACGTGGAGTGTCTGTATGAACTACTGCTGCCATATGAAGCCATATCCAGTGTTTACATTACCTTAGACTTGCCTTTTCTCCATTTCCCCTCTGTCTGTCCCCTAATATAGACCTGTACATCTTTATTGGAGGCTATTACTTTTACAAATGGGATGTATGCATGGATAAATCTTTCCCTGTTAGCTTGTCCCCGGGGCTGCTCGGACATTATGAACTTTTAGCAAACACAATATACAAGGCTGGTGTAATGAACCACATATAATAGCTAAAAACTCAAATTAAACTACCCAATAAAATGCTTTTTGGGGTTTTGTTTTACTTTACCAGCAGCAAATACATAAAGAGCATGTACCACGCTGTGTTTTAATGTTGTTTTCTCATCACAAACAGACCTCGAGTTGTGTTTTGTTTCCCTGCATAATTAGGCTGAGAAAACGCTCTGTTCCACCTTGTGATGTCATCATGTGGTAATACAGGAAGTGCTCCACTGTGTTTTTAAACTCCACACACCTTCACTAGAATCATTTGGATCATTTCAGCCCTGGAATTGCCAATCTCTATTGAACGAAAGTTAAAAAGCAGCTGTTAACTTGGAAACTACCACTTCATGACATCACAAGGTGGAACAGAGCATTTTGTAAGCAGACTGATAATAAAGTGTTTCTCAGATATGTGTGAATGAAACAAAACACAACTCCAGGTCTGTATTTGAGCAGTAACATTATAACATGAGTTAAAGACTCCATTTTACGTCTTACGATCCAAATATACCAAGCTAGTTTTTTTTTTTTTACTTAGATTATATTGTCTTTTATTATAACAGAATATAACAAAGAAACAGAAGTATATAGAACAAATGGTGAGTTCTCATTCAGATAAACAGTCCACTTTTCCCAGCAGTCCTCACTCTTTGCTTGCTGCGTCCTTATAATATGTATAAGCAGCCAAGAACATTTTGAGCATAGTCTTCTTTTTGGGTATTTCCCTGTTGTTTGTCCCAAGTATAGAACTAAACCTGTTTTTTAGAAACTTTAGCCCAATATTTTTCCCATTTCTTTGCCTATAACTTTCCAAACTTGGGACAACTTGTTGCGTGGCTACCAAGCTAAGTCCCCCCCACCCTTTTGATTACTCATATGACTATTTTGTTATTCCGTGTGGGCCTTATTCAGTTTGATATACCCTATTTTCTGAACTATAAGTCGCACTTTTTTCCTAGTTTGTCCGAGGGTGCGACTTATACTCCAGTGCGACTTATACTCCAGAAAATACAGTACTTCACAGCAGGAGTACCCATCTCTCTATGTGATTATTTTAGGTTGAGATTGGAAACTAATCAAACTAATCCAAGAATTGAATCAGTGACCTTGTTGTTGTGCAATAGACTTAAATTGAAGTGAAATTAACAACCTCCCTTATATACTGCTGATATTTGCACTTTTTAGCGTATCGACTATTGGCCTTAAATCTCCACTCCAGGCCAATATTTAGTTTGGGCCACACAGATGCCTAAAGAATCCACATAAATCTGAACAGGACTTCACAAAATCTGGATACGCAGCTCTCTTATGGACTTTGTAGTGAAACAGGGTTGTGGATGAGTTTGTAGTTATTTCATATAGTTTAATTTGGGGGAAAAAATCAAAATTAGCCTTGCATAATGGTTCAAAAATATCGGCAAAGCTCATCGGAAATCGGGTTCCACTGCAAATAATCAGTATCGGCCATGAAAAAACCCATATCGGACGATCTCTACTCAATAAAATACCTTTTAACTTAATTTTTTTGATGGGAGATGATGCCACCTACTTGTCTTCACCCTGAATGTTCCACAGCGCTGCATTTATCCATTTAATTACAATCAAATCATTTTAATTACCGGTAAATGTGTTAAAATACCTGAAAAAACATTTTGTTACTGTGACCTGACTCGCCTTTCCATAAATCTGACCTGTAACTTGTCCTGGTGGCGTCATTGTTGGACATTCCAGGCAAAGAAATAACATATCTATGGAGGTAGGCTAGTGACAGACCCTCCACTGGGAAAGTTACATAGTGCAGCTTTAATACATGTCTATATGAACATTTGAATTCTGGCTCCAATTCACTTTCTATTGAAAAACTGTGGCTTCTCTCTCTGTGACTGCTGCTGTCAGACTCATCATTTTGGTCTTAAATGTTCGTATTAACCCGCTCTACATGATCCTGGAGTTTTTATTTTACTATTTAATCAACTACTACAAATCAGGCCCGAGGATTAGCTGCTATAACTGCTAGCCTCGATTAGCTTCATTTGACTGACTGTGAATTGAGTGTATGGTGATACTGTTTGAGTCCTTCTGTGTGTTGTGGTTGTTTTTATGAGTCACCCCAAGAGTATTTTTAGTCAGATTTATCATTTTTCTCTTTTGTTTTGCAGAACCTGTGAGGGGCAGAATATCAAGTATCGAACATGTAGTAATGTGGTAAGTTCAACACTCTCGTCCAGTAGATTCCTGCAGATGTTTGCTTTTGACATAAACTAAAGACTCACACGGAGAAGTCAGTCTGACGTTATGAGAAAAAAAAAACTAGATAAGGTGATGGTAAGAGGATTATGTGACAAAAGGCATCAGCAGAAGAATCTGTGGTAAATCGATATGTAATTTACTGTGTACTACGTGGGTGTGCGAGCGCTGTGTGGTGACCTTAAAAATAAAAGAAACAATCGTGAAGTTTATCAGTTACTTTTTGTGCCATTATGAAGTTCAAATTTGATATTAGTGTCGACTTTTTGTCTGTAAATAATAATGATAATCTTTATTTGAAAAGTACTTTTCTGAACTCTGCTCCAAAGTGTTTTACTGTGTCATTAAAAACAAAGAAACAGAAAAGTCACATTCAGTCTGTGGCTCAAGAAATGAATTTGATTTGCTCAGAGTAGCAGTCGTAGTGGTAGTAGTATTAGTGGTAGTAATACTAGTGGCGGTAGTAGTGGTGGTAGTAGTAGTAGTGGTAGGAGAAGTAGTAGTAATGGTAGAAGTGGTAATAGTAGTAACATTAGTGTTAGTAGTAGAAGTGTTAGTAGTGATAGTAGTGGTAATAGTAGTAGTAGTACTAGTAGTGGTAGAAGTGGTAGTAATGGTAGTAGTAGTAGCAGTATTAGTAGTGGCAGTAGTGTAGTGACTAGTATTGAAAGTGATAGTAGTGGTAATAGTAGTAGTGGTAGTGTTAGTAGTAGTAGTGTTAGTAGTAGTACTAGTAGTGGTAGAAGTGGTAGTAGTAGCAGTATTAGTAGTGGTAGTAGTGTAGTGACTAGTATTGAAAGTGATAGTAGTGGTAATCGTAGTAGTAGTAGTGGTCGTACTACTGGTGGTGGTAGTAATGTTAGTAGTAGTGGTAGTAGCTTAACTCATTAATGATCTTGTGTAGATTTGTATATACTGTATGTAAGTTCTAATATCATGAGAAATGTCCCACAGTTCATCTTTACTCTTGTCTGTAGGACTGTCCCCCAGAGTCCGGTGATTTCCGCGCTCAGCAGTGCTCAGCTCACGAGGACGTCCGATACCAGGGTCGATACCACGAATGGCTCCCTGTCCCCAATGACCCCGAAAACCCCTGCGCTCTCAAGTGCAAATCCAGGGCATCCGGCTTAATGGTGGAGTTGGCTCCTAAAGTCCTGGACGGGACGCGCTGTTACACGGAATCTCTGGACATGTGCATCAGTGGAGCGTGTCAGGTACAACACGAGGGGTTTTGGATTGACGTTACAGGAAGTAGTTTGCATCAGTTTGAACCAAAGACTGTATATATAAATGGACATAGCTAACCTGCTAGCCGCCTGCGTTCCAAACAGGAAGTGAGCATGGGCGCACTTCCTGTTTGATCGACTCCAGTTCACTTTCTATTGAAAAATGATCACCCTTCTCTCTTTAACTGCTGCTGTCAGACTCGTCATTTTGGTCTTAAATTGTTCGTATTAACCCGCTCTACATGATCCATTAATAATAAATAATAAATAAAACGTAAAAAACAAGGCAAATGCAGCTCCCACTATGTTCCAGAAGGGCATTAAACTTCTCATTCTCCATAGAAACAAGCTGCTCACAGTAATAAAGTACGTTTTTCAATATGCAACACTGTTTAATGCTATACCGTGCTACATTCCAGGCAATACAGTAAAAGAGTTTCGGACATCAGCAGGTGGCAGAAAACATGTTTAGCTGCTGTGTTCCAAATAGGAAGTGAACATGGGCACGCTTCCGGCTCCATCGACCAATTCACTTAGAAAAGAAAAAGCTGTTGCTGCTCTTTTTTGGTCTTAAAATGTTTTCACTACAGTTGTCCCTCACTACATCGCGGTTCACCTTTCGCGGTCTCGCTGTTTTGCGGATTTTTTTAGTCCAATTTTACATGCTTTTTTCCATCGTCTGAACGTGCGTTGTGTCGTGCGTCCTGATTGGCTGTTGGACTGTAGACCATTGTCCATCAGTCTCCTCCGTGCCGTGTCTCCTGTCCAGTACAGAATGTGTTCAGACAAATTTACATAAACGTTGGATCTCAGTGTGACTCTGAAGTGCTGTATGTTTGCAATTTGTTTTCTCCTCGACAAAACCCACAATGTCGATGAAACGTTCTGCACCGACAAAGACGCCGACGAAGGTTTGAACTTTGAGAGAGTTTAAACGAGAGAGAAATGTGAGAAAATGTTAATGCCTGTGTGAGAAAAGTGTATAAAGTGTGTGGTGAGGGGTTTTACAGACAAAAACATATAGAATAATTGTACAAAATAAGGCTGATATGTCGCTGTTTTCGCCTATTGCGGGTTATTTTTAGAACATAACCCCCCGCGATAAACCAGGGACCACTGTATTGTGTCCATAAATCAAGATACAGCCAACAGCCTCGCTCCGGATTGGCTCTTCGGTTGCTACGATCCTCCAAATTCGCCGCTATAACTGCTAGCCTCGAGGAGCTTCATCTGACTGGAGCCGAGCGCTACGGGGGGGACGCCATTTTTCCTCAGCCCACTTCTTCTTTATACAGTCTCTGGTTTGAACGTACTATTGTAGAATTACATCCTCAGGCGCAGGGTCATTACAATCTTGTTTTTATACCATACTTTGACTGTTTGCGGTTGGGTTTGTCCATCAATCAGACACGGACCAGTGCAAGAAACGCTAAATAGAAAACAGAGGAACATTTTTGCGAAACCCCAAGAGCCGCTTAGAGCCATGTTATTATGCAAATGCGAGTAATAGACGTGAAACAATAGAGGTGGTATAAAGCAAAATACACAATGTCTCCTGTTATTATTATTATTTCTATATGGTTTTTCCACTGCGGTTCGTGCTGGCAGATCGTCGGTTGCGATCACGAGCTGGGAAGCACGGCGAAGGAGGACAACTGCGGCGTCTGCAACGGAGATGGGTCGTCCTGCAGGCTGGTGCGAGGACACTACAAATCCCAGCATGCATCAGGAAAAAGTACAGGAGTTTCATCAGTTTGGTAAACGTTTGAGGCGCTGTGTATTGACGATGTGTGTTTTGTTTCTCTCTTTCGAAGCTGAAGACACCGTGGTTTCGATTCCGTACAAAAGTCGTCACGTCCGGCTGGTTCTGAAAGGCCCGGATCACTTGTGTAAGTCCTGGTAGGTCCAGGGTGCCCTTCCGTCAAAAAGATAATGATTTTATTGTTATATTCAGGAGTATACTGCGCACTTTTATGATCGCAAAAATGTTCTGTTCGTTTTGGACTGGGAGTGTTTTAGTTCTGGGGTAAATGCTGCAAAGAAACCAGAACCACAGACTTATTGCGCTGATTACAGTTGTTATGTGAGATCAGTTGTGGAAGAAGTACACAATTCTGTTACTCAAGTAAAAGTACACACACTGGCGCAAAAAATTCTCAAGTAAATGTAAATGTAGTCTGTGTGCAGTGGTGTTTGAATGTGTGTGCTTCGAGAGACTTAAGATGGAAAAGCGTTATATAAAAATGTGACCATGACCATGTGACGATTTACCTTTGACCTCCTGTTTGGCCTGTTCTTCAGTCTCTACACTCCTGAGAATGAAATGAGAATGTTCTTGTGTATAGGGAAAATTACACATTTTTCTGTCAAAATAAACTATTTAAAAGCAGGGCCGGTCCTAGTTTTCAGGGGGCCCTAAGCCGAATTTGTCGCTGGGGCCCCCTCCTGGCTCAGCTGTAGGTGATTCACATTTAAAAACATTCTGACTCTGCTCTCATCACTTTGACCAGTTGTATTTGTGTTTTTATGACCAACATCAGACTGAAAACATCCAGAATGTCACAACTACAACAGACACAAGAACAGAACACAAACATATAAGAACAGAACATAAACATATAAGAACAACACAAACATATAAGAACAACACAAACATATAAGAACAACACAAACATATAAGAACAGAACACAAACATATAAGAACAGAACACAAACATATAAGAACAACACAAACATATAAGAACAACACAAACATATAAGAACAACGCAAACATATAAGAACAACGCAAACATATAAGAACAACACAAACATATAAGAACAGAACACAAACATATAAGAACAGAACGCAAACATATAAGAACAGAACACAAACATATAAGAACAACACAAACATATAAGAACAGAACACAAACATATAAGAACAGAACAAACATATAAGAACAGAACACAAACATATAAGAACAGAACACAAACATATAAGAACAACACAAACATATAAGAACAGAACACAAACATATAAGAACAGAACAAACATATAAGAACAACACAAACATATAAGAACAGAACAAACATATAAGAACAGAACACAAACATATAAGAACAGAACACAAACATATAAGGGAGATCAAGATTTTTTAAATTCTAGACAAGTTTCTGGTGGATTTTAATGTGTTCCAGTTGGCGACAGTGTTTCTTACATTTACATTATGTCGGGTCCTTGCTCCGGTGTAAACACAGAGCTGCCCTCACCTCTGCCCGACTCAAAAACAAACGTAGCAGCAGTAGTAGATATTTTGCTACTATAAATGTAAAACAAATGTAATTGTTTGAGAAGGATGTTTAGGCTGCTGTAAACACACAAGCCCTGTGTCCAGTAAAACGTCATGTATTATTTTCAGTATAAATGTATGGGCTCTTGGGGGCCCCCTGTTGGCCTCGGGGCCCTAAGCAGCTGCTCAGTCTGATTATAGTCTGTTTAAAGGTCCTATATTACACAAAATGACTCTTGTGAGCTTTCATGTCATGTTATAATGTTGTTTCTTCATCAAAAATATACCTGGAGTTGTGTTTTGTTTCATTCACACATGTTTGAGTAACACAACTCCAAAACTCAAAACTCTCTGTTCCACCTTGTGATGTCATCAAGTGGTAGTTTTCAAGTTAACCGCTACAATTTTACCTTTAGTTCAGTAGAGATTGGCAATTCTGGAGCTGAAATGATCCAAATGATTTTATTGAAGGTGTGTGGAGTTTAAAAACACAGCGTAGCACTTCCTGTATCACCACATGATGACATCACAAGGTGGAACAGAGTGTTTTCTCAGTCCAAATATGCAGGGTTTGTGTGTTAAACATGTGTGAGTGAAACAAAACACAACTCCAGGTCTGTTTGTGATGAGGAAAGAGCAGTATAACCCAGATCAGAGAATAGTGTCATATGGCTCTTTACATAACTCACACCGTTACATCCTTCACTTGTGAAATACTCGTTCTTTTTGGATGAATTGGCAGATGTTTCATTAAATATTTCCCTGCCTTTGTTCTCTTGTAGCCGAGGGCACCTAAATTGTAACCATGTGTCTTTGGCAGTTACGACTTGTTCCCGGGTTTTTCATTGTTTTTGTTTAAATGTACGTGCCGGATTCACACGGCAACCGGTGAGGTCAGGGGTTAACTGGGGTCAGACGCCGCGCTGCAGGACGGGCCCGTGTGCAGATGTGCGTGTGCTATGGGGTACGCTGAGGATAAAACGGAAAAAAAACATGGAAAATACAACAGTTAATTGGTCGTTATGTGTTATTTAATTACTCAAGGAGACAAATGAAGGAAACATGGCTTGTATTTGCTCGGTAAATATCAAAACAAAGCTCCCAAATGAATTATCGACTCCACAAAAACGATATATTTCCATTCTGTTTACTTCCTTTTACCAGTGGTGGAACGTAATGAAGTAAAAGTAGTAAAGTACTGTACTTTAGTATACATTTGAGGTATCTTTTCTTTACTTTAGTAGCTTTTGAAGTGGATAATTTTACTTTTACTTCACTACATTTGCGAGCAGTATCTTTACTTTCTTCACTTTTACTTCACTACATTTTTGAACTTGACTGAAAAGTAAAAGTATTTGTTATGATTGCGTGAGACCGGAGGGTTTATTTTTAACATGTTCATAATTTGAGTAAACAAAAATGTACAAATAAAAGCAGCTGGAAAAAATGAGCGATTTTTCAACTACAAAATTCAGCTCAAATCTTTATCAAAATCACTACATTTCAAGCTTTATTTGACCTCAAAATCTGCATGAAATAGTTGTACTTTTTACTCTTTTAAGCAGGTAATACTTTTACTTAAGCAGATTTTTTTATGTGATACTTTTACTTTTACATGAGTATCTGTGCTTTTACTTAAGTAACAAAACTGAGTACTTCTTCCATCACTATTAGAGGCTCAGTGGGTCGAGTGTTTCTCCACTGATCCGAAGGTTGCCGGTTCAAATCCCGCCCTCGACATAAACATCATCGGTTGAGCAGTTAGATCCATTGACCCACAGGTTGGCGGTGCGATTCCAGCTCCCAAAAATGAACGCTGTCGTTGTGTCCTTGGGCAAGACACTTCACCCACCTCGCCCCCAGTGTCTGTGTGCACTGGTGTATGAATGTGTGTGTGGTTTCTTGTTGTAAAACGCTTTGAGTGGAAAAGCGTTGTATAAAACATGATCATTTACCATTATTCATCTTTATTACAGACTTGAGTTTGAGTTAAACAGGAAATATCACACCAAAACAAACCAAAAATGAAATAAATGCATTTTAGAGGCTTAGTTCTTCTATATATAACACCTCTTCAGAATTAATTAAATACAGCTCCTCGACTAAAGGTAATTCTCACTGTTGGAGTTCGTTTGTAGATTTGTTAAACATGACTCTCCCCTGCAATAGTTTGAAATTCCAGACTTGTTTTCCATTAATTCAACATTTGATTTTACAAACAGACCTAAAGCAGTGAATACATTTCTGTTTCATAAACTTGTGCGGTTCTTCATTCCTCTCGTGTATTTCAGACGTGGAGAGCAGGACGCTGCAGGGGGTGAAAGGTGAGCTCGTCCTGGATAAGACGGGTCAGTATCATCTTGAGAACACGACGCTGGACTTTCAGAAACTGTCTGATAAAGAAGTCCTGAGGATCACGGGGCCCCTGGCAGCAGACTTCAACGTCAAAGTAAGACTCCCAACTGAGTTATTATGTAATCACAGGTTTTAACCAACTGTGTTATAAGTACTGATGTGTTTGTGCATGTACGAGCTTCAGCTTAGTGGTGATATTTGAGGAACTTAGAGATTTGTTTTATTTTATTGTTTTTATTTATTTATGGGTTTTATGGGTTTCAAATTCCTGGTGATATGTGAGGAATTTTGAGATTTATTTTATTTTATTGTTTAAATGTATTTAGTTTATTTATTTAATTAATTAATTTATTTATTTTATTTGTTTATGGATTTTATGGGTTTCAAATTCCTGGTGAAATTTGAGGAATTTTGAGATTTATTTTATTTCATTGTTTTAATTTATTTTATGTATTTATTTATGGGTTTTATGGGTTTCAAATTTCTGTTGATATTTGAGGAATTTTTATTTTTATTTTATTTTATTTGTTTATGTATTATTTTTGTATTTATTTATTGATTGATTGATTTTTATATGTATTTATTTATTTTATTCATTCAGTATATATACAAAGACATCAACAGTGTCCAGTGTAAAGTTAAACATGCCAGAAATTAATAAAAAAGAGCAGAAAAAAACATAATCTTATGTTTTCCGGCCCCTCTTCCAGGAAACACACTGATCGTTACTTTAAAACATTCAATAAATTTATATCCCAAACACAAATTAATTGCAAACATCCTCACTTCTCTTTCATACTGGCTTAACGAGCTGGTTTTATATCCTCCTTATGTGTCACTTTTGTTCTCGATTCTTTTATTTCTTCGTCAATACTCTTCCATAAATGAAGTCCTTTCACAGCGACACTTCATTCCGTAGCCTTGGTTCTGAAAATCGTGTTTTGAGCTGTTTCTTTTCGACTGTAGCGACTTGTTTTTATCTCACACTTTGAATGTTTACAGGTAAAACACGGCACTGTGGTTTATACACGACTTTAGGATACTTAAGCGAACAATATCGACAGTAAAATGGATTCTATTATGTGTTTTGTTTGTTTTTTGTTAGTATTTTTCTTGTGTGAGTCTGGTGCTCTCCCTGGACTCTCCCTGTATAAAAAAGATGAACAAAATGAAACAAATCTGCGTTTACTTTTTAAAAAATCCATAAATAATCCCAAAATCGTGCCAGCCATTGTTATTACGAGAAAAGACAGTGATGCGTTCATGAACTGCAGTTACTTCCACCGCTCTTCTCTGGACTTCCTTTCCAAATAATGCCTTAATCAGGTTCGATCCAGGAAAAATACACAAAGTCTTTTACCACTCGCTGGCACAATAGGTGTGAAATTTCTGGTGGTTTCCTGTATTAAAATTATACAGACCACAAAGAGGGAAACGCTGTTAAAACTTCCCTCCTTGTAAACAGTTAAACTCGGCACAGCGCAATAAATGGGAAGTGAGCAGACAGAAATCCGATCTGCTCTAAGTATGTCGTTTTGTAATCTATTCAGGGCCAGGTCAAACTGTCATGAATGGAAACTGTATTATAAACTGCCAGAGTATGTTTCCACAATAAACACGTGAATGTGCAGACGGAGGAGGGCAGCTTCATTTCGACCGAGCAAAAAAATCATATCGTCGTCTTGTTGAAGTGAGTTATTGGGTCAAAATGTTTCGCTCATGGCCTTTTATAGATCGGTTTGGAGATGGATCAACTTTTATTCTCAGTGCACAAAAAACAAAACAAATCTCCCTCACAACAAAGATCATAGTTGTGGTGTTAACGCTGAAATGGAGTTATATTTTTACAGAAATTTAAAGTACATTATGGTAAAAAATGGCTAATTGTTTACGAAAAAATAGTAAACCAGTCCACGTTTTACATTTTTGGATTGAAAATTGGACTTGGCTTTGCATTTTAAAGCTAAAACGTTTGGATATATGTGCACCGCAAAGGCTGTCAGTTCGTGTAGAATATTCCACAGTATGGCATTAATCAAGCAGGTGACGCTACCGGGCCATGTTACAGGACAGATCTGCGGAGGGGACGACACTATTCACAATCAGAATACATGTTTTTCGTAGTATTTCTGCTGGTGTTACCCCAAAAAACTTTTCTGTGGCAGCATCCAGACTATGGAACAGCGCCCCCTGCCTGTCACATCCTGTCAGTCTGCAACACAGTTTAAGATCGTGCCTCAGTTGGTAGAGCGTTTGTCCACTGATCTGAAGGTTAGCGGTTTAAATCAACATAAACATCATCGGTTGAGCGGTCAGATCCACTGATCCACAGGTTGGCGGTGCGATTCCAGTTCCCGCAGATGACCGCTGTCGTCGTGTCCTTGGGCAAGACACTTAACCCACCTCACCCTCAGTGTCTGCGTACACCGGTGTATAAATGTGTGTGAACGTGTGAGCAATTCCTTGATGTAAAGCGCTTTGAGTGTCGTGAAGGTGGAAAAGCGCTAAATAAAAAGCGGACATCTTCTCCCTGGTATTTAATACAAGCTACAGGGTTTTTGTGACGCACTTGGGTGAGCTGAAGTTGTTTGTACTGTATAAACCAACTTGAATTGAGTTAATAAACACATCCATAAAGAGATAGATGCTCGATTGATACGTTTAACTCTTTAGCGTCGGATTCTATCGTCGCCGCTAGACTCGCGGTTGCGGACTTCCCATCACCGTAACTCTGCAACCGATCGTGCTTCGTGTCAATTCAAACGGCGTCTCAAAGCAGAGGCATGGGGCTCTTTAAATGTTACTCTCATTACGGTAATGTGCTTACGCTGTGTTACGCATCAAAGGAAAAGTAAGGTTGAATATGTCAAATAGAGGAAGTTGTGTGAAAAAAGGCAAAAGTGCATGCTGATACTTCCTTTAACATGATTTTTATGGCTAAAAAAAGAAAAAAAAAAGTCTCGGCGAGCTGTACTAGTCCATAGTGCGCTCAGTTTTTAAAAGGTTAATGCCGTGCTATGGAACATTTCATCGAGTCAAGCAGGTAGCAGGTGGCGTACCCTCCTCCAGAGAACTCACATAGCGCACCTTTAGCTAACACAAATAACTTCTAAACATATAAACGTTTTTAAAAATGCAGTTATATCCTCGTGTTTTGTGCTTAGGTGCAGTTTTCCAGCGGGCCTGACAGTGTGGTGCAGTACATCTACTACCAGCCCATCGTTCACCGCTGGAGAGAGACCGACTTCTTCCCCTGCTCCGTCACATGTGGAGGAGGTTAGCGCGTTCAAACCTCTCCAACGCTCTGATATTACATTACATAACTCCTTCCCGTTGGTTATGACTGTTGTTCTGTGTTTGTTTGTGTCGTGCAGGGTACCAGCTCACGTCGGCCGAGTGTTTCGATCTGCGCACCGGTCGAGTCGTGGTGGATCAGTACTGCCATTACTACCCCGAAAACGTAAAACCGAAACCGAAGCTTCAAGAGTGCAACATGGAGCCTTGTTTGGCCAGGTCTGTGAACGAATATGGCTCATGTTTGAAGGTTGTGGGAGCAGAACGTGGAGCAGTAGAGCGCCCGTGTTCAACTAAAGATCGTGCAAAATGGCGCGACAGTGGCTCAGTTGGCTTGGTTGGTTGAGTGGTGCGATTCCAGTGTCTTGAAAGTGGAAAAACGTGATATAAAACTGTACAAAAACCCAAAAATTTGAAGAATTATGACTGAAGAAACCAGTAAACCGTTATAAAACTAGTACGTCATCTCTTGAATGAGCACTGATATTAAAAAAATATTAAAATAGCACCAAGTTAGGCCTTTCATGAGCAGTTTTTGGAGTTTTTTGCGTGGTTTTGATCGATAGCCTGTCAGATCTACAGACCACACGCTAATAGAAAAGACCACACGCTAATAGAAAAGAAAACTACAATTATCTTGCGTTGAAAAGAACCCTGTGTATTTTATGACCGTTTTGTTATTCAAATTGGTTTAGAGTTTGAAACATTTTTGAGTGATAACGTAGCTAATACTAACGCTAATGTTCACGGTGCGCTTATGTGAGGTCCGTTAAAGTCGATGAATAATCAGACAAAGTGACAGTGGCTCAGTTGGTAGAGTGTGTGCCCACTGACCCGATGGTTGACAGTTTGAAACCCGACCTCTCGACGTAAACATCTTTGGTTGAGCGGTCGGATCCACTCATCCACAGGTTAGCGGTGCGATTCCAGCTTCCAAAAATGAATGCTGTTGTTGTGTCCTCGGGCAAGACGCTTAACCCACGTGTGTTTGTGTGAATGTGCGAGTGATTTCTTAATGTGAAGAGCCTTTGAGAGCCTTAAAGTTGGAAAAGCGCTATATAAAAATGTGTTTACCATTTCAATCTAACCTTTCTGCTTCAGTTCCCATTATTTATTTATATATATTTTTATCATTAGTTGTATTAGTATTTATTTTTTATTGATTTATTATATTATTATTCATTATATTATACAACCACTTTATACATTCATTTGTATCACATCTTAATTTTGACGTATAATCTTTGTTTTCTCATCTAAACTGATCAGTACGTCCAATTCCAACCTAATTATTTATGCATATGTGAGTATATTTCTATGTGGGTGTATCTATATTACACTGGTCCCTCGTTTATCGCGGGGGTCATGTTCTAAAAATAACCCGCAACAAGTATCAGCTTTATTTTGTGCGATTATTCTGTGTGTTTTTGTCTGTAAAACCCCTCACCACACACTTTATACACTTTTCTCACACAGGCGTTAACATTTTCTCACATTTCTCTCTCGTTTAAACTCTCTCAAAGTTCAAACCTTCGTAGGCGTCTTTGTCGGTGCAGAACGTTTCATCGACGTTGTGGGTTTTGTCGGGGAGAAAACAAATCGCAAACGTACAGCACTTCAGAGTCACACTGAGATCCAACGTTTATGTAAATTTAACTCTAATATATTGTTCTGTTCAGTCTCTTGAGGCTGCGGTTTCGCGGGTCACAGTCAGAGTTTATATGATGTATTTTCTTGCTGTCGTCTTTGCTTAAATAAACCAACACGGCAGGACAGTTACAGGGCGTCTTAATTCAACAAATTAACTCATGTGCGCGTTACATTTTTATCTGTGCGCTCCTCAAATGTGCTGTACCGGAACAATAAGTAGGAACCAATATTATTATGACGTAAATAATGTATCCAACATAATATAATAAGTTTTTCATTGTTAATAAAATAAGTACAAAGTAATAAACAAAATACTAATGATCCAAATAATAATAATGATAATAATGCAAAAAAAATCAGTCAAGGATATAGCGAGGGACAACTGTATGTATCTTCTTTCCTGCTGTCCTGTTGTTTTTGTGTAACGTTTATATATGTTCAAAAGTGTCAATCGATAAAAATAACTGAATAATAATCTTTCTGCTTCAGCGACGGCTACAAGCAGATCATGCCGTACGACCTCTACCACCCGCTGCCCAGGTAAACGCGCCAACAGTGACTTAAAACATCACAAAAATGAACGCTTAACTGACTTCAGATCTTCGCTCAGGTGGGAGAGCAGCCCCTGGACGGCCTGCTCTACTTCCTGCGGCGGCGGGATACAAAGCCGCTCCGTCACGTGCGTGGAGGAGGACATGCAGGGGAACATCACCCCCACAGACGAGTGGAAGTGTCTGTACTCCCCCAAAACGGCCGTCGTACAGCCCTGCAACGCCTTTGACTGCCCCACCTGGCACGCCCAAGAGTGGTCTCCTGTGAGTGAAGAGAAACACACACTGGAACATTTATCAACGGAAATAAAAACGAAAAAAAGAGTGTTGTTTGTTAAAGGGCCCGTGTTACGCTGTTTTCTGATGTGTTTTATAATGTTTCCTCGTCACAAACAGACCTGGAGTCGTGTTTTTGTTTCATTCACACATGTTTAACGCACAAATCCTGCATATTTAAGCGGAGAAAACGCTCCGTTCCACCTTGTGATGTCATCATGTGGTGATACAGGAAGTGCTCCGCTGTGTTTTTAATCTCCACACACCTTCATTTATAGAATCATTTGGATCATTTCAGGCCTGGATTTGCAAATTTCTACTGAACAAAAGGTAAAACGTAGCTGTTAACTTGAAAACTACCACTTCATGACATCACAAGGTGGAACAGAGCGTTTTAAACTTTGGAGATGTAGACGGACTGATAATAAAGTAGCAGAAATTGAAACAAAACACAACTCCAGGTCTGTTTTTGCGGAGATAACAACATTATAACACGACTTAACGCTCACAAAGAGTCTTTAAAGTTCGTATGACGGGCTTTAATGATGAGTTGCCGTGGGAAACAAACTTCTGTAACCGGATTCTTACATTAATCCAGGTGCAGTTTGTGTAGAGAAGTTGAAAAGTTCATAATTACAGGAAGTAGTGGTCGATTTTAAAACACAATCCCTCCGTGTGTCATCAGTACTTTAATATTGACAGTGTTTGGTTTAGATCATAAAGTTAAAGGGGAACTACCGCTATTGATTGATTGATTTTATTGTATTATTGTGTCTTGCGTACAAAAAATGACGAACCCTTTAATGGACCACGACACCATTAACAAAATACAATAAAATACAGTAAATCTGCTGCTAAACGTGTGCTACAAAAAAACAGTAAATTCATTAAAACAAACTCATTCGCCGCTTTTTCCAGGTTTTACAGAGAAATTATGTGAATTTATAAACATTAGAATGAAACAACCATTTACTACTACTACTTTTACCAGTGCTGGATGAAGTACTCTGTTTTGTAACTTAAGTAAAAGTACAGATACAGAGGTAAAAAGTAGAAAAGTAAAAGTATCACGTGAAAAAATCTGCTTAAGTAAAAATATTAAAGTACCTGTTTAAAAATGGAGTTGAAGAGTAAAAAGTACAAATATTTCACACAAGTTTTGTTCGTGTAGTGATATTGATTCAAAGTGACACATATTTTGGTCACGGTAACAATGAGAATCAATTTCTAATCAATTTCTTATGAATTTTGTTTGTTTATTTTTGTTTTGCTCAAAGTTGAAGCTTGAACTTGAAAACTTTAGTCTGGATGAAAATAACACCTCAAATCATATGAAAAGTACTTTTTACTTTTCAGTCCTGTTCAAAAATGTAGCGGAGTAGAAAGTACACATACTGCTCGCAAATGTTGTGAAGTAAAAGTAAAATGTATCCACTGTAAAATGTACTTAAGTAAAGTACAGATACCTAAAAATTCTACTTAACTGTGGAACTTTTTGGTGGACAGATCGTCACCTTGTCTCCATGTAGATGTGATTTCTTTGACAGGAATGTTCCACAGTACAGAAATAAGCTTAGCTTCCTCCACTGCCCAAGTTACAGCTCAGATCTGTGGAGAGGCAATCCCGCTCACAGTAAGAATGAAAGTACTTCAAGGTATTTTTAAGCAATAAAAACACCTTTAACTGAACTAACGCATAAAGTTTAATGCCATACTGTGAAACTCGCTGAATAATATCTCCATGGAGACGAGCATGATGCGGACCCTCCACCAGAAAAGATACATTGTGCAGCTTTAAGTAGAGTACTTTACTACTCGTACTTTGTTACCTTCCAACACTGACTATTACGTACCGGCCTCTGTATGTGTAAATATTTGATCATGTCGCCTAGTTGTGTGGACTTGGTAGCAATAATAGCAGTACTGGTAGTAGTAGTAGTAGTAGTAGTAGTAGCAGTAGTAGTAGTAGCAACATTAGTAGTAGCAGTAGCAGTAGTAATAGCAGTAGTAGCAGGAGCAGTAGTAGTAGTAGTGGTAGTAGTAATAGAAGTAGTAGTAGCAGTAGCAGTAGCAAAAGCAGTAGTAGCAGTAGTAGTAGTAGTAGTAGTAGTAGTAGTAGTAGTAGTAGTAGTAGTAGTAGTAGTAGTAGTAATAGAAGTAGTAGTAGTAGCAGTAGCAAAAGCAGTAGTAGCAGTAGTAGTAATAGTAGTAGTAGTAGTAGTAGTAGTAGTAGTAGTAGTAGTAGTAGTAGTAGTAGTAGTAGTAGTAGTAGTAGTAGTAGTAGTAGTAGTAGTAGTAGTAGTAGTAGTAGCAGTAGTAGTAGTTGTAGTAGCAGCAGTAGTAGTAGTAGTTGTAGTAGTAGTAGTTGTAGTAGTAGTAGTAGTAGTAGTAGTAGCAGTAGTAGTAGCAGCAGCAGTAGTAGTAGTAGTAATAGTAATAGTAGTAGTATAAAACAGCAGTAGATTACTATATAAATGGTTTGTTGAACACATTCCTTATATACTTTGCGTTTTTTTATACTCAGTACTACAGTAATGACGACGCCGTTGATCATAAACGTCCCAATGAACTTCTGAATGAACCTCTTTGGGGATTTTTCACTTTTATCAGTCGCTGGCTGCTAAATCCTAGAAACATATTTGCGGGCTCGCTCTGAAAACCTCGGCTGGCTGTTTACCTTGCACATTCTTCCTCTGAACTCAACTTTAAATGCTTGTTTTGGCAAAGGGACTGTCCAGGTTCACCCGTGAGCCGGCCGCGGCGGGGAGCCTGGAAGCCTCGCGTTGCCTCGATCCCTCCCTCGAGCTGAACTTAAGCAAAGAGACATAATCACAGAGGAAAAATGTAAACGTTAGCCTTATCGCTATCTCAAAACCAACGACTCAAGAGGCTGTATTCTTTCAACAGTGTACGGTAACGTGCGGTCAAGGGCTCCGGTACCGTGTGGTGTTGTGTATTGACCACAGGGGGCTCCACGCTGGAGGTTGCAACCCCACGACCAAACCCCACATCAAGGAGGAGTGTCTGGTGACCGTGCCCTGCTTCAGAGCCGCAGGTGGGTTGACTCTTGTGTGAACTTGTGTGTCTTGTTAATACGAGCCGCTTCAGTGTTGCGTCACAGCGGAACAAGAATGTTTTCAGATATTTTACTGTTTCACTTAAAAATTTAGAAGGGATAATGAGTACCGTAGTTTCTGGAATATAAGTCGCACTTTTTTTTCATAGTTTGGCCAGTGATGCGACTTATACTGAGATGCAATTTTTATGTAAAATCTATGTTTTTTTCTTGATTATCAGGCATTTTTTGGCTGGTGCGACTTACACTCAGATGCGACTTATATGTGAAATATATGGTTTTGTTGTATTTTTTTTTTAATATTGTGCATTTTTTGGCTGGTGCGATTTATATTTAGATGAGACTTATATGTGAAATATGTTTTTTTTCCTTCATTATTATACATTTTTTGGCTGGTGCGACTTATACTCAGATGCGACTTGTATGTGAAATATATGTTTTTTATTCTTCATTATTATGCCCTTTTTGGCGATTTATACCCCGGAAAATACGGTACATATAACAAAAATCAGCTTCAAAATGTTATAGTTTGGCTAATTTACACCAGGCAAAAGTTTGGACACACCCTCTCAGTGTTCAGTGTTTTACTTTTTTATTTTTACTACTTTCTACATTTTATTTACACACAGAACACATCAAATATATAAAGTAAGACATATGGAGTGATGAAGCAAAGAGAAAAAAGGTAAATGCGAGCGGTGGACGTCTGCGTTGTGTTGTTTTGTTCAGTTTGTGATGCATTAAGGAGCCACGGGACACAGCGGGAACTTTTGGAGGCGCTTTTCATTTAATCTGGTTCACAATAGAACAAAATAGGATCAACATGTGCCGCTGTTTATCGGTCCAACCCAAACTACAGGAGATGATGGACAGAGTTAGCGTCTCTCTGCGCTTGTTCACTGGAATAAATGAAAACGACAAAGCAACATCAGCTCAATATCAAGTTAAATACAAGTAAAATATAATTACAGATGTAAATAAAGACAAAAATAATAACAAAAGGACACTTTAGGCATGAGATACAATAGACTATACAACAATAGACTATACTACAATAGACATTTCGAGCATATGTATCAGGCAAAAAGCACATCTCACTGATTTGTTCCTATGCGAGCTCGAAAAGGAGTGTGAAGAACCTGTTACATAAATATTTATACAATTTTTTTTTTACATATTTTATATTCAAATCCTCAAAGTCGCTACTCTTTGCTTTGTCGAAAAATATTTTGGTAAACAGTCATATTTTTATACAGCGCTTTTCCACTTTCAAGACTCTCAGATCGCTTTACATCAAGAAACCGCTCACATATTCACACACACGTCATACACCAGTGTACGCAGACACTGGGGGTGAGGGGGGTTAAGTGTCTTGCCCAAGAGCACAATAACAGCGTTCATCTGTGGGAGCTGGAAATCGCCAACCTTCAAATCAGTGGACAAACACAGCCACTGCAGGGTTTTGTAGAGTTATTTAACTTTTTTCTCACATAATTCCGTATATCTTGCTTCATAGAAAGTAGTCAAATTAAATAAAAACCCTGAATGAGAGAGTGTGTCTGGTTGTGTATTTTTTTAGCATTTTGCGCTAATCTCAAGATGATCAAATGGAGCGAACAGGTCTGAAAATAAAGGGATGTATAAACAAATAGACTTCCCACCTCCTTATGTTAATCGGATGCCTACGTAAAGGTATTTTAGTGTTTTGTAATAAAAGAAAACTCAAATCTGTCAACTGGACAAAAGGTTTTAGGAGTGTAGTTGTAGTGGTAGTTTCACTCCTACAACTTTTTGTCCAGTTCACAGATTAAATTTAGTCTTTTTCTATTGATCAGACCTGGTGATTGTAGTGTTTTTTTTTTGAGAATGAAAGGATTTGTGATTTTCTGTGAGTTTATAAACCTACACTGTTTTAGATACTCTCCCTGTCGAAGCAAAGGAGCCGTGGCAAAAACAGGCCATTGAGCTGGACGAAGAAACAACAGTGACCGAAGAGCCAACGTGAGTAACAACAAACCAACACAACATATATATTTATATCAGCGTTTACTTTAAGGTTTATACATTTTGCTCCAACTATGATCATTTGAATCAAGTTTCCGATGATAGACAAACCAACGTGACCAATTATATTTAACACAGTCCCCTTCAGTAAAAGTACAGATACCAGAGCAAAGAAATACTCAAGTAAAAGCTTCTGTTACTTAAGTAAAAGTACAGACACTGGAGCAAAGAAATACGCAAGTGAAAGTTTCTGTTACTTAAGCAAAAGTACAGATACCAGAGCAAAGAAATACTCAAGTAAAAGTAAAAGTATCACATGAAAAAATCTACTTAAGTAAAAGTATTAAAGTACCTATTTAAAAATGTACTTAAAGAGTAAAAAGTAAAAGTATTTCTCGCAGATTTTGAGGTCTAATAAAGTTTCAAATGTAGTGATTTTGATAAAGATTTATGCTGATTAATAATTTAATCAGTCGTTTTTTTAATCTGTTTTTATTTGTATATTTTTTTTGCTCAAACTACGAACGTGTTAAAAATAAATTCTCACAATAAAAAAAAAACTTTTACTTTTCAGTTCTGTTTAAAAATGTAGTGGAGTAGAAAGTACAGATACTGCTCTCAAATGTAGTCAAGTAAAAGTAAAAAGTATCCACTTAAGCAAAGTACAGATACCTAAAATGTACACTTAAGTACAGTACTTTACTACTTTTACTTCATTCCATTCCCCCTCTACACGTACGATTAATTTCAAATCCGTGGCTACACTTCACCTCGAGTGGCTCTTAAGTCAGTGAAGAAACAGCAGCGGTTAAGCTAACAGACAAAAGTTCACAACCCGGAAAATCGGCAATAAAATTTACAATGTTAAACCAAAGAATTACTGTCACTCCACCGAGGTAAAAGCCAAAGAGTCACGCACACACTGATCCCAGACCAGTTCCGCTGTGCAAAAACCAAGTCAGAATTTACCTTGAGGTGAAATTGGTTTGGACAGGGCTCAGAGCTCCTTTGAAACCTTCACAGTATCACGGCTGTGTTCACGTCAGCGCAGATTTGCATCAACTTTCGCATGTCAAAACGTACAGCTGGAGCGCGTATTTTTTACACGCTTGTCATAACAGTCTCCTGTGTACCTCAACACACCTGCGTTTGCCAGGAGTTTGCCTGAAAACAACGCTCGATTAGATTTGTAGGGATAGTTTTCTGCGTACGCTAACCCGTCTTGCGTATTTACAATGTTTTGCTTAATGTGCAAACAGCCAAATTGCATGTGAAATAAAGCGTGCATGTTTTAGATGAGGTCATTTAGGATAAAACAAAGCTACTAGCATTACCTCAGAACGCAGATGTCCAGATGTGCGCTCATCAGCTGGATAATAACCGCTCTTCCAAAGATGGACAGTAGTTGGGGTTGGTTTTTGCAGCTAAACTCTTGACTTAGCGACGACGATTCTGGCCTAGCGTCGCGCGTGTTGACTTCATTTGGAGAGTGAAAAATATGTTTGAAATATACGGCTTCGGTATCTTGCACAAAAAGCGAAAATATTAACACAATACAGCGCGAATCGTACGCCAAAAGAAATATCTGACGACCATATGGGGCCAGGATGTGCGAGGATCGAGGAAATGCCTGTTGTAGACTTATAACACCACTTTAGCCAAACACCACTTTGAAAATCCTAAAATAAGAACCAGCTTTGTTGCGAGTTACTATTATAAGTATATAAATCACTTAGCCTGATGTGAATGTAATTGATAACATTAAGAACACATGTGCCGTTTGAGCGAAATCGGGATCGCGCGCCAATCAACTGATGTAGCTTAACTGTGCGTGAACATAAGCAGCGATGTTGTGAGTCTAAAGTCTGACTCCACTGATTCATTTGTTTGTTCAAATCCCAGAGAGCTCCCCGGCAGCAGAGAACGAGCCAAGTCTGCAGTGATTATGAGGATTTTACTGAAACGTCCAGTAAAAATCAGGGGTGTTATCGTGCAGGTTAACCCGGCAAGAATGCAGAATGAACAAGATGCTAATTTGTAGGCGCCGAATATTTTAAATTCAGTTGTTTAGGGACAGTATGTTCGTCTTAGATTTTAAAGGACCCATGTTACGTTATTTTCTGATCGATAATCATGATATATATTGATGTTTCCTCAAAAAAATGATACATATTTACAGAAATTAACGGAGCTCAGCTAAAGCAAAAGCAACCGAAATGAAGAAACTAAGGAAAAACTCACGTGTACACAGTGTACTACAATGATTCTCGTGAAATACTGACTTGCCCTGCTTATATACTCAACCCAGAAGCACCTCCCCCAGGTAAATACCATGTACTTCACAGGTGCGATCGGTACAACTTCAGCAGGTTCTCATCATACACTGCGGACTTATGAGAGTCTAAATCCCTTTAACTCAAAAAGTGTTTAAAATAAAACTATAAACACTTAAACATTGAAACAAATACGCAACAAATACGCAAAGACATTGAAACAAAACAAAAAGAATTTACCCAGGTCTCCGCTTCACATGGTCCAGCCCACGACCACACCCAAGGCTTTAAAAATGGCCGACATAGGACACGCCCCCTCTGTGTCTGGCCCATGTGGAGATTCAGGAAAGAGTAGACGCAAATTATCAAATGTTTAAATAAACTAAATTATGATGATATTAAAACTCCTCATCACAAACAGACCTGGAGTTATGTTTTGTTTCATTTACACACGTTTAACACACAAAACGTGCATATTTACGCTGCGTTCTTTGCTCAAACTGCAAAAATAAAACGCTCTGTCCCACCTTGTGATGTCATGAGGTGATACAGGAAGTGCTCCACTGTGTTTTTAAACGACACACACCTTCACTAGAATCATTTGGATGATTTCAGCCCCTGGAATTGCCCATTTCTGCTGAACAAAAAGCAGAGAAAAGTAGAGATGCAAACTTGAAAACCACCACTTCATGACATCACAAGGTGGAACGGAGCATTTTGAGCTTTGGAGATGTAGACAAACATGTGTGAATGAAACAAAACACAACTCCAGGTCTGTTTCTGAGGCCGTAACAGCAGTAGAACATGACTTAAAGCTCACCAGAGTCCATTTTGCGTGATATAGGACCTTTAAATTAAATAAACGTGCTCCATCTGTGTCTCCTGATTTGGTCTAGACACGGTCAAATCAAATAGAGCTTTTACTGATAACAATGAGATAAAGGATTTGTTCTGGATTAAAATTCACCAGCCACGAGGACCTCAACCTCAAACACAGATGTAGAAATATATTTAGAGAAGCAAAGTCATAAATAATAATAAATAATGGTGGGCGTTTTGGGGCTTCTTTTGGGGGGTTGCAGGCTCCCAGGCCTCGTAACCCCGAGTCTGAGGGATAAAAAAGAACAGATTTGAAGAGGAACGGAGGGAGGAGCACGGACATGAAGAGCTATGTGTGTGAGCTGAAGGCTGAAATAGTGCTGGTGCTCATCCCGAACTTAAGAAAACCAACTTATCTGCGCAAAACGTGGACGTGATGGCCAAATTGTTCATGTTATAACTTGTTTTTTTTGGTTTTTAAGACAATTATCCAATCAGAACGCAGAGTATCTCACTTTAGCTGCGAGTTTTAATGTGAAATCCAGTTGGTTTAAACCTAAAATGATTCTTTCTGCAGCTCAGTGAGTGAATTCTGGAGTTTCTGAGCTTTCACATGAGGCCTTCCAATGAGAAAAACGTATATATGTCCTGTGTTTGCCGTACCTTTTGTAAAAGAAAAAAAAAAAAAAGAAACCCATCGACAGGATTTAGCAATGTTTTATTTATTTAATCAAGCTCCTTCAGGCATATTCACAGTCCTGACTTCATACCATATGTGTGCCATAGAAAAACAACGCCTTTATGACAGCGCGGGGATTTATCACTGTCACTGTTTTTGTTTAGTTGTTCCGTCGATTCGGTCATAAGTGTAAATTATATGACATCTGTTGGACGTATAAACCTGATCGTGATGACTTACTTTTACCACAAAACAAGCGAAAGAACTCCACACGGCTCGTAAAAGTGTTAAAAGGTGAATACGCGTGATATTCTGTGTGTTTATTAGCTGTAACGTTTTGATACTCCTGATCATTTCAAGCAAAGCGCAAAAAGCAGATCTCGGGGTTTTGCCATCGCTAAGTTGCGCAGTTTGTTTTAACACAGTTGCGAATAAAGTTTACGCCATTGACTGTGTAAAGAAGTGGACGAAGTGTGACGTCGCCCATAGCGTTTAGCTCATCGATGCTAGCAGTTATAGCGGCGAATTTGGAGCCGAGTTCGAGTTATTTGGATTTCCGATTTCTGCGAGTATCGTAGCAACCAAAGAGCCAATCCGGAGCGAGACTGCTGAAGGTAACGCACCGCTGGTTTAGCTCAGAGTGGACGCTTAGCAACGCTGTCAATCAAACCTGTTGCTAACGTTCCCAGGAGTGACCTTGGGGAAAGAAGGCGCCTGATTTGTCTGTTATTAATGTTCATATCTTGATTTATAGACAAAATAGCGAAATAAAAACACCAGGATCATGTAGAGCGGGTAAATACGAACATTTAAAGACCAAAATGACGAGAGAGAGGGGCCACAGCTTTTCAATAGAACGTGAATTGGAGCCAGAGTCGATGGAACGGTGTGGCTAGCAGGTTAGCTATGTCCATTTATATATCCAGTCTATGGTTTACTTTATTTAAATTGTGTTATCTTAAGTAAGTAACGTAAAGTAAGCAATGCGTTAATACTTTTCTTTACCTGCAGAAACCATGACGATAATGGAGTTTGACTTAAAGAATCTGTTTTATTCTCCTCTTCAGATTTATCCCTGGGCCTTGGGAGCCCTGCAGTAAATCCTGTGGAGCGGGCGTACAGCACCGCACCGTCAAATGCCAAGTGCTGCTGTCTTTTTCCCAAACTGTGGCCGACCTGCCCGACGATGAGTGCGAGGGGGACAAACCGGCCGAGACTCAGCCCTGCTACAGGACCCCCTGCTCCGGAGCCGAGGAGCAGCCGGAGGACGACACAGAAAAGGCGTTTGAGAAGGAAGAACTGCACGACTGGGAGTATGAAGGATTCACCCAGTGTTCAGAGAGCTGTGGGAGAGGTAGGACGATCAGTGTGTTAAGCCTTTAGTCCTTTAGTTAATTTTAAAGGTCTTGGATTACGCAAAATTGACTCTTTTGAGCTTTACGCCATGTTATAAAGTTGTTACCTTTTCAAAAAACAACACACAACTCTAGGTGTGTTTGTGATGAGGAAACAACATTGGAACGTGCATCAGAAACTTGCATAAATCAGGCACTTTAAGGATTTATCAAAGGAGAAGGCCTGGAGTGAGCTTGCTGAGTTGGGAGTGAATTTTTGTATCTGCCTTTGCACGTATAAATACCTGTATCCTAGTCTTGTGAGCACAGTTTTGGTCAGATACATTGAGAAAGTTTTGAGAGCTTTGCCCTTTTTAGCCAATTAATCAATCGCCAGGGCACGTCTGTAGTCCATAAGAAGAAAAATGTGTTAGTCGGTGTATGTGCTGTAAAGGAGAAGCTGAGGACGAACCAGAATCATAATATGTTCTCTTTGTAAAGCATCTGAAATAGCAAATGGTATTTTTTTCTATCTTCAAGACATTCAAAGCACTTTACGTCAAGGAACCGCTCACCCACTCATGCACCAGTGTACGCAGACACTGGGGGTGAGGTGGGTTATGTGTCTTGCCCAAGGACACAACCACAGCGTTCATTTGTGGGAGCTGGAATCTGAAAACTCTACCAGTCTGTTTCTGTCAAGAGAGCGGGACTTAAAACATCAGACTTCAGATTTGTAGACGAACACACTACTAACTGAGCCACTGCCACCCCTTGAGCCACCGTCACCCCATGAGCCACCATCACCTCATGAGCCACCATCACCTCATGAGCCACCATCACCTCATGAGCCACCGTCACCTCATGAGCCACCGTCACCTCATGAGCCACTGTCACCCATTGAGCCACTGCCGCCGCACCTTGAGCCACTGTCACTTTCTTAGAGTGTCCAAAATTGCCCTTAAAAGTGTTTTTGCCTTAACTGGCTCTGCCCACTTTCGCCTCTAAACGCTCCAAATCGCACTTTCTTTGAGGCAGCTCTTCCGGGTTAAGAGGGAATCCCATTCTTTTCCATTACGAATCCGGGAAAACCTGATCTAAAGTTGTGTTGATTTGTGTAAAACGTCCTTCACTTTCATGCGACCGACAAGTCAACACCTCACGATTCTCTGGAGACTTTAAAACATCTCTGTCGTCCCAATCGAACTTATTTGCTGTCGAAATCAGCAGCTCTATAGAAAATAAGGAATGCTGATGTATTTTTATTATTATTTTCACTACATTACTACACCTGCCACTACTATTGATGCTACTAAACCTCTCTACTACAACTACTACTTCTACTACTCCCTCCGTCGTCCAGATATGACCCGTAGCAATTCCGAAACCTCTTCACTCTTAATCTTTTACCCAGTTGACAGGAATAGAGTCGCCAGAAGAGAATATTCTGGATGAGCAGGGCCGTCAACTGAATTCTGGGGGCCTCTCACAAGTGAACACCTCACGTTTCTCTAGAGGCTTTAAAATGTCTCTGTCGTCAAAATCTGCCGTCAAAATCGCCAGCTCCGTACAAAATAATACAACCTGAACGACGACCGACGGCAACTTTCAGAGTAAGATGAGCCAGGTTGATTTATTTTTACGTCAATCAGCCTCTATTTTAAACCTCTACTACTGATGCTACTAAATTCTGCGAAGTACAACTACTTTTGAATACTTCTTATATCCGTGTAATCCAAATGTGATCCGTAGCAGTTCCGAAACCTCTCCATTTTTTTAAACTTTTGTCCATTTAACAGGAATCGATTGTTTCTTTTCCTCTAACTTCTGCTACAACTTAAACATCTCGTCCGACCCGTGGAGCGGTTCTCTGTTTGCGGTCAGGTCCTATTTTCCACTGGAGCGTTACGAGGAGCCTCACAGCTTATGTAGAAAATGCCTATGTCAACTTTGGCTTCGTAAAACGGCAGCACATTTGAATATTATTAGGTGATAATGGTGCTAGTACAAACCTTACCGCTATAACTTCACCCACTTTGTTGCGAACCCAGCGCCAAAGACCCAGACAGTCGGCTTAAACACTCTGCCATATTTACTTAAGGTTCGCTTTGATCTCCGCGGGCTTGTGCGTCTGCTTTGTGTGTCTCGAGCTAACTTAATTTCTCCACATGGGCGTAGGCTTTTGTCAGCGCTTCGCCCAAACTCAACAAACTCGCAAATGGCGGGATGATCGCACAGGGGTCAGATTTCGGGGCATAACTCCTGGACCATCACACGGTTTTTACTGTTGCCGTTGTCGTCCGCGAATTTGGGAACAACGGAAGTAATTGATGTAAAAGTCTGAGGTCACGTTTAAACGCATCTCTGTCTGTGCTGGTTTCTGTTCAACAAAGCGGGAAAAAATTGGAAATCGATAGATAAATAAAAATAAACATAAACTGCAATGGAAAACAGACGACGCTAACAGATGGCGTAATAGTAGCAAGAAACTTTACAAAGCCAGATGTTGATATTTAGAGGTAATAGTGTAATTTCTGAGGGTTTAGCTGAATAAAACAGGGCAAAAACTATCAGAACTAGTAAGTATCTCTTTGATCTGACCATGTATCTGAACAAAACTGCATTCAGTCAAGAATTCGTGCAAAAATATATAGAAAATATTGAAAAAAAAGCAAATTAAAGAGCGTATATCAAACAAAATTGACTCTTGTGGCTCTTATCCTATGTTTTAATGCTGTTACCTCATTAAAAACAGACCTGAAGTGTTGTTTTTGTTTCTTTAACCCTGCGTCATTAGCTCAAAATGCTCTGTTCCACCTCGTGATGTCACACAGTGGTAGTTTTCAACATCCAACAATTAACAGCTCCTTTTAAGATCAGCGTTTTCTCTTTTTCTCGCTAATATCGTGCGGTTTGGAGCCTAAATTGTGAGATTAAGTGGTGACATGTGTTCCTTTAAATTTAGAAAAGTAACTGTACTCTGATACCGTGAAATGAAAAAGTAACTATACTGGAATAGTTACTCAAAGTTACTCTTCAATTACTTCCCAACACTGTTTCTATGCTATGAATATTTTACTTTTTTTTACTGTTTACTTATATATAACTTATTATAATACACTTTTTTGTTGTGTTTGTTTAGTGTCACGATTATCACGGCCAAAATAATTGCGATTAACGATTATATCACAGTAATTCTTAAAGCTGCAGACAGTTTAAAACGTTATAGATATGAATAATTTGGATTTTAATCTTATAACTAATAAATTCCGTGTTTAAAGAAATTGTTATAGTATGTACTTTGGATCTAGCGGAGAATTTTCTGGATGAACAGGGCCGTCAATGTAAATTTGGGGACCCCGGGGCAAGAAATCTCACATGGGCCCCCCCTAATACTAATTAATCGAAAGAGAGTCCAATTTTGGGCCCCTAAACCCCGGGACATCCCCTCTGTCGACTCCCCTGTGGATAAGTAGTTTTTTCCTGCACATTCTGGTGTTTATCTTTGTTGCCGATTATCACGATTATATAAAATGTCCCAGAAACGATTCTTGTCAACCATTTGTATCACGATAAACGATATTTTTAATTGCAGGTGTACAAGAGGCTGTTGTGATCTGCCTGAACAAACAAACCCGAGAAGCGGCCGATCAGAGCCAGTGCGACAGCTCCAGACGACCGCCCCAGCTCCTCCAGGACTGCAACACCCAACCCTGCCCACCCAGGTAGAACAAATACACACACACCCCATTATAAAACCATTATCTGAAATGTTAGGAAAATAATTTGAAAATAATTATAATTAGCTAAAACGTAATGAAGATTGTTTTAGAAAAGGGTTTGGCTGCATTTATTAAGGAAATATTTGTATAACTGGAGGAACAGGATTGACTGCAGTAAGTGAGCTGTGGTTCGTTTAATACGGCTCAGCCAAGCATAAAAACTATTTAAAACTGTTATTTTTTTTATTTTAAAGGTGCTAAATTACACAAAATTGAGTCTTGTGAGGGTTAAGCGTGTTATAATGCTGTTATGTCATCAAAAACAGACCTGGAGTTGTGTTTTGTTTCATTCACACAAAAATAAATCAATAAATAAACATGGTCCATGACAAATAAGAAAGAAAGAAATTACAAAATAAAAATTTAATAAAAATAAATAAATGAGTAAATACATTAATAATAATAATAATAATAATAATAATAATAATAATAATAATAATAATAATAATAATAATAATAATAATAATAATGGATTTAATTCAGATGTAGAAATAAAGCATATAATTTTATATTTTTAAATGTCCTCTTACAAGAAATTGACTCTTTTGAACTTTAAGTCATGTTTTAATGCTGTTACCTTCTCAAAAACAGACCTGGAGTTGTGTTTTGTTTCATTCGCAAATGCTTCGTTCCACCTTGTGATGTCATGAAGTGGTAGTTTTTAAGTCAACCGCTGCCTTTCTCAGCCTAAATCTGCAGCGTTTGTGTGTTAAACATGTGCGAATGAAACAAAAAACACAAGTCCAGGTCTGTTTGTGATGAGGAAACGACATTAGAACAGATCAGAAAACAGCAGAATATGGTCCGTTTTACTGTCGTCTGTCTGGAAGGATTAGAACCACGAATTCAGAACATCTTTGTGTCAAACTATTACAAACGCCAGTATAGACGCCATCGGGCTCATACTGATCCTGAGCCGTAGTGACAGAGATGGACGGTTGTATTGTTGAGAGGAGGAAGTGAAGTCGGCTGGACACGGCGTGGAGCCTGGATATAATCACGACGGATCAACTGTAAGACGACGGCTCATGAGAATCAGAGACTGTGTTAGGACGAACGTTAGGTGTAGTAAGAAGTACTGTAGTAGTAGATAGAAGGAGGGGATGAAGTACTCAGTTTTGTTACTTAAGTAAAAGGTACAGAGGTAAGAAGCTACTCAAGTAAACACGTTAAAGTTCCTGTTTGTTCCTAGGTAAAAGTGCAGATACAGAGGTAAAAAAAATACTCAAGTAAAAGTATCATGTGAAAAAAATCTGCTTAAGTAAAAGTATTAAAGTACCTGTTTGTTACTTAAGTAAAAGTACAGATACAGAGGTAAAAAGTTACTCAAGTAAAAGTGTCACATGAAAAATCTACTTAAGTAAAAGTATTAAAGTACCTGTTTCTTTCTAAGTAAAAGTACAGATACAGAGATAAAAAGTTACCTAAGTAAAAGTGTCACGTGAAAAAATCTACTTCAGTATTAAAGTACCTGTTTGTTACTTAAGTAAAAGTACAGATAAATATGTAAAAAGTTACTTAAGTAAAAGTATCACAGGAAAAAAATCTACTTAAGTAAAAGTATTCAAGTGCCGGGTTGTTCCTAAGTAAAAGTACAGATACAGAGGTAAAAAGTTACTCAAATAAAAGTATCACGTGAAAAAATCTACTTAAGTAAAAGTATTAAAGTACCTGTTTGTTACTTAAGTACAAGTCCAGATACAAAAAAGTTACTCCAGTAAAAGTATCACGTGAAAAAAATCTACTCAAGTAAAAGTATTTGAGTACTTGTTTGTTACTTAAGTAAAAGTACAGATACGGAGGTAAAAAGTTACTCAAGTAAAAGTGTCACGTGAAAAACCTACTTGAGTAAGTATTAAAGTACCTGTTTAAAATGTACTTTAAGACTAAAAAGTAAAAGTATTTCAAGTGCAAATGTAGTGATATTGATTCAAAGTGACACATATTTTGGTCACGGTAACAATTCCAATCAATTTCTACATTTTTCTTATGAATTTTGTGTTTTTCTTGTTTTGCTCAAAGCCGAAGCTTGAAATCGAAAACTTTAGTCTGGATGTTTCCACGAACATGGTAAAAATAACCCCTCAAATCAGATGAAAAGTACTTTTAACTTTTCAGTCCTGTTCAGAAACGTAGTGGAGTAGAAAGTACAGATACTGCTCTCAAATGTAGTGAAGTAAAAGTAAAAAGTATCCACTGTAAAATGTGCTTAAGTTGAATTTTTTAGTATCTGTACTTCACTTATATGCAGTATTTCGTTACTTTCCACCACTGCAAACAAAATTAAATAGTTTATTGAAGCAAAGACAAAAAAGTGGTTCAAGTTTACTCTTTTTAAGTTATATTTTTGTCGTTTAAATACTGATTATTTTATATATAGTACAAATATAAGACCGAGAAAGTGCAAACTACCTTCATAATCATAAAAAAACTTAAAATATGACTTAAAAAAGAGCAGACAAAGAAACATATAGAGCTCCAAATATATTTAACCACATTTATCACACCACACTGACACACAGATAGACTTTTCTTATGAGCAGTAATGCATTTTAAGAGAAAGGTCAGAGTTCGTCCTCAGGGAGCGGTATTTTCCATTAAACTAGGGCCATATGTTTAATAGGAGCGACTCACAGAGAGATATAGTGCTCACGCTCACATTGGTCCCCAGTGGTCAGGCGGAGTAATGCATTAACACGCCCCTCTGGGAACCATATTTTTATTTTCAGACCAAAGACTGATTGTATAAAAAGCATTTGGTTATTAGTGATATAAATTCACTGTAGCGCTGCGTTTTTTTACTGTCATAAAAATAGTGAAGTGATTTGGACTAAGATGGAGGACATTTTTTAAAATCTCAAGTACAACAATTCACCAAATTTTGAGAAATCATAAAAAAATGTGTCAGAAATTTGGCGACCGTCTGTACTCTCTGAAATTCCTTTGATTTATTCAGAAAGTTCAAATATGTTCTTTATTTTTTTACTACCCGATTAAAGTGAAAGTTTGTTTAAAGGGCCCATGTTACGCTATTTTCTGATCTACTGTATGTTATAATGTTGTTTCCTGGTCACAAACAGACCTGGAGTTCTTTTCTCAAACGGAAAACACTCTGTTCCACCTTGTGATGTCATCATGTGGTAATACAGGAAGTGCTCCACTGTGTTTTTAAACTCCACACACCTTTTGTAATAATTATTTGGAAGAGTTCAGCCCTGGAATTGTCAATCTCTACTGGAAAAAAAGATAAAAGGTAACTGTTAACATGAAAACTACCACTTTATGACATCACAAGGTGGAACAGAGCATTTTGAGCTTTGTAGATTTAGACAGACTAATAAAAAAGGATTACTCAAACATGTGTGAATGACTTAAAGTTCGGAAGAGTCAATTTTGCTTAAGATATGCCATTTAAAAATATATAATTATGGTCTTAATTTCTACATCTGAATTGTAACAGTAAATCCATTATTATTATTATTATTATTATTATTATTATTATTATTATTATTATTATTATTATTATTATTATTATTATTATTATTATTATTATTATTATTATTTTGTATTTTTTTTTCTTTCTTTCTTTGTCAGGGATCATGTTTATTTATTTATTTATTTTATTATTTTTTATTTTGTAATGTATTTTTTTCTTTCTTTCTTTGTCAGGGATCATGTTTATTTATTTATTTATTTATTTTATTATTTTTTATTTTGTAATTTATTTTTTTCTTTCTTTCTTTGTCAGGGATCATGTATATTTATTTATTTTTTATTTTTATTTATTTATTTATTTCCTGAATGGCATAAACGCAGTAACGAGGGAGCGTCATGATGTGATCTTGTGTAGTTCGGTGCAGGATTTCGCGGTAGGCCACACGTTTCAGGTTAACACCGTGTGCTCCTGTCAGTGCTGCCCGCTCACACTCAGAGTCCGGCCATTCGCTCTCAGCTGTTTTTTCAAGCTTTCAATCTTGTTTTCAGGCACAACAAACGCTGTACTGGACGTGTTTCCTTTGGCCCGTGCTCCCTCCCACAGGCCTCCTCACCCTCCCATATTAAGCTGCTCTGCTTGGATACTGTTCCCCCCGAAAGAGAAACAACCATAGGATTTGGCTTTGAGTCGTAACGGTCCAGAAACAAGCCCCATTCCCAATTCTCCCCAGTCCTGTCCCCCAGAGTAAATATGGATAGCTCTAAAATATGACCTAATCTGTCAAGCCTAAAGTGCAGTTCCTACCACAGCGGTCGCAGCTCGATACAGTGAGCTAAAGTTGTGCATGAGCCATATTAGTTTCAGGATGGAACAGAAAACGTATCTTATTAATCCCTGTGTGAAACGGCTTGGACATCAGTGTGGAGAGCGAGCCACACAGGTCAGTGGAAGAAACATTAGGTTAAAAAGTCTGCCCCTGGGATTTCTCCAATATCACAGTGTGCAGGAGGAGCCGAGCCGCATGAATCAGCCCCTCTCAGAATCTGTTTTTATGAATTTACACGTTCGAGAGTGTGCTCTGGGGGTTATTGAAAAAACATAACTGCCCCTGACTACATTTCTTTATGTTGAGCATAACAGGCCTGAAATAAAGGTACACAAAGTGTAAGAGCTGTGACTAATCAGAGGGAGGAGGATGAGCTTTGAAGCAGAACTCACAAAACTAAACCATGTGTGCAGTGTGGACAAGAGGCAGACGGTGCTTATCACACACATTGTGTTTGCTACGGTTTGGCAGTAAACCCTGTGTTCACAGGTGGAGCACTGGTGGGTGGAGCTCCTGCTCTGCTACATGTGGCGTGGGTCTAATGACGCGCTCCGTGGCCTGCACTCGCCGGCCCTTTCGGGGCAGTAACCACACAGAGGTGCTGAAGGCCGAGGACTGTCCGAGCCCCAAGCCCAGCCCCGTCCAAGCGTGCAACCGCTTCGACTGCCCTCCCATGTGGGACCCACGTGACTGGGGCAAGGTGAGGCCAGTAAACATCTGATCATAAGTGATGCTTTTATCAGGGTCTGTTGATATAATCCAGGTGATCCCTCTAAAGGAAATGGCACCTCTGTATTTGTGTTGCTTCAGTGCTCGAGGAGCTGTGGTGGAGGAGTTCAGAGGAGGCAGGTCCTGTGCAAACAGCGTTTGGCAGATGGCAGCATTTTAGACCTGCCCAACACATTCTGCCCCTCAAAGAGCCCAGTGACCCAACAGACCTGTGCCCGGCAGGACTGCCCCGCTATGTGGGTCACCACCGAGTGGTCCCAGGTACAGGACTCAGATATGATACGCAGGGTTTATTGACACATTGCACATTTTAAGAGTTTAAACGCTATAGTCTGAATGATTCTCTTGTGTCTCAGTGTTCAGTGACCTGTGGCACTGGGGTCCAGAGGCTCCAGGCCGTGTGCCGGAAACAAGGAGAAGACGGTCGATATCGCACCATTCATCCCACAAACTGTTCTCAGATCGCCCATCCCAACAGCGTCAGGCCGTGCTCCCTCAGCCTCTGTGACAGTGAGCTTTTTATTTTGTGTTATATTAAAGAATAAGAGTTTGAATCATCTTAAACCACTATGTTGTTTTACAGATTCAATCAAACCAGGTCCAACCAGTCAACCCCCAAAGAAAGTTTACATCCAGTTGCAAAAGGGCAAAAAGCTGCAGGTGCTGGTTGGGGGCTACGCTTACCTCCTCCCCTGGACCCCCGTGGTCCTTCGCTGCCCCAGTCGACGCTTCCGTAAAGGACACATCCAGTGGTTAAAGGACGGTAAACCTTTATTCAGCCTCTCTCACCTCTCCATCACGTCTCTGGGGTATGTGAAGATTTACCATTTACTTCCGTCCGATGCCGGCGTTTATACCTGCCTCGACGGCCAAACCCGAGAACATTTAGTCCTGAAGATAATTGGGAGCAAGCAGAAACTGTCGTTGTCCGAAGCTGCGATCTCGAGGCTTAATGGCCCTCAAAAACCGGGCCAAGCGGAGCTGCCTACTTCCTTATTAAACCACTATGACAACATCGTGGAGCGTTTGATCGAGCTCAAAGGATCTGTCCAGGATGTAACAGATTTTGATAAGCTTCATTTGAGTGAAAAGAACAGATCGACCTTGGAAAACGAAGGAGGACGATTAGAACACTCCGGACCGGTTGTGCTCATTGCCGATAGCCACAAGCTAAATGAGATAATGCACAGTCCGTCTGGGGAAGAACAGCTAGCCCACCTGCTTAATGACCTAACCAAGACACACAGTGAAAGCAATGAGTCAACCCTGCATCCGGGAACAGCAACTCAAAAACCTCTCTATTATAATACCAAAGTGCACACGCCAAGGCCAAGACGACCCGTGATCATTCAGCAGCCACGCAGAATGGGAACAGCGCCATCTTCCTCTGAGAGAGCAGTGCACGTGGGGCTGCCAGTGCTGCTGCAAAAACCAGTAGCGAGTTTGGAGTTGAAATGTAATACTTTAGGGAGTCCACCGCCAATCATAAAGTGGAGTAAGAATGGAAAAGCACTGAGTTACAATAGCAGGTAAGGATATTAGTGTTCTGTGTGTCTATATTACAACAAAACTGACTCTTGTGAGCTTTAAGTTGTGTTATAATGTTGTTACGTCGTCAAAAACAGACCTGGAGTTGTGTTTTTGTTTCATTCGCACATGTTTAACTCACAAATCCTGCATATTTAGGCTGCGTTCTTATCTCAAACTGAAAAAACAAACGCTCTGTTCCACCTTGTGATGTCATCTGGTAATACAGGAAGTGCTCCGCTGTGTTTTTAAACTCCACACATCTTCGCTAGAATCATTTACTACCTTTTAACTTTCACCTTTAGTTCGGTAGAGATTAGCAATTCCAGGGCTGAAATTGTTTAAATGATTCTAGAAATGAAAGCGTGTGGAGTTTAAAAACAAGACACTTCCTGTATTACCACATGATGACATCACAAGGTGGAACAGAGCGTTTTCAGTTTGAGACAAGAACTCAGCCTAGATATGAAGGATTTGTGTGTTAAACATGTGTGAATGAAACAAAAAAACACAACTCCAGGTCTGTTTGTGATGAGGAAACACGGGATCTTTAAACATATTTTCGTTAAATTGCAAACAAAAATGACAAACCTCACTTTACTTTTGTATATTTGTGTTTTCGATTGCCAATAAAAATAAAAATATTAAGTTATGATCCAATAACGCTTCGCTGTTACCTGTAGAATGTAAACACTTTTTAAAAATCAGTTTTGCAGTTGAAGAGAAGTGATCTCTCAAGAGAAAATAATAATTCATAATAATAATAGAAACGCAAATTATTATTATTTTATTTATTTCTATTAATTATTGAACCGTGTTTTTGTTTCGACAGAGTAATCGCGTTGCCCAGCGGTTCACTAAAGATTCTCTTCCCAAACAAACACGACGAAGGCCTTTACACCTGCACCGCAAGGAACCGTTTTGGGACCGCTAAACTTTCATCGTGGCTGCAAGTAAACGGTAAGGATTACTCAGACACGAGACGCCATTTTGAGTTTGTACTCGGTTACGTATTCGCAGTATCTGTTGTAGCGCTTTTAAGGATTCTTTTAAGTACTTCTGGGAAACGGTAAAACACACAAAGTTAAGATTCCGCAGTCCGTGTCGGGTCACCTCTCCGCCGTCTCCCATCAAAACACAATTTATTCAATGCTTCTGCGCATCCTCCCCACATATGACAACAATTATAGGGGCAAGTTTCAAAATAAAATAGCATAGCGTGCAGACAACAGGGTGTGTACTTCTGAATAATCAGTGTTGAGTTTTTCAATATCCCTTCATTTATCATTGTAAAGTAAATCCAATGCAACCTCCTTAATAACGTCTTTTGGCTTTTTGTCTCACTTTCATGTCTTGCAGTTGGAAAAGGAAGAAACTGTGCCCAAGGTCAATGTTTGGAGCGGAGTAACAGCAGTCAAATGTGCACTGGTCCGACCTGCTCTTTCAGGTACTATATACGTCAACAGGTCTATATCATGAACCCCTACAGGAGGAATTAAAGTACTACACTTTAAAAGTCCTATGATACGGAAAATTGACTCTTGTGAGGTTTCAGCCGTGTTATAATGTTGTCACGTCATCAAAAACAGACCTGGAGTTGTGTTTGGTTTCATTCATGCACGTTTGAGTAACACTTTATTACATTATCACTCCCTCTCCAAAGCTCAAAAGGCTCTGTTCCACCTTGTGATGTCATGAAGTGGTAGTTTTCAAGTTAACAGCTCCTTTTACCTTTTAGTTCAGTAGAGAAAAGTGGCAATTCCGGCGCTGAAATGATCCAAATGATTCTAGAAATGAAGGTGTATGGAGTTTAAAAACACAGTGGAGCACTTCCTGTGTTACCACATGATGACATCACAAGGTGGAACGGAGTGTTTTCAGTTTGAGAGAAGAACTCAGCTTAAAAAGGCAGGGTTTGTCCGTTAAACGTGTGTGAATGAAACAAAAAAAACACAACTCCAGGTCTGTTTGTGACGAGGAAACAACAGTAAATCGTTGTCGTATGGGTCTTTTAAGCAGCGACACTGAAGTCTACTTATAACACAATTATCCATCCATCCATTTTCTTGTGTTTATCCGGGGCTGGTCGCGGGGGGCAGCAGTCTAAGCAGGGACTCCCAGACTTCCCTCACCCCAGACACATCCTCCAGCTCCTCCGGTGGGACCCCAAAGCGTTCCCAGGCCAGCAGAGAGACATAGTCCCTCCAGCGTGTCCTGAGTCTCCTCTCAACGTGGACGAGCAGCGACTCTACTCCGAGCTCCTCCCGTGTGACTGAGCTCCTCACTCTGTCTCTAAGGGAGCACAGAGCCACCCTGCGGAGGAGACTCATTTGGGACGCTTGTATACGTCATCTTGTCCTTTTGGTCGTTACCCAGAGCTCATGACCATAGATGAGGGCAGAAACGTGGACTGACCTGTTAATCGAGAGCTTTGTCTTTAAGCTCAGCTCCACCTTTACCACCACAGACCGATACAGCGACCGCATCTCTACAGACGCCGCACCGATCCAACTGTCAACCTCACGCTCCATCCTCCCCTCACTCCCACACTTTAACACAATTAAACGTACAGTAATATAAGGATTTGTTCTTTTACCGCCCCCTTGTGGCAGGAGGCATGAAAAACACACATTTGCAAACCTATATTAATCAGTGTCGTCGTTTCAGGTGGCAGGTGGAGCCGTGGACCCAGTGCTCGGCCGTTTGCGGAGGCGGGTCCCAGCGCAGGAGGGTGCGATGTGTGACGGGTGTGGCGGGCGCGACGGGGGCAGACAACCGGGACAAAGAAGTGGGGAGCCATCACTGCTCAGGACGCAGCCCCTCCAACACACGACTGTGCAACGTGCTGCCCTGCGTCCGATGGGCCACGACGCCTTGGGGCCAGGTAAAGAAAAAAGTTGAAGATAAAAATGAATCAAGATGTGAGAAATAATCTGTAGAAATAATTTGAAACGAGCTGCCCTTAACACACGAGTGAATCTGTTGGATGACTAAGTGTTTTATTTTATTTTTGCAGTGCCACGGTCAGTGCGTAGGTTCAGGTTTGGCCACACAACATCGTCACGTTTACTGCCAGGACACGAACGGGACCAAAGTGTCCTACAGGCTGTGCAGCGGACTCCAGAGGTAAACGACTAAACTTTTACCTGTGAAAACCCGTAACTCATTTGGTGTCGCTAGAACAGGGTTAATGTGCAAAGGTAACAGTCGTTTATTTAAAGATGTGCAGGAGATGGGTCTGATTTTGTTCAATTTCTTTTTATTTCTACATTGAGAGCACTCAGACTTTCACTTTGATTGGCGCCTTGTGCAAATACAAAGCGATACAAACAGAAATAAGACAAAATTCAACTACATAGGTCCATTTAAAACATTAAAACAGGAGCAGGTGTGAGTGTAAATGTTCATCACCAGATTATTAAAGTGCATTAGTGGCTCCAGTTTCATGTCCAATTTAGGGAAGCAAAATAACCAAAAGCTTTTTTCCCCATTTCAGATCAAGTGCGTCCAGTTTTTAGACGTATAATCATGAAATCTTGTATTAAAGGTTCAGATATTCAGGCAGTTGTTCAGTGCGGTAAATCTGGTTTGATAAAGATTAATGTTACTTTAATCTGTAAATGTTTCACTGTCTCATGTTCTGATTCACTGTTTCACATTTTGATCGATGTGTGAGTGTTTGGGAGTGAGTTCTGTGCTGTTTTATGCTGCATCTTGACCAAATTGTCCTGTCCTGATACAATATTGAATAAACGAATAAATAAATAAATATGAATTCCCCATGTTTTTAAGGCCCATCTCTGTGAGGAACTGCTCCACTGACGCCTGCGCCCTTCAGTGGAGGATAGGCCCGTGGACTCAGTGCACTGCCTCCTGTGGTCGTCATGGTTTCCAGTCTCGTCTGGTCAGCTGCGTGCACCGCCGCACGGGCAAGGCCACGCGAGAACATCACTGCATGTGGAGGCCCCGCCCCTCCAGCTGGCAGAGGTGCAACGTACTGTCCTGTGGCAGAGGTAAAGGAAAAACACTTTTCAGTGAGTTCAGTTATGACGCAAACCAGACTCTTGTGAGCTTCAAGATGTGTTTTGTTTCATTCACACATTTGAGTAACACTTTATTTGTTTGTCTACATCTCCAAAGCTCAAAATGCTCTGTTCCACCTTGTGATGTCATGAAGTGGTAGTTTTCAAGTTAACAGCTACTTTTTACCTTTAGTTCATTAGAAATTGGCAATTCCAGAGCTGAAATGATCCAAATGATTCTAGTGAAGGTGTGTGGAGTTTAAAAACACAGTGGAGCACTTCCTGCATTACCATTTGACATCACAAGGTGGAACAGAGCGTTTTTAGAGAAGAACTCAGCCTAAATCTGCAGAGTTTGTGTGTTAAACATGTGTGAATAAAACAAAACACAACTCCAGGTCTGTTTGTGATGAGCAAACAACATTAGATCAGACATAGATCAGAACATAATATGGACTCTTTAAAATCCATCTTTACAGATTCGATACATCGTTTAGAGAAGTTCAGGACTAAATATAACTTTAGCTTTTTTACAACTTCTGTTAAAAAAGTCCCTTGTTCTTGCATCACGTTAGACGTGTGACTGTTAAAGGGAACATCTTACACTATTTTTAGATCTGTGTTGTAATGTTTCCTCATCACAAACAGACCTGGAGTTGTGTTTTGTTTCATTCACACTTTTTAACACGCAAACCCTGCATATTTTCACTCTGTTTTTAAACTCCACACACCTTCACTAGAATCATTTGGATCATTTTATGCATGGAACTGACAACTGAACTAACAAACTACCACTTCATGACATCACAAGGTGAAACAGAGCGTTTTGAGCTTTGGAGATGTCGACAGATGAATGTGTGAATGAAACAAAACACAACTCCAGATCTGTTTTTGATGTGGAAACAACATTATAACATGGATTAAAGCTCATTTTTGCGTAGTATTATGGAAACTAGTGACTGTTGGTCCATTTGTTCATAGTCAGGAGCTTTTATTATTTGTAAGTATCTGAAATTTCATCGCTTGTGTATTTCCCTCAGCAGGAGAGTGCCTCGACAGCACCAGATACTGCAACAAGGTGCATCAGCTGGAGCTCTGCCCTCTCCCGCAGTTTAAGACCCGCTGCTGTCAGACCTGCAGAAACACCTGAGACCTGGGAACTACACAAACTAGACCGGACTAAGACGAGACGCTCCCCCATAGTGTCACCACAACAGGACCGTGAACACACCGCGACGCCACGGGAAAGGAGCCACGTTCATATCCACATAACGGACTCAGCGGGGTGTGGATTTGGGGTGGACTCGTCGTGAAGGCTTCAATTTTACTCCAAATTTTACAAAATCATCGTCACAGTCATTCGCCAACAGCATTATGAGAAACAGGAACTCGTGGTATGTCCGTCTGAGCCAAAATGAAACTAAAAAGGCGTTTTCTGCACCAGTTTTCCAAAAAGGCGAAAACGTTGAGTTATAGCAGCACCTTACATTCACTGCGCAGTGCAAAAATAATACCAGATGTAAAATATACAAGAAAATATATTGAATTTGATGGGGGACCTCTGTGTTAATCACTAGATATTTGCTTTTATTGCAGCAGGTCCAGATTTAATGGTAACTGTTTTTAATAGATTGGAGGAAAAGCAGCTTAAATTCTCTAAGTAGTAAATGAGAAATAATGTTCACCTGGAAAAGGGCTCATGGCTCATTAAGGCTCGTTTAGCAGTGAACGGTCATTTAAAATTCATTACGATTGCAGTTGTTTTAATGGTTTTGGCCAAACAAAGACTACGTTTGAGTTCAATTGCTTTTGCATGGGTTGCACTAATCTAATATAGAGGAGTTTGGCTGAAGCAAATACATTTCTTCTGCATTTGAGGAAAAAGAGTGAGAGACTTTTTGCACTCAGATCTCCTTTAGGCCTTTTGTTGAAAACAGGGCTTGGGGGAGGTGTTTTAAAACTCTGGTTTGTAAGTAAGTGTTAAGATTTTTATTTTTGTAAGATACGTTTTAGAAAAGCGTTTTAAGAAATGTTTATTTTAACCACTTAGAGGCGTAGTGACGTAATAGTCTTTTGCTGGCAGACGTATTCTTCATTCAAGTACGGAACAATACGATACAGATAAAATACATCATGGTTAAATAGAAATAATACCTGGCAGGCAAATTTTGCACTTTTCTCTTTGAATATGTCTTGGGTGAGTCTTTACATTGACCAGAGCCACAGACGAGGAGGAGGAAGAGGAGGAGGAGGAGGAAAAGGAGGAGGAGGCGACTGGTCCTTTCATCGAGTCAAACGTTTTATGTGAAAAAACATGTTTAAATGTAGATATTATCTTGTTGTTGACTATTTATTTGATTGTTTTCATGTATATAACTGTAAATATCAAATGCCTGAGTATTCATATCCCTGTAGATTATATGGATATTAATGTTATGGGGACCCCTGCTGGTGACATGATGCATTACTCTGTTGATTTGTGGAAAAAGCATTAAATAAAATGAATTACATTCCTATTGTAAATGTGTTGTTTTGCTTATTACTTGACTAACAAGGTAAACAACATCATTAAACTTTGGATTATAGACTGTAAATAGCGTTGGAAAGTAATTTTGTTGTGCATTTTGGTACAGTTACTCTTTTATTTAGTAGTATTCAGAATGTAGTTACTTTACTAAATTAAAATTGGGGGTTTAACGTGTAATTTTTAAAGAAAACACAGCTTTTACATTGTCCACACGTGTAGTTTTTTGTCTCTAATTATAAATAAATCAATTCTTAACAAACAGAGCAACAAAAATAAAGCTGTAAGTTTGTAATTATATGTATTTCTATGTTTTTTACACTATAATATCATGAAAATCAGTGTATCCAGTACTAGTAATGGAATACTTTGCAAAACACTTACATTACAAAACAACTAGAGCAAAGAGAACAGGAAAAACAGGGCAATCCTTACGTCACAAATGAAGTGAGCTGTAGAATTAGAGTAAACACTTCCCCTTTTTTTTTTTTTTTTTAAGTATGTCACCTTCCCTCTTTTACTTTCTACATTTACCACAGACGTACAGAGAGTTGTTGTTGACACAGTGAAGGATGCAGAACAGCAGTGCATCATGGTGGAAGTAGTTGAAGGTTCCTGTTTAAACTCGATCCAGGTTCTGCGCGTTTCTCTCGTGGATGAGCTGGAGGGACGCGTCGAGTCGCTCCTGGAGAATCTCGTGACCCATGGAGTGTTTGGCAGAGACGACAGGGAGCAGGTCTTGTGTCACTTGGGACCTCGAGCCAGAGTTAGACAAGTTCTGGATATTGTTCAGTGCAAAGGAGAAGAAGCTGCCAAAGTATTTCTCTCCATCAACAGCTGCTCTCACCTGGAGCCACAGTCCAGGCCGAGCGGAGGACGGTCTGCAGGTGGGTCCATGGGTTTACTGTGGGTCCATGGGTTTACTGTGGGTCCATGGGTTTACTGTGGGTCCATGGGTTTACTGTGGGTCCATGGGTTTACTGTGGGTCCAGGGGTTTACTGTGGGTCCATGGGTTTACTGTGGGTCCATGGGTTTACTGTGGGTCCAGGGGTTTACTGTGGGTCCATGGGTTTACTGTGGGTCCATGGGTTTACTGTGGGTCCAGGGGTTTACTGTGGGTCCATGGGTTTACTGTGGGTCCATGGGTTTACCGTGGGTCCAGGGGTTTACCGTGGGTCCATGGGTTTACCGTGGGTCCAGGGGTTTACCGTGGGTCCAGGGGTTTACCGTGGGTCCATGGGTTTACTGTGGGTCCAGGGGTTTACTGTGGGTCCAGGGGTTTACTGTGGGTCCATGGGTTTACTGTGGGTCCATGGGTTTACTGTGGGTCCATGGGTTTACTGTGGGTCCAGGGGTTTACTGTGGGTCCAGGGGTTTACTGTGGGTCCATGGGTTTACTGTGGGTCCAGGGGTTTACTGTGTCCTAAAGTTAGGACAGCGTGTTTGGGAGGAAGAAGTACTCACTTTGATTGTTTAAGTAAAAGACCAGACACTGTAGAAAAAAAATAAAAAAATAAAAATAAATAAATAATAATAATAAATAGATAAAAAATAGATAAGTAAGTAAAAATAAATCAGAAAGTAAAAATAAATAAGTAAGTAAAAATAAAATAAATAAATAAGTAAAAATAAATAAATAAGTAAGTAAAAATAAAATAAATAAATAAATAAGTAAAAATAAAATAAATAAGTAAAAATAAATAAGTAAGTAAAAATACAATAAATAAGTAAAAATAAATAAATAAAATAAAATTCATACTCAAGTAAAGGTCAAAGTTTCACTTGAAAGAAATCTACTGGAGTAAAAGTGTTATGCGTTTAAAAATGTACTTTAAGAGAGAAAAAGTAAAAGTACTTCTTGGAAATCTAACAAAGCTTCAAATCTGGTTCAACAGAAACAGTTGAATCCATCTCTTTATTCTAGCTTTTTTTTTCTTTGTATATTTTTGTTTGCTCAAATTATGAACGTGTTAAAAAATAAATCCTCAAACGTTTCTGCAGGTCTCAAAGAAAAATTATAATAATAAATAATAAAAAATTATAAAAATAATAAAAAACCTAAACTATTAACATGTAAGTACCATATCCACTACTGAACTGAAACGACAACATTCAGAATACTTTAAAAAAATGTTATTTATTCAGTGAAAAATAAAACTCTCACTATATTATTGTGAGATATTATTTAGTTTTTCTCATGTTGGCGTCTGTCCTTTATCAGATTCAGTGCCATTTTTAGTTTTGTCCTTCAAATTACATTCATTTCAAAATATAAATCAGACGTTATGTTTGTCTGTGTCGTCCTTCAGTCGTCCAGATCGTTTCCATAGCAACAGAAGATGTAATAAATAAATAAATAAACTGTTCTTGCTCCTGAGGTTTGATGTAGTTTCCCCAAATATGTTTAACTCTTATTTCAATGGATCACTGTTTTGTAATTCTACTTGAGTAATATTATTTTGAAGTAAATTTACTGCTACTTGAGTAGAATTTTGGCAATTTACTTTTGGTTCTAGCACAATTCAGATGTTTACCTAAAAGTTCTAGTCCTATATTGCACAAAATTGACTCTTGTGAGCTTTAAATCACGTTATAATGCTGTTTCCTCCTCAAAAACAGACCTGGAGTTGTGTTTTTGTTTCATTCACACATGTCTGAATAGATTTTAATTCTTTTTGTTGTAATACGATAAGATTTGAGCTGTAGAGAGTTGAATAAATAACTTTTGTGGCTCATTTTGCTGTTTATTTGGTGTATCTCAGAGGGTTGTACAAATACTACACTACAAGTCGTGCAATAAAAAAAAGCACATTATGGACTTTGTGATGGGCCCCTCCCTGCAGTGGGCCCTGGGTAAACAGTCCCCTTCACCCCCCCAGTGTGACCCCCCCAGTGTGACCCCCCTGGCACCTCAGCCCTTTTTATGATACTGTCTATTTAAAAATGGTTTACGGGGATTATCTTGCATTATTGTTATAGTATCAGTGGCATAAATTACTTTCAATATTATCATTTATGCTGATTTTTCTCTTTAGCGAAAGGGAAAATCTATCAACAGAGCAAATCGTTGTAGGAGTGACGCCGTTTCGCTGCTCGTCCAAGCCGCTTCTTCAGTTCTGGTCAGATTACTGCTGGACACTGCCTTATATTTGTCTGAAAGGAGAAGCTAACTACTTTACCTGCTAGTCCTATTGTTTTCTATGTTTGTTTTTTGTTTCGCTTTGGGTCTGAGTAACAGTATGACTAGCTGGGATGCTAATAGGTGTGAAATCACTCATTAGGGGCTTGAATGACTACGTTAAATAGGACTCAGGCACAGTGCACACTTAGGACAGCACAATAGACCCAGCATACAAACAGAAACTATAAATAATATGTGTTTTTTGAGTTTTAGTGCAGTTTGCTCCTCCCTATATAAATAAATAAATAAATAAGTAAATAAATAAATAAATAAATAAATAAATAAATAAATAAATACAATTAAAATAAACATTAAAATAAATAATAATAATAATAATAATAATAATAATAATAATAATAATAATAATAATAATAATAATAATAATAATAATAATAATAATAATAAATAAAATAAACTTCAATTCATACTCAAGTAAAGGTCAAAGTTTCACCTGAAAAAATCTACTTGAGTAAAAGTATTAAAATACGCCTTTAAAAATGTACTTAAAGAGTAAATAGTAAAAGTATTTCACGTAGACTTCTTTGAAATTTAACAAACAACTGAATCCATCTCTTTATTCTAGCATTTTGTTCTTTGTATATTTCACTCTTAAAACGTTTTGTCCAGTTAACACATTTTATTTGTCTTTTGCGATGGATCAGACCTGGACGACATCGATTACACCGACATCTTTAGCGTTAAATCGTGCTTCAAATTTTGTTATCGTGACAGGTCTGATCATAACACAAGTCCGTAAACACCATTAACTAATTTGTGTTTTTCAGAATTCAAAAAAATCCTTCTGAAGCACAAGGATGTCCTCAGACGCAGAAGTGAAACGATGCTGTACTACAACACCCGACACGGAGAGAAGATCTTATTCTCCGAACATTATGTGAGTCTCCTTTTGGTGGACGGGCATCAGAGTTTGGACGTAAAGCGGCACGAGGTCCTCACGTTTGGCCATAAGCGTCTCTCTTTGCAGCACAAGGCGGCTTTTAATAGAAAAATATCTCCAAAAGAACTGTTCACTTCTACTGGGAGTCGATCTGTGAAGAAAGTTTTGGTGACCGGCGTCGCTGGCATCGGAAAAACGATCCTGGTTCAGAAAATGCTGTTTGATTTTGGAAGGGGAAAAGAACACCGAGAGTTTGACTTCATCATCCACATGACCTTCAGAGACCTCAACCTCATCGAGAACCCGACGACCCTTCGGGATTTGATTTTACGCAAAAACAGACACCTGGCGAAAGAACTCGACAATATTTTAGCGAACGATGACAAACTTTTAATGATTTTCGACGGGTTTGATGAGTTCAAACATTACGGAAAATGCGACGTGGATTCTTTTGTGAGCGAACCGGACGAAGACGCTGATGTGGTGGAGATCTTTGGGAGTCTGATGCAAGGAGAACTTCTACCCAATGCGTCGGTGCTGCTAACGAGCCGACCTACTGCCGTTAACTACATCCCAGTTGGATTTATCGATAGATTTGTCCTCATTTCTGGTTTCTCTTTGACCGAAGTCCAAGAATACTTTTCCCGCTACTTCCAAGATGAAACGCTGGCAGACCAAATGTTCGCTATCGTCGCAGCGAATGAGCTAATGCTAACACTATGCTACATACCTGCGTTTTGCTACATCGTGTGCTGCATCCTCAAAGATAACAAAGACCTGTGCGGTGAAGGCCCCAAGACGATGACGGACATTTACGTGCAATATTTAGTCGCCATGCTTCGATCTCACGCCCAAACAAGAGCAGAAACTTTGAAAGACGAAAACACGGCGCAACCGCTGTCTGACGTAGTGCTAAAGCTAGGTCAGTTAGCTTTCCACAAACTTATGGAGCATCAAACTCTTTTCTACAGCAGTGACAGCGACGTAAAGGCGTTAGAAGGATGCGCCCTGGTTAGCGCCTTCCTCGACAAAACTATGTCTCAAGAACCAGGATGTGTGGAGGAAGTTTACTCGTTCGCACACCTCACCGTTCAGGAGTTTTTCGCGGCGATGTATTGCGCCGTGACAGACGAGCCATTCCCGGAAGCTCTGCAAAACGAAACCACAGGCGAAGGCGCGAGCGACGGACACTTGGACCTGTTTAGTCGTTTTCTTTCTGGGGTCTTATCTGAACGTAACGCTAACCTCTTATCGAGACACGTACGCTTGACTTGCAGCAAAGATAAAATGCTAAGCTATCGGGAAGTTCTGATTCGGAATATTACACTGTTGTGCGAGAACGGAGGTAATATTTTGAACAATCTGCACTGTCTTTTGGAGCAACAAGATCCAAATTTTGGGCTTGACCTACAGCCCAAGACATTACGCATAAATGTTAGCGATGAAACACTATCGGAAATGGATTATAATGCCATAAAATACTTCCTGAATCTGACATATGGTGCGATAGAGGAGCTGGATCTGACGGGAACAGGACTATCCTCCGAAGGGCTAACGAGTTTATATCAGCATTTGATCCGATGTGAAAGATTATGGTGAGTAAATCCACGATATAGTTTGGCTTGACTCAAATGATTTTTCTTACTGATGCACTGTGTAACTTACTGGTGGAGGGTCTGCTACCTGCTTGTCTTCATGGAGATATTACCGTTTTGGCAAGTTAATGGTCAGATCTATGAAGAAGCGAGCCTGCACATGGTAAAAATGTGTGTTTTTAGTGTATTTTTGAGCAATAGAACATCTGTAATCGAGCAAACGGATCATCTTCATAGAGACGAGTGAGTAGCGGAGCCTTAGAAGTTACATAATGCACCGTTAAAATTGACTGCAATATCTTTTGAAGGCTCGGAGATAACGCCCTTGATATGGACATGATTAGGATCGTAGCCGGCGTGCTGCGAAAGTCGGACGTCTTAGAACAACTCGGGTAAGGATTCGAGCTGTAAAACGGTAAACAGTCGGGACGAGACACAATTTTCACAAGACAAAACGAGACGTGACATTGGGTCCACGAGACGAGACCAGATTTTGACATTATTTAGAGAAATTAAATTGTGCAGTTCAATATTGGCTTCATCATTTTTTTGGAGCAGGGGCGGCACCAGGGGGGGGGCTTGAGGGGGCCCTAGCCTCCTGTAGAGTGACAATGCCCCCTCCATAGCTCCGCCCAAGATTTTTACCCTGTTTTCATAGCAAATCCAATCTCGACAAAAACGTACAAACAGCAGCCACAAAGTGTTCAAAATGGAACTACAATAAAAACTGAATTCCATATTTTGTTTTATAAATCAGGGGCTAACTACATTTAAACTGGTTTGAAACTGCAGTGACGATTTGCAAACAAAAGCGGGGAGCAAACTTTGAACTAAACATAACTCAAACAACCACTTTGGGCACTGTGGGTATGTGGTTTACGCAGGAAAAATATAATAAAATCAGTGTCCATGTCCAGAGATGCTTGTTTTTGTAGGTTTATTTCCATGTGCGCAGGCAAACAAACACGTTTACATGTTTAAGGCCTGTTTGCTGCCTCTTCTGCCGACTGGTAAAACCCATACGCTCACCCTGGTGCACTCTGGTCTATGTGAACCACCCACCTATATCCCCCAGGTGCCCCGTAATCTAAACCAGAACAGAAAAGGTGCTAAGGTAAACTATAGTAAATTAGATTGAACAAATGAGCAAAACATAATCTGAAAAATAATCTGGCAAACTAAATTCCCATAAGCAAAAATAATAAACTAATTTTAGAACAAACAAAAATAGGCAAATAGCTCCTGCGACAGTGAAGCAACAACCAACACCGAAGACCTTAGCCTCCTCTTGGCTCCTCCAACCAAAAATATCTGGCACCGCCCCTGTTTTTGAGTTATATTTTGCTGTTTGGATCTCAAGCACTTAACCCTTTTTGTCCAATCGAAATGTCAGTTGACCTCATGGGAAAAAACCTCATGAGATCATTTCGTTTGTGCCCGATCTTGTGACGATTTGGTCTTGTGAGATCTCGCAGAATGAGATCTTGTCCCATCCCTAGTAAATTCTAATACAATACTGTGTAAAAAAAACTTGTGTTGTGTTATTTTTTCCAGTATTGGGTGGGCAAACATTGGGGATGATGAACTGCTCATTCTTTCCAGTGCCATTCGTGACAATAAACAGCTCAAGGAATTGTGGTAAGTTTCATAAAAATACTGTAGTGTGACATAAACATGTGATGAAATCTGAGGAAGTGAGATTATGTTGGCGGAGAAAAACAGTTTCGTAAGGGTGATTCAGGCTGAAATGGCATTAATTTGTCTATTCTTATTTTACTGCTTTGACATTGTAGGATGGAGGGTAACAGAGTGAGCCAAAGGGGTTTGCAGTCACTCGCAGATTTGACTCCACATCCCCTGATGAGAATTGTGTAAGTGAGCACATTTTTAAGATATACAGTGAACACAAGGCATAAATGTAACGTTTTGCATTGACGTTAACCGCAGAGCCATATGGAATGACCTGGAAAACAGCGGTGGTTTGGATTCAGCCTGTATGCAAGAAAGCATTTCTACAAACTTCACAGATGATGACACAATGTGGGACGCATGGGGAGACTGGGTTTTAAAAAGATGTGAGGTAATCAGTAATGACAAGCTCCTCACAGTTCTTCACAAAGTCTGCAACATCCCAGTGCACTGCAGAGAGGACCGGTGGGCAAAAATCTTCTACAAGAATCTGCACAATCTCATAGAGACCAGAATCGAAAGCTGCACTGAAGAAGACACCTGCAAAAAGCTCAAGAGATTTCAAAATACATTATGTTTATGAGTGAACGTTATGCATTTCGAACTCTTGCAATTATGTTGTGATTACTGGAGTAAAAAGAAGAAGGAAAAAAAAAAAAAAAGGAGTGGCCCGTACGGGGATCGAACCCGCGACCTTGGCGTTATTAGCACCACGCTCTAACCAACTGAGCTAACCGGCCATGTGCGAGTCATGTGATAGACTTGTTTAAAAATGTATTTCACAAAGGAATGTACGTAAAATTATTGAGAATTACTTTTTGTATGCGCTTATTCACACGTTTGTATTTCAACCATGATGTAAGCTACTACATTTTATTTAAAGATAATATTTATTTAAAAAGGAACTGAAACATGTCCGCGCTGAAAAATGTGTTTGTATGTATTATATAAGTGGCATGTATTTTGCTAATAAAATATAAAACCAGTAATCTGTAATACTTTCTTTTTTTAAATATTCCATAAATATTTAGGACAAAATAACGGTTGCCAGCGGCGTACCCTTGCGTCTCCCAGTGACGTATTTATTCTGCGACGGCTCTGACTCAACGGGCTAATGTGGTTCATTTAAAATTACCGACAAATCCTTTCAATTCTGTGCGATTATTCACACGTTTGTATTTCAACCATAATGTAAGCTACTACATTTTATTTAAAGATAATATTCATATAACTGAAACATGTCCGCATTGAAAAAATATGTTTATGTGTATTATATAAGTTGGATGTGTTTTGCTAATAAAATATAAAAATTGTTCTCTGTAATACTTTTTAAAAATATTCCATAAAAAATTACCATGGATTTTAGGACATAATACCGGTTGCCAACGACTTGCCCTTGCGTCTCCCAGTGACGTCTTTATTCTGCGACGGCTCTGACTGAACGGGCTAATGTGGTTCATTTAAAATTAGCCGCCAAATCCCTTAATTTTTCCTTTTCTTTTGTTGTTTTTCTTCACCGTTACATTAGAAAGTAAAGGTGAGTAATTACGCTTTATCTGGGTTTTGTTTACTTTATGCATTAAGACAATCTAGACGTTTTACTTCGTCACTACTGCAAAGTAAACTGCTAGCATGGCTAACCAGCAGCACCACTAACTAGTACAAAACTGGTCCAAACGTTCACAATATTATAATAAGCAAAGAATCAGTTGACCTAATAATATTGTTTTGTGTATTTTTAACCTTGGTGGGTTAAAAGTGAACTTGTATAGAGCTTGTTCAAATGGTTAGTGCTTATTTTGCCATTTTATTTTACTGTAGAAACTTTTGTATTAACAGAAACTATTGCATTTAATATGAAATGTACTTAAAAGTTGTTTTGCCAGTAAGATGTAAACAAGTGTAATATATTCTTTTGTGAAACTACATCCTCTTGTTGATAGTATTACAGTTACCAGACGTCCCTGTTGACCTGGGACAGTCCCAGTTTTGAGCCCTGTGTCCCCTGTCCCAGCAGATTCATCCAGAACCACTGACTTATACAAGAAATGTCTCAGGTGTCACTATTTTTGACCAATTTGTTACATGTCAACATTAAAGCAGGGGTTATATGGTTATATATTGTCATTTCTTTAGCTAAAATACAGTAAACCTGTTTGAAAATGAAAATAAGGCAAAAAAAAAAAAAAAAAAAAAGCACCATAACATAAGTCTCTTAGATTATGTTACTCGCTCTTTTCACTATTTGATTTATACCAATCGTCCCAACCCGAGTTTGTCCCAGTTTTTTATTCACAAATCTTATCTGGCAACCCTACATAATATATTGGTCACAACAACTATGAGAGACAACCAGGTTTTCAGGGGACAGCGGTACAGAATAAATGAAAATCAGCATTAGACGCATAGGTACATTGGTAGAGGTGGGACGAGACACGAGATTTCGTTGACAAGAATGAGACAAGACGAGATTTTGGCATAAGTTCAAATGAATAAAGTGCAGTCCAGTATACAATTTTGGCTTCATTTTTTATTTTTATTAAATATTTTTGCTCACATTGTAGTACTGATTTAGGAAACTACAGTTCCAGTAAAATGAAGCTCATTGAGGCTAGCAGTTATACCGTCGCATTTGGAGCCATGTTCCATATGTGGAATTCCCATCAAGAGTATCATAGTGACCAAAGAGCCAATCTGGAGTGAGGCTGTTGGTTTAACAGGGAGCAGACACTTGGCAACACTGTCAATCTGACTTGTAGCCAATGCTAGCGGGAGCAACCTCGAGGAAAGAAGGCGCCTGATTTGTCTGTTATTAATGTTCAAATCTTGGTTTACGGACAAAATGACTAAATAAAAACACAAAGTTCATGTAGGGCAGGTTAATACGAACATGTAGGACCAAAATGATGAGGCTCAGTGCAGCAGTTACAGAGAGAGGTGACAATTTTTCAATATAAAGTGAATTGGAGCGAGAGTCGACGTAGCCGGAAGCGCGCCCATGATCACTTCCTATTTGGAACCCGTGTAGGCTAACAGGTTAGCTATGTCCATTTATTCCTACTGTCTATGGTTGAGGTACTGCCAGATATCAGACTGATACAAACATAATGAAATAATTTACCATTTCTGTGGAAGGGACAATATTTACGTCACATTATTTTAGAAATGGTGAGGATTTAAAACTGCTGAGACTCAAAAAAGCTTAAAAAAAAACACTGGTCTTGTGTCTATTCTTACTGACGTACTTGGCTGTTTCAGCAGAATGATTGACACAGAGAAAGGGGCTGCCTCCGGAGACGCCGCTGGATCCAGTGGAAAGAGCAAAGACAAGGAAAAGAAAAAAAGGTCCCGTGTCAAGCAACTTTTGACTGATGTGAAGAAGCAAGTGGACTTCTGGTTTGGAGACGTCAACCTCCACAAAGATCGCTTCCTGAGAAAACTCGTAGATGAATCTGGAGACGGATGTAAGGCAAAAGTTAAATTAATGTTATTTTTGAAACATCTGTAGAACTAATATAAGAGGCAATATGTATGTTTTTGTTCTGTTGGAGGTTTCATTCAGAACATTCCTGTCTCTATGGAGGTGTTTTGCCCAGAATGTTCCAAAAAAGGGCAAACTGTGCTTTCTGCTTTTAGCTGTGTGTGTTTGAACGTGTGTGTGTGTCTTTGTGTGTGGAAATATGTGGTAATGTGTGGTAGTTTTAATGCAGGTATATTTTTTTCTGTTTCAACCCATTGTCACTTGTTTGTATTTTGTGAAATATTAGTGGGCTGTTCTTTTCCAGGGGCTGCAAATGTAAATGAAAAAGGCTAACTCTGGTGCAGTACATCAAATGGCAACATATATGTTCTAATTGTACCTGGTCCCTTTTTAAATACATAATAATGATAATCATAATAATAATACATATGTAGACAAGCAGGTGACTCCACCAAACCAAGTACGTAATTGGTGATTTAAAAATATCTTAAATGACTACAGGAAAGATGAGCTGTGACACATTCCAGGCAGAGCAATAATGTTTTATTAGACGAGCCCTGCACCAGCAAACTCGCATAGTAAACCTTTGTATAGATGTTTGGGGGTGTAATGTCTTTTTTCTGTCCTGTGGTGTGACCCGTCTTTGTAGCAAAATCCCCCTAAAAATAATCTCTACAATAATTATAAGGCAGCCATGTCACAAGCATTACATTTTTTTGTGTGACTTTTAATTTGAGACATTTTAACCTGCCCTGTGCTGGGTGTGACCTCTTTTGCCCCCTGCTGAAAACTCACTACAAATCTGCAAAGTCCCAAATTCTAATAAATCACTGAATATGTCTGTAGTGCTAGTTTAATAATTATATAACTGTCCCATCATAAGAATGTCCTTTTAACAGTTAGAATGATATTTTTCTCAGCCGTCAGACAACAGAACATCAAACTGCCGCATGTTCAAAATTATTCAGAAAAGTCGAATTTTACAAAAATAAGAATATGCTCATTGTTAATTTTGACTTGTAGCTTAAACCCTTAACCCCGGAGCGCCCCCTGGTGCGTACATGTCAGCTGGGCTCCTTCTGGTTTTTGTGTAACTGTCTTTTTAAGTATGATTTTTCATGTCACACGGCAAGACGCCCTTTGGATTAAACATTAAACTGTTTATATCTTTTTTAGATTTTAAGTCGAGATAAAGGTGTAGTTTGATTAAATACAGGGTGTCCATAAAGTCTTTTACAATCTAAACATTTACTACAAAGGTAATTGATAAGGCATATTAATCAGACTTGTTTCATTGTCCTCAGTGGTTTCCAAAATGTGAGCGCATCAAAAATGGGGCTGGATTTCTTGCCATGTTCACTGTATCAGAGCCTCATCAGTGTTTCAGTCACATCTGCCGTATCTTTTGCTTTAGTTCAGTAATGTCCTGTATCTTTGTTCGATTCACAAGATCTTTAACACAGCCTCATAGAAACAAAATCTAGACTTGTGAGATGTGTTGAATGTGGCGGCCACTTCCAGTCCAACGGTCTGGAAATGTTTGATTGAGGAACTCAGAAACTACAGACCCCAATGTGATTAAAAACTTGTATAACCACTGAGTACAACAGAACAAATATAATTAATATATCCTATCACTTGCCTTTGTAATTAAATTTAAAAATTGCAAATAGACTTTATGAACACCCTGTATATGCTTCCCTTTATGCCAACACCTTTATGACTCTTTCTAGAATGTTTGAAAGAAAAATATTACAGTCACAGGATTTTTTTTTGTTAAAATCCAAAGACATGAACCAACAGTGCACAAATACGTGTTATATAAATTACACATAGAAGTTGAGTTGAATTTTTGAGGAAGAAAAAGATCAATTATAAAGTCATTTAAAGTGATAATGCCCGAAATGAGGAACACGTCAAGTACACGCAGTCCTGTCACTATAACACATTTTGAAGCTCGAAGTAAATATAGACGATACTACGGAAACTAAATCTGCTTTTGGGTTTGTGCGTCAGTGACACAAACGAAACTGCAATAATTATTCTATTGTGAAAAGTCACAAAATGCAATAAATACACAAACTGCAGAAGGAAACACTTTAGTGCTTAGTTTGCGTTTGTAATGAGTCATAGTTATTAATTCAATCTTTTACAGCTTATATTTTATATCGTCAAAAAGATAACCAAAAGTTTCCCAGTGGTGCAAAGTAAAAGTACACACGATAAATATTGACCCCAAAATATATTGTTCCATGATTCATTTACTGAACGAGAAGTCGAAATAGTGATTACCGTGACAGGAATAAGTACCTATGGATTTATTTATTTATATTGTCTCTAATAATTAAATTAAAAATTAAAAAATACAAACATGTGTGTGTATGTGTGTATGTATATGGGTAGGTAGGTAATAAAACAGAAAAAGAAAACAAAAAAATAAGAGGAAAAGGGCAGAACATTTAAAAAAAAATAAAAAATTTTAGCTTCCAATTTTCTTTTTTTTAATTATTATTATTATTATTATTATTTTATGTATTAATTATTTTTTTTAAATACATATATCCTCCCTTGTATTTCTGATAACAGTTGGTCCCGTATGGCATAACTACAAAATGTTTTCTTTCGTCGCAGATGTCGACTTATCAGTTCTGGCGAGTTTTAATCGAATGAAAAACCTGACCTCTGACACTAAGCTGATCGCCCGAGCTTTGAAGAACTCGTCTGTGGTTGAGGTACAGCACAACAGCTTTTACAGAATGCAATGTTTTACACTATAACTAACTTTATTCTCGTGGTAGGTTAATCTGGAAGGAACTAAAGTGAGACGTTTGCATCCAATCGGAGATCCACCTAATGATGAAGACAGTCGTACGGTTTATGTAGTAAGTCTGATTTTGATGTGTTGTGTTTTATATATTTACAATCGTAGCAAAAGACAAATATAAAATCATCTGTTTAAAAAAAAAAATGGACAAAACGTTGTAGGAGTGAAGTCCTTTGTGGTAGAAATGTCAGTATTGTGTGTTGTTTTTCATTGTCGAAGATGCACCACAAGAAGTGTTAAGAGCCAATTTCTACTAATAAAAACCTTAAAAATATATAAAATCAAAAGAGAAGTTGCCTTGAATCAAAAAGTCCAATTTATTGAATCAATCAGGCGCACAATCGTCAAAGAGCTGTTGTCCCTGATAGTATTGTCTCGCCCTCAGCTAAAACATGAACATACAAACGGTGTATTTATACCATCAAAACAATCGTACCAGTTTAGTGTAATCGAAGTGGCTCGAGGCGCTGGACACACTGTTTCTCAGGCACGAGATACACCCGTGCGTCATAACAGATAGTATCACCAAGGTTAGGTCAAAGAGATCCATAAGAAAAGTAAAGATTTAGAATAAAGAATGGCATAACACCACACTAGTCTTTGTCAAATCCTTTAGTCTCACAGGAGGCTATAGGTAACTCTGTGTTTTCTACATATTTTCACATGACTTCTGTTTTATTTCACATGTTTTTTCTTTGATCATCCTGTATTCAGATGCTAATGTGTTGCTAAAGGTGTGACCTCTCTGAGCAAAGAAAGCCAAATGTCCATTGTAGTAGACCCAAATGTAAATTGTAGTAGAGGAAGCGCTTGGTCCTCAGACAGTATTTAAGTGTTGTGACTCCATTGCTCTGGTCCCACTGCAGCAGGAAATCTGTCTGTCTGTAGTGGGACCGATTGTTTATCGGCACAAACATAATAAACCAACCTACACCGTCTTCTTGTTTATGTGACTATGATGTTTGGTGTTTATCTGTGTATATGTCAAACGAGCTCTGTGTATGTGGAAAAGAAGTCGAAGTGTCTAAGTCGGAGTCTCTAAGTCGGAGTCTCTAAGTCGGAGTCTCTAAGTCGGAGTCTCTAAGTCGGAGTCTCTAAGTCGGAGTCTCTAAGTCGGAGTCTCTAAGTCGGAGTCTCTAAGTCGGAGTCTCTAAGTCGGAGTCTCTAAGTCGGAGTCTCTAAGTCGTAGTCTCTAAGTCGTAGTCTCTAAGTCGTAGTCTCTAAGTCGTAGTCTCTAAGTCGTAGTCTCTAAGTCGTAGTCTCTAAGTCGTAGTCTCTAAGTCGTAGTCTCTAAGTCGTAGTCTCTAAGTCGTAGTCTCTAAGTCGTAGTCTCTAAGTCGGAGTCTCTAAGTCGGAGTCTCTAAGTCGGAGTCTCTAAGTCGGAGTCTCTAAGTCGGAGTCTCTAAGTCGGAGTCTCTAAGTCGGAGTCTCTAAGTCGGAGTCTCTAAGTCGGAGTCTCTAAGTCGGAGTCTCTAAGTCGGAGTCTCTAAGTCGGAGTCTTCTTGTATGTTTTGGTGTCATTTTACAGATGATTTCCATGACACTTTCAAACCCAGTAGGACTCAAGTACACTGCACTCTCAGGCTAGAGAAATAGACGTAGCCAACGAAAACAATGTGTTTTTAGTTTCAGTGTAGTTTGCACCTCCTTTCTGACAGATATAAATCAGTATCCTGCATTAATCTGACCAGAACTGAAGTACCATCATGGACGAACAGCAAAAACGTCTTCACTCTTATAACGTTTTGTCCAGTTGACACATTTTCTATTTGTCTTTTGCTATGGATCAGACCTAGACAACTGGAGGATCACGCAGATATTTATTTTTTGCTTTTCATGTTTAATTACAGGAACTTTTACCTAGAGATGTATCGCACAACTGGATAGAACGTGTGTTTTCCAAGTGCGGTAACGTGGTTTATGTGAGTATACCCAGATACAAGAGCACAGGCGACTCCAAGGGTTTCGCGTTTGTCGAGTTTGAGAAAGTGGAACAAGCACAAAAGGCCATTGAGGTAAAATGATGAACGAAAACACACCAAAACAAAAAAAATAAATCAATAATAATGATCATAATCTTTCCAAATTAGATGCTGAATAATCCTCCTGAAGATGCCCCAAGGAAGCCAGGCATTTTCCCCAAAACACTGTGTGGAAAAACGCTGCATTTGCCCGTTGAAAATCCCACGGCAACTGAAAATCCGACGACGACAGGTACAGCAACAAACGATTTTCTAATTTAATGAGGGTTGTTTCCGGTAAAATCGACAAAAAAGTGACCCCCAAAGACTTTGCATTTAAGAGATTTCGAAGAACAAATTAAGTTCAGGCTTCAATATTTTTTCAATATTTTCCGTAGGGTCCATTATGTTACATTTTCTGATCTATGTTATAGTTGTAGAGTTGTTTCCTCGTCACAAACAGACCTGGAGTTGTGTTTTGTTTCATTTACACACGTTTAACACACAAACTCTGCATGTTTAGGCTGAGAAAACACTTTGTTTTTGAGGAAGTAACAGCATTTTAACATGACTTAAAGCTCACAAGAGTCAATTCTGCGTAATAAAAGACCTTTAAAAACAACTTAAACATGCAAAAGAGGTGATATATTGTCAACGTGATCATATTTATCACTTGTTTTAGTCACTAATATTCTCGTACTATAATAACAGGTGAAGAAGAGGAGAAGAAAAGGCGTAAGAAGAAGAAGAAAAAGTCCAGCGCTTCGTCGACTTCTTTGACTGAAACCAAAGAGCAGCCCATGGAAGCAGAGGCCGTGGAGCAGAAGAGGAAGTCTGATCCAGAGGGAACGGGAGCTCAGAAAACCGCCGGAAAAGAGAAGAAGAGACGCAGATCACAAACTGTGGACACATCTGAGGGGGAGATGCCATCCAAAATGAGGAAGACGAATGAAAGTGGAAGTGCAGAGTGCTCAAAGGGAGGTAAGAAGTCTTTGCTAACATGCCACGACAGTATACAGTTTGACTAAATGGGTAAAATGAGATAAGAAGAGCAAACATTTACATCCAACAAAAACGTATAAAAGAGTAGAATTTTGGGGAAAAAAAGAAAGCACAAAGTAGTAATGAAAGATGGTTGTGTTCGTCTTCTGATTCAAAGGTTGGCGGTTCAAGTCCCACGCTCAACCTAAAAAAAAAACTAAAAAAAAACATCATTGGTTGAGCAGTCGGATCTACTGACCCACAGGTTGGCGGTGTGAGTGGCTCCTTTAAAGAGCCACATGCGGCTCTTTAAAACCTCCAGTCCGGCTCTTTGCACATTGTTTGAGAAAAAATGAGGGTATATTTATTAAGTTTGTATTTGACAGTGGTTGTAGTATTCATTCTATTGAAATTATTTGTATTTATTTATATTTTTTTACTATTTGTCTGAGCAAATCCCTGCATAAAATCAGACAGAATAATGATATTTTTGTAGGAGTCATTATTACACAAAAAACGCACCAGAATGCAGGAAATTACAACCCCCAGACCTTTTAAAAACACCAGAGTTCATAAAAATAAAATGTTACATATTCTTTATAAAGCGTTAATTGCTGCAAACAGTTGATTTACTTCTTTTAAATTAATCTGTCAATTACTTTGTCTTGTTACTTGTAAAAAAACATGGCTCTTTCTGACTTTCATGTGGTTTGAAATGGGCCAATGTGGCTCTTTTGCTGTTGTTTTGCCTGTAGAAATTCCACAACAGTCCATAGAGGGCGCTCTATCAATATGACTACACTACGCTCTTATCCAAACAAGGTCATGGATGAGTTTGTACTGAATTCAGATGAGATAATTTGGGTAAAATTACCAAAATCAGTCCTACATATTGGTCCAAAAACATGAGTAGAGCTTATATGCCATCTGTTTCTCTGGATCCTAAACGATCGGTATCAACATCGGCCATGAAACAAACCCATATCCGTTTATCTCTAATAAAAAACGTGACCACTGACCAAAGAAGGAACTACAATATCAAGTGTTCACTAGTTCAAATCAAATGAAAGGATGTTAAAAGATCATTTTAGGTTTCATTATTTCCCAGTTCTGCATTTCCTTATAGATTCTTCAGCCAAAAATGAGAAGAAAGAAAGAGTCAAGGACGAGAAGGAGAACATGGACGACTCCGCAGCCAAAGCAAAGAGGAAAAGAAAAAAAATGCACAAAGAGAAGTTAAAGATCGGGGAGGAAGTCATCCCTCTGCGGGTTTTACCAAAGTGTGTTCACACGTTACTTAAGCGAGTGGTGAATTCCCTTTTATTATTATTATTTTTATGTTTTCAGGAAGGCGTGGCTCGAGCTGAAGACCGAGTATTTGATATTACAAAAACGCAGCATGGCAGCGCTGAAGAAATGCATCACTGAGATCGACCACAAGGAGCAGAAGAGCCAAAAAGACGTAGAAAATGAACAAAAGGGAGAAAGTGGTGAGTGATTCTTGTGCTGGTAGATGATGAACGTTACACTGACTTTTTGTTTTGCTCAGTCATGATGGAAGAAGGGAACGAGAAGACAAGACAAGCGCCGCAGTTTGTCAGCGGAGTTATTCTGAAGATCACAGATAACAAGCCCCTACCAGGAAGAAAGTCTATCAAGGTACTACTGAGAAACACCATAGACTGTTTACATGAATGGACATAGCTAACCTGCTAGCCGCCGCGATCCAGTTCACTTTACATTGAGAAATTATCGCTCTGCTGCTGCTCAGACTCGTCATTTTAGTCTGAAATTGTTCGTATTAACCCGCTCTACATGATCCTGGTGTTTTTATTTCGTTATTGTGTCTCTAAATCAAGATATGAACATTAATAACAGACAAATCAGGCGCCTTCTTTCCCTGAGGTCACTCCCCCTAGCCTTAGCAACAGGTTTGATTGACAGCGTTGCTAAGTGTCCGCTCACGGCTAAACCAGCGGTGCAGGCGGGATTGGCTCTTCGGTTGCTATGATACTCGCGGTTGGTACTCGGCTCCAAATTAGCCGCTATAACTGCTAGCCTCGATGAGCTAGCTGGAGCCGAATTAAACTAAAAATACTTACGAGCCGAATTAAACTAAAGCTCATATAAGAATAAATAATAAATAAGTTTAAAATGAATGATGGGGATATTTTCAATTATTTTATTGTGCTATTTTGGAGTAGTTAGTATTAAATTAAAATATAAACAACTTTTCAAACTGCGGGATAAGGGTGCAGGTGAACATTTTCGGATCCCTCATACCTCGAATGCACGACAGGGTAACTCAAACATTCATAAATCTATAAAAATAAACCTTAGAGTAAATTCATGATTAGGGAACACGAACATTATGTGTAAAGATCTGACGTTTCGTGTTTATTTCAGAGTTTACCTTTTGTTTTTCTTGTATCCGTTTATGTTGTTAGCGTTACGTCATGTTCTAATGGTGTTACCTGATCACAAACAGACCTGGAGTTGTGTTTTATTTCATCCACACATGTTTTATTAATCCTGCATTATTAGTCTGTGCATCCCCGAAGCTCAAAATACTCAGTTCCACCTCGTGATGTCATGAAGCGATCGTTTTCAAGTGAACGTCTACAATTGACCTTTTGTTTAGTACAGATTGGCAATTCCAGCGCTGAAACGATCCAGATGATTCCTAGTGAAGTCGTGTGGAGTTTCCTGCACTACCACATGACATCACAAGGTGGAACAGAGTGTTTTCCGTTTGAGAGAAGAGCTCAGCCTAAATGTGCAGTGTTTGTGTGTTTAAACGTAATTTTTAAATGTCTCTTCCAGGAGATTCTGTCTAAAATCTCGCCGGTGGCTTACGTGGACTTCACAGACGCAGATGCGGAGTGTCACATCCGCTTCCACACACCTGAACAGGCCAAAGCCGTGAGCGACGCCAAGGCCGAGCTTCACAAAGAGCACAGCTGGAAAATGGAGATCCTCTCAGGTCGACTTGAACTCATCATTTACCCACTGTGTTGTGTCTGTCACCGCGGCAACCAAAGCGTGTTTTTACTGCGCTGAAATGTGTGGTGTACTGCCTTTTCTTGTAGGCGACCACGAGCAGAGATACTGGCAGAAGATCCTGGTCGATCGGCAAGTGAAACTGAACCGGCCGAGGGAGAAGAGGCGAGGGACGGAGAAGGTGAACGGTTTAACTTAGACCATTTATTTTATATTAATACTGTCAAAAGAGCTGAAGCAAAAAATAATTTAATTCAGTTTCCAAAGTTTCAGTTCCTGTTTTGAAGAAGAAAGAGAAAATCTGAGAAAATGTTTTAACAAAATGCGTCTGTTATGAATAAAAACGTTCTGAACTGTGAACGTACCATTTCAATTATGTAGAAATTTCATTGTAAAATCATTAAAAGGCCCAAATTCTACTGTTTTCTGATTTATGTTGTAATGTTTCCTCGTCACAAACAGACCTGGAGCTGTGTTTTGTTTTATTCACACATGTTTAGCACACAAACCCTGAGTTCTTCTCTCAGACTGAAACCTTGTGATGTCATCATGTGGTGATACAGGAAGTGCTCCACTGTGTTTTTATATTCCACACACCTTCATTTCTAAAATCATTTGGATCATTTCAGCTCTGGAATTGTCAGTCTCTTCTGAACAAACGGTAAAGGGAAGATGTTAACTTGAAAACTACCACTTCATGACATCACAAGGTGGAACAGAGCGTTTTGAGCTTTGGAGATGTAGAGACGAAATATAGTGTTACTCAAACATGTGTGAATGAAACACAACACAACTCTTGACTCTTGTGAGCTTTAAGCCGTACTAGAATGTTGTTACCTCTTCAACAACAGACCTGGAGTTGTGTTTTATTATTAGTCTGTTCCATCTCCAAAGCTCAAAACGCTCTGTTCCACCTTGTGATGTCATGAATTGGTAGTTTTCAAGTTAACAGCTACATTTTTTACCTTTTGTTCAGTAGAGATTGACAATTCCAGGGCTGAAAAGATCCAAATTATTCTAGTGAAGGTGTGTGGAGTTTAAAAACACAGTGGAGCACTTCCTGTATCACCACATGATGACATCACAAGGTGGAACAATGTTTTCAGGCCTAAATCTGCAGGGTTTGTGTGTTAAACATGTGTGAATGAAACAAAACACAACTCCAGGTCTGTTTGTGATGAGGAAACAACATTATAACATAGATCAGAAAACAGGGTAATACGTAAATGTGATATTCCCTTAATTTTCATTATTTATATTTTCAGCTGTATCTAACTTTTATTTTATTCTTTTTGTCTCCAGCTCATTTCTAAAGCAGAGAAAATCATCATGGCCCGAGCGAAGGAATCCAACAAACACATTCGTTTTGACGACTGAGTGAAGTTTAACACAGGTCCTTTTTGTCTATAATTTGAAACATTATCGTTGTCGTATGAACTAGAACGTGTCCGATTAATTTTGCACTGGAGACAAAATGGCTGCTTTTTATTTTAGTATTATAACATTTTTAAGTGTCATTTTTCATTTATTAGGGACATTGTACAGTTTGTAAATAGAGCTTTTAAGGTTCTCCAGTGAAATGTGGAAAAAGCTGTTAATTTTCCGTTGTTTTTTTTTAATAAACAGCATTTTCTGATCCACTTTTACCTCATTTTTAGATTTATATTATGATATTTAAATGGCCCATATTACGCTATTTTAAGATCTGTGTCATAATGTTGTTTCCTCATCATAAACAGACCTGGAGTTGTGTTTTGTTTCATTCCAACATGTTTAACACACAATTTTTAGGTGCTCTCAAACAGAAAACGCTCTGTTCCACCTTGTGATGTCATCATGTGGTAATACAGGAAGTGCTCCACTGTGTTTTTAAACTCCACACACCTTCACTCGAATCATCTGGATCATTTCAACCCTGGAACTGCCAAACTCTATTAAACAAAATGTGAAAAGTAGCTGTGAACTTGAAAACTACCACTTCATGACATCACAAGGTGGAACAGGGCATTTTGAGCTTTGATTCTTAATAAAGTGTTACTCAAACATGTGTGAATGGAGCAAAACGCAACACCACGTCTGTTTTTGAGGAGGTAACAACATTATAACGTGACTTAAACCTCACAAGAGTCAGTTTTGCATAACAGGAAGGATTCATCGAGCTTTAAAAAACAAAAAAAAAATGTTTAAAAAAAGCTGTCGTCACTACACTTCTCTCTGCTTCACATATTTATTGCTTGAACCAGCTGGTTTGTCTCTGCGGGAGGCCTCTGAACCATCTGGGCTTGGTCTTTGTCCATTTCGCTCCCCGTCCAAGTCGCTCTCCGGTATTCAAACCCCATCGTCCCGTTGTCGGCGCTGTTGTCTTTCCGGTTGCCATGACAGCAGTTACCATCGCGCATCAAAAAGGAGATCTGATCCAAACTTCCCCCCCCGACTTTCCTTCCGTCGTTTAGTCTGGGGACGGTGCGAGGCTGGAGATCCCACGGTTTAAAGGCGTCCCTCATCGTCGTCGTCCCGTTTGCGACAGGCGAGTCGGTGGCGTGGCTGCTCTTCCTCGCTGGTTTTATCGGCGACCGTCTTTGGAGCGCGTGCTGTACGTAATCGGCGTGCGTCGTCGTTAAAAACCTGTTCGTGTAGTCTCTTTCGAAGCTCGGTAGCGTCGCGTTCTTCTTGCGTGGGACCGACCCGGGGTATGTCTCTGACTCGCAGTGGACGCAGCTCGACGGTCCGCCCAGTCGCACGCCGCCGGACCGGTTCCTCGGCTTGTCCTGCCTCGTGTTGGGCTGCACCGCATGAGGCACGAACGAGCACCTGTAGCTCGTTTGGTTTTCGATCGGCGGGATTTTGTTGGCGTCGTCTAAAGTCATACCCTGGAACACTTTGAGGTGGTTGCGGGGTTTGTACGGCTCGGATCTGTAAAGTGTCCATTCTGTGAAGTCGTCTGCGAGAGAGAACACGCTCGGAATTAAAATACAAAAACAAACGCAAAAATAAAACGTAATAATATTGGATCGTACTTACGTCGGTAGGTGGTCGTCTTGAGGTCGCCGTGGTTACAGCAGCACATCTTGGGAAGGGCGTTCGTGGCCGTGGTCAGTTTAGAGGGCTGACTGATCCATTTTCGGGCCACGGAAAAAGATCTGAAACACATTGACAAGATTTGCGGTTATCTCAGGTTTCCCACAATGCAATTCAAACCGCCGGCGTCCGCTTACACGATCTGCAACTCAGGTAAAGCACATCCACCGGGAGAATATGCCCGGGATTGTGTCGTCATACTTTTAACGCACACACCCTGCATTTTTAGGCTGAGTTTTTCTCTCAAACGGAAAAGCGTGCTGTTCCACCTTGTGATGTCATCATGTGGTAATACAGGAAGTGCTCCACTGTGTTTTTAAACCGCACACCTTCACTAGAATCTTTTGGATAATTTCACGCCTACAATTGACAATCTGTACTGAACTAAAGGTAAAAAGTCGCTGTTAACTTGAAAACTGCCACTTCATGACATCACAAGGTGGAACAGAGCGTTTTGAGCTTTGGAGATGTTACAAATACTAAATGGTTTCTCAAATATGTGTGAATAAAACCAAACATGTATGTTTTTGAGGAGGAAACAGCATTATAACAAGTCAATTTTGCGTAATGCAGCTTTACTTTAGAGTTTTGTGTATAACTCTGAATCTGCCACGGCTGCCCTGAGGCGAACTGACAGAAGACTGAAAATCTGCACCACTGACCTTCTGCACACACACACACACACACACACTCGCACCTATACTCACACACACACAAACACATACATAAACACACAAACACACTCTCCAGGGGCATGTGAGAGTGTCTTGCCTCACACATACACACAGACAGACACACACACACATATACATATACACACAGACAGACATATACACACACACATATATACACACACACATATATACACACGCACATATATACACACATACACACACATACATATACACAGACACACACACACCGACACACACATATACACACACATACACCTACATATACACACACATACACCTACATATACACACACATACATATACAGACACTCACACACATATACATACACGCTCACACACCTACATATACACACATACATATACACACACAGACAGACACACACATATACATATATACACACACACCTACACACACACCCCCACCCACATACATATACACTCTTGCGCCTATACACACACACACACCTACATATACACACACAGACACTCACACACATATACACACACACACACACACACACACACACACACTGGTCTTCTTACAGTTTCTTCAGTGGATGAACCAGGACTGACCCATCACAGTCACACACGTCCACAGTTGTCACACATGTGCATCTCTGTGGACACACGGCACGTTTCAGACATGGCGGATCTCCATGGTAACCGCGTTTTCTGAGGTTACATGAAGCTCCAGTTACATTTGAACATAAAGATAAACGGTCCTGTGCGTAAAGTGAAAGGACAAAACCTGCGTCCTCTACTGCAAGTCCTCACGCCACTGGCATCTGTGTTTTCATTTTCAGTTTAAACATTTGAAAATCTGCAGTTTCAGCTTCACAAAGGTGCACAGTGAGTTAAAAACAGACAGTTTGGACACAGAAAAGCCTCTTACCTCATGTTTTGTCCCATATCCGTCTTTCTTCTGTCCAAACTAGATCTTCAAACTCGCGGAATCAACTTAATAATTTACCACAGGAACATGGGTCAAGTGTGGAAAACAAGAGCAAACACACACAGGAGTAGACACACAATCTAAAATCTAAAAATAAACAGTGTGGTGACGCGCGGGCCGTTGTCAAGGCGCGCGCACAAACACTGAGCCAAACCACCAGAGACAATTTTATTTTTGTTAATTAAATTATTTTTAAACTTAATTATTTTTATGACTTGTCTGGCTCATTATTCACACGGGTGTTTAAAAAAGCTCTTAAGATGCGAGCCATTAAAGTGATTTAAAAGAACATCTCCATCCGTCACCACGTTTTCAGACTGAAGCACGTGTCAGTTTCACTCATCACAGCTGCTCGTCCTGATTATTCCCTCGTGCTGGAAAACACGAGATCAAATCCATAAAAGTGTAATAAAGTCTAGAGCCGTGATCAAATCCCACTGACTCAAACTGAGCTCATGTTGGACCAGGCGTCGTTTGCCGTTTGTCCACTAGATGGAGCCAAACACTTGAGCATTGTCCATGTGTATTGTCCCTGATTGGTCCATATGAAGCATAGGCCTGTTTTACATAGTCCTACAGTGTTATAGGCCTGTTTCACATAGTCCTACAGTGTCACATAGTCCTACAGTGTTATAGGCCTGTGTTTTTGTCGCAAAGAGGAGGAAAACTTTACTTTGGTCCTGAAGCCACAGAGTGAACCATGGGCTGAGACATGTGGCTAATCTTTAATGTAGTTTATCTTATGTGACTATAGATGTATATGTAGGTCTAAGAAAAAAATATAACTTGATTTAATTATGTAATGTTTTCATATTAAAAAAAAGGATTTTATTAGTAAAAATTGCAAAATAAAAAAAAAATCAAATAAATTCAAATCAAATAAATAAAAATAAATAAATACATAAATAAAAAAACATACATAAAAAAATTAAAAATAAATACATAAATAAAATAAAATGTTTTGAGCCATACACTGCAAAAACAAACACTGACCACAGACTGTCTGACACTGACACATTTTTTGGATATCTTATTTGAGGAAACTGAAACTCAAAACTGGTGTGAACATTTTAATTTTGCCTCATTTTGGGACTGGGAGTAAAAACTTTCATAAGGTCCAACCAGATTAAGCACAAGATTGTAAAGTTTGGAGGATATATGCTATTTAAGAAGTGATTTTCATGTCCATATTTGAGTAATTAGCTTTTTTTTAACACTTCTTAACGCTCACAAGAGTCTTTTTTTTTTATTTTGTGCAATATATGACCTTTAAATTTGAGGCCATAACAAAAAAAACAACCAAATAACTGTAAAAATTGGCGTGCAGTGTCTGGCGTTAAGGCTACTTCATTGTGTAAGAAAGTTCTTTTGTCAGTGGCAGATGGTATTTATGTTCTTTTCATGTTTGTCATCCTCTCCAGCGCAGAGCTTGTGTTACGCACGTCTTACTCAGAGCACACCAGCGTTTTGTGCCATGTTTTTTTCATTATAAGAACTATGAGCTCAACATTATCAGCGCAATTGTCGTCTCATTATTCTCATCGAAACACAAGGCAGATATCGGAGCGCGTTTGGATTCATGTCACAGTCCGCTCCGGTTGCGTTTTACATCTTCAGCTGGTGTTCTTCTTTGGTGGATGTGATTTAAGCTCTTTACAGCTGCTCCTCTGTGTTTCATTATGCGGTGGGCTACTTATCCACGGTGAAGGGGAAAACGCTGGGAAGATGTTTTAGTTATATCGCAATTTTGTGTTTTGTGTTAAGGGGCAAACATGGACGGTGTAAAGAAGTGGACTGAGCGAGTGTGGCGTCGCTCGTAGTGTTCGGATTCAGGAAAACGAAGAGCAGTTATAGTGTCGAATTTGGAGCCAAGCGAGTATCGTAGCAACCAAACAGCCAATCCAGAGCAAGGCTATTGAAGGTAACGCCCATTTCTGCCAAAGCTACCATTGGTTTAGCAAGGAGCGGGCGCTTAGCAACACTGTCAATCACCTGTTGCTAACGCTAGCGGGAAAGAAGGCGCCTGATTTGTCTGTTATTAAAGTTCATGTCTTCATTTGTGGACAAAACAGCGAAGTAAAAACACTGGGATCATGTAGAGCGGGTTAATACAAACATTTAAATCCAAAATGATGAGTCTGAGCAGCATTTACAGAGAGAGGGGACACAGGTTTTCAATAGAAAGTGAATTGGAGCCAGAGTTGATGGAGCCAGCAGTGCGTCTCTGCTCACTTTTGTATTTGGAACGTGGCGGCGAGCAGGTTAGCTACGTCCATTTATATATACAGTCTATAGGACCAATTCAAATCAGCTGTTTTTAGTGTAAACTTTCCTCCAATATTTAAATCCAACAGATCATGAAAAATGTGACGGGTGATGAGGTTAGCAAACACCTGTCCCTCGCAGCGTCTCTCTTGCTGCGTGTATATTTTAGCACGTCACCGTCAATATCTACAACAGCTTCAAGTAGAGAGTAAAAGTAAAAAGTCCTTCTAGACAAGTCTCTTTTACTTATGGAGTAGGTCAGGCGTGTTCAAAATCACAAACACACCCGCATATTTAGACCGTGCTCTTCTCTGACTGAAAACACTCTGTTCCACCTTGTGATGTCATCATGTGGTAATACAGGAAGTGCTCCGCTGTGTTTTTAAACTCCACACACCTTCATTTATAGAATCATTTGAGTAATTTCAGCTCTGGATTTGCCTTTTGTTCTGCAGAGATTGGCAAAAAGGAGCTGTTAACATGAAAACTACCACTTCATGACATCACAAGGTGGAGCGTTCTGGCGAGTGCTTTTGAAGAAAACTGCAGGATTCAGCTCTGTAACGAGTCTCGGTTTTAGCTCCAGCGTTTTAACACCAGCGCACGATGAAAGGGGCAACAAGAGAGCAGGTTTTCTTACTTTTCTAATTAAAATGCACGAAAGACACACACATTTTGAATCTGTTTTAAAGGGCACATATTACACTATTTTCTGATCTATGTTATAATGTTGTTTAATCGTCACAAACAGATCTGGAGTTGTGTTTTTTTTTGTTTGTTTCATTCACACATGTTTAACACACAAACCCTTCTTCTCTCAAACTGAAAACACTCTATTGCACCTTGTGATGTCATCATGTGGCGATACAGGAAGTGCTCCGCTGTATTTTTAAACTCCACACACCTTCATTTCTTGAATCATTTGGATCATTTCATCCCTGGAATTGCCAATTTGTACTGAAATAAAGGCAAAAGGAGCTGTTAAACCAGTCGAAAATTAGCACTTCATGACATCACAAGGTGGAACGGAGCATTTTGAGCTTTGGAGATATCGCCAAACTAATAATAGAGTTACTTAAGCATGTGAGAGTGAAACAAAACACAACTCCAGGTGTGTTTTTGAAGCAGTAACAGTTTTATAACACACATAAGCTGCTGTTACGTTACATTTCACAGTTCAGTCTCGCGTTTGGAGAGTTACAGCCTTTAGGACAGAGCAGGAAAGTGGTTAATGGTTCATAATGACTACTTTGCTCGACTCAAGGCTGCCTGCCCTGCTTTTTTGACAATTGCTCCTAATTGAGCGCAGGGTCCACATGTTGGAGGCGTGTTATTAGGGGGCGCGCGGAGAGAGAGACAGCTCCCAGTAGCAGCCAGTCCTGTCTCCTTTTACGCACGCGTTTATTCTACCCTCTACTTCTATATCACACTGTTTTCTCTGTGGTAGTCGGCTGTTAGGTGCAACAAGTTTCACAGGAGCCACGCAGTCTCCCGTAGCTCCTTGTGTTGTTTTTTTTTTTTCCGTGGAGCTGCTGTCGCTTCTGTAACGGCGCGCTCTGATTGGTGACACGCGCCAAATGCGGTTCGCTCCCAGTGGCAGCGCGTGCAGCAGTTTTATCTACACTAAATGATCACCCCGGAGGCAAAGTGCGAGGCAAACATGGAGAAAGAAGCCCAGAAGAGACGACAGTGTCACTCCACGGCGTTGGGACTCATCTCGTCGCTGTTCTCCGTGGCTTCTGTCGCCTTATGCGTCTTTTTGAGCTTAAACGCGGCGGATATCAGGAGCAGAGTGTTGGATTTGGAGAGCGGGAAGCGGGAGAACACGTTTGGGTATTCAGTGGAGGATTTAAACTCGTTAATTCAGCAAAGAGTGGACGAGCTTTTATCCCAGGTGAGCATTTATTTCAATTTTTGCGCAAAATTGTCCAACTTTATAACTGCAAAACCTCTAAACTAAACCAAGCTAGGGGTTTATCAACGGGTTTAAATGTTATTCTGATGTGTTTGTTAATTGGAAAGCACGAGCCAATGAATGAAAACGCCTTTATTTGTGTGAAATTGCAGCGCTCCTATGAGAACTACGCGAAAATACGCACGGCCAGACAGACCTCACCTGAATGCAACTGTCCACCAGGTAAGACTGTCCCCGTGCGTCACTCTGATCACGGGTCATGCCTTGGCTTTGTGGTCAAAATGAATGGGAGTCTCTGGGGTTGTGTTTCATTGCATTTGCACAGATCATCACTATGAAAGAGGCGGGCAGTTTGGCACCTAAAGCAACTCACCTGAAATTCCCCTGTTTGGCCAGTAGATGGAGACATTTAGTCCTGTTTACTGCATTGTTCTGGTTTGGAGTGAACTCAGGGGCCACTGTGGAATCTCCAAAGTTATTATTTCTTGATGTGGACAGTATTTCTGCAGCTGTGGGATTATGAGTTAACTAGAAATACAGTTACGTGTCACCGGGAGTTAGCAGTGGTACGTGACGACACAGTTTGGACCTAGATATTCAGTCTTTTTCTCCATCTATCCGTTTTTTTACGCTTATCCGAGGCCGGGTCGCGGGGGCAGCAGTCTTACCAGGGACTCCCAGACTTCCCTCACCCCAGACGCGTCCTCCAGCTCCTCTAGTGGGACCCCCAAGGCGTTCCCAGGACAGCTGAGAGACATCGATCTGATTTACACAGAACATTTTAATACAATATCAGCTGCGCAAAGAGCTTCACATAAAAAAGTCTACGAAAAATAAATATAAAAATACATCAATACATCCAATAAAACACCAATAAAACACCAAGATATCGAGTCTAGCTAGAATTAAATGATATGAAGAGTGATTAGCACCGAATACACCTAATTATCAAGCCAATTTTTTAACTTTTTCGCGTCGTATCCGCCTTAAATCTCCAGCACAAACTGATATTTTGTTTTGGTCAATTCAATCTACTGCCTAAAAATACACGTAAAGCTTTATATTAACACTTTAATAAAAGAGAAAGCTGCACAAAACATGACTACACAGCTCTGTCATAGGTTTTTAGTAAAAAAAAGGCTCGGGGGGGAGTTTATAGTCAATTTTAATGACGTGATTTCAGGAAAATAATCAAAATCAGTGTTATATATCGAGCCAAAAGTATCGGCAGAGTGTATCAGCCATTGGTTGCGCTGGATTCTAAACAATCGGTTGATTTTTTTTGACATATTCTGCATTGCTCTAGTCGATGCAATGGCCTAGCAGGATAAGCCATGGTCTGAATTTTAGAAAACATTGATTTTGTTCATTTTGAGACAATTACTGTCCAGCCAAACCTTTTACCAACGTGTATATAAGTGTTAAGTATAAATGTGTTTTTCTTTTGACAACCACTCCACAAATTGCCTTCTGAAACTTTCAAACTATGTCAGAGTTCAGACTGCGGAATTTCACTGTTCTATCGTGGCAAATGGAGACTTCACCTCCAGAACAGAGTGATGAGCTTTGACGTTCTGGTACAAAAGAGATGGGACATTTCTTAGATAATGTTTTTCCCAAAGACACAGCGACGCCATTCGTTTGTGAGAGCTGGAATCGCACTGCCAACCTGCGAGTCAGTGGGTGCGATCGCTCAACCAATGATGTTTACGTCGAGAACAGGATTTGAACTGCAAACGCTCTCGCAACTGAGCTACCGTCGCCCTTAATCGCCGTTACGCCACCAGAATGTGCAGAAAAAAGCTATTTATTCGTGACGTTCTCTCGGATCAGTGTCGTTCTCACTTATATCTTTCGTACAGAATGGTGGGTCAAAGATACAGACTCGAGGTACAGGTTTAACAGAGTTTATCGCAAACAGAAGGATGTGAACTCTGGTTGGAGGAGCTGGTAGTAGAAAGCTGGGTCGGAGGCTGAGGTGCACGGTGGGTCCAAGAAACGAGATCACGGAGGATACACCGATGAGAAAACTGGAGGTTGGCGTGACGATTTGGCAGCTTCTGTAACAATCCTTTGGACTTGCAGAGGTGGAGGCTGCAGGTCTGTAGTGGGTGGGGCCAGAGTCGCCGCCCAAATCCAGTCAAAGGCGCTGAAGGGAGAGGGGAAAACAGAACAGAAAACACAAAAAAAGCCAAAATCCTGGCAATAACATGGTATAAACAGAGAAACGAACTTCATTTTAACATTTTTCAGTATAGTGGTCCCCCATTTATCGCGGGGTACGTTCTAAAAATAACATGCAAAAGCTGAAATCCGCTGTTTTAAGGCCGTAAAACCCCTCACCACACACTTTATACACTTTTCTCACACAGGCGTTAACATTTTCTCACATTTCTCTCTCGTTTAAACACAAAGTTCAAACCTTCGTCGGCGTCTTTGTCGGTGCAGAACGTTTCATCGACATTGTGGGTTTTGTCGGGGAGAAAACAAACTGCAAACGTACAACGCTTCATCAAAATTACACTAAAAATATGCGCGAAATAGCGATAACGCGAAAGGTGAACCGCGTTATAGCGAGAGGGACAACAGTACAAGTATATTTGAGTACATTTAACACGTCGAAACGGTAAAAACGTCATCTTAGTTGCAATTATTTTGACGATGATGGTTGCGGCACGAAATATACATATTGTCCGAGCAAAAGGAGGAAAGGAGGGATGGGAAACATGTAGATGGAAGCTCTCGTTTATGTTGGGTGAGAATTGAGGACGTCCAGTGAAGGAAACGTACTTAAATTTGGTTGACAGCGTATTCAACCATAACCGAATAGAAATAACAGTCCAATAACACATGAGAGACAGTACCTCATATTGCTGGCACTGCCTTGGTAGTTTTGCGTTTGTATTTGGCGTAAAACTTGACATCCATCTCCTCCAATTCCGGCACGTCGGACCTGATAATTAATATTAGCGCAGCATAATGCATAACAAAAGGCCCAGAGCGGACGTGAGCCGGTCCAAGTGAGCCATATGTGAACCCCGTCCGCTTGAGTTCTACCTGCAGCAGGAAACTGACATGTTTTCACAACTTCTTCAAGTGGGCTGAAAATGGATCTGCGCTGGCCCATATGGAAATGGGATACAGTAAGTGTGAACACCATGTCGCTGACCTCTCCCGGAGTGACAAAGAGCAGAGACGCGTTTGTGGTGGACGTTCCGAAGCTGCGTCCAGGTGCTGGTTAGCATCTGAGGCTGGGAACAGAGCGAAGACGAAGGGAAAGACATGGCTCCGGTTTTATTGGACTCTGCGACCTTTGAACTTTAAAAAGAGTTATAAAAAATGCTCAACTTTGAACTGTTGTGCTTCCCAGATGTTTGTTAATCTCTGTGTAGGTTTTTGGTTGAACGTTGCCTGATTGTCTCCTTGGAAATGTTATTGCTTTGCCCTGATTGAGCCACAGTATGATATTTAAATCAGACTTTTCAAAGCTTTTACCCACGTTATAGTTGTTTCCTTCTCGTTTACCCTCTGAAGTTGTATTTCGAGTGATTCGTGCATGTTTGAGCCGTCTTAAATCCCTTATTTTCAAGACACCATATTGCAGATTAACCCCTATTTTCACCGCTACCTCTTTATTTATTCTTTATTTATCAGAGACCATGTACAAATTCATTAATCTTACAAAAAAAAAAGATGATTTGTACCAGATTTAGCTCCGGTGCTTTCCATGTGCAGACCCTGGGCAGGTGAACACACATTAAAAATACACATTTCATTACAATTACATTATAAAACTAACAGTTCATTATTAACATTAGTAGTAAAATACAATAAAATGTCCAGTACATGATGTTTCCTACAGTCAAAACCAATGTAATAATCATAAAAACTCATTATGTGAAGGTTTTTACAGTGAGACAGAACATTACAAATAAACTAGACTGATGTGAGACACGTTCGATTATCTAAAATGTACTCTCCGATATTATTTTCTTAATCGGTGGCTGCATTTCGTAGTCGTTTGGGTACTACTACTGTGTTAGCGTGATCTGCAGCTATCCATCTTTGTTTTCATGACATTTACGGCAACGTCAGCTCCCATTGTTTCTTTTATTAAGTCGTTTTCGATGAATATTGTGATTTAAAATGTGCAAATTATAACATAACGATCCACCGGTGTCATAGATTTATAAATACAGAGCGACACACAAACACAACAGGTCTGATTTAAGGTATATATCTACCGTAGTACTGTATTTTCTGGACTATAAATCATACTTTTTTTCCCTTTTCATAGTTTGGTCAAGGGTGCGACTTATATTCCACATATAAGTCGCATCTGAGTATATACTTTTACTTTTTCTTTACTTCTTGTCACACTGACAACCACGTTTTTTCTTCATTATTATACATTTTTTGACTTATACTCTGGAAAATACGACATGTTTCATTACGGTTTAGCGTTTACTGCTCAGAAATAAAAAAAGAGTTAACAGAAAAACTACATATTACACATTTAAATAACGTAATGATGATATACTAGACCAGGTGTACCAAACCCATTTTCACCGAGGGCCACTTCAGCAAAATGGCTCCCCTCAAAAGGCCAGATGTAATGTAAAATAAACGACTTTTTTAACTTGTTCATTAACTCTTTCTGTATTTATTACTTATTCGGGTTACAGATATTGCATATGTCCATAAATGTAAAAAAATATGGCTGTATAACTGCACATCTCCTGATAAACTGACATTTTAAGGCAGTCATAACCTTTAATCTACCTTGACGGGGCCACATAAAATGACATAGTGGGCCACATTTCGCCCGCGGGCCTTGAGTTTGACACACATGTACTAGACAATATTTTTCGAAACATCTGAACGATCAAATAGCTGCAGTTTTTCACATGAGCGTGCTAAACTACAGGCTCATATACACGTAGTATCGCAGTACTTATTGTATTTAAAGAACTGGACGTTTTTGATGCCGTGCAGATACACTCCACATAATTTGAAATGTGTTTTTCTTCATAACTTTCGAGCCGTACTTTTGAGAGGGAAAGTAATAAAAAAAATAAACAAGTTATTATTCCATGATTTGTGATGATGACCACACTTAGTTTAAGTAGAGTTGTAAATGAGCCATGTTTGAACGTTTTCACAAGTGGTTTGTCGATAGTGAATCATCTGCTGAGTGGGAATTCCTTCGGTAATGAACTAAAGTACTGGAAGTATTAACCATAATTGGACGTTCCCGATCACGCCGCGCTCTGATCTCGCTCCCAATCATACGCCTGCTATTTATTTCCTCCCACCGCATTTTTTGTTAAGGCCCAAAATAAAACAAAGACAAGAGTTTAGTTCAAATGAAGCAGAGCGAGGATAAAACCAAGATGGCTTTGTGCGTAATCTCAAAGACTTTGCAAATTTGATTAAAGAAATTTATGTTCATTGTTTCTTTTAACTCGCCAATGGACAGTGTATGAAAGACACATGTTGCACGCAAGTATTGTATGCAAAATAGAGCCTTCAACCAGAACTATCTGACCACTGACCGGAGCAGCCCATAGCACATATTATCTGGAATTATGGTGGAGGACGAAAACTGTTCTGTCATCCCAGTTTGAGGCTGTAAAAATAGACGATTCTTAGTATTTGAGCAATTTTATCGTGCGCCAAGTTTGGATGGCTAACGGGATGGAACTGGTCAAAGAAACTCCAAAACGGCAGCTCTCGTGGAGTTGGAAGAAGAAGCGGTTCCAAGTAAAACGGCCAGCTACTTTGGATTTCAGCTGCGGTTAAAATAAAGAGTGCTCAGTTCTATCTTTGGGCTTCGAGGAGGTTTACATGACAAATTACTAATTAGAATATTTACCCTCAGAATCTGCGTCTTGTTTTAAATGGGTAACTGAAGCTTTCTGCTGCGTCTGGAGGTTCACGTTTCAGTGTAATTGTGTTTGTGCTGGTTAAGTCTCCACCTGCCACTCAGAGAGTGACCAACAGGAGGCGTCAGCGAGTGAAAGGTTCATGTTTGAAGAGCTGCATTAAGAGACCGGAATATTATATTAACTACTACTACTACTACTACTACTACTACTACCACTGCCGCTTCCACTTCGACTGCTACTGCTACTACTCTTACCAATGCTACTACTGCTACTATTACTATTACTATTACCACTACTACTACTACTACTGCTGCTACTACTCCTGCTACTGCTACTGCTGCTATTACTGCTACTACTACTGCTGCTACTGCTACTACTACTACTACTGCTGCTGCTACTACAGCTGCTATTCCTGCTACTACTGCTGCTACTACTACTACTACTACTACTACTACTACTACTACTACTACTTCTACTCCTGCTACTGCTACTACTACTACTACTACTACTACTACTGCTACTACTACTACTACTGCTACTACTACTGCTCCTACTACTACTTCTACAGCTACTGCTATTACCACTAATACTGCTACTACTACTACAGCTATTTCTATTACCACTACTATTACTACTACTCCTTATTTCCTCCCATCGCATTTCTGTTAAGGCCCAAAATAAAACAAAGACAAGAGTTTACTACTACTACGACTACTACTGTTACTTCTGCTGCTACTATGGCTACTGCTACTACTACTACTAATAATAATAATACAGGGTTTGTCCAGATGCTCAAAGTCGTGTTATATTATTGTAGCCACAGCTGCCCTGGGAAACAAGGCTGCCAAACTGCACCATCGGCCCCTCCATCCACCACCACACACCCCCACACACACATACACTCACACACACACAACACTCTCACACTAGACGATGTAGGTGAAGTATCTTACATAAACACAGACACACAGTTGTTGAGTCTTTGGATCGCTCTGTGACACCTGGTTTTCTCTCTCATCCAAGTACTAACCAGACCCGGCCCTTCTTAATAAAAAATGTAAATAAAACAGTTTAAAAGTACACAGTATTATCTGAAGTGCATCTGTTTGGTTGTTATCCTCTGTTGTATTTCAAAAGCTGGCCCGTGGTCCCAAATGTGCCCTCTTTTATCCAGGGACGGGCCCGTAAAGTGCGTGGACAGGTCACCGCTCACTTCTATATCAGTGTATTTTATTTGTATTAGATTGACATGCAGCACATATATAACCTGTCTTTTACTCATAACATGTAGAGTCAGAGAGATTTTTATTACAAAATCATACCAACTGCACATGTATATACAATTTTATGCATGACCTCAGCTCCTGCGCTCGAGCGTAAACAGTGAGGTCAGAACTTCTAGAGCTGCAGCGACTGTGTGTTAAAGGCCCGCGCTTCAGTGTGTGAGGGAGATACTTGAGTAAATCGAAACGGCACGAGCAGATTGAATTTAACGTTGGAGACAGAGGGCGACTCGCTGTGCCAATGTTCCTGTAACACTTTATATTAGCGAAAGTGATGTGATTGCGAACGAGCCGGCTCCTGATCACATTTTTCTTTCTAATTTCGGCGCTTTTTTATCCCGATTGACGCTGAACTGACTCAAGAATCAACACAGAAGCAGAGCAGCTGACACAAGTGACAGATTTGTGCGTAAAAAACGTATTTCGCAACTTATTAATAGTTCGATTTAAGGGTAAACTCACTCCCACACGCAAATTGAACCATTTTGAACACATTTACGCCTTGGTTTTGTCTTTCTGTCATTGTTTTTTTTATTAAAATGAGTTCTCACATTGTCTTCTGTTGTATAAATAAACAGTAAATTAGCCAATCTTTTGAACGGCTCTAAATCACATGTGTCAAACTCAAGGCCCGTGGGCTAAATATGGCCCTCCACGTCATTTTATGCGGCCTCGACAGGGTAAATTAAACATATGATGGGCTTAAAATGTCACTTTATCAGGAGATATGTAGTTACACAGCCATATTTTTACATCTAGGCAAATACATATGTAATATTTGTAACTTGAATAAGTAATAAATACAGAAAGTTAATTAACAAGTTATAAAAGTAGTTAGATTTATTTTACATCTTACATCTTATTTTACATCATTTTAGGGGAGACATTTTGCTGATGTGGTCCTCAGTAAAAATCTGTTTAACACCCCTGCTTTAAATGAACAGATCCAAAAGATTCGGATCCCATAAAAGAGCCGAAAGTCCCAGCACTACTTTGTATAGATAAATGAAACGGCCCAACTAAAATGATTTGATTTGAAACAGCCCAGCTAAAACGTGAACTACCTGCACACAACTCAATAATATTCCTTTTTTTTCCTCTTTTCTTTTACAAAACAGACCAGCCCCAGTTTGTACAAAAACGTCATTCACTTGGCGTGCTGCCGTGCGTCGAGTCAAACGATTGTTTTAGCTTTGGCGCGCAGTTTACGCTCTCATATTTGCGAACCTTTGCCTCCCCTGGGATCAGCATTCCACAGAGGGCCTGTTGTTTAATGGGACCATAATAAAATGTGCAGTCAGCAAACACTGGTGCGCAGCTCTCGCCCTGTTTACTCACCCATACAACCCCACCTCCTCCACCTCCTCCACCTCCTCCACCTCCTCCACCTCCTTCTCTCCCTCCTCTCACCTGGCCCTGCTTCCCTTTTTCTCACTCGGCAGCGTTTATTGAAGTAAACAGTTCAAAAAAAGCCCAGCAGCTCAACATTCTGGCGACGCTTTTGAAGAAAACTGCAGGATTCAGGTCTGTAACGAGTCTTGGTTTTAGCCCCAGCGTTTTAACACCAGTGCACAATGACAAGGGCGAGAAGAGAGCAGGTTCTTACGTTTCAAGATTCTTACTTTTCTAATTAAAATCCGCAAAATATGCACTTATTTTGAGTCTGTTTTGATGGGCTCATATTACACTATTTTCTGGTCTGTTATAATGTCGTTTAATTGTCACAAACAGACATGGAGTTGTTTTTTGTTTCATTCACACACGTTTAACGCACAAACCCGTCTTCTCTCAAACTGAAAACGCTCTGTTCCACCTTGTGATGTCATCATGTGGCGATACAGGAAGTGCTCCACTGTGTTTTTAAACTCCACACACCTTCATTTCTTGAATCATTTGGATAATTTCATCCCCAGAATTGTCAATCTCTACTGAAATAAAGGCAAAGGGAGCTGTTAAACCAGTTGAAAACAACCACTTCATGACCTCACAAGGTGGAACGGAGCATTTTGAGCTTTGGAGATGATAAATATGTGCGAATGAAACAAAACACAACTCATTCTTTCAATTGAACTTTGTGCATTTACACGAATTTGGTTTAACTTTGTGCAACTTGAATATCGATCTAAACTGAAGAATGAGGCAACGGTGGCTCAGTTGGTAGAGCGTTTGTCCATTGATCCCACACGTTAGCGGTGCAATTCCAGCTCCTACAGATGAACGCTGTTGTCGCGTCGTTGGGCTAGACGCTTAACCCACTTCGCCCCAGTGTTTGCTCCACTTTAGCATGAATTTGTGCGAATGAGTGAGCGTTTCCTTGATGTAAACTGCTTCCAACGCCGTATAAAAATGTGAATACTTACCAAAAATCAAACCCGACCAATGTAAAATCTGCGGAATTAACCCTCCTCAACCCAGCGCCCATTATCGTCCATACAGCACGTACCCAGTGAGTATAAGTCCTATCTTTACGCCACTTTTAATCCACTTCACAGCTGCAGCACTAACATTCTACCTCCATAATCGCTCCTTCTCAACTCCTCGTGGCCAAATCGGGTTACGCTCCCCCTTTCCGCCTCACAAACCGTAGAAATCCCAACGGTCCGATAGACTTGCGTTTGTGCCAATCTCCTCAGATATCTCCAAGTCGCTGGGCACATTGCAATTAATCACTGACAGGGTTTGAATTAGCTGCCCCGTGAGTTTCGGAGCTGCGAGGTCCCCCCTAATAGCTGTGTAATTACTAGGTGCTAGGTAAAACTGCGCAGACTTCCAGGTAGCCGCATGAACCAGCTGCTTTTAGTTAGCCCAGTCAGATTAGCCCGGGTGTACGCCAGGGAAGTTTGTGAAGTCGGAGCCTGGGAAAACTTAAAAATGCCCGGATCGCAGCGTGAAGGATGTTTTCTAGCTCTGGAAATGAAGTTAGTTTTGATTTGAGTGGGTTCGCAGAAGATGAGATCCCGCTTTTGTGCAGACGTAGTGGATGCAGGTAAAGCGTTGCATAAAAAGGCCCACCTGAAAAGTTCAAAGCCGCAGACGTCCTCCAAAGTGAAACGAAATGTGACGAATACAACTGTGTCTGGACTAGAGAGCCGGGGACTGTTTTAAAGGGCATATATTACGCAAAATTGACTCTTCTAAGGCTGTTACCTCATCAAAAACAGACCTGGAGTTGTGTTTTGTTTCATTTACACATGTTTGAGTAACGATTTCTACATCTCCAAAGCTCAAAATGCTCTGTTCCACCTTGTGATGTCATGAAGCAGTAGTTCAAGTTCAAGTTAACAGCTACATTTTACTTTTTGTTTAGTGAGAAGACATGATTTTCCACAGATCTGGCCTGTCAGTTGACCTGGTGCTGTCATCTGCTTGTCTCTCCATGAAGACAGATAAGTTTAAAGCCACACTCCAGAACATTCAAGTCAGAGCAGTAACATCTCCACGGAGACTAGAAGGTGATGGTCTATCTATCATAAAAGTCCTATATTAGACAAAATTGACTCTTGTGAGCTTGAAGTCGTGTTATAATGCTCAAAAACACACACGTTTGTCTACGTCTCCATAGCCCAAAACTCTCTGTTCCACCTTGTGATGTCATGAAGTGGTAGTTTTTAAGTTAACAGCTACTTTTTTACCTTTTGTTCAGTACAAATTGGCCATTCCAGGGTTGAAATGATCCAAATGTTTCTAGTGAAGGTGTGTGGAGTTTAAAAACACAGCGTAGCACTTCCTGTATCACCACATGATGACATCACAAGGTGGAACGCAGCGTTTTCTGCTCAAGAGAAAAACCTAAATATGCAGGGTTTGTGTGTTAAACTTGTAAGAATGAAACAAAACGATGAAACAACATTAAAACAGATTAAAAAAAAAACAAAAACAGAGCGTAGTACTGGCCCTTTAAGTGTCTTTGTCATTGTAAAGGTGCTGAGATATTAGAAAACTGAAATTCTGCTGTTGTGGGTGGTATTCCGTGGTACAATATATAACGCTGTACCATTAGGGCAAAGATTTCCAACTAATGGCTCAAGAGAGACTAATAAAAAAAGAGTTACTGAGCTCAAATGTGCTCCTATGGAAGAAACGGGGCTCTTGTTCTTTCTGTTCACCTTCTGTATCTGTGGAGCAGCCAAGCCAACTTTTTCGCTCCATAGGTTTTATTGAACGGTAAGTGAGGGGAGCGAGCACAGCGAAGTGTCTGTCCGAGCTGGAAATTGATCTTCGGGTCTTTAAGAGTCACTAAACATAACACTTTTTACAGTTAAGATTATTTTGAGAAGAAACATCACAATCAAATAAGTCACAGTTCATAAAGAGAAAATCTAGTTTGATTTGACTGATTATTGTTTATAATTTTTGCTTTTTCGACATAATTATCATCATATTTTTTAGTTTTTACGATTGTATTATGACCTAAATAATCCAGTGGTGGAAGATGATGAAGTAAAAGTAGTCAAGTACTATACTTAAGTGCAAATTTTAGGTATCTGTTCTTTACTTAAGTAGATTTTACAGTGGATACTTTTTACTTTTACTTCACTACATTTGAGCGCAGTATCTGTACTTTCTACTGCACTACATTTTTGAACTGGACTGAAAAGTAAAAGTATTTTTTATTATTGTTCGAGACCTGCTGAAAAGGGTGAAGGTTTATTTTTGACACGTTCGTAGTTAAAAATATAAATGTACAAATAAAACCAGCTGGAAAAAACAATTCAATTCTGTTAAACAAAATTCAGCTCAAATCTTTATCAAAATCACTACATTTGAAGCTTTATATCAGGAGTGTCAAACTCAAATTCACAGATGGGTAAAAAATTAAAAACTGTCTAAGTTGTGGGCCAAACTAAATATTTATTGAGATATTTCTGCATGTTTTTCAGAAGGGGTTGATTAAATTTGAGTGAGGCGACAAGTAGCAGATTTTAATGAGCGTCAACAGAAGTGGTGGGGGCCAGCGCCAACACATTTGCAAAGCATTCTGGGATTTGTAGTATTACAGGTGCATGCGCTATACTGGTGCGGTGGCCGACGGATCAGCTCTGATACACCTTTGATATGATCTCATGGGCCAAATATAAGTATATCGAGGGCCAAATTTGGCTCGCGGGCCTACATTTGACAAGTCTGCTTTATAAGATCTAAAAATCTGCACGAAACACATTTTTAAACGGGTACTTTAATACTTTTACTTAAATAGATCTTGTCAGGTGGTACATTTACTTGAGTATTTCTTTTGCGTCAGTATCTGTACTTTTACTTAAGTAACAAAAGTGAGTACTTCTTCCACCACTGGTTTAATCACGGCTGATTCATGTTTGGATTCCTACATCAGACTCGGTCACACATGCCTTTTCTGTTGGTGAAAACTAGATTAAACTGATGAAAGTTAGTTTACTAGCTTTACCTACTCGAGTACGGCGCTGTTTTTTCTGGTGTGAGTCTTGATTATTACGTTTGTCCCGTTACAGAGCGGTTCTCAGGCTCTACTCATCTGTGAACCATCAAATTCCAAATCGAGCTTCAAATTTTAGAGACAAGTTTTCCAACAGTCCACGTCTGGTCCGTACAATGATTAATCGTTCATTCAAAATCAAACACTGCGCCATTACAACATTTACACATTTGTTTTTCTTCAAAGATTGCATTAAAACTTGATTAATGAAACTAACTCCCTACTGAGACTCAACTCAAAATTACCCTAATAATTCGTGATGATGACCCCCCTCCCCCACGTCTCACGTCTGTAAAGGCCGTGCATCTGGAAATAGCCGTCCTGCTCCTCTTTGGACGCTTTTGACGCTGCACTTTTGATGGGAAAGACTGGGACGAGAGGAAAGGAGAGCTGGATGAAAGCACTGGTCACGACAAGAGCGGTGAAAAGCCCCTCAATGCGCTTTAACCTGAGGGGACAGAGGGGACAGGACTGTGGCCGGCCTGGTCTTTATGCGCTGCTGAAAGACACTGCGACACTGTAGAGAAGCACGGGTTTAACCAAGACTTTATCGTGGGGGTTACGTTCTAAAAATAACCCGCAATAGATGAAATCCGCGAAGTATCAGCTTTATTTTTTACGATTATTCTATATGTTTTTGTCTGTAAAACCCCTCACCACACACTTTATACACTTTTCTCACACAGGCATTAACATTTTCTCACATTTCTCTCTCGTTTAAACTCTCTCAAAGTTCAAACCTTCATAGGCGTCTTTGTCGGTGCAGAACGTTTCATCGACATTGTGGGTTTTGTCGGGGAGAAAACAAATTGCAAACGTACAGCACTTCAGAGTCACACTGCGATTCAACGTTTATGTAAATTTGTCTGAACACATTCTGTACTGGACAGGAGACACGGCACGGAGGAGACTGATGGACAATGGTCTATAGTCCAACAGCCAATCAGGACGCACAACACAATGGTCTACAGTCCAACAGCCAATCAGGACGCAGAACACAATGCACGTTCATACACTGTAAAAAAGCAGCAAAATTGTACTAAAAAAATCAGCGAAATAGCGAGACCACGAAAGGTGAACCGCGAAACAGTGAGGGACAACTGTATAAATGGACATAACTAACCTGCTAGCCATTACGTTCAAAAAAGGCAGTGAACATGGGCACGTTTCCAGCTCCAATTCATTTCCTATTGAAAAACTGTGCCCCCTCTCTCTGTAACTGCTGCTCTCAGACTCGTCATTTTGCTCTTAAAATGTTCGTATTAACCCGCTCTACATGATCCTGGTGGATTTATTTCGCTATTGTGTCCGTAAATCGAGATATGAACAGTAACAACAGACCAATGAGGCGTTCCCGCTAGTGTTAGCAACAGGTTTGATTGCTCGCTTCCCACTAAATCAGCTCTAAACTAGCGGTGCGGGCAGGAAGGGGCGTTAACTTCAATAACCTCGCTCCGGATTGGCTCTTTTCTTGCTATGATACTCGTGGTCGGAATTCCAAATATAGAACTCGACTCCAAATTTGTCGCTCTTTATACAGTTTATGGGTTCAACTTAGACCCATCATAGCACCAAAGTACGATATATGGCTACAGAAAAATAATATTGAAGCGATAATATTTTAGTAGTATTTATTTTATTCGGTCATTACATTCAAAATCAAACATTATTCAACTTGTATAAGGTTGTACATAACATTTCTATCATGACCGAAAGGGTTTAGGCCAAAAAACGCTTATAATGCCTAATCCATTTTCATAAAAACACACAGGAATTCCAAGAAAAGCAGCATCAGTTCTACAACAAATGACTCAAAAACTACAAACGACGACAGTTCACATGAATCATTCCTGAGTCCTGTAGTTTTCAAAAAGTAATGTTTTATATTGTACCGCTTTTTAAATGTTTCTATTGTGTAGGAGCTTTTTAATTTATCATCAAGGTCATTCCACACATTAACCCCTCGAACACAAACACAATGATGCTTTTTACTGGTTGTAGTCTTAATGTTTTTTAATATACCTGTCATAATGTATCGAAACTACCTTAAATCACTCACACAGTAATCCTAAACCAGAATAATCCCAGTGAACCTTTTTCCAATCTAAACTGTGTCGATACCAGCCTGATGAAATATTGTCGTTTCCATCGTTTTCTCAAGTCGATATGGTAATTATCGTGGCAGACCCGTGTCCTTGTATGATCTCTATCGCTCACGCTCGATTGTCATTTTGTGCCACAGACCGAGGGACTTTTCTAAGTGCTTATTTCAACTTGGAAATGAATGAAAGGCCCTTTTTCTTTGACCGCACAGTTTTATGTTTCACTATTGTCAATGCATTATTCTATTGGGCAGTGCAACTCGAACCGTTAAAGGAAGGAAGCACATTTATTCCATGAGCTCTTAAATCTCATGTTGTGGTTGGCGAAAGTAGTTTGCAATGGTATTTCACTTATTGTTTTGTTGGGTGTGCGACATACACAAAACAGAGTATTTCGTCTGAAGTGCACGCAATTATAACCTTTGTCTCCTCAGTGACGTCACCGGCGACCAAAACGATTAAATGATTAAATGGGTTTAGCAGAAAGATCAACATATAGACACAAAATGGACGACTACCTCTGTTTTTTCTTTCCCCAGCTGTTGTCTTTTAAAGCAGAACATTTCAGAAAAGTGTTAAATATCGTTGACACATTACTGAATTAATTTTTCTTTCAATTTCCTTCTGCATATTGTTTGGGCTTGATTTTTAATTTGACTTTTTCTTTCAAAAATAACCAAAAAAAACAAATTAAAATAGCTGTCAACATTCATTTCCTGAACAAGTAAGACAAATTTTTAATCAGTCTTATTTAACACAAAAAAACTGTTCTTCTAAAGCGTGAACTCTGCTCCAAATCACGTTTTTTTTACCGACAGAGGAAGGGCTGGAGCCATCTCAGTACAAAATATACATCACATCATATAATTGGGTCTGTGCACAGTAACGCCCTCAACCTCAGTGTTAGCGTCACTACTTCCTGTCCAGTTTTATCTCTGAGGTTTTTGACGCTAAAATGAATAAATATTTAAAAATCAGACAGCGGACAGAAAGCTGCAGGTGGATTTCATTGACAATATGTTTAAAAACTACACAAATAAAACAAATACTTCACCAGACAGAGAAATATTTGTGTCTCAAGGCTAATTTTGAGGCATAATTGACACTAAATGCGCTCCACAAACTGAATCTAAACAATGAACAATAGTAGAGCCATTAAAGGTTGAATAGGGCCATTAAAGGCTGAAACTGAGACAATAGCTGTTTACAGTTTCAGTGTAGTTAGCTCCTCCCTTCGCGGCTTGGGCGGGGAGCGAAAAGTCTTAATTTTTGCAAAGATTTGTCCAGTTGACAGATTTAAACCTCGTCTTTTGCTATACACATTTAAAATAATTGGGTAGTCTTTATTTTAATTAATTAGAAATATGAATAAGTTGTTTATTTTATGTTTTCTGGTTTGAATAAAAGTTACTGTTAGCTTTGAGACACGGTGAGCTAGCTGCACAGCCCTACGCGTCGGATAGACATAAGAGACGGCCTATGCTCAACTGTGCCTGCAGCATAAATACTTCTGAACTTATTTCTAACTTTAAATTGCATGTAATTGCCATAACATTACCCCGTTACCTCCAGGCGAGTGGGAAAATTACGTCTGTTGCCCTCCCTGGAGCCTTCCCCCCCCCCTTGCCTCTTCCACTGCACTGCGCCTCCTCTTTACTGGGGCAAATCCTCCGCAAAAAAACACCCACACAGGGCCCTGTATTTGCCCCATGACACTGGGCTTGACATTGTGGTCTCGGTCTCACTGAAGTCGTCTTTGTGCCGCCGTAGCCCACCTCCCATCAGCGCATACTCACGCCTGACCCCGTCGCATCAAAATAGACTTAAATAGACAAGAAGAAGCCTCGCTAATGGGTTGAACAACAGCTGCTGCACTGTTCATTGACCGTGACATCAGCAAGAAAACATCTAAACTAACTGAGCTGGGCTAAAGTTTGAGGAAGTTGAGAAAATAACTCGTCCGTGATGGTTACAAAATGGGGTCGATAAAGATAATAAATACCCAGATACTAATCAGTAGTAAAACTTGGATTGAAGCTAGACACGTTTGAACGGGGAAAAAAAATGGACCGTTCATAAATTCATGATTGTTTTAGTGGCCTAGTTCTTGTCATTTGACTTAAATCTATAAAAAAAGTAAAGAAATTTCATGAAATCTTCCTCTTTTTGCTCAGTTAGTAGAGCGTTTACCCATTGATCTGAAGGTTAGCGGTTCGAATCCCACTCTCGACATAAACGTCATTAGTTGAGCGGTCAAATCCAGCTCCCACAAATGAATACTGTCGTTGTGTCCTTGGGCAAGACACTTAACCCACCTCACCCCAGTATCTGCGTACACTGTTGTATGAATGTGTGTGTGAATTGTTGAGTAGTTCCTTGATGTAAACCGTTTGGAGTGACTTGAAGGAAGAAAAGCGCTATATAAAAACGTGACCCTCTACCATGTCTATCCATCGCCAGGATTGAAGATTTGACTGTTGTTTGGCGAAAGTGCCAATAATGATGAAGAATAATCATAATGTTGTCCTCTCATAATAATGGCAACACTAAAATTTGACTGCGGCGTCCCTAACCACATGATAATATTGTCTACGAGACTGATACATTGCACTTTCCACTTCCTCTCTTTAAGCATATCTAAGTCTTTTGCAGAGCGCTGGGGATTTCAACCCAACAATATTTGATGTGAAAGTCAGATTCCGCGTTGGCACAAACCAAGCCAAACGTCAAACACAAATCACTATAAAATGCGCCTCTTATTTAGGAAGCAATTCAGGCCGTTATGCTTGTCTACATGAAGCATTACTTATCCCACAGTCCTTTTGAATGTACGAGTGATATGCCAGCGCCTGTCGTCAATTTCAAATCACAACCCGAAACAGTGCAGTATCCACCCGGGTCATGGAAATAATCATGCTCGGGTTAGCAGGACAAATGAAGGACCCCGACAGTCCTAGCAGACCTTAAAGCAGACCTATTGTGCTTGTGTCTGCTGTGTAGCTATAATCTACGACACGCATGGATCATTATTTTATAACTTGGACATTGTAAATCTCAATATTAATCCATCCATCCATTTTCTTCCGTTTATCCGGGGCCGGGTCACGGGAGCAGCAGTCTAAGCAGAGACTCCCAGACTTCCCTCACACCAGGCACTTCCTCCAGCTCCTCCGGTGGGACCCCGAGGCGTTCCCGGGCCAGCCGAGAGACACAGTCCCTCCAGTGTGTCCTGGGTCTTCCCCGTGGCCTCCTTCCAGCGGGACATGCTCTGAAACACTTCCTTAAGGAGGCGTCTAGGAGGCATCCGGAACAGATGCCCGAGCCACCTCAACTGCTCCTCTCGACTTGGAGGAGCAGCGACTCTAATCCAAGCTCCTGAGACCGAGTTCCTAACCCTACTGCGGAGGAAACTCATTTTGACCATTTGTATCTGCGATCTACCCAAAGCTCATGACCATAGGAGCGTAGATTGACCGGTAAATTGAGAGCTTTGCCTTTTTGGCTCAACCTCAAGTGGAGGAGTTCAATATTAATCTAAAACAATTTAATAAAAGAAACGAGCCCGCTGACTTCTCTGTGCAAAAACTGCGGTGCCCAATGGGAGCTGACGTCGCCGTAAACGTTATCACAACAAATCGCCGTCCGTCCTATGGATAGCTACAGATCACGCTAATGAGCAGCTGATTTTTTTTTCCCTTTGGACCAAAATAACTATGCGACGCGTATTATTGATTACGAAAATAAAATTGAAGAACTCAGTAAGTACGTCACACTGGAACGTACCAATGGCGGTGAATACGGGGATTGATCAGTAATAGGGCGTCTTGAAAATAAGCGATTAAAGATTGCTCAAACATGAATCATGAATCACTCAAAGTACAATCCGGGTGAGTAAATGGTGAGGGGCCCGGTTAAAAGCTGCAGATTTTGCATAACAGGTCTGCTTTAAGGAGCGCGTCAAGGGGTACATGAAGCCCCACTGTTGTACATCAGCATAATAAAAGTAGGCATTACGAATAAAATTGTACCACTGGTGAGCAGAAAAAAATCCCCATTACACGCCATAGAGGAGGGCTATAATTTCCGTCGACTTTGACATTGGGACTGTGCTTTACGCGCCCTCCTGTTCCATGGGCATTCCTGGAAAGTTGGGATTTAATTTTGAACACAATGCAATGATGGCACTGGCTGTTTATTTTACTCCACATTTACAGTAAGTCCACGAGCCGAGGGCAGTTCTAGTTTAAATCCGCCTTTTGTTCTCGGGCCAAAAACAGCAAACGCTAATGCCAAGTAATTTTAACATTTCGTTTCAGAATCCTGCAAGGGACCAAATTATTGCACGTTGATTTACTACGAAGGGTACGTGCGTGAGGATAGAAAGTAAAAAACGTGGGGAAAGGAGTGGTGATTTGCGGTCGGATCTGCTGGCAAAGCACAATTTAGGAGACACAGCCAGTTAATTAATAAGTGCAGTTTAAATTAATGTGGAGTTGAGGTGAGGATAGTAGCTAATCAAGAGCTACAATGCAGAATACGATAGAAAAAGTGGTCAAAAGATGTTTTATTCTTTCTGCAAGACTAAGTTCTGGCAGGAAGTTCATTGTAAAGCATTAATATAATACTGATAAGGCGTATAAAGCTGATACGGTACTTTTCCAGATGCTACTTTACAATAAAAAATTGAGCGACAATAGCTCAGTTGGCGTTTGTCCACTGATCTGAAGGTTGACGGCTCGATTCTCGCTCTTGATGTCAGGTTGGCGGTGCGATTCCAGCTCTCACAGATGAATGCTGTTGTCGTTGTGTCCTTGTGCAAGACACTTAACCCAAAAACAATGGTGGTAAACGGCCATAGCTGCCCCGTTGTAGTCTTACACGAAGCGAGACAGCCAATTTCTTTCTTTCTTTATTCTTTCTTTGTCAGCGACTATGCACAAATTCATTAATCGTGCAAAAGAAAAGATGATTTGCACCAGATTTAGCTCCGGCTGCTTTCCTTGGGCAGGTGAACACACACTAAAAACACACATTTCATTACAATTCCATTATAAGATGAACAGTTTATCGTTAGCATTAGCCGTTAAATACAATAAAATGTCCCCATGTCCAATACGTGATGTTTCCTACAGTCCAAACCAACAAAAAATATCATTAATCTGCCGTTAATTCCACTCTGAATACCAGTGCTGACAGACCACGTTCATTGTGGGTGTGTGCCTTGCCCGAGGACACAATAACAGTATCAGTTTGTCATAGCTGAGATGGTACTTCCAGCCCTTGAGGTTCATGGGCAAACAGCTGAGCCTCTGTCGCCTGAAATATGTGGTCTCTAATGAGGGAAAAGCTAATATAGAAGAGAATCTGGCATCCTCAAAACTTTGTGCCAACTCAATAATGTAAGTACTCCCTAAAAGCAGTGCATTTAAAACATAATACCGCTTTTTAAAACTAGGATTCACTTTAATAACTGATGGTCTAAGGCCGTTTATCATCAGCACTAATACGTTCTTTGCAGAGTTTGAGGAGCATTTATCAAAGCTTATGGTTCTTTTCAATTTTTATACCATTTAGACTGTGTTAAAACAAGCAAGCCATCCCTCAAGCAAAACGAAAGCAGCAGGGATTTTCGGACGATCTCTCAAAATGGAAAAAGTGATGGAAGCATGTGGAGTTCGCCCAGGGCCCGGACGGATGATGTACGCTCCCAGACTCCCACGGGGCGCCACCAAGAGGTCGGCTCAAAGAAAATAACGGCAGGATCAAGCGCTTGATGTTTTTTGGGTTTTTTCTTAGTTTTTTTTTTTTTTTACTGCCTCTGCTCCTCAACGTCTTCTTGTATGTTCGCTTTGACGTTTTGCTCGAAATCCCCTGGACTATGTTTGATGCTCTTGCCCCTCAGCTCTCGGGGGGGGGGGGGGGGTTGTAGACTCCAGCGGGCGGTTACTCCTCTACAAAGCTTTGAGAGGTACAGCTGCGACGAGAGGCACATGATGGATCGGAAAACCAATTTTTTTTGGCGAAGTAAGAAATTATTTTATATTGTAAACTCTGTTGGGATTCGACTAACTTAGTGTATAGGCTTAGTAATGTGATATCCTTGAAAGTTTGTCTCAGCGTTCTCGAAATTAATCACTAAATTCGCTTCTTCGTATTGATTGATGAGGATTTTCCTGATCCATGCTACTTTTCCTTGTCAAAAACATACCTGGAATTGCGTTTTGTTTCATTTACAAATGTTTAAACCCTGCATATTTAGGCTGAGCTCTTCTCTCAAACTGAAAACGCTCTGTTCCACCTTGTGATGTCATCATGTAGTAATACAGGAAGAGCTTCAGTGTGTTTTTAAACTCCACACACCTTCACTAGAATCATTTTGATGATTTCAGACCTGGAATTGTCGATCTCTGCTGAACTAAAAGTAAAAAAAATGGCGTTTAACTTGAAAACTACCACTTGATGACATCACAAAGTGGAACAGAGCATTTTGAGGTTTGGAGATGTAGACAGACTAATGATAAAGTGTTACTCAAACATGTGTGAATGAAAAAAACCACAACTCCAGGTGTGTTTTTGAGGACTTAAAGACATTATAACACGACTTAAAGCTCACGAGTCATTTTCGCGTTATATAGACCCTTTAAAATCTTCTTATTAAAACAATATAATCATTTCCTGAACATAAACAATGCAGAATTTTAACCCAAACAAACACATTCTTACTGACAGAAGACTGGCTGATTCTGATTTTAAATACGATTAACTGGGAGATTGAATCGTTCACCCTCTGAGTCTAATAACGCTTCAGTAAGTGTTTTGTCAGGATAAAAAAGAATTTATCAACTTAAACCCGTTATAAGAGGTGTCTTTAGGTCAGTTTGTAGAGTGTTTATCCGCTGATCCAAAGATTGTCGGTTCGAATCCCGCTCTCGACATAAACATCAGAATTTTTCCTTGATATAAACATAAAAATATAATACGTAAAAATCTGACCGTTTACCATAACTACCTCTTGACTGTTCTTTAGTTTTCATGCCCAGTCACTGATGATGTCGTGCTGTAAATCCTGTGTCTGATGCCCCGCCCCCTCAGCTCATCGGGGGCTCTTCCTCCTCTTCCTCCTCGTGCTAAATGTGACATGAAATATGACTCAGAGCTCGGATCTGAGGGAGCAATAAACGCTACAGGCAAACGCATTAGAATCAAAAAAGGCCCGTGTCTTCAGCAATTCGCACTGAGCAACCATGCATGTTCCGTAATAGAGCTTTATTAACTTAATGCATTACCAGCGGAGTCAGGGTTTTTGAGGTTTTTGTGGTTTTCTATTCTAATTTCCAAAAAGCACACATAGGAGTAATTTATTCAATATATTTTGGAGAAAACTGTTAGCACGGTGAGTGGAATTTTGATTTATAACATTTTTCTAAAACAGGACTATTGTTAAAGTAAGTGCTTTTTCCTTTTCGGTGTGGACGGTTACACGCTTGTCGTTATGGGTTGAAGTGACATTGAAATATTGAGTATAATGATGGCATATTTAAGCATTTTAAGTCATGGGAACGAAAATATTAGGGATGCACCGAGCCAGCTTTTTCAGTTCCAACACCAGTTTCAATACTTTGGCTTTAAGTACCTGCCGATATCAACCGATTATTAACCGATTATTTCCTTAAAACAGACATAAAATAAGACAAAACTGATCCAAAAGCATTAGGTAGCTGGTATTTATGTCTCAAGTAAGTCTGTGCAATCCCTCAGTCGTCCAGATATGACGATATGATAAAAAATTCTAATTCAAATGAGTTGTAGGAGTGAAGACGTTTTGCTGTTTGTCCAAGCCGTTTCTTCAGTTCTGGTCAGATTACTCGTGGACGCTGCGTTATATCTGTCTGAAAGGAGGAGCTAACGACACTGATTTGAATTTTTTCTTTTACTACGTCTCAAGAAACTACAGAACAACCTTGTATTGATAAAAGTTCAAGTTCAAACCTTTGAGACTTTCTCGGCCGACTACCACCAACCAGAATATCAACTGTTATATGATATCTGGAAGCCGATATCCGAGTCAGAAAATGATTCAGTATCGGCGCTGACATTCGATTCCAGTACTTGATCGACGCATCTGTAAAAAACATAAAAGATTTTGATGTTTATCTGTGCAAAGTTAAAGTACTTTGTCCACTATGTAGCCGTATTCAGCAGATGGAAATGTCACGGTCGTGTTTTGTTTCAGTTTTCCATATTTTGGTTTGCCTTTTTTGTATAGTTCATGTGTTTTAATCTGACATGTGTCCTGTGTGCTTGTGTTTTCTGGTTTTACTTCCTGTCTGTTGATTGCCTGCCACACCCTCACGTGTTTCACCTGTTCTTCATTTCCTGGTGTTTTAGCATCATCTTTCTTCTTGTCTTTCGTTGGTTCATTTTTGTGATTCCTTGAGCTTTGAGTTTGGAATATTTTGTGGAATATTCGGTTTCGTTCTTTTCCAGGTGCTATTTTGTTGATTCGAGTATTCTTATTGCATTTTGGGGTTTTATTTTCATAGCTCCACGGGACAGGTAATCCATGCCCAATAGCCCTGAAGCTGGCTCACCTGCTTCAGCTGCCAGTGCATAGTGAGTAAAGATGTTAGACTTGACTCCACGGGGCCCCTCCCTGTGTATCTGATGAGGCTGGGGCAGAAACAGCTGTGTAAGCCGCAGTTAAAGCTTAAAAAACCCAGCGCAGAGACAGACAACCCAGCGCGCTCTTAATTGAATTGGCCGGTCATTTGATATGGTCTGAGCTGGCTAGACGGCTAGTTAAATGGTCATTTTAGACAGCTTGATAAACTGCTGTGATCCATGCGCTAACGGCCTGGAAATGGCTCGTTCTAATTCATGAGTATGAGTTCTCGTTTGTGGCCTGACACTGCAAAAAATAAATTTACATGAGTTGATATTAGCTGGACTTGCGAATGTAAATCTTCATTTGAGAAGGTTTGCTTGGTTTAGATGTTCTTGTACGATTTGACGCCAACATCTGAGTCTTTTTCTAGCACAAAAGTGTCAGTCAACCTCACTGTTAGCGTCGCTACTTCCTGTCCCATTTGATCTCTATTTTATCGATTTGTTTTCTTACGCTCTTTTAACCTGTCAGATTTCATATAAAGTAATTAATGGGGTCTTTTTTCCAATACTGCCTCCAGGTCAATTTACAGGTCAGATCTGTGAACGGGTGATGAGATGACACCGCTCACAGTTACAATGTGTGTTTTTCAATGTTTCCACACATTTGTAACTGAATAAATACAAGATGGGAGAATAATGCCAGATGGTGGAACATTCCAGACACAGCAGTAACATCTCCAGGGAGACAAGCAGGTGGTGGACCCCTCATTATAAAACTGTGCACTTTAACAAGCTTCAACAAACCCTTAAAGCAGATTACAAGTGTAAGCTATTATTTTTATTATATTTTTTATTACATTTATTTTTATTCGTTATTTTAATATTTTTTTATTTTTTAAAATTTTAATTACATTTTATTTTTTTATTTTTAAATTTGTTATTTTAGGTTTATTTTATTTATTTTTACTTTTTATTTTATATTGTTGTTTTATATTTTATTTTTATTTTTTTGTCATTTAGCAAATTTATTCTAATCGGCTAAATGAAGTCTTTTATCTATACATATTAGTATATTAGTGTCCTCTTCCCTATAAGACTAAACCAGTTACGGTGCATTTCTCCTCAGACTTGGACAGTATCTTCCACATAGACTTGTCACTGTTGTTACTCAGATGATCTCATAGTTCATAATGCCATTCGTCTGATTCACGCTGTGCCCAGTTCGCTTTATGTTTGCGTGTCTTCATATGTACACTCTGAATGAAACGACGCACTGAGTGAACATACACAAGCTTGTAAACCCTGGTACCCACTCTGCATATCTGATCCATTTTTGTTGTAATATAAAAGCATTTCGTATTAAACTTGTGCCCTGACCCAGAATAAATCAGTGGAATAGCTTTATGCGGCGCAGTATCCAGCTCTCTTATGAATATATTCATTTCAGTGTGTTTTACCATATTTAAATCAATGGCACGGCAAGGCAAGGCTAGTTTATTTGTTTAGCACAAACCGTACACAAAGTAATGCAAAGTGCTTTACAAAATACGAAAGACATTAAAATTACAATACAACAAATCACAACATAAATAATCATCATAAAATTAGCATTAAAAGAGAAGAAACTTTGAGACTTTTGTGGCGTAGTTCAAACGTTTACGGGTTTGAAATTTGTCAGCACAATATAAAAATGGTAATGTTTTTTTTTTGTTTTTATACCAGATACTCTTAGCGTAGACGTATTATTTTAACTGACGGGTGAATAACACAAAGTATTCCAACGTTTATCATGGCACCTGTTAGCAATACACAAAAACATTTTCAACTTAGAAACGATGGATTAGAGACAGGATTTTAAGCAGTTGAAGCACGGCAGCATGCTAGCTAGCTCACTGTGTCTCAAAGCTAACAGTTGGAAAACAAAAACAACCTATTAAAATTCAATTAATTAATTAAAATAAAGACTACACAATTATTTTTCTATGTAGATTACTTCAGTGTGTGGTTTTTTAACATTTATTATGCCTCAAAATTAGCATTAGCATTAGCATTGAGACACAAACACGGAAGTATCCTCAAGTAAAGTATTCATTTTATTTAATTTGTGTAGTTTTTAACATGCTATCAGTGAAATCCACTCGCTGCTCTCTGTCCACTGCCTCATCTTTTAAGTATTTATTCGTTTAGCGTATATAGCATGTAGCATATAGTGTGACTCAGCAAAAACCTCATAGAGACACGACTGGACAGGAAGTAGTAATGCTAACAGTGAGGTTGCCGGGCGCTACTGTGCTCAGAGCCTGTTTTAGACCTGCTGTATCCCCCACACCTGCTGACAGCTCGGGATTAACGGCCCAATTGGAAGCCATCTTGGATTAAGCGCACTGTAAATGTTTACTGTGCTCCTGAGTGCAACTACAACTGCTTTTCCCAGTTTCCCATGGTTTGTGTGTGGCGTATTTAACAGCCAGCTCTAAATCCTCAGGCAGATTGCGTTCACTTCGGGCCAACAATCCTCCGCTGAGTGATGCATTTGAGTCCGTAGCGTTCAAGGTTATCTCTGATGTGAGGTCCCTGGCGTTCTCACCGCGGTTGATGGCGCGCTAGGTGTCACGGTGAGGGATTCGGGGCGCACCAGGTGAAGACAGTTATCAATCCTAAACAGTTAAGAATCTCTACCGTTGACCTTCAGAGTATATAACGACGGCTGCTTTTCTCCGTTGAACTTGGCTTGTCACGATAACAAATTTTGAAGTTTGATATATCGCTGGAGTAAATGTAAACAATAAACGATAATACTGTGCACAGTAGCGCCTGAATATCACTGTTGGCATCACTACTTCCTGTCCAGTTGTATTTCTATGAGGTTTTTGCCGAGTCACGCTAATACATTTTGAATTTCGATGTATCACTGGAGTAAATGTAAACAATAAACGATAATACTGAAACTTATTTATTATTTACAATGGGCTCTGTGCACAATAGCGGCCGAATATCACTGTTAGCATCACTACTTCCTGTCCAGTTGTAATTCTATGAGGTTTTTGCCGAGTCACGCTAATACATTTTGAAGTCTGATATATCGCAGGAGTAAATATAAACAATAAATGATAATATTGAAGCTAACTTATTATTTATAATGGGCTTTGTGCACAATAGTGGCCGAATATCACTGTTAGCATCACTACTTCCTGTCCAGTTATATCCCAATTAGGTTTTTGCCAAGTCACGCTAATACATTTTGAATTTCGATGTATCACTGGAGTAAATGTAAACAATAAATGATAATATGGAAACTAATTTATGCCAGTTTATACCACGAAAGCTATTCGAAATGTACAATATTGTTAAGAATCATGAGCTGCAATAAATAAATGGTAGAATGAAACACTTTTGTACTTTGTAAAAGAAAGACTGTGCCAAAAATTCTGTCAAATGTGCAAAAACATTTTAGATTGAAGACGTTTGGCTGTTCTTCTAAGCCATTTCTTCAGTTCTGCTCAGATTACTGCTGGAAACTGCCTTATATCTGTCTGAAGGGAGAAGCTAGCTACACAGAAGCTAACACAAGTATTTGTTTACAGTTTGTGTTTGTTAGCTAGGTCTACTGAAGTGTGAACTGAGCCTGAGTCATGTTTTGCGTAATCATTCAGGCCCTTAATGGGTGCTCTCAGACTTATTAGCATACGGGCTATTAGCATACTGGCTAGCACTAATGTTTTCTGTATTTTGATTTAGATCTGAGGATGGACTTTTTTATCCAGTTGACAGAATTGAATTTTTCTTTTACTATTAGCATCTATAACGACTCATAAGTTATTAATTCAACCTTTTCCATCTTAAATCTTGTCGTATATCCAAAAAATAACCAAAGATTTCCCTGTACTACGAAGAAAAATTATACACAATAAACACGGATCCCAAAAAAATACTGTTAAACCTTTTATTTATTGAAGAAAAGTCGATGTAGTGATTCTCGCTTTTAATGGCCAGAGGAACGATGACGGAGCGGAGACGTGAGCACATCTGACAACCGCTTCATTTGACGAAACAGGAAGTGACATTGGTTTAAATGTAATGCAGAGGGTTTGGTGCCCATGGAAACCACCGGAGCTTTAACAGTGTTCCACATTGTTGACGTCAAGTGCGAGATAGTTGATGTTGGCGTGCGTTGATGACCTTTATCTACATCTTCAGATTCTGATGTCATTTTTGCTTATTACAAGGCAAAAAATCAATGAGTTTTACTTTGTTTCAGAATAATTGTGTCACGATAACAAATTTTAATTAAGGCACGATATGTTGGTACAGAGATATACAGCTTAAAAAATGCAGTTAACTTATGTTCTAATGGGATTTAATACGTTTTCTTCTTCCTTTTCCCTCCTTTTTGAGCTTAAATGCGAAAAAAATATGTGAAATGTGCATTAAGTTCACTGGACACATATATACTAACTTCTTGTGTTCATTAATCTCCTCGAAATACATAAAAAAATGAAATGAATGATGAAATTATAACTACTTTATGATAAAATAATCACAGTAAACCATTTAAATTGACCGTATGCTGCAGCTCAGGCCTTTTAACGATACAATGTGCTATTATCAGTCAATATTTAACCACAAAAGTCACTTATTCAACCTTTTTACAGGCCGAATGTTATCGTCTTACAGCAAAAATAACCAAAATCGCCCAAATGTTCACATGATAAATACTGACCCATAATTTATTGTCCAGCTTCCATATATTTAAAGGTATATGGAGACAATAATAGAAAAAACAAACCATAAACCTCCTTAACGCAGAATATCGAAACATGTAAACAACAATTATAAAGGATTCCTAAAGGAGAGGACCCGGAATTGAAGAAGCGGCTTGGACGAGCAGAGAAACGGCTTCACTTTTACAACTTTTTGTCAACTTTTAGCTTTTACTCTGGATCTGACTTAGACGACTGAGGGATTACACAGATATTCCTAAAGCTGCACTATGTCACTTTTCAAGATCAGGGTCTGCCACTAGCTTCTTTCCATGGATATGTTATTTCTTTGCCTGGAATGACCCTCATTATGGCATTAAACTATCTGTCCCAGTGGATAAAAGCTAATTTTCAGGTTATATTCACACAATAAAAACGTGTAACTGACTAAATGCAAAATGGAAGATTAATGCCAGACTGTGGAACATTCCGAACAGCAGTAACATCTCCATTGAGACAAGCAGGTGGTGGACCCCTCACTATAAAACATTTCTAAGGCAGTATTTTGTATTTTTATTAGATTATTTACAGTCTAATCAGGTGTTTTAAGTGTCCCGTACGAGTTTTTGCAGTGTACCTGAGTTGGTTTTGTGAAAGCGGAGAAGAAGCATGCGTCTGAGCCGTAACCGTGGAGACTGGGGTCAGCGGTATGGTCTAATGTCTGTGTTTCTGCAAATGTCAGACTCACATAAAACTCCGGTGTGGGTTTCTCCTGAGAGGGGGAATAACATGGGATAAAACGGCATAATTCAGAGGAACTTAGTAAGATTTAAACCAAGACACACCACGTCCCCCGGGATCCTCGGCTCTTAAGTTTGTGAACGCCACTGCTATAAATTTACCGTTTCTGAAGCTGGATCCAGTTTCACTTAAAACTGATGAGCTGGACATTATTAGTTAAAGTTTGCGGTAGAAATAACCAATTTTTGGCTAATTTGGATTTGAATTTGATCATGAATGCTGAAGAAACAAATGAAATATGACAAGTAATAAATGCAATATATTGAGATTTGTGTTGGCGAAGTGGATGAATGTGGTGAAGTGATGGCAAGAAATCCATGTGGTAGAAGCTATAAAGTTACTCTTGCCATTTCACTGCTCAATGTGGGCATTGTGATACTTTTTTGTAACCAAATGAAAAAAAAAATAATAATCATACCCTGAATCAAACATATACAGTCCATGCTGAGAGAATCATGAGAGAAAGTAGAATCATGCTCCCTGCAAAGTATTAGCCAAAGTATTACCATAGTTTTCTTCTTCCCACTCCTTTTCGAGCTTAAATACGAACAAATTTGTGACATGTGCTTTAAGTGTACTTGACACATGCACTCGAAATAAATAAATGAAATGAAATGGACTGTATCAAGAAGTACCACAGCGTTTCTCCAGGCAAATGAAGCACATCGAGGCTAGCAGTTATAGCGGCGAATTATGAGTCGAGTTTCATATTTAGAATTCCGACCGCGAGTATCATAGCAACCAAAGAGCCAATCCGGAGCGAGGCTGTTGAAGGTAACGCCCCTTCCCGCCCGCACCGCTGATTTAGGCACGGACGCTTAGCAATGCTGTCAATCAAACCTGTTGCTAACGCTACTGGGAGTGACCTCGGGGAAAGAAGGCGCCTGATTCGTCTGTTATTAATGTTCGTATCTTGACAAAATAGCTAAATAAAAACCTCTGGATCATGTAGAGCGGGTTAATACGAACATTTTAAGACCAAAATGACGGGGCAGAGAGCGGCGACAATTTTTCAATGTAGAGTGAATTGAAGCCAGGGTCGATGGAGCTGGAATCGCGCACAGCCGCTAGCAGCTTAGCCGTGTCCATTTATACACACAGTCTATGGTATTAACTCACTGAGCAGGTCCGAAATGCTTGTATTTGCGGTTGTTAGCTTGGTTGTAGCAATAACACTGCTGAAGAGGTTGGTAGTTTGACCCCAAAAGAACAACATTGGAGTCATGTTGTTGTAAATTTGCTGCATAAACTCTCTCCACTCGACATCTTGGTTTTTAAGACAGTATTTTCTTCAGCAGGTAGACCACTTTCTCGCTCTTGTGCTCACATTAGCATACACGGGCCAAAATCAACACTGGAGGAAGTGGAGCAATGACTTCCCTCATTCACACCAGGACTGCTAATACCTCTGCAGTTCTGGTGTCAGTCCATTTGAGATCTCCATTTGTCTTGGCGTTTTTTTTCTTTTTACCAGCGAAAGAATGAAGGGTTGTGTTGCGCTGTTCACACTCTGACATCTCCAAATCTCGGGTTAAAAGGCAGAAAGGCTAATAACGGTGTAAGTGGAGCGAAATTGGTTCCAAAATGTGTAACAGAAACGTGGAGCTTGTCACCTTTTGATCTTAGAATTTTGGTCACGTTCTCGACTTTCTTCAAACCAAACATGTTTAGTTGTGCAATTTTCATAATGCGTACTTGGCCTCTTACCTCATATTAGTTTCCAGCTACAAAATACCTCAAATTTTTTCTGTCACTCTATAAACAGTTATAAACCAACTCTAACCAAAATCTTAGCTTTTCTGTTCTACCACAAGTTACTAAGAGTTATTTAAAGCTCACAACAGTCATTTTTGTGTGATATAAAACCTTTTAAGTCATGTTTTAAAGCTTTTACCTCCTCAAAAACCGACCTGGAGCTGTGTTTTGTTTCATTCACACATTTATTATTAGTCTATCTATGTCTCCAAAGCTCAAAATGCTCTGTTTTAGAGAATTTTAGAGAATTAGTAGATGGCTTAAATTATCCAAATGATTCTAGAGAAGGTGTATGGAGTTTTTAAAACACAGCGGGGTAAAAAGTTAAACCGTTTATTCACAAATACGGAAATGTAAATGCTGATTGACGGAGAAGATAGTAGAGAGCGGGGCGTAGGCTGAGGTCTTTGAGCCGGTTGTAGGTAGCTGGGTCAGAGGCTGGGGTGTTCGTACCTGTTGAGGAGGGCTGAGTTGGAGGCGGAGGTGTTTGTACTCGTCGTGGAGAGCTGGGTCGGACGCTGAGGTGTTCGTACAGTCGAGGAGAGCTGGGTCGGAGGCTGAGATGTTTGTACAGTCGTGGAGAGCTGGGTCGGAGGCTGAGGTGTTCGTACAGTCGAGGAGAGCTGGTTCGGAGGCTGAGGTGTTCGTACAGTCGAAGAGAGCTGGGTCGGAGGCTGAGGTGTTCGTACAGTCGAGGAGAGCTGGGTCGGAGGCTGAGGTGTTTGTATCGGTCCTGAAGAGCTGGGTCGGATGCGGAGGTAAAGAGTAGTTCCAAAGAGCAGGATCTGGTGAAAAACAAGGAAAACCAATTGAGTACTGAAATCATACGCACGAAAACTAGCCTGAGCCAAGCGGAACTGTACCACGGGGGATGAAAACTGAAGGATGACATGACGACCTGGCACCCACTGCAACAATCCTCAGCCCCTTTGTACTCCAGAGGTGGAGGCTTGATTGTTGATCGGCTACAGGTGAGTAGTGGGTGGTGCCAGAGTCTCCGCCCAGCTCCAGGTATAGAACACACAAAACACCTAAATCCTGACACCATGACATTACAAAGTGGAACGGAGTAGGTTTTCTTTCTGTTTGAGAGAAGAACTCAGCCTAAATCTGCAGCGTTTGTGTGTTAAACATGTGCGAATGAAACAAAAAAACACAACTCCATGTCTGTTTGTAATGAGGAAATGATGTTATAACACAGATCAGAAAACAGCGTAATATGGACCCTTTTTAAGTTTGAAAAGAGACTTGTCGCCTTCATCGCTCTCGCCGCGCTCCAATCTCTTCAGGCCACTGTATTCCACAAAGTCGGCAGTCTCAGAAAAGCTGCTGTTGGCTGGATTTATCGGCTGCTTTGGACAGAAGTGACCAGCGAGTGCGAGATTACGGCAACAAATCCTCCTTTTTGTTTCCAGCGAGCGTTCTGTGTGCGTGACGCTGATACGGATCCCCCCCCCGAGAAGGGCCAAGTCGCTCCGCAAACACGACTCGACGAAATGTATTTGCGTTTTTACTTTTGCTAAATTAAGGGAAACGGGGAAATAAACAGGGCTTTTGAGCGGAGGAGTTTTCTGTGAGGTTTCGGAACGATAAACGAGATGGATGTCTTTGGTGGCCACATTAAATGGAGCTTCAAAATAGCAGGTCCTGTGAGAGCGGACTGTGCCGCGTAAGCCCGCTTTGATGAGACTAAATGGGATAGTGTTTTATCTGGTCCGTCAGAATGTCAGAGTCGTACCCCGTGTGTGCCCCCCCTCTGTTGAGCTGACGTGGACCTCCAGCTGCTGCGTAATAGTTGCTGATTCTTCTATGACACGGCATTGTCACAGGCTGTTTGTGCTTTCACCACATCTGTGTAAAGCCGGTGAAACTGGAGCCAGCGCTTAACCTAAAATGGATGTATTAAAATATCAGGTTTGTCAGTTAGAGCTTGCACCTCATTTGCTAGCATGTAAACTCAAGCAGAGGTTAGACAGACCGTTGGCATCGCTCCTAGTCCTGACCAAGAAAGCGGCCCCTGTGGAAGCCTGAAAAAAGCCGCTCTGGAGATGAAACGTAGACGTGTGCGAACGCGTGTACCGTCGCAGCGTGCGTGCCAGCCCCCCCTTCACCCCCGCGTCCTGTACAGCCTCTGCCCCACCGTCCCAGCGCGGCAGGTGGGGAGCACCGTCTGCCCCTTTAGCCCGGGCCACAGCGAAGCTCCACTGGACAAGTCAATATTTGCACTTGGTATCAAAGCCGGCACTGTTTTTCTACCCGGAGACTGGACACAGGAAAACTTGTCCGAGGCTGGGATGCCCTCTTTAACTGCTATGGACTAAAACAATATCCGTTTTATGTTTTTTCTGTCTATAATGCAGTTCACAAGTTTGATTATTTGGGGAATTTACTTGACATTTAAACAAAATTTGACATGATACGGTTTAACTCAAAATTTAATGGGCCCGTATTATGCTATTTTCTGATCTATGTCGTCACAAACAGACCTGGAGTTGTGTTTTGTTTCATTCACACACCCTGCATATCTAGACTCTGTTCGTCTCTCAGACCGAAAACACTCTGTTCCACCTTGTGATGTCATCATTTTAGCTCTGGAAATGTGAATCTCTGCTGAGCTAAAGCTAAAAAGTAGCTGTAAACTTGAAAACTACCACTTAATAACATCACAAGGTGGAATAGAGCATTTTGAGTAATAATAAAAGATAACTCTGACATGTGTGAATGAAACAAAACACAACTCCAGATATATTTTTGAGGCAGTAACAGCATTATTACGTGACTTAAAGCTCAATTTTGCGCAATATATGACCTTTAAGTGGACTGAATTTACTATTACTACTACTATTAATACCACTACTACATTATGTTACCTTGGCACATACAGTATTCATAGTAGTACAGATATTTTTAGTCCAGACAGTGCTTGTGTCTGGTCGCTCTCTTACAAGCGTGTGGAAAAACACTTAGCTTGTGCAGATTTGCAGAGCACACCGGGGGTCTCCATGTGAGTGCGTCTCATGTGGTCTACTGCCCCTGCCCCATTTCTTCATTGAAACCATCTTTTCTCAGGCTGTCCCTGGACGAAGGGTGTCCTGACTCCAGCACACACTCCAGTTCCTTTTGTGGGGCTGCAGTAGAGGATGGAACATATGACTTAAAAGTAAAGATCAGAGAGAGGGAGACTGGAGAGTCTGTTCAAAAGACTAGCACCTGTGTAGTTTTTTTTTTTTTTTTTTTCCCCCCGTTTCATTTCACACAACTATGGTCTGACTAAACCCGGTCTCAATCATTACACTAAGAAGAATAAACTTTGTTGTTAATAAATCAGGACTAAATCAGGACTAAACCAGGATTAAACCAGGATTAAACTAGGGCTAAACCAGGGCTAAACCCGGGATAGAAAATGACTAAACCAGGTCTAAAAAAGGGCTAAAACCAGGTCTAAACTACGAGGGCTAAACCACCAAAACTAAACCACCAGGGCTTAAAAAAACTGCTAAGTCCATGGCTAAAACCAGCTCTAAACCAAATCTAAAAATGGACTAAACCAGGTCTAAAAAAGGACTAAACCAGGTCTAAAAAGGGCTAAAACCAGGTCTTAGAAAGGACTAAACCAGGTCTAAAAATTGGCTAAGATCATGGCTAAACCCAGGTCTAAACCAGATCTAAAATTGATTAAACCAGGTCTAAAAATGGGCTAAACAAGGTCTAAAAATGTCTAAAACCAGGGCTAAACCAGGACTAAACCAGGTCTAAAAAAGGGCTAATCCAGGTCTAAAAAAGTACTAAACCAGGTCTTAGAAAGGACTAAACCAGGTCTAAACCAGGGCTAAAACCAGGACTAAACCAAGTCTAAAAAGGGACTAAACCATTTCTCCATTATAAATATATTAAAGGCAATAACGTTTCCATGACAACAAGCAGGTGGCGGACCCCCTTCACTAGATAAAATACGAAATCAAATTCAAAAGTATATGTACCACCAGTATTCCCAGTGGCTGAGGTCCTTGAGCAGACCACATGCGACAGACAGGCTAACACTTCTGGAGACAGTGCCACTTAAACCCCAGGCCTATGCTTTAGCTCAGCTTCACACTCCTTGCAGTCGGGTTCCACATTAACGGGGGTCTGCGGTAAACAAGCCCACCTCTCCAGTGTTGTGGTCTGGTGCGCCCGTCCCTTTACGGCCTGCCTGCTTCCGCCCTCCTCGCACAGAAGCAGAGGCGGCGCGCTGGGGAGTGAGGAAGTGGTCATGCTTCATTAGGTGAACAGGCCACACCACGCATGTCACTGCAAACAACAGGAGCTCTGTTCTCAAACGCAATGACACTTATAAATAATAGTCCACCACAACGTGTCTCTGAGCGCCGGCTGCTGTTATGAAGGGCTCCCGCTGAGGCACAAAGAATTTATTTCATATTAGCAAGCAGCGAGTTTTCATTACAAACATGTGCTGGGTAAAATCTTGTCTTGAAAAGTGTTCAAATGGCAGTGGCAAGACCAGAATGACATCTCAGTCCTGGTTCCACTCCACTCTTTTGTGGCGACGAAGGAGCTCATTGGTCACTCATCATTTTGAACAAATTTACGATGCCTGTCAGTCCTTTGATGTGATTTTTTTGGGTCTTATTTCTTTTCCTTGTAAGCAGCCATATTTGTTTTGATGCAGATGGACTATGCGTGTCTCTGATTGGCTAATCCACCTGTCAATCACACCCATCTGAACTTATTCCTTATTACCAAGCAGCTAGTTTTCATTACAAACGTGCTGGGTTAAATCTTGTCTTGAAAAAGTGTTCAAATGCGACCACTCCAGTCTTTTACAGTGACGAAGCAGCTCATTGGTCACTTTTCTCTGTTCCTGTTAATCAGCCATGTTTGTTTTGAAGCAGATGGACCATGCGTGTCCCTGATTGGCTAATCCACCTGTCAATCACACCCATCTGAACTCAGGCAGAATGAGCAGTCTCCAAACTCACATCTTTGTACATGTATTCTTGATTTCAGTGAGGATTGTGTAGCTTTCAGGCACTTATGCAGTTTTGGGGCTGTACTTTGAAACACTGTGGACGATATACAAATGTAATATTGCTTACTTTCTTACTAAGAAATGTAAAATGTTCTGTTTTCCATGCAGCAGTGGCCATATATATCACATTAAGTCAAAATAACAGCTACGTTCTGGTCATTTTAGTTCATGTGTGACCCCAAATCTGTGTATTATGTGATCACACTATGCAACTTTCTGATTCAGTCACATTGTTCGACGCTGCTTTAAATTTCTTATCTATAGAATATTTAACCCTCACCCTTCGAGTTGCATAAAAAAATCAGTGCACCTTTAGACTCCACTGCCTTTAACCCGACTGAAACCGACAATAAACCTCAACAGAACGATCCCCTCTGCGTCTGATCTTCATGCAACAGAACAGAAACAAACAAAGATTCCCCTTTTTAGACCAGCAAATATTTATTTTATATCGCTAGAGCATAATGATATCAACATTGACTTTGTCTCCGGGGCGGCGGCAGACATCTTTGTTCGGAGGAGCTAAGGGTGGGCTAAGTTCTCTAATGGTTGCGCTCACTTAACATGTTAATTTAGAGTCTTAAATGGATGCTATTTTAAACCAGTTTCAATGCATTTAGCGCCTGTAGTGATTTATGAAAACTAATATGGAATTATTTTTATTGTAGTCTCATTTTGAACACTCTGCAGTTGCTATTTGAACATTTTTAGTTGAGACTGGATTGCGCTATGAAAGTGGGGCACTGTGGGGGAGCATTAGCCATTTGCGTTGTTATTTTGTGAGGCGCTAAGGAGCCACAAGACACAGCGGGAACGTTTGGAGGCCGTCACCTTTAGTCTGGTTCACCAAAATATAAAACTGTATGAACACGTGGCTCCGTTTGGTCCCGCCCACAATCCACGAGAGAAGACGATGACACGACAAAGTTAGCATCTCCGCGCACTTGCCCACGTAGATAAACGAAAACAACGGAACAACAAATGCGCTAAATATGAACTTAAATACAAATAAAATATAACCACAGATGGAAACAAAAGCAAAGATAATTACAAGAGGACACTTTAACGTTGGGATTTATACCGAATTTACACCAGGGGCAACGCGAAGAAGAAAGAAAAACATAGAAGAAGCGGCTGGAGGACCAAGGCTGCACATAAAACCAAACACCGGACGCGAACAAAACTGCAATAAACAAAAGCACCATTTTGTGTAATTATAGATATGTATGAACCGGTTACACTAGGGCCCCCTCACGCCCCCCTCACGCCCCCCCATGGCGCCACCCCTGCTTCGTCCTGAAAATACAACTTTGGGGCTTGTTAGTTTTATCATTTCTAAAGCAGCAAAAAGTCCAATCTGTTCCGTCTCCTTCCGCACATTAGCATTCACACGATGTTATTTCACGAGTTTGAGCAAATATATTTATCCTCAATAGAGATTCCCCCTTTTATTCCGTGGATATTATGTTATATGTGCGTAGTTAATTTAAGTGTCTCATTTGGAAACTGGAGGTGGAGGTCAAGTATGAGCAAATATTTGAGAACAAATCCTAGAGCCCACCAGAGAGCTGGAAAAAACTTGAGCAATCATTACAGAGTGGATTAGAATGGCGCTGGTCCAGTGCGCGCGGAGCTGCCAACGTATAGCATTAACACCTTTTCCTTAAAATTAGCCAGCGGTAGGGATAGATGTCCTCTAAGCTAGCACAAGCCTGCAGTGTTTAATACAGCTGTAAAATTAGCCCCCAAATCAAATGAAGAATCAGATGTCGGTATGATTAGACTATTTTGGTTCTTACTCGAGGTTACTAGGTTTTTTCACAAGGACAAAACCACGTCTGTGCAAGAGAACTTCAGCCAAACCTCCTTGTCAAAGTCTGATCTCGTCATGAAGTTGTAAAGCGGCTTTGAGAGTTAAAGATGAGTTGTTCTATTTTTCCCTTCATATTATAATAAGAATGTGACGATTTATCCCCAATGTGAACGGAGTTAAGCCGCGAAATGACTCACATGCACACAACAGAACACAACACAACAGAACGGAGCAGAATGGAACAGAACACAACACAACAGAGCACAATGGAATAGAAGAGAACATATCACAACTGAACACAATGCAACAGAACACAGCGGAACACAACAGAACGCAATGGAACAAAACAGAACACAGTTGAACAGAACACAATTGAACACAACGGAACAGAGCAGAACACAACGGAACAGAGCAGAACACAATGGAACACGACAGAACACAACGGAATAGTACAGAATGGAACAGAACATAATTGAATACAAAGGAACGGAACACAGTGGAACACAACAGAACACAATGGAACAGAACACATCGGAATAGAGCACAGTTGAACAGACCCCACGGAACACGACAGAACAGAATGGAACAGAGCAGAAACACAACGGAACATAGTAGAACAGAATGGAACACAACACAACACAATAGAACAGAACACAATGGAACAGAGCAGAACACAACAAAACATAGTAGAACACAATAGAACAGAACAGAATGGAACAAAACAGAACAACTGAACACAATAGAACACAGCAGAACACCATGTCCGAAGTAAACATGACCCGCTTCGTCTCAGTCCTGTCACATTTGTGGCTATTTCAACTTATCTGAGCAACCGGAGCCAACATTTACTTAATCGAGTGATTTCGTGAAGCGTATCGAGAAGGAAGAGGGAGGACGAGGGGTTTGGTTATGCTGTGTATGTCGTCTGTGGGGCCCTTTCTGCCATTTCCATTTAGAGGAGCGAGTGGATGAGGAGTCGGAGCCATGGGACTCTGATGTGAGTCGCTTCACTGACACAGACTTTTTTAATAACTTTGGGATGAGCTTGGAGAACATTTGCTTATGTACAGGATCACTTTTCCCCAACTCTTAAACGCCAAAACACTAATTTCGGTGGCGTTAAGTCTCATTAATGTGACGTGAGCGTTCGGACTGCAGTCATATCAGATACATATCAGATTTATGACACATACGAATGCGGCCTGGGTTGGATTTGGAAGAAGAAACAGGAATTGAGCTGTTTACACTCACATGAAAAAATCAGATAAACGTCACATATGGGTAAAAAAAAAATCTAATTTGGCTTCAGTGTGAACGTAGCCGTGTGAACCTATTGTAAAAACAGAACTTTGTGACAAAAACCTGTCCACTACCCGCTGTCTTTGATTTATGTAATCCTAAACCTTGTTAAAGATCGCAAGCTTGTAAGAAAGAGCCATGTGAGTCACTGTGTAACGTTTATGGATGAGAACATCTTGGACTGAGAACGTTGCTCCAAAGCTGGTCCAAAAAAATCATGCATGAACACAGCGATGGATTTCAAAACATTTACGAGAGCTAGAGAGGAACTAGTCTGAAAATAACACCTCATCTTTAAAGATATCTTCACTAATCTGGACCTAAACCACAACAAACCAACAAGAAGAAAAAAAGTACCGTGTTTTCCGGGCTATTAGTCGCACTTTTTTTTCATAGTTTGGCCGGGGGTGCGACTTATATGTGAAATATGTTTGTTTTTTTCTTCATTCTTATGCATTTTTTGACTGGTGCGACTTATTTCACTTATAAATCGCATCCGAGTATATGTTTTTTTTTTTCATTATGCATTTTTTGGCTGTTGCGACTTATATTCAGATGCAATTTTATATGTGAAAGATTTTTTTGGCTGGTGTGACTTATACTCAGATGTGATTTATATGTGAAATATTTAGTTTTCTTCATTATTATGCATTTTTTGGCTAGTGTGACTTATACTCCAGTGCGACTTATACTCCAGAAAATACGATACACATTAAAACATCTCCGGTCCATTGGAGTAAACCTGAACACCCTCGTTGGAAAACCCCATTCTCTGGCTCCTACATTCACGTCCTCATGTGGGATATTCATATTTCAACAGGAGGACAGCACTTGTCTGTTTTAATTTGTGATCCCTCTAAAACGGTCCTCGGTGTGTGGATGAGACAGGTGCACGTCTGCAGCACCTCCGGGGGGCGCTGCACGGGGATTAGGGGAGGTGAGAGGGGCTGGAGCGCTGCCCACATGCCCCGCTGTTTGTTCAGACCAGCTCCAGACCAGCTCCACTCAAACACAAAACAGATGACAGGAGCAGGAGGCAATAAGGCTCCTTCTGCTCCCTGTCTGTGTTTACCCTCCAGGGGTGTCAATGGGATATAGCTTCCATATTGTGCCTGATATTAGCGGTGTTGTGTCGCTGAGAGGTTTGTTCTGTCATAAGTCAGGCTTAATGCGGAACTGAAACACAAAAAGCTGGACCGCATGAGGAATATACAGGACAGAAAATCATTCCTGTTCGTTTTGTTCACTACATGTGCTTGGATTGTCATTGGACTAGACACCTGTGTGTTTGAGATATGGTGATTTGACGCATTTAAAGGGTCTATATTCCGCAAAATTGACTCTTGTGAGCGTTAAGCCATGTTATGTTGTTATCTCCTCAAAAACAGACCTGGAATTGTGTTTTGTTTCATTCACACGGGTTTGAGTAACACTTTATCAGTAATCTGTCAACATCTCCAAAGATCAAAATGCTCCGTTCCACCTTGTGATGTCATGAAGTGGTTGTTTTCAAGTTAGCATCTACCTTTTACTTTTAGTACAGTACAGACTGACAATTTTAGGGCTGAAATTATCCAAATGATTCTAGTGAAGGTGTATGGAGTTTAAAAACACAGCGGAGCACTTCCTGTATTACCACATGATGACATCACAAGGTGGAACAGAGTGTTTTCCGTATGTGAGTTTGTGTGTTAAACATGTGTGAATGAAACAAAGCACAACTCCAGGTCTGTTTGTGATGAGGAAACAACACTATAACATAGATCAGAAAATAGCGTAGTACGGGCTCTTTAAAGCTGCATTGTGTAACTTTTTGGTGCAAGAACAATCACCTGTCCTGGTTTCCACGGCGTTTCCTCATGATTTAGAATGTTCTACACTATGGCATTAAACTGGAGAGAAGCAGGTGACGCGGTGTTGCCGGGATACACTTGTATAAACAGGGCTTCTGGGTAATTAGAGGTGTGGTTGAGGTGAGCTGTGGTTCGCTGGAGACGAGCAAGAGGATGTTGAGGTGTGGTCCTGCTCCTGAATCATATTAACTCCATATAAATGAAAGAGAAACCACCAGAAAAGTTCCACAGAGCGCTTTTAGCTAAGAAGGCGGTAATATACGTAGTTTTTTGCTGATGTTAAATTGACACAGAATTGTTTATAGGTCTGTCACGATAACAAACGTCACAATGATTATGGCTCTCGGCTCATCTGGGAACGCCTTGGGGTCCCACTGGAGGAGATGGAGGAAGTGTCTGGGGTGAGGGAAGTCTGGGAGTCCCTGCTTAGAATGCTGCTGCAAGAAAGTGGAAGAAAATGGATGGAAGGAAGTGAAGTAAATGCAGACTTTAAACGATAATATTGAAACGAAACTATAAAACAGAATGATCCCCCGAAATTAGCATTAGCATTAGCCCAGACACACCAAAACGTAAACATGCCGGAAGAAAGCGGATGGATAGAAGGAAGTGAAGTAAATATAAACGCTAAACGATAACATTGAAACCAAACCATAAAATAGAATGATCCCCTGAAATTAGCATTAGCATTAGCATTAGCCAAGACACACAAAAACGCAAACATGACTTGCCTGAAGAAAACACAAGAAATTGGATGGATGGAAATGAAGTAAATATAGAAGTAAATATAAACGATAATATTGAAACCAAACTATAAAACAGAATGATCCCCCAAAATTAGCATTCGCATTAGCATTAGCATTAGCCCAGATACACAAAGACGTAAATGTGACGTGCCGGACGAAAGTGGAAGAAGATGAATGGATGGAAGTGAAGTAAATATGGATGCTAAATGAAACCACAAAGTAGAGTGATCCTCCGAAATTAGCATTAGCATTAGCCCAGACACACAAAAAACGTAAACATGCCGGATGAAAGCGTATGGATGGAAGGAACACTAAACGATAATATTGAAACCAAACCAAAAAAACAGAATTATCCACCGAAAACGTGCTCTAAATGTACGATATTGCTAAAAACACGCATTGCAATAAATAAATACCAGAATGAAACACTTAAGTAGATAGTTTGTGTGTATAATGAGTCATGTTCATAATGTGGCAAGCCCTTGTTTAACCCTCCAAAGCAGAAAACGCAGACCTCGGTTAATTACTTGCGATTGGCTCTATCGACGCGCACAGAGCCGCAGTGTAATCCCGTCGTCTTTACCTTCAGCTATGCGTCTGCCAGTCCACTTGCGCTGCAGCTGTGTCGGCCCCTGCCAAATTGGCTTTAGTGGATCCTGACAGCCTCATTTAGCTCTCCTTTGCCACCTCAGTTTTTGCACGGGCTAAACTGGTCCTTTGCCTAATCTCGCCGGATCGTATTCTGTTTTCTTTAAGGATTTTTCAAATGATTTTATGGCATGGTAAGTTTTTCGTTGCCTCCGAGCCAGGGCGTTTCATGTCCTTGGAGGCCGCTCGTTTAGTGCTCGCGGGATGCTTTCGGAGTGTTTTCTTTCACTACTCTGATGGAGAGATTAATGCAGAAGTCGAGCCAGTGGCCTGTGAGTTTTGGCTGATATTGTCGACTTTGACACAAAAGAGACTCCGTGACCAGTGGATATATGAACACTGAAAGCTATTTGGAAAGGAAGTCGGACAAATAAAACGATAAACTTATACTCGCGTGATGCTGGAGCTTTAGTTTGAGTTGGAGATCCTCAAACGTTTGATTTGTATATACACAAGGATAATAATCTGCGTAAAATATGGCCAGTCTTTGTAACAGTAGATCTCATTTATTCGTTCACAAAAATGTTCAGTGCTGTAAATATGCATCATTAAATCATGTTTTTATTTCCTGACGCTAAGTACAAGTTTACCATGTGGTTACGGCTCTATTATGAGCTGTGTGGAGTATTTGTATTAAAGTACAGGATGTCCATGAAGTTGCTTTACAATAAAAGAACATATTATACAGGCAATTGATCAGATATTTTAATCAGACTTGTTCTATTGTCCTCAGTGCTTTCCAAAGTGTGTTTTTTTACCTCATTTAATCCACCTATGGACTCCGTTAGTTGCACGAAGCATCAAGACAGGACCTGGTTTCTTGCCGTGTTCGCTGCAGCAGAGCCTCATCAATGGTTCAATCGCGTCTGTATGTTTTGCTTTAGTTCATAAATCCTGTATCTTTGTTCGATAAACAATATTTTTAACATAGCCCCATAGAACCCATGATAGACACTGTGACTTCTCTTGAGGAGGCGCCATTTTTTAGTAGTTTATTCAAAAAGATGCTTCTTTTAATCAACAGGATGCCTGAAATACAGAAATGTAAAATATTTTATAACCACTGAGTACAACAGAACAAATGTAATTAATGTCTTATCAACTGCCTTTTATAATATATATATTTTTTAAATGTAGAGACTTTATGGACATCCTGGACTTTTTTTTAAATACAATTCAACATTTTTATTTTTTTTTCCCTTTAGTGGAATAGGAAGCATAAACAAAGCATTTCATTTTTGTCCTGATGGATTCTAGGGGTGGGACTTGACAAGTTTTCTTTTTCCCACTCCTTTTCGAGCTTGTATATGAGCAGTTTGTGAGATATGCTTGAAATAAATACATTAAAAAGTACACTGAAATACTGCATTTGCTTAATCTAGGTGCTTTAATTAAAACTAGTGATGTTTTTACTCATCAGACACAAATGATCAGCTCAGTGGAGTAAAATTATCATAATATCAAACAGTAATTTTATCTGGAGTAGATCACATGAGCGTTGCACTTAAAGGTAACGGTTTAGGACGATGCTTCTGAACAGTTCTGTTTAAATCCTTGTCCGATGGAAGTCTATTCATGGGTTTCAGGTTTCTGTTATATTTTGAGTACTTTGGACCATTCAGAGCTGGGATATTTTATTTAATTGGCTCTGAGAACACTTCTGCTTTTGGAAAGGTGCGTTTTTGTCTGCCAGGGCTAATGCTAATGCTAACTTCTATTAAAACTAAAAAAATGTAACTTAACAAAAAAAAAAAGAAAAGAGAATGGGGTCGTCCTTTCAACAAATTGAAGTAAGTGTAGATTATTTCAGTCAGTGATGTTATTTAAATATTTACTAGGCTCCGAAATTAGCTTTAGCATTAGCATTAGCCCAGACAGAGAAGAACGGAAACATGACATCCACCCGCTACGCTCTGTCCACTTCCTGATCTGTCTGGATTTATTGATTTTAGCGCGACTCGCAAAAACTTTATAGACATTACAAAACCCCGGAAATGGTCAACCTAACTGTCCCTCGAATTGAAACTAGCCGGCTAACGTTGTGCACAGACGCAAGGCAAAACAAGTTTATTTGCATAGCGCAATTTGTACACAAAGTAATTCAAAGTGCTTTAGAGAATAAAAAAGACATTAAAATCACAATGCAACAAATCAAAACATAAATAATCCCAAATAATCATCATTAAAAAAGCTAACTGCTACGACAACCGCGCAACATTCTCATCGCTCTCAAACCCGTTGGACGCCGTTATGTGCCGTCTCGCGCCGTATTGCCTCGTTTCTTTCCTTTTGCTGATAGCTACATGTTTCCTACCTTACGTCAAAGACAAAATCCCCCGTCTGTTCTAACCTCGAGTCACACAGGTCGGCTCAAACACTACTGGAGCGCGTCAGCGTTTACAACCTTTGCCAGACCTTGAATGTGCAGCTATGGGCCGTGTCAGACAGTTAGGCTCTACGCTTTGGCATGGACCCGCAGCCAGACACCCAGTCCCCCTTTTAACGACACCAAAGCTAACATCAATCCCACGTTTCCAACACTTTCAAGGCCCGTTTGGAGATATTAGGATGCCACAGCGCTCCCAAACTCAAAAAGAAACGAGGAAATGTTCGGTGTATTCAGTCGTTTGCGGTCAGTTCGCTGCAGGAGCCCTCTGACCTTAGCCGGGCCTGCGAGATCAGTTATGCCGGCGACAGAACAACTAACAGCTAAAATAGTACCGCGGAGGAAACATGAGATTTCTGCCCATCTGTTGCCACACTTAGCCCCGGAGCGCAAGTGCTGATAGAAACTCGACCTGCACTATTTGCAGTATCTACGCTGTAATGTGGTGCAAACGCTTTGAAAGGCATTGCGGTCCTTTGTGAATTATATAATATTTAACGTTTTCTGAAGGTTTGATTTGCATGTTTTTTTGTCTTCGGAAAACTTCTCCCGACGCTGGAAACACGTAGGACTTTTGTGCATTGCTGGAATGGTTGGTGAGGTGGCAGTTGGAGAGAGGGGGATTAGTCTCCAGCTGGCTTTAAATCCTGAAGACAACCGGGTACTACATCATTTTGAAAGACAAATTTATACCTTTACAACTGTGTTAAATAAACTGACTTTCTCTCTGCTCATTTCGGATCGCCACAGCCAGTGCACACAATATATGGTTTTCCCCAAATGGCCTTAAAAAAGCAAACTACTGGGATCAGGGCCTGTCAAGAAACGCCAACAAAATATGAGCATCATTGGCTGTATAGAAAATGAAGTGTTATTTCATTCTTTGGCGAAAACCAAAATAGAACATCTTTGAGCATATTTTCTTTTGTGTGTGGTACAATCGTTGGCTCGGAAATTGTTGGAAAACCTGATTATGTGCTGTGAATGACGGGCAACAGGGACAGGACGGCTCTCGCTGCTCCGAAGTCCGGCGGATTCCTCTTTTGTCGGTGCCAGGACCGCTGGGCCAAAGCACACGGAGATTGATGGGTGCCAATACTGCCCCTTCTTCTTCTGGGAAACGCTCTGTTCATTGAAGGCTTGTGGTGAAATGTTTACAATGTGGGAACTATTAGCAACCTTCAAGGAGAAACAAACCAGCATGCTAAAATCAATACTGCTTTTGTTTTCCTGAAGCCACACGCAGAACCATCAAGCTCTCGCTGCCAGATATATGGCCCGTGTACAAATAGTGACTTCAGATGTGGCTAAACTTGCACCGTTCTGATGTTTGGGGTTATATTCACCTTTGTTATTGGATTTTTTATATGTAAAACACAAGAGAACACGAGATTTACACCTGTTAGTGCTTTGTGGAGTGAAGAAATAGGGCCTGTGCTAGCTAGTTTCATTGCGGCTCAAAGCTAACAGCCACTTTTATTCAAATCGGAAATCATAAAATAAAACATCTATTAAAAATCAAATTATTTAAAATGAATACTACACAATTATTTTTATATGTAGAATACTTCTTTTTGTGGTGTTGTTAATTATTATGCCACAAAATTAGCACTAGCGTTAGCATTGAGACACAAACATGTCTTTCTCTTGCGAAGTATTCATTTTATTTGTGTCGTTTTTAACATGTTTTCAGTGACATCCACCTGCAGCTTCCTATCCACTGTCTGAACTTGAAGTATTTAATCATTTTAGCGGCAAAAACCTCATAGAGACAGTCGGAGAGGAAGTACAGAGCCTATTGGAATTATAAAAAAAGCAGATTAGCTGTGTAATAAAGGTAATTTTTGAGTGAAACTATTAGTCTGGAAAAGGCGTATGGACTAAAAAACACGTGGGAGCTTCGTTTATGCCATAGTTTTGAAAGCTTTAAGGGGATTACTCACTAAACATGCTCAAATTATACAAAAAAAACAAAACTCTAGGTATGTTTGTGACGATAAAACTAAATTATAACAAGGTTTAAGCTGGTGTAAGTCAGTTAAGTCAGTCAGTCTAATATAACCTTTTAAATGTAACACTAGCATTTGGAGAACATGTAAATGGGCTGTGGATGTTCCCTAGATTAACACTGTAAACATGACTGTAACATAGAAGTCGACTAAATGCTACGCGGGGGGTCAGACACTGGGCCGATGAACCGGAAAAAGTGTCTAGATCTTCTCAAATTGGACCCACGCGGCGCACAGGATATTTCGAGAGCCATTCCAGTTTGCGACAGCTGTCCGTGTGTATATGATTGTCATTTCCGTGTGAGGAGCCGTGTATGTTAGTCATGTGGTAAAGACACACAAAACATAGGCTACAATAAAGTAAGTGGGTCAGAGCTGCACCTGCTGGTCCAAGGATCAACAGTGAGACGCAGCAGCTGAGATCAAATCCCTCATGAGTTTGGATGAGTGACGATCGGAGCGCGTGTGGACGAGCTGTTTGTCTTACATAAAGTCTCACCTCAGGACTGGTTTCATGTGCCCGTAGTTGGCTCCCGGCTCTCAGTTGTGTAAAGGAAAGTATGAACGACTTATGTTACAACTTAAAGGGCCCGTGTTACGCCATTTTCTGATCCGTGTTATAATGAAGGCTGAGTTCTGACTTCTCTCAAACAGAAAACGCTCTGTTCCACCTTGTGATGTCATCATGTGGTAATACAGGAAGTGCTTCTCTGTGTTGTAAAACTCCACACACCTTCACTAGAATCATTTGGATCAGTTCAGCCCTGGAATTGCCAGTTTTTACCGAACTAAAGGTCAAATATAGCTCTTAACTTGAAAACAACCACTTGGTGACATCACAAAGTTGAACAGAGCATTTGGAGTTGTGGAGATTTTGACAGACTGATAATAAAGTGTTACTCAAACATGTGTGAATGAAACAAAACACAACTCCAGGTCTGTTTTTAATGAGGTATAACAGCATAACACGGCTAAAAGCTCACAAGAGTCAATTTTGTGTAATATAGGACCTTTAAAGGTGCACTATGTAACCTTTCGGGTGTGCGTCTCCATGGAGATGTTATTGCTTAGCTTGGAATTTTGCACAGTGTGTCAAAAAAAGGTATCTATCTCCATGGAGAAAAGCAGGTGAAGTTACAGGTCAGATTTGTGGAGAGGTGACTCTGCTCACTGTAAAAATGCTTCTTTTTTTTTCATTTTTTAAGCAATAAAACTCATCAAATAGTTCAGTCATATATAGTGGAACATTCTAAGCAAAACAATAATATCTGAAAAGTTGCACTGTGCATATTTAAACCAGACCTATTCTACAAAATGGACTTTTCAGAGCCATGTTAGTTATTTCCTTCAGATTTACCCTCTCAGAGTCATATGTTGAGTGATTCGCGCATGTTTGAGCAATCTTTAATCGCTTATTTCCAAGACGCCATGTTCCAGCTTAATCCCCGTTTTCACCGTTACACGCCAGCAGCTCTGTACTTACTTCGTTCTTCAGTTTTATTTTCTTAATTGTTGATACGTGTGGGATTCAGCAGCATCGCACAGTCAATCAGCTTCTCGTTAGCGTTATGTGCAGCTATCCATAGGGGGCGCCGACAGTTGATGACGTTTACGGCGACGTCAGCTCCTATTGGACACTGCAGTTTTCTAACACAGAACTCAGCGGACTAGTTTCTTTTATTAAGTCGGTTTAGTGTGCAAATTATAACATAATGATCCACAGGTGTCAGAGATTATAACTGTAAAACAAACACAATATGTCCTTTAAAAACCATCATCCCCAAATGTAATTCCACCACTTCACCAGATTTTTGATTTATTTATTCCAAATGTCTTGAAACCTGCCCGTCTCTCATAGCGTCTTCAGACAGGGGAGATTGGTTTGGACGTCTGCCAACAAGCTGCGGACAGCTGCAGCGGGACAGCCATAACAGTAGCACTCCCTTATTTTAGCAGATCTAGTCCGTGATGCTATAACCCCACATGTGCAAAGCGTCCGGTTTGAGCCAAGTTTCACACCTTTACTGGGTCAAACAAGTTAATCCCAGTTGTGGAAATAGTTTTGTAAATCTAACAAGTATGCAAACAACTGTATAATTCAGAACAAGCAAACTTTATTTAAAAAAAAACGCATTTAAATATATCCAGGAATGCTACGTCGGATGAAAAATGAGTCTCTAGGCGTTATAGCTGTTGACAGGTTAGTCGTTAACTATGCAACCCTCGGTCAAATAGTGCAAATCCCATGTTAGAAAATACATAAAATACGATCCTGTTTACTGTTTGACTCCAGACACAACAGGCTGACGCTGACAGCTGTGCCCCCGTGTGACGAGTGTGGCCGCTCCAGCTGTAAATCCTAGCATGAAATCGACAGGCACTGTTATGCAAATATTGATATTTTGGGAAAGGTCCTCAGATTTTTCCTCTGGGAGTGTTCGGAACATGGTAAACAAGCTAGTCGTAAACATAGTAAGGCTTTCGTCACTGTGACATAAGTTAGACGCCGCTGGTCTGAGTCAGTGCTGTTCGTAAATACTGGGGACGGGAATCAGGAACAAGGCTAGATTTGATCCTGAGTGGGACTTTGTTGTGCTTGGATTAGGACTATGTACCAAAAGCAGCTACAGTGAAAGTCCCTGCTGTCTGGGTGTAGTGGCTTGAACTGAGCTGCACCCTCCAAACCCCCTCCATAACCCTCCAAACCCCCTCCATAACCCTCCAAAACCCCTCCATAACCCTCCAAAACCCCTCCATAACCCTCCAAACCCCCTCCATAACTCTCCAAACCCCCTCCATAACCCTCCAAAACCCCCTCCAAACCCTCCATAACCCTCCAAACCCTCCATAACCCTCCAAACCCCCTCCATAACCCTCCAAACCCCCTCCAAACCCTCCAAACCCCCTCCAAACCCCCTCCATAACCCTCCAAAACCCTCCACCATTTCTCACAGACTGTGTCATAGTCCACTTTTGAGTCCACTTTGCCCCGTCTGGCGTAGGGAAGCACCGATTTGAATTGCAATACTCTGGTTGGACATATGGATTGATGTTCAAGTCAATTCAATCTTTATGAAGAACATAGAATATCTAGTTCACAGTGAATAGTAAAAGACGGAGTTTAAATCTGTCAATTCGACAAAACGTTGTAGGAGTGAAGATGTTTCGCTGCTCATCCAAGCCGCTTCTTCAGTAAACTTTATCTTTTGCTGTGGATCTGACCTGGACGACTGAGGGATTACACAGACATCTTCATAGTGAATAATAAAAATAATAATAATAAAAATACATGCATGTTATAATGTATCTCCATGTCTCCACGTCTGAACTTGAATGATCAGATTATTCAGATTCATGGATCTACAAATAAATGAATACATGCTGTTTGTAATGGACACACCACAGTTTACAGAAAAATCTACAAAACCTCTGCACTTTTAATAATATTCTCAAAGAGTCATTATAACGTTTGCACATGATTTACTTGTAAACTGGTCATAGTCGGCCCAGAAAGTCTCATAATGTAAGTTGTTCTGCAGTTAGTAGAAATAAATAACAGCTACATAACACATTTACATCAGTTTTGTCTTAAAATAAATGCTGTTTTCAGTCTCTGGGATCAGTTGACATCGGGTACCAGCAGATTCTTAAATCCATAATATCAAAATTGGTGTCAGAACTGAAAAAGCTGGTGCATCCCTAATCTGACAGTGTCTATAAAACTTGTATTTGTATTATTGTATATTCCATGTTAAGACACTATAGAAAACTTTTATATACCAAAAATCATACTTTGACGCCAGTGAACACCAATCCCGTTTATTTCCATCTTACATTTTAAACTTTATTAAAGAACATTTTGTCTCCCCATCTTAAATGCTTTTAGATAAAACATAATTAGGTTTTATTCTATCATTAAAACACGTCTGTAACTTTAGAATCGCACTTCATCAAGGTTTGATTGGACAGTTTTACTACAGGCAGTGGAAATCTGATTTACTTTCTCGACACGGTTTAACTCCTTGTGAATACGCAGGTGCCCAACGACTTTATATAGCTTTTAATTCTTTACTTTTCTGTGTGTGGGTGTTTTCAGACGCTGCTGGTCTCGGTCTGACTTTTGAACGATTCCTTATGTCAGGGGTGTCCAAACTTTTGTCACATTAAGGGCCACGTATAAAAACACAAAGCTGAGGGCCGACTGAGGGCCATAGACTGGTCGCGAATACAGTGAATACTTCAAATCTGCATTATTATTACAAGTTAGACTGAACCACTACACTTTTATTCATGTTTACATCCTCAGTGGGACACATTAAATATTAGATATGGGCTCGTTAAAGTAGATTTTCAGAAAAATACTGTTTAATAAAATATGGGCCAATTCACCTGGAAGCTTGAGGGCCGAGAAAAATTGGTCTGAGGCCCGTATTTGGCCCCTGAGCCACAGTTTGGACATGCCTGCTTTAAGTGAACGGTTGGATCCAGATCAGATTTTTTTAAACGAACCGAATCTTCACAAGTTTTCCAATTTGCTTCCAACACGCTCCGATTCTTAGTTCCATTTTAAACACCTCGGTCGTGTCTCTCTGTGATTAATTTGGAGTTAAATGAGTTCTCGCATCGACTTCTGTCACATAAATATAAAAAGAGCCAGTCTTTTGAACGGCTCTTTGACATGATCCAAAAGATTCGAATCCCGCAAAGGAGCCGAAAGTCCCATTACTTTTCTACATTTCTTATACCTTATGTTTTATTACGTATTTTTAGACTTAACAAGAGTAAAGTAACATGTCCTCACTTAGGGTTCAGGAGATTACGCTGTCTCTTATTCGACGACTCTACCGTAGTTGACAAAATATTAAATTACCCCATTTTACAATATCCTACGTGCGGTGAAAGTACCTCGTTTTGCGACATGGGAAGTCTCCAACCTGCCTGTTACATTATCCAGTTTCAAAAAAGTAATAATTCTACCTCAAAAACACCACCTCGACACAATCCCCAGTTTTCTTCCGATTCGAATCACTTTGTCGTATTACATTTTATTAAGTACTCAATATTGTAAGTAATTGTCCCGGTGAGTTTGTAAGGTTAAGCGCTGTACCCCGGGGATGAGTGCCGACTGGTTTGGCACCGGCGGCACGGCTCAGGTTCCTACCAGCTGCGCGCCCAGATTCAGTTTAATGCGTCCGAAATGACAGCTCTGCCAACAGTGAGCTCAGGGCTGTAGGAGCATTGTGTCTCTGGCAAAAAAAAAGCAATATTTTTCTGCTGCAAAAGCCTTCACGCTATGCCCAGGTTAGAAAAGCCACAAATCAAAAAGGTGCCCCCCCCCCCCGCTGCAGAGACGCTCCATAAATACTGGAAAATGCTTGTCTAAAAATCGCGTACGAGCCGTGATTGTAAGTCTTTTCAATAGAGGACAGTTTTGAAAATGCACATGGGAGTTGAGACTTTCAGAGGGTCTGGGTTGTGCTTTGGGGCAGAGATGGTGTGGGGATGTTTTTTGTCCTACGCTAAAAAAGGACAAAGCGTTGGAGTAGTTACTATGCCATGTTTTGTTTGTTTTAATCCAAGTAGCGTTGTTTTTAGCCTGGTTTAAACTGCTTCACGCCCCCAAATTGTGTCCTTGTGACCTCTGCTGGTAATTTTAAAGCAGATCTGTTGTCCAAAATCAACTTTTTTAGAGCTTTTAACCACGTTATAGTTGTTTTCTTTTCTTTTTTACTCTCTCTGAGTTGTTTTTGGAGTCATTCGTGCATGTTTTTCAACACCCCATTTCGCCGATCGACGTTCGTTTTCACCGTTTTCACGTACGTACTTCATTCTCCAGTTTTATTTTTTTAATCGGCGATACCTGCAGGATTTAGCTGCGTCGCGTAGTTACCCGCAGGAGGCGCCAACAGCTCTACAGCGCTTTGTCGTGATTACATTTACGCCGACGTCAGCTCCCATTGGACACCGCAGTTTTCTAAAGCGGAACTCGGCGAATTGCTTCTTTTATTACGCCGTTTTAGATGAATATATCGCGTTTCAAAATGTGCAAAATATAACAAAATGATCCATAAGTGTCATAGATTATAGCTATAGTGCGACACAAGCACGGAAAGTCTGGTTTAAGAAAGTTTGGACCCTGAATAACGCAAATTACTGGGCTTTAAAATTCAGTTTGAAACACGTGTTATAGAAAATAAAGTTGGTGGACCAAGCAGTCAGCCCTTTCCAAGACCTGGCTGGGTGTCGCATTTGGCTGTAGTTAATAGTGCTTGAAATGAAACAACAAAATAGCAACTGCAGTGTTCTGTTTTAAGGTCCTGTCTTGCCTTTCGTATCTTGAAGTTTATAGGCGCCTTGAGAGACCCACCCGCACTTTGTCATATCGCTTTTGACAACTCCCTTTTTAATACATTTCACAAGGATTGAACAAGTTTAGAAAATAATATATATACCTAGGCCTGCCACGATAACATATTTTGAAGTTCGATGTATTGCTGCAGTACGTACAGATGATAAACGACATGCTAACACTGACACAACCCGAGAGCGGAGCAGATTTAAACCGCAAAAACTATTCTAAATCTACAATATTGTTAAAAAATCCTGAGCTGCAATAAATAAACAGCAGAATGAAACACTTTATTACTTAGTTTGCATCTGAAATGTGCCGTAGAAGTTGTTAGTTCAACCTTTTACAGCTCAAATCTTATGATATCGTCAAAAAATAACCAAAAATGGCTCAGTAGTGCAAAGAAAAGTGCACATGATAAACGCTGACGCCAAAATATATCGTTCCAGGTTTCGATGGTCGATACAGTGATTATCATGACTGGCCTATACATCCCAAGCAAATTATTGTGGAAAGCGATTTAAACCAGACTTGAACCAGGACCTAGTAACACAGAACGGAACAACGTTGACGCCAGTTTCTGCATTGCTTTGAAAAAGGGTTAAGATCTGGTGAGTTCGTCCACTTCTTTATATCGTCTATGGTATTAAGTGAGTGTGACGTCGCCCGCAGCGTTCAGCTCCAGTCGACTGAAACTCATCGAGTCCAGCAGTTATAGGGGTGAATTTGGAGTCGAGTAACGGCCACAACCGAAGATCCAATCCGGAGCCAGGCGTTTGAGGGTAACGCTCCTTCCCACGTCCTGGTTTAACAGAGCGGACGCTTCGTAACGCTGTCAATCAAACCCTTTGCTAACGCTAGCGGGAGCAACGGCGGGGAAAGAAGGCGCCTGATTTGTCCGTTATTAATGTTCATATCTTGATTTACACCAGGATCAGGTAAAGCAGGTTAAGATGAACAATTAAAGACCAAAATGACAAGTTTGACAGCAGCAGGAGGTACCATGGCCATGTTCACTTCCTATTTGGCATGCAGCGGCTAGCAGGTTAGCTATGTCCATTTATACAGCCTATGGTTACTACTCTTGAGAAGCTGTAGTTCCAAAATGAAGGTGTAAAGTGACCAAATTAAGGCCAGAATGTAAACGACATCACACAATTTACTTTATTTTTCATCCGCTGACTGAACCGCAACCTTCACAGTCCCGCGCGGTGATGGTAGCATTGCTGGTTGTGTATTTTTAGCGTCATGGCAGCAGCGTGGGCCCCGGCTTCAGAAAGGGAGAGTGTTGAGGGGTCATTTGAAGCTTCTGGATGAAAGACTAACATTGTGCACATCCCAGAGACTCCATTGTCGGGGCCTGTGTGTGATGGGGCCTTGTCATCTTCATGAGACAGCGTGTTTGCAGACTCCCAACGGGACGCCTTTGTGCAGGCCGTCATTACAAACAGCACTCTGCTCCGATGCCAAGACCATTGTAAACCAAGGTTACCGCAGTTCAAACCAGTCGGAGGCATTCTTGGACTATTCAGTGTTGTTTACGAAACGTCTTGATACATTTTTGAGACCGAGGAACTTTAAAGAGCAAATATTACGCTATTTTCTTTATGCTCTAATGTTTCCTCATCACAAACAGACATGCAGTTGTGTTTTTTTGTTTCATTCACACATGTTTAACACGCAAACCCTGCAGATTTAGGCTGAGTTCTTCTCTGAAACTGAAAACACTCTGTTCCACCTTGTGATGTCATCATGTGGTAATACAGGAAGTGCTCCAGTGTGTTTTTAAACTCCACTTTAACACCTTCACTAGAATCATTTGGATGATTTCAGCGCTGGAATTGCTAATCTGTACTAAACAAAAGGTAAAGCGTAGATGTTAACTTGAAAACTACCACTGCGTGACATCACAAGGTGGAACAGAGCGTTTTGAGCTTTGGAGATGTTTGAGTAACACTTTATTATTACTGTCCTACATACAAAATGTAACTTTGAGTGTGTTTTAAGGAGGTAACAGCATTATAACATTACATTTTGCGTAATATAGGACATTTAAGAGCTGCACCGGTTGTTAAAGCTCCACCATGTAACTTTTTAACCCAAAAATATAACGATTTTTCTTTTTATTGCACTGAAAAACAACACAAAACTCTTTTTTGTACTGGCGAGAAGGAAATCATGTTCCTTTTGACTATAACACCCCGCAGTACGACATAAATCGTATCTGTCTCCATGGAGATTGTTCCGAAATATGGTTTTAATTTTGTATTTCTATGGAATCGTGCAGGTGACTCAAAATGTGCTTGCGTAACCCCTTTTTGTAAGCGCGCACTAAAAGGATTGTGGCGTGAGTGTGACGTACAGGCGGAATTTGCTTAGAGCCTCCGAAATACATAAGACGACACACAACAAGACTCGTTTTGTTCGGTAAAAATGGTTTTGTTGGGTTACTAAGCACAGGTTTATTCTTTAAATAGTCTTGTGTCGTGTCTGTTTGACCGGGACGGCGGTAAGAAATGGCGGAAAACGAGCGAGGAGAGACATTCAGGCGATTATTGGAGCCTGGCGACGCATATTAACTTGCGTATCTGCTGCGACTTAACTCCTTGGAGACTTTATTAATGAAAGTTTGCAGGAGCTTCCAGGGTCTTATTTTAACCAAAAGCAGGTGTGTTTGGGTCATAAATAGACGACCATGAGGAGACCATCTGTTGAGACAATGAAAGCCGATGCTCCATTGTTGATCCCGTCTTAGAGCTTGTGAACTGGAGATGCTGCCGGGGTTGAACGTAGAGGCGTGTTTTATTTGTGTCCGTTCTACTGCTCCTCGTATCAAGTGTTGTTCATGTGTGGACTTGGTCAGGACGGCGGTCAGGACGGTGAAATCTCATAGATGTTTTCACGGGGACACGCAGGAGCAGCTGGTGACTTCAACGTTTGAACCGGTCTAGTGCTGAAATCACACCGATGCCCAGTTTTTTACAGTTATTCTCTATTTTTTTGTCTGTAAAACCCCTCACCACACACTTTATACACTTTTCTCACACAGGCGTTAACATTTTCTCACATTTCTCTCTTGTTTAAACTCTCTCAAAGTTCAAACCTTCGTAGGCGTCTTTGTCGGTGCAGAACGTTTCATCGACATCGTGGGTTTTGTCGGGGAGAAAACAAATTGCAAACGTACAGCACTTCAGAGTCACACTGCGATCCAACGTTTATGTAAATTTGTCTGAACACATTCTGTACTGGACAGGAGACACGGCACGGAGGAGACTGATGGACAATGGTCTACAGTCCAACAGCCAATCAGGACGCAGAACACAATGCACGTTCAGACGCTATAAAAAAATCTGCGAATCTGCACTAAATGGGACACTTTATAATACTGGTCACCTTAATAAAGTCAAATTTGCGCTGTTGTTCTGATGTTATTGTATTGTATATCTTATCTTTTTAACTTTATTTGTATTTATAATAGCTATTTCTACTTTTTTATATTATTATTATTATTATTCAGTGTTTTATGTTGTACTTTATCACTGAAGAAAGTTCCTAGTTTGTGAGTTGTGTTCACTGACAATGGCATTAAAAGTCTTCTGGGTCTGATTCTGATTCAGCGAAGCCGCGATAAGTCACTTAAATCGCTTTACATCAAGAAATCACTCACACAGACACTGGGGTGAGGCGGATTAAGTGTTTTGCCCAAGGACACAACAGCAGCATTCATCTGTGGGAGCTGGATTTACACCGTGTACCAACAGTCCATCTGACATCTCAACCGATGATGTTTATTTCAAGAGCGGGATTCGAACCACCAACCTTCGAAACAGTGGACAAACGCTCTACCAACTGAGACACCGTTGCCCCAGATAATCTACCCACATTAACTATTACCATTTTAACATAACAACTGCCAAACCTGCTCAATTCTGTGTTATTTTCCCTGATTCTTCCACATAACGTTGACAGATTTGACATTTTCTTTTACCTTGGATCATACCTGGACGTTTGAACTTAAAGCAAAAAAACGCCGTTGCCTTAAATTCACATTATAATCCCGATGTTATTATCTGTCAGAAATATAAATGGTGTTCTGTCTCTTCCATCAGGGGCACTACTCTGACCGTAGCGTTCCATCATTCATCAGCCTTAAGCGCCGAGACTAACTCAAACAAACGGGGACTTCCAGGCCAGTTGTGGTCCTGACGTACGTTTGCGTTGGCTTAGGACAATGCGTTTTTAGCTGTTTTAGTTAATGTCATGTAGCAATATTCCAACGTGTGTTTTGACTTTCTCTGGCGTATTAAGTATAACTCTTACATTAAAGCTATTATTTTCTATCGTCAAGGGATTATTACGGGAGGTGGAAGCAGAATACCAACTCGGTAATTTTGTGAAGTGGCATCTCCGCTAAACCATGTTCCAAACAGGTTAAGTAAGGATTCTCTTGAAAACGCATCAGATAATGGGCTCGTTCTGAATTCCACAGAGCTTCTTAAGCCAAAAAACTGGATGTGCGTCACCGTCTGCCGTGATGAGGACTGTCCGAATAGTTGCTGAGTTGGGAAGGAGTTAGGAAAAGGAGGCTGTGTGCTTCCTTTTGTAGCTCCTTTAGCGTAGGAACCTCGGGAGATATAGATGCAATTTGACCATAATCGTGATAATCTGGAGCTCGGAAATAGGACTAAATCGACAAAAACTAGGTCTTCACCATAGACTGTATATATAAATGGACATACCTAACGTGCTAGCATCGCATTACAGATAGGAAGTGAGCACGAGCGCATCAGGTTTCATCGACTCTACATGATCGTGTTGTTTTTATTTCACGTTTGTGTCCGTAACTTAAGATATGAACATTAATAACAGACAAATCAGGCGCCTTCTTTCCCCGAAGCAACAGGTTTGATTGACAGCGTTGCTAAGGGGCGTTAACTTCAACAGTGTCGCTCCGGATTGGCTCTTTGGTTGCTATGATCCTCGCGGTCGGAATTCCTAATATGGAACGTCAACTAAAACCAATAGGCTGAATAATTCTGTTTTATAAATGGACATAGCTAACCCGTTAGCCGCCACCTTTTTAAATTAAGGTTCTCATTCTGCACTCTTTGTTTAATGTTAATTTTATGATGATTATTTGTGATTGTTTATGTTTTTATTTGTGTGATTTTAATGTCCTTCTTCTGTAAAGCACTTGAATTACGAATATTGTGTATGAATTGTGCTGTACAAATAAACTTGCCTTGCCTTAAATAAGAATTGCTCATGGGTGCGCATCAGGCTTCATTGACTCTGGCTCCAATTCACTTTCTATTGAAAAACTGTGGCTCCTCTCTCTGTAACTGCTGTTGTCAGACTCATCATTTTGGTCTGAAATGTTCGTATTAACCCGCTCTATATGATCCTGGGGTTTTTATTTCGCTATAGTGTTTGTGAATCAAGATATGGACATTAATAAGACACAAATCAGGCACTTTGTTTCCCCTATCCAACTCAGCTCCAAATTGGCTATCCTCGAATTGATTTATTATTTATTATTTTATTTAATTTATTTTTTTGTATTTTATTTAATTGTTTTATTTCATCTTTTATTTTATTATTTTTTTATTTTATTATTATTTTTAATTTTTAATTGTATTTATGTAATTTTTTTATTTTATTTTTTTATTTTATTATTATTAATTTTATTTTTTATTGTATTTATGTAATTTTTTATTTTTTATTTTATTTTATTAAAAATATATAAACAGTAAACAATAGTAAGAGGCTTAAGAATTACATTACATTGCATTGATATGGCATGAGAATATTAAACAAACATTTCTTCTTTTGTATTTAAAAAGACGATAAAACAAAGCTCGCCGTTCTCTCTTGTTAGTTGTAAGTGCATTGTTTTAAGATCTGTGAAATGTTTCAGTAGCCACATAAATCTCGACGATGGGTCTAGTCTTCGCCGCTGTCAGGCCTGGGCTCGTGTGATAAATGGAGAGGAAATTAGCCCTGGTTTGAATGAGAACTCTGAGATCTACTCCAGGCCTCCAACCAGTTTGTCTGTGTCACACTCTAAATGAACCAATTAATGAAGAGCCACAAGCCTTGTCTGGTTGAAACAGATACAAATGAAAACAGTAGTGCTGATTTTCACCAACTTTGGGCTTAATCGATGACTTTATGTGGCAACGCAACTACATTTACTTCAGTTTAATCATTACACGGTCATTTTAAACCTGGAGATTACATTATTCTTGTCATGGGACCAGTTTTGCAGCGAAGGAATCGTAAAAGTAAAGGTAAAACGCCGCAAGGTTCTTTTAAAAATGTATATCCAGATTCTTTTTGATACTAAAACTAGTATAGAATAGTATATCTAACCAGGCAACTCTCCTGGATAGTTTGAGAATGGTCTTGATCATAGTTTATATAAATGGACGTAGCTTACCCGCTAGCTGCTGTGTTCATGGGCGCGCTTCTGGCTCCATCGATTCTGGCTCCAATTCACTTTCTATTGTTGTCAGACTCGTCATTTTGGTCTTAAATGTTCGTATTAACCCGCTCTACATAATCCTAGTGTTTTTATTTCGCTATTTTGTCCATAAATCAAGATATGAACATTAAAAACAGACAAGTCAGACGCCTTCTTTCCTTGACGTCGCTCCCACATAGCTTTAGCCGCAGTTTTAATTGACAGCGTTGCTAAGGGGCGTTACCTTCAACAGCTTCGTTCCGGATTGGCTCTTTGGTTGCTATGATACTCACTGTCGGATTTCCAAACATGGAATTCGGCTCCAAATTCGCTGCTATAACTGCTCTAGCCACGATTAGCTTCATTTGATGAGCGACGCCACGTTCACTTAGTCCACTTCTTTATACAGTCAGAATAAGAGACCGCATGAAAAAATTATACAGTATACAGTTGTGCCTCACTATATCGCGGTTCACCTTTCATGGCGTCGCTGTTTTGTGGATTTTAAGCGCAATTTTACATGCTTTTTTTGACATCGTCTGAGCGTGCATTGTGTCGTGCGTCCTGATTGGCTGTTGGACTGTAGACCATTGTCCATCAGTCTCCTCCGTGCCGTGTCTCCTGTCCAGTACAGAATGTGTTCAGACAAATTTACATAAACGTTGGATCGCAGTGTGACTCTGAAGTGCTGTACGTTTGCAATTTGTTTTCTCCCCGACAAAACCCACAATGTCGATGAAACGTTCTGCACCGACAAAGACGCCTACGAAGGTTTGAACTTTGAGAGAGTTTAAACGAGAGAGAAATGTGAGAAAATGTTAATGTCTGTGTGAGAAAAGTGTATAAAGTGTGTGGTGAGGGGTTTTACAGACAAAAAACATGTAGAATAATTAAAAATAAAGCTAATACTTCGCGGATTTCGCCGATTGCGGGTTATTTTTAGAACGTAAGCCCCGCGATAAACGAGGGACTAATGTAGACGTTTCAGTTTTGAGTCTCTATAAAATGTCCACCTTAAATAGAAACAAAAGAACTCAAAAACACAACGGGCTTTTGGAAAACCATTTGTGAATAAAAACACTGACCATGACCACGGCTTCCTCTGTCGCCGTGAAGGCCTCGTGTCAGAGTGATTGACGTAGGCTTCAGTTTTGTTTCCCCAAAACTGTCAACATCAAGCCTCAACTTTCAAGCGCGTATAACACAGGCTGTTTGTTCTCCCGGACGTTTTTCCCTCAAAACCACAAATATTATCTTGGTTTTGATCCATTTGTTTCTCAACCCTGAGTTTAGGTCTGAGACGGTTTAACAGGCAGAACAGTCACAGTCGAGAAAAAGTATGAAATCAGCCTCTTTTTGTGTCATATTTTAACAATAATTTCAGCAAGATGGTTCTGAGCAAAGCTAACGCAGTGTGTGGAGTCGGCCCGTCGTCCTCTGCTCCAACAGTGAAACATGGGTCAAATGTAATGGGTCAAATGTAATGGGTCAAACGCAATGGGTCAAATGTAATGGGTCAAACGCAATGGGTCAAACGTAGTGGGTCGAAGGTAATGGGTCAAACGCAATGGGTCAAACACAATGGGTCAAATGTAATGGATCAAATGCAATGGGTCAAATGCATTGGGTCAAACGCAATGGGTCAGATGTAATGGGTCAAATGCAGAGGACAAAGTGAAAAACGTATACAAACAGGCGAGAGAAAGAGAGCGAGGGATAGAGGGGGAAAAAGGAGAGTGAAAGAGAGGGAAAATGTGGAAGAGAGAAGAGGGGGAGAGGGAGAAGAGAGGGAAAGAGTGAGGGAAAATGTGGACGACGAGAGGAGAAAGAGAGAGAGGGGGGAAAGTGGAAGAGAGGGAGAGAGGAGTGGAAGAGGTGCAGAGAAATAAAGAAGTAAAGAGAGAGGAAAAAGGAAAAGGAAAAAGAGATGGGAGGGAGAGAGAGTGAGTGAAAGAAAAAGGAAAAACTGGAAGACAGGGGAAAGAGAGTTTTGAGATATGGACCAAACTTCACAAATATATTGATTTGTTGGTTGAAAGTTACTTCTGTGATTCTGTGTCGTAGTTTACCCCTGGACTGTCTGGGTCTTGTGTCGCACTAAACACAGAGCTGCAGGTTCAGGGCCGATACACAAACACACACACACACACACCCCAACACACACACACACACCCCCACACATACACACACACACAGGCTCATTACTCACAGCTGCCACACACACCGGGTCACAACCACGTGTCAGGTCTGTACGACAACAGCCTCTGCTGACACCGACACTACTGCTACAGGAGGGAGGGAACGAGGGAACAAGGGAGAAGAGAGGGAGAAGAGAGGGACACTGCTACTACTGCTACAGGAGCGAGGGAGAAGAGAGAGAGGAGAGGGAGAAGAGAGGGATACTGCTACTACTACTACAGGAGGGAGGGAGAAGAGAGGAAGTAGAGAGAGGGTCACTGCTACTACTGCTACAGGAGGGAACGAGGGAGGGAGGGGAGGAGAAGAGAGTGAAAAAGAGAGAGAGGAGCCCTACTACTACTGCTGCAGGAAGGAAGAAGAAAAGTAGGAAAGAAAGACAGAGGAGGAGTGCGCTGCTACAGGAGGGAAGGAAGGAGGGTGAAGAGAGGAAAGGAGAAAAAGAGGGGGAGAGGTGCACTGCTACAGGAGGGAAGGAAGAAGAGAGGGAAAGAGAGAGGGGGAGAGGTGCAGGGAAGAAAGGAGAGTGAGAAGGGAGAGGGAAAAAGCAGAAGATAGGGAGGCAAGAGAGGGGAGAGAGATTGAAAAAGGTGGAGAGGGGGAGATAAGAGAGGAGGGAAAGAGGGAGAGAGGTGCAGGGCAAGAGAGAGGGGAAAAGTGGAAGAGTGGGTGCAAGGGAGAGAATGAGAAAGGGAAAAAGTGGAAGAGAGAAGAGGGAAAAAGGTGGAGAGGTGCAGGGCAAGAGAGACAGGGAAAAGTGGAAGAGAGAGAGGCAAGAGAGAAGGAGAGAGAGAGGGAAGGGAAAAAGAAGTGAAGGGCAAGAGAAGAGAGAGTGGAAAAAAATGGAGAGAGGGGGTACGACCAGAGAGAGAGAGAGAAGAGGTAAAGTAAAAGCGGGAAAGAGAGGCGTAGAGGAGAGTGAGAGACACAGCTAACACACACAGAAAGAGAGAGAGTAGGGAGGTGAGGTAAGTAAGGAGAGAGGGTGGAGGATGGAGAGGGGGCGGAGGATGGAGAGGGGGCGGAGGTTGATTTATAGCAAAGTGATTGAGTTACATCCAGTATGTTTTAGTGTGTATTTACTCTCTCCGTTCTGTCTCTGGATCTACATCAGAGAAGAGGCTTTGGCCCGAGCCAGGACGGCCCACCTGACTCTATTCACACCTGTTCATTTAGCGCCGGATTACTGCCTCGCCATCGTTACACAACAGACTAAAATACACACGGCACAGTGAGCTAACGCACGGTCTTACTGGACAAATACTACGAGAAAATACTATATAAGATACGTCTTTTTACTATGGACGATTTGATGATTTTGGGATTTTTCAGTTTCCTAATCATCCTCTTGAGTCCAGGCGCAAAAAGATTCTGTTCATATTTACACTCACACCACGGAAAAACTGGACTAAACCTCAAATTAAACTAGACCAGGACTAAACCAGGACTGAAACTGGACCGAACCAGGACTAGAACTGGACCAAACCGAGTCTACATCAAGACAAGACTAGTCCTGATGTAGATTTGGTTTGGTCCAGTTCTAGTCCTAAACTAGAACGAGAACTGGACCAAACCAAGTCTACATCAGGACTAAACCAGGACTAGGACTGGACCAAACACAGTCTACATCAGGACTAAACCAGGACTAGGACTGGACCAAACACAGTCTACATCAGGTCTAAACCAGGACTAGGACTGGACCAAACACAGTCTACATCAGGACTAAACCAAGACTAGAAGTGGACCAAACCGAGTCTACATCAAGCAAGACTAGTCCTGATGTAGATTTGGTTTGGTCCAGTTCTAGTCCTAAACTAGGACTAGGACTGGACCAAACCAAGTCTACATCAGGACTAAACCAAGACTAGGACTGGACCAAACACAGTCTACATCAGGACTAAACCAAGACTAGGACTGGACCAAACACAGTCTACATCAGGACTAAACCAGGACTAGGACTGGACCAAACACAGTCTACATCAGGACTAAACCAGGACTAGGACTGGACCAAACACAGTCTACATCAGGACTAAACCAGGACTAGGACTGGACCAAACACAGTCTACATCAGGTCTAAACCAGGACTAGGACTGGACCAAACACAGTCTACATCAGGACTAAACCAGGACTAGGACCGGACCAAACAAAGTCTACATCAGGACTAAATTAGACTCAAACCTGGACCAAATCCGGACAGCGCCTGTTGCTTCTTATTAACAGCCAGTTTAATCTTTGTATTGGCACAAAAAACGCAGGTCGTACAAAAATGTTCCCAAAAATGTTCTGTGGTGAAGTATTCATTTTATTTGCGTAGTTTTTAAAATGTTGCCAGTGACATCCACCCGCAGCTGTCCGTCCACTGCCTGATCTTTAAATATTTATTCATTTTAGCGTGACTTGGCAAAAAACCCATAGCGATAAAACTGGACAGGAAGTAGTGACGCTGACAGTGAGTTCGCCGGGCGCTACTGTGCACAGATCCAGGATTTGGAGGCCTAAAGGAGTTTGTAGTGACCTGCGGAAAGGACTAACCTCATTCATTCACGCTCTTATGTCACCAATCCAACAGAAGAAACCGTTTAACCTGCCACTCACATCCTGCATCAACTCGAAAAAGTTGGGAATAACTTCAATTTAATCGATTTCCAACATTTTAAATTGCATCTTCATCTTAAAAACACAACTCCCCGCTTTACATTTTGACATCGCGAGGTAGATAAGTGCAGCCTTGCGCCGACGCGAATCAAAAAACGAACATTTACTGTCTCTAACCATTCGCAGATGTTGTATTTACGCCGTTGTATTTATTGAAATTAGCCGAAGTGAAAAGTGCACGCAGCTGACAGTCTTTGAGCAGGAGGAAGTAGTTACAGTCGTTTTACCTTTTAAAAGATAAAACCGGGACGTGATTTTAACCATTTCCAGCGTAATTTACCTATTTATTTTTGTCATAACGCGCTCAGATCATTAAACGTGACAAGGGTGAAGCTCCTATTGCCAACTGATAGAGCGCAAACGGCGGCTCCAAATATCTTTCATTCATTATCTGTAACATTCTGGGGTACATCATGTCTCATTTCCTTCCCTTTTTACTGCCACTTAGCTTCTGCAGCGCTCCCTGAAGTAGTCTGAAGTCGGATTCAAAGAGTGTCCTTGAACGCCCCGGGCTCACGTAACCGCTTTCCACAGGACTAGGCTGATGATTAATTGTGATGATTATGACACAGCCGTATAAATGCCAGTGCGTACCACCCAAACGCAGCATAATGGAACATCTGTGCAGACTCGTAAAAGGGACGTTGTATGCACTTGATTCACTACTTTTAATAAAACTGTCTGGGGTTTGGTCTATCAAAATATCTCTTAGAGGAAGCAATATGTTCAATTACGGTGTGATCTGTGTTGGCTGGTGAGGTTCAGCTAATGAGCGCCAACCTTGGACATTTTTAGAATTACAACTTTGAAATGTAAGCTCGGTGTCTATTTTTAATCAGCGGAATAAATCTTTGATCTTTTGAAGTTGAGGAAATGTATCCAGCGCATATAAAGAAGTGGACTGAGTGAGTGCGACGTCACCCACAGCGCTCGGTTCCAGTCAAATGAAGCTCATCGACGCTAGCAGTTATAGCGGCGAATTTGAAACGCCATATTTGGGATTCTGACCGCGAGTGTCAAAGCAACCAAAGAGCCAATCCGGAGCGAGGCTGTTGAAAGCAACGCTGTATCCTGCCTGCACTGCTGGCTTTGTAGGAGGCAAGCGCTTAGCAACGCTGTCAATCAAACCTGTTGCTAACGCTAGCAGGAGTGACCTCGGGGAAAGAAGGCACTTGATTTTTTTGTAATTAATTTTGATTTATGGACACATTTACAGTCGATGGAGCCAGAAGCACGCTCATAATCACGTAATAATGTAAATTCCTGTTTGTAATGTGGCAGCTAGCAGGTTAGCTAGCTAATCGAGCGCAACAGTGACCAGGTGCTCAGGTTCCAGAAGTAGATTTTCCATTAATTTTTCCCATAAACTCTTCAAAAAATTCAAATATTAAGAGTTCAGAGGCATCACGGAGGCTAACCAGCTACATGCTAACCAGCTATGTGCTAACCAGCTACATGCTAACCAGCTATGTGCTAACTAATATCCATAACATGAAAAAAGACAGTTTAAAATGCAAAATTCTGTGAAATGTTTTTTAACAACTTTGTGGTTGTGACGGTAATATGTCCAATATGATTATTTTTTTTAGAAGTTCAAAATGATTGTCTATATTTCTGTCAAAACATTCATGCCTATCTTTTTAAAAATATCTTTTTTTTTTAAAAAAAAAAAAAAAAAAAAAAAAAAAAAAAAAAGTTTACCATTGTGGATCTTGTGAGCACATGTTTGCCCCGGAAGTTAAAAAAGAGAAATAATATTTGCTGCGAAAAGTGTAAAAAGAGGAACAAGGAAAATGCAGAAAAGTGTAAAAAAAAAAAAAAGATGTCAGACTTAACTATCGCTGGTCATGAAGGTGAAAAGAAATAAAATATTGGCACATGAACATCTGTAAGGAGCGTGAAGTCCTTTTTTTTTAAAGAAGAAACCAGGATAGCTACAGTTTCAGGAGATGATTTTAAATAAAACTCTACAGTAGATCTTGTGATCATTAGTTAATACGTGGCTGATCATCCTCGAACTCAAACTTTCAAACTTTTTATACACATTTTTTTCTGGAAAGTCTATGAGAAAAATGAATGGGAAGTTTAGCTCCGGATCTGCAGGTTGGACGGTCTCTGTTGATACCGTTCCTATTTTATCAATTTAAAAAGTTATTTCAGTAAGCAAACTGAATAAATAAAACAAGTAGTTGAGAACATCTTGTATACATTTGATGGAAGCTGAGGAAATGTATTCTGGCCCTATATTTTCATTCCTCTTTTCCTATAACTGCAGTGATAGTCGAGAGAACGCAGTGTACTCCGAGGGCGTTGAAATTGCAGCTACTCCAATCTATTTAGGAAGTCCTTCACAATACACAGTGGCGTGACCTTTTTGTCGAGGTTTTGGCCAGATATTTTACAAGTTATTTTCCTGACAAAGCCTATAAATTCAATACACGTCTATAGTAATTCAGCCCTGGTGTAATTTTTCTTGATTAGACCACAGCCCATACGCAGAGAGCTGTGAGACCTCGCTCAGGGTCACACTGGGTTACTGTTTGTCTTGAGCGAAACAGTCAAATGTTTTTGTTCAAATGCGTCTAGTTGACCTTACTTGGCATCGGAGAATACTTTAAGGTCTAGCGGGAGCTCATTTATGAAGAGATGCTCGGGTTTTGGATGGTTTTCAATCTGTAATATTTTAAAAAGAGCCTTGCTATTTGAAAAGAGACAAAAAAAACAGATCAGATATCAGGTTTTTAACTTTTTATGCTACCTCGTGGTTTGAGAACCGGCAGGAGCTCTGTTGGTTGAGCGTTTGTCCACTTATCTGAAGGTTGGCGGTTCGTATCTAACTCTCGACCACTCATCATTAGTTGAGCGGTCAGAGCCACTGATCCACGGGTTGGCGATGGCGAAGTCCTACAAATGAATGCTGTCGTTGTGTCCTTGGGCGAGACACTTAACCCACCTTGCCTCCAGTGTTTGCGTACACTAGTGTGTGAATAAGTGAGTGGTTTCTTGATGTAAAGCCATTTATTTATCTTTATTTATCCAGAGGAACCCAATGAGAGCATTTGGATTCTCTTTTTCATGGATGCCCTGCTTTATAATACAATATAAAGAGAAAAACAAACAAAACAAGTCCATATAAAACATTAAAAACCAGAGCAGGTGTGAGTATAAAAGTTTGTTATCAGATTATTAAATTGCGATTGTGTCACCAACGTGTCCAGTTTCTCTTTTCATTGGAGTTTATTCCATTTTCGTGAAGCAAAATCACTAAAAACCTTCTTTCCTGTCTCAGTTTTGGTGCGGCTCGTGCTTAGACTTATACAGTTCATGTGATCTGGTATTAAATGTTCCGGTATCAATAATTAAGAAGCACGTGAGGTATTCTGGCTGGTTTGAGTAACTTGAAGGTAGAAAAGTACTATTTATATATCATTTAAATACATTCCATTGAGGCGTTTGTTCACAATCTGATCACGTAAAACTATCAAGCTTTATTTTGATCTTGTAAATCATAAAAAAATGGCTAAATCTATGGTCTCAAATGATCTGATCTGGGGTCTGGGTGAGTCTCGGCCGTATCAGGTGTTCCACAAAAAAGGTTTGCTAAAATCTTCTCAAACGTCATCGCTGTTTTCAAAATACATGAGGAAATACGCCAATTCTTGTGGATTTTATGGATAAACATTGTTATTTGTTGCATCTTTTGTGACGGGAGTACACAGCGCTACTTTCACATTGTCCCGCGGGCCTCAAAATATTGTGTCACGGGCCGCAATTGGTCCCTGGGCGTCGTGTTTGAGACTCCTGAGCGAAACGAACTAAACCTCCCTTTGACTAACTTCATTTTACCACAGTTAAACTTCACTTATCTCCAACGTGGAAAACAGCAGCCGACATCTGCTCAACTCCTCCTTCCTGGATCGACGAGAGCAGGACTTTAGTTGTGGCGAACCGAGCGCTTCCAAAACCCGTGACGAAGCACTTTGACGGAGCTCTGAATTAATAAAGAAAAGCTGCGGGACATTTTAATATTGATGATACATGTGAAAGCGCGATGGAGTCATGCGAAGGTCAGCTCAAGTCCCTCCGGCGAACACCTGAACGACCTCGACATGCGGCCTCATCTTTTATTTGTTTTGCAAGATTGAGCTAACCGTGATGTGACGATTTAGCCATGTTGATATAATTCACAGTATAACGGCCTAATCCACTGCAGTTGCAAAATATTTAATCTCGTTTTGTGGGTAAAACTGAACAGAGCTTTTGTCCTGAGGCTGCGATGGGTTTTATCTGATGTGAAGATGAAACACATGCAAAAGAGACCAAAGGAATGTTTTTCGTTAATAAAAATCTAATTAAAATTGTTGACTGGGACTAATAAAATTCAAAAGTACCAAACAAAACAAAAGATTGGACCTCCTGAAAAAATAGCGTAACCGTAGAGTCATTGTGGGAATGTCAGGGCTAATAATAAAAATAAATGTATCTCTATGTAAAACAAATACTCAAACTGCAGACGGCGCAGAGGGAGGCTGAGTTTTGTAATCAAGAGCGAACTAATTGTCGCTAATCGAGGCCAAGACCTGTCCAAGACCGAGACAAAACTGAAACCCCAGCCCATCGAGACCAAATCAAGACCAGCTTTATAATTTTGCATAAACGTTGGATCGCAGTGTGACTCTGAAGTGCTGTGTGTTTGCAATTTGTTTTCTCCCCGACAAAACCCACAATGTCGATGAAACGTTCTGCACCGACAAAGACGCCTACGAAGGTTTGAACTTTGAGAGAGTTTAAACGAGAGAGAAATGTGAGAAAATGTTAACCCTCTGGTGCGTAGCGGTCACTGTAGTGGACAGCTACTGAAACATAACTTTGTCTTTAATGCATTGGTTTATGTGGTGGAGCTGCATATCAGCCTCTAGAGTGCTCTCTGCTGCCACACTCCATTGAGGTCCATTCAATGGTCAGTCGGTGTAACTGCAAGTAAATTTCCACTAATTGGTTTTCTTATTCAGGCCTAAACATTGCAGCTATACAGTACTGAAATTTCCCCAAAATTGCTAAATTGTTGTTTTTCAAAGCATAAAAAGAAACATGTGCATATTTACAATAAAACACAAGTTAATTCAGTTTTACATGCAGTTCACAATGTTGTTTCATGTCCTGAGAAGAATAAAAACACTTCAGAAAAAAATCTTGACCCAGGTTTTCATAATTCAGTCTGAGAAAAGTGTATAAAGTGTGTGGTGAGGGGTTTTACAGCTGCAAAACATATAGAATAATTGTAAAAAATAAAGCTGATACTTCGCGGATTTCACCAATTGCGGGTTATTTTTAGAACGTAACCCCCGCGACAAATGAGGGACCACTGTATTTGCGTTTTCCTGTAATTTTGACATAAATAAAATCTCATTAAAGCTGATTTAGGCTCCAAAACCAAACAAACTGCACTGTTCTGAAACACTGCAGCCCTTTTTTGGACCCTCATCCACAAATTAAGAATCTCTGTTTCAAGCCAACTACGGAAAACTGCTTCAAAATGAGTGGGATGTTGAGGATATGTCATCACCTTTTCCCCATGTTCATTTAGCAAACGCACATCGTGACAAAGACAATGCCTTTGTGCACTTTTACGAGGCAGACTTCAACCCGCGTGACATCTGACTTAAAGCAGAAGACCTTAACTAAGAACGCTGACGATAAAAACCCAGAATCGAGTTGGCGCTAACAAGACGAAGGCCACTGTTCTGAAGGCGTGCGTCTGTATCATTTTGTCCGGCCCGCTCTTCCCGAAGCCCCCGCCTCATCCCATGCATGGACTCTTTGTACTACACCGTGGACTTTAAAGGTCCGCGGCGCTGGAGCCCAAAACCGCGTGCAAACAAAAGGATTCTTTCTTTCGCCGCTCACACATTGAAGCAATCTCAAAGACAGCTGTTCCCCTCGCGGGTGTCCCAAATCCTGACTGGAGACCCCTCTTCTGTCCCCGCGCCAGCCGTAGAGACATATACATCATAAAAGCGGCCTTCAAAGAGGAAATTCCGCGTACGAATCCGATTGTGTTCCGTCCTTGTCCTTAACTTGTTCCGAAACGCTCCCGCCCGATTATCTTCTGGATCCCGGAGCTGGAGGATGCTGCGCTGTCACGGGCCTCTTCTGATCGGGACGCGGGGGTTTTCAGCACCCTCAGAATGGGAGTCTCTGCGGCGGTCATGTGTGTAACGAAAGGGGACTGGCGTGTAAATCAAAGTTGCACACTCCAGTTGAGACATGTGGTTTAACGCTTTAGGCCGGGCGGTCGGGTTTGACTGCGGGGTTTTGGGGAAGTAGGCTAGAAGCAAGACGGGGCGGGAGGTAGGACTGCGATGCGGAGATAGAAACGGAAGCATGAGCTCATCCCTGTTGTTATGTTTGGGCTCCTTTATTTCCCCCCTGTGTTTCAATCATAAGGAGTGTTAGTACAATCAGTTAGTTTAAGTTAGTTAGTTCAGGGGTGTCCAAACTTTTCTCATTAAGGTCCACATATAAAAACACAGAGCTGAGGGCCGATTGAGGGCCATAGACTCGCCGCAAATACAGTGAATACTTCAAATCTGTGTGTTTATTACCGACTGAACCGCTAGACCTTTATTCACGCTTGCATTCTCAGTTCAACACGTTAAATGTTCGATATCGGCTTGTTAAAGTAGATTTTCAGAAATGTACAGTAAAAAGTGCTGTTTAAGGTAATATGGGCCAATCACCTGGAAGCTTGACGGCCAAAAAAAATTGATCTGAGGGCCGCTTTTAGCCCCTGGGCCACAGTTTGGACATGCCGAGTTTGTTGTTAGTTGAGAATCTTCTGAGCCATTGTTATTTTGATGTACTATTTTAATATATATTTTTTTAGTTTGTTACTGGCCTGGAGCGTTTTGGGTTTGCGCACAGGAGACTTTAAATACTGTGATCCCGACGTGACGTTATTTTGATGATGTCACTGATTTAATTTATCTACGTTTAAAGTGCAAATATTATGCTACGTCCTGATGTGTGTTATAATCTTGTTTCCTCGTCACAAACGGACCCAAAGTTGTGTTTTGTTTCATTTACACAAGTTTAACACACAAACCCTGCATAATTAGGTTTTTCTCTTAAGCAGAAAACACTCTGTTCCACCTTGTGATGTCATCATGTGTTTTTTAACTCCACACACCTTCACTAGAATCATTTGGATGATTTCAAGGCTGGAATTGCAAATCTCTGTTGAACTAAAGGTAAAAAGGAGCTGTTAACTTAAAAACTACCACTTCATGACATCACAAGGTGGAACAGAGCGTTTTGAGCTTTGGAAATGAAGACAGACTAGTAAAGAGTTACTCAAACATGTGTGAATGAAACAAAACACAACTCGAGGTCTGTTTTTGAGGAGGTAACATGACTTAAAACTGGCGAAATGCCCACCCCCTCCTCCTATTGGTCAGCCGCCATCGTGCTCTGAGTGAACGACAGGTGGATATAACCAGTCACAGTTAAGTGTAGACTCCCAGAAGAAGCAGGGCACTTTTTTTTTTTAAAGATAATATGAAATACTAAGTGTATGTACATGACTTGGCATATCGCTCATCCCACAAGGAAGAAGAAGAACAAACACAGACTAAACACTGACCCAACAGTATCTTTAAAAGTTCCAGATCTTGTTTGCAAACACCAAAAATGCACAAAATATTCAAATTCAACAAAAGCACAGACTTTGTTAAGCTGAAAGCCATATTGCAACAATCAGTAGTTTCTGCATTCCCAAGTGCCATGGCTCATGCAAAAAGATCCTGGAAAAATGAGGTCGAATTCAGGCTTTGACCTGGCAGCTCACCACAAAAGCAGCTTGTAACATGGAGAAGGGCCACAGTCATTTGCCCCTGCAGCTTGGAAAAAGTCTCTGTGCTCTTTAGCAAAACCCGACGTTTACTGGCAGGTTTACTCCTATAAACAGGAGGGATATCCAGAGTCCAAATATAGGATTTATGGTCCCACTTAAAGGCATCTGGTGCAGTAATATTATGTGAAATATGTAAACAGCCCAGTGAAGAATACGTATCGTTGCAGTGCGTTGTATGTGCAAAACGGAGCGAAAACGTGTTCATTTATGGCCCCATCGACTGACCACGCAGCACATGATCGTGGCACTAAACATTTCTGTTACTTATGGTTGTGACTGTGCAGTGTGCTGGATCTTCTTAAGTCTTTTTTACAGTGTTTTAGATGAATCGCTGACTTCCATGTTATATCTTAATCCGTAATGAACAGCAGGAGTCTCATTGTGTAAGCTCCACTAATGCACATGTAGTTTTTACTCTCACACAGAGCTCAGTCCTGGCACAGCACACGGGCATCGATCAGCCACCTCAGCTTTAGCAGAACTGCAGGGAGTACATAAAATAGCAGGGCTGCACGGTCACTTTAGCAAACACCGCGTGAGAACAAGAACAATTACGCAGAAATGCACAACTGTTCGCGTCGGAGCGGGAAGAAAACATCACGTTAAGCTGAATTTGTTTATGCATCTGCTCAAGCGCTCCTGTAGGTCTGGCGCTATCAGATATATCTTTACGTGTAGTGTTCCCTCGTAGTTTTCAACATCACAGTCAGCGGGCTTTGCCAGCGAGAAAGCGTGTCAACAAATCCATCTGGATGGTTCTTTTCAGTCAGGTAATATATCCCGAAGCCGACAGCCGCCTCCCTCCCAAAGGTCTGCACAAGAAACGACCAGAGCAGATATTTACCTTGGACTGTCACGCCCCGCACGGCTTATCTGTTTTGACACCGTTCTGAAAATGTCACACTTTGATAAATTTAAAAGTAAATGTAATAAATATTTTCTCGGTGAAATATGAAGTCCTGTTTTTCTGTGGCTGTCGGTTGGAAATGGATCTGAGGAGATTGAATTTTGACTGGGTGCTTTTGGCGCGGCGGCTTTAGGTATCACCCCGCGGAAGGTCGGCATGTTCCCACATACCTGAACTATGTTGACAGCTCGAGAATTCTGTGTATAGGTTTAACTGGCAATGTGTTGTTTTATTAGCGCAACAACAAGAGCGTCCAAACGTTTCGTCGCCGCGTCCTCACGTGCGTGTACGAGTCCGCGAAACATACTTCAGTACGTCATAGGAGGAACAAAGAAAGATGTCAGTGGTAAATCACAACTACAACCGCAAAATGTCTATGTCTGTTGACCCCAGCCAAGGCACTGTGCTTACGAGTTTCGAGTTTCCACGCTGCTTCCCACAATATCTCCATAATATCAAACTTACCATATTCGAGCATTACTAACTTGAACCAACATGACGTTGACGCGAGGTGGACCCATTTGCACAGAGCTTGACGTCATTATTAAGACTCGATGCTCAGATAATAGTAGTTTTACTGAAAAAAAACTAACAATTTTTCCCTTTTTCTCTTCTCTTCTTTTATTACATCGGACTGGAACATCACCTTGGAACTCCTCGGTCGGCTCCAGGTATGTCACATCACATCACTCTCTGTAACTGACGACTGCTTTGCCAGATGCTGCGTTCACTTCCAATGTGCGCTCACAATATTTCCGTCTCGTACTGAGAAATCCTACATGACGTTCAGTATAAGCTGCGGTTCCTGTTTTTGAAATATTTAGTCCGACTGCTTTGACTAAAATGAACCCAACGCTGCGCAAGCATTTTTTGATTTTGAGGGGTATTTTGACACTAATTAATACGTAATGCAAATAAACAGTCCGCTATGAGGACTCTCTAAGTGATACTTTGAAGTGGCCAGACTACCGCAGCTCTTAATGTTATTTTCCCATGTCTGTGCTAAATATTCAAACAGCACTGGCACCACTGGCTGAATGAATAACTTTATGGCCCCTTAAGCCCTTGTGTACTGTATATCTGCGCTGTGTGTAATTGCTCTGCACTTTTCAACCAGAAAACTATAGAAACGCATCCAAAGTTTTAGTACCGATATGTATTATAATGTGGACAGTAGTTGTAATGTGCAGTTTGAAGTGAAAATGTATTCTGTGGTAGTGCGGTATTTTGTGGGAGAGTGGTCATCTCGACAAGCAGCAGTTCAAATCCAGTGCTAAGTATTTGAATCTGGTGTTGTGTTCTTGGCGTGGACTGTGTAAAGAAGTGGACTGAGCGAGTCTGACGTCATCCGTAGCGTTTAGCTCCAGGCAAATGAAGCTAATCGAGGCTAGAGCGGTTATAGCGGCCAATTTTGGGCCGAGTTCCATATTTGGAATTTTGACCGCGCGTATCATAGCAACCAAAGAGCCAATCTGGAGCGAGGCTGTTGAAGCTTAGCAACGCTGTCAATCAAACCTGTTGCTAACACTAGCAGGAGGAACCTTGGGGAAAGAAGGTGCCTGATTGATTTCTTTCTTTCTTTCCTTATTATTTCTTTCTTTCTTTATTCATGTCTTTATTCCTTTCTTTCTTTGTCTTTCTTTCCTTGTTTTTCTATTTCTCTTTCTATTTCTTTCTTTATGTATTTATTATTTCTTTCTTTCTTTATATCTTTATACCTTTATTTATTTATTTATTTATTCTTTTCTTTCTTTCTTTATTTATTTATTCATGTCTATTCCTTTCTTTCTTTCTTTATGTCTTTCTTTCCTTCTCTTTCTATTTCTCTTTCTATTTATTTATTTATTTATTTATGTCTTTATTCCTTTTTTCTTTATTTACGTCTTTATTCCTTTCTTTCTTTGTCTTTCTTTCTTTCTCTTTCTATTTATTTAGTATGTCTTTATTTACATCTTTCTTTCTTTCTTTCTTTCTTTATTTATTTATGACCATGTACAAATGCATTAATCTTACAAAAGAAAAGATGATTTGTACCAGATTTATCTCCTGCTTCTTCCCATGTGCAGTCCCTGGGCAGGTGAACACACATTAAAAACACACATTTTGTCTGTTATTAATGTTCATACCTTGATTTACAGACACAATAGTGAAATAAAAACACCAGGATCATGTAGAGCGAGTTAATACGAACATTTTAAGACCAAAATGACGAGTCTGACAGCAGCAGTCACAGAGAGAGGGGCCACAGTTTTTCAATAGAAAGTGAATTGGAGCCAGAGTCGATGGAGCCGGTAGCGCGCAGGTTAGCTATGTCCATTTATATATACAGTCTGTGGTTATTGGGCAAGACACTTCACTCATCTTGCCTTTATGTGAGTTTCCGTGGTTACCGAGGAGACAGTTGGCGCAGATCGAACGCCATGTTTCCATCGGTCAGTCCCACGGCGGCTGTGACTTCAGTGAACACATTTAGGTCGATGTACTTTGAGAAGATTATCATATCAAAACCATTATTACTATTTTACGATTAAAATCCACGTGTACTCTTCTGTTGGAGCCTCCTCGTCTCCATGGAAATGTTATTGCTTTGCCTGGAGTGTTCCACAGTACGGCATTAAACTTGATTTAAACTTTTGAGCAATAACGCAAATGTATTTAAATTGATGCAAGATATGTTTACAAGTTTACATTGCGGGAAAAGCAATAATGTCTCCATGGTGACCAACCCCCTACCGGAAAAGTGACATAATGCTGTTTCCAATCTACAACAACACTCATGTAGTATCTCTCAGAAAAGCAAACAAATTTATATTTTTTTCTTTAGTCAGTGAAGTTGAGCTGTTCTGTATTCCACAATATTGACTCTTGTGAGCTTTAAACGCTGTTACGTCATTAAAAACATCCCTGGAGATGCTCTGTTCCACCTTGTGATGTCACGAAGTGGTAGTTTTCAAGTTAGCAGCTACGTTTTAACTTTAATTCAGTAGAAATCGGCAATTCCAGGGGCTGAAATGATCCAAATGATTCCAGTGAAGGTGTGTGGAGTTTAAAAACAGCGTAGCGCACTTCCTGGATTACCACACGATGACATCACAAGGTGGAACAGAGTGTTTTCTGTTCAAGAGAAAAACAAAACACACAACTCCAGGTCTGTTTGTGACGAGGAAACGACATTAAAGCATCGATCTGGACATAAAAAACCTCCTTAAAACCTCTTTGGATCCAAACCGTTGACCCACTACTTTCTTATCCCTATTAAACGTGTTCTTTCATAGTTCACCCTCTTCAGTCTCACTACTCAATCCACTTTGCGTTTTACAAGTGCCCCTGGTCTTAATCACTTCTTCACCAAAACACATATCGACCGTCTTTGGGTGGGCTTTACTCAAATTCCATCGCGAGTCAAAAGGATCAAGCGAAAAGACTTGTAATCCGGGGGTCTTAATTGCAGGATTTTGGAAGCCATCTGAGCATTCCAAACAGCGTCGACTCGGGCCAATCACAAAATAATCTCATCATTTCTCTGGTTATGGTCATCACAGCATGGATTAGATTAATACAGATGATCCGACTTTAGTGTTTTACCCATTTCCCCAGCGCTATGGCCTCGTTTAGCCTGATAGATGCTACGTACTGGTTAAGAAGCCTATTTAGGAAAGAGCGTTCATTATACACAAGGTTTATTGGGTCATTTTGGATACGTTTCTACGGCGGATTTCGTATAAATCATGGTAATGCCGCTCTGTGGACTAGTTAAACTTTTCGTCCCACCCTCCGGCGCGATCACAGTACAAGTTTCAGCCTCCGATCACGAGAGAAAATTGAATTCTGTCAACTGGACAAAAGGAGTTAGACCTGAATGCGTTTTGCAGATGTTGGAAGTTTAGTTTATGGAACGTACCTGGACGAGTGACGGAGGGATTACGCGGACGTCAGATATCACGGCGGTGTCGATGGGTTTAAGAAGTGTGTCGGTTTGTAAATTGTCAGAATAATAACGTAGGATAATTAGTTAAATCGAATCGGAACGGGTGTTTGTTTGAGCAAAGTTTTTGGACCGAAAATATCAACCAAATTGTTAAAAAAGACTTATTTTGCTTGTGTGTCGGTCTATATTTATAATCTATGACACTTGTGCATCGTAATGTTATAATTTGCACATTTTAAATTGCAATATTCATCTAAAACGACTTGAGAAAACATAGAAGTGCAGCTGTCGGCCCCTTCGATGGATAACTGTGGATTATACTAGTGAGCCGTGGATTTAAAAAAAAAATTGTACCAAAATGACAACGCGATGCTACTGAATCCTACGCGTATCATCGATTAAGAAAATAAAATTGTAGAATGAAGTAAATGCGTCACAGTGGGCGTGGCCAGGTGGAGGTGAAAACGGGGATTCATCGGAAACATGGCGTCTTGAACATAAGCGATTAAAGATGTTCAAACTACTTTGGGTGAGTAAATGCTGATGTGAGACAAACTATAATGAGAAGTCGACGTGGACATGTTCATGGGTTGCTGATCAGTGCTCAAAGTCTTTGTTTGACAGGACAGGTGGGGAGCGAGAGGGTAGAGACATTCAGCAAACTCCAGTGTCCTTCCTCAACAAATCGATCCTTTAAAGGTCCTATATTACGCAAAATGGCTCTTTTCTTGAGGTTTAAGTCATGTTATAATGCCGTTACCTCCTCAAAAACAGACCTGGAGTTTGTTTTCTTTCATTCGCACATGTTTGAGTCGCACTTTATTATCCGTCTGTCTGCATTTTCAAAGCTTGAAACGCTCTGTTCCACCTTGTGATGTCATGAAGTGATCATTTTCAAGTTACCTGCTACCTTTCACGTTTAGTTCAGTAGAAATTGGCAATTCCAGGGCTGAAATTATCCAAATGGGACTAGAAACGAAGGCGTGTGCAGTTTAAAAAACACAGTGGCGCACTTCCTGTATCACCACACGATGACATCACAAGGTGGAACAGCGTGTTTTCAGCTTGAGAGAAGAACTCAGCTTGAATTCGCGGGGTTTGTGTGTTGAATGTGTGAAACAAAACACAACTCCAGGTCTGTTTTTGACGAGGGAACGACATTATAACACAGATCAGAAAACAGCGTAACACGTGCCCTTTAACCCCGCCTACGTTCTCCTTGTCAGTCATTTTGATAAACACTGTGTATTTAGTCCTCTTTCCCTTTGATCCCCCATCAACGCCTCTCTGTGCTCACTATAAATAATGCCACCTGTTGGGCTGCGGCCTTCATTACACTCAGATTACCGCAGATCGGGGCTGGGGGGCAGTGTGCGTAGCTTGTATTGGCATCGCTCGTCCTCCCGTTGGCACTGCGAGCTATGTCTGGCACTCCCTGACTAATGCGTTTGCCATTAAGACTGCAGGGAGAATAGCTGGAGCATTGAGGCCAAGGTTAGCACAACCTCTGATTCCCTCCAGAGATAGCAACTCAAACAGCTTTTGATGGACTGGAGTGAGCTTTGGAATTGAGGAGGTTTCGATGCTTTGGGAATAGGAATGTCAGGATTCATGTATTTTATAACTGAGCTACTTATAGATGTCATAACGTAACAGGTCAGATGTTTAGAGGACAAACCTGAGAATGTGCAGTACGAGATATCGCAGTTGAATCGAAATTAAAAAGCCGGTAATTATTTAGATGAGATAGGTCGATGTATTGAGCCGATATTTGCACTTTTTAGCGTATGGGCTATCGGCATTAAATCTCCAACAGAGGCCGATATTTGGTTTGTGCTCATCAACTGCTTAAAAATACATTTAAAGCTTCATTTGAAAAGTTAAGTACAAAGAACGTATTGCACAAAATGTGACCACACTACTCTTGAAATGCAGCTTGTATTTGAAAACAGTTGCGGTTGAGTTTGTAATAAATTAATGTACTTTATATGTACTTTTGGGGAGATAAAGCTAGCATTTATAGGAGCGAATTTGGAGCCAAGTCCCAACTACGAGTATCATAGCAACCAAAGAGCCAATCCGGACCGGGGCTGTTGAAGGTAACGCAGGTTAGTAACGCTGTCAATCAAACCTGTTGCTAACGCTACCGGGAGTGACATCGGGAAAAGAAGACGCCTGATTTGTCTGTTATTAATGTTCATATCCGGATTTACAGACAAAATAGTGAAATAAAAACTCCAGAGTCATGTAGATCGGGTTAATACGAACATTTAAGACCAAAATGACGAGTCTGACAGCAGCAGGTACAGAGAGAGCGGACAGTTTTTCAATAGAAAGTGAATTGGAGCGAGAGTCGATGGAGTAGGAAGCGTGCCCATGATCACTTCCTGTTTGTAATGCAGCAGCTAGCAAGTTAGCTATGTCCATTTGTAAATACAGTCTGTATTTTCCGGACTATAGGTCGCACTTTCATAGTTTGGCCAAGGGTGCGACTTATACTCAGATGTGATTTATATGTGAAATATGTTTGTTTTCCTTCATTATTATTTATTTTTAGGCTGGTGCGACTTATACTCCAGAAAATACGGTAATTATCAAGTTTAGGGATTGGTCCAACAAATGTGTAGGGCTTACCTCTGTTATTAAAACGCCCAACTCCACAGGAAAACCGCTTATACTTATACTTATACTTACTTACTTACCGCCTTATACTCCAGAAAATACGATATGTATCAACCCAAAAAATATCGGCAAACCTTATCAGCCATTGATCTCTTTTGAATTCTGAACAATCGGCATCGGCCATGAAAAAACCCACATCGATCGATCTCTTAATTTAGATAATAGAAGGTCCTCTGTAAAGAACAAAATATCCTTTCTTTTTGTTCCATTACTTTATCAGTTCATATTTCAACCTTGTCTCAAATATTAATCCCCCTGGAGTTGTTTTGAACGTGCGCACTGAACAGAATCCAACTTTTGAGACATAAATTGCTAATTCAATAAAATGACAATTAGATTCTTTTTTTTTTTTTTTTTTTCAAAACCACGCAGCCGTAGATTAGATTGAGGATTATTACCGAGCAGCTGTGACTGTGCACGCCAACGCCGAGGACCGACCTGACGTGTATGTTTTTAGAGGTAGGGGGAAACCGGAGAACCCATAAACCCACCAAGACCCGGGGAGAACATGCAACGTCCACGCTGGTCATAATATCTATTGCAAATCTATTAGACAGTGTGAATGAAGTTGAATAAAACGGACACGGTGACACCCCCGTTTCGAGAAAATCCCGCGTTTTCCTGCTCGTCCGTGGTCGACTTTTCAGGAGTTTTAAACCGTCGATCACTTGAAAGCACACGCAGCAGGACGTGATCGCGGTTTGGGTGACTGGGGTCAAAGGTGGACACTCTCAAATAGCCCCCCGAAGAGTACAGCGTCCGTCGGCATCTCGGACTTTGAAATGAGACGCGGCCCTGGGTGCTGTCACATTCTGGAGCAGCTTTCACATACCAGCGCGCCGCCATCACACACACAGTTGTCGGGTCAAATGTCCTTGAGGAGGGGGATATTTTTAAAAACGAGCGAAGGAGGGGCCACGGACACGCCGAATATCTATCGTACTATCACCGGATTATCATGTCTGCTGTGTTACGTCATGCTGTGGTTAAGTAGGTTGCGTTCACAGTCGAAAATTGGACGTCAGTTATATAATGTAATGATAATTAGATGGTGAAGAGAGAGGTTTACTGTTTTACTTCAAGAAAATAAGAAAAGATAAACCTTTATTTGTCCCGCAATGGGGAAATTACAGAAATATCCAAAACGTCAAACTTTATAATCAGTGTTGCCAGGTAAGCGGTTTTCCTGTAGAGTTTGGTGTTTTTTAAGAGCAGCAGGTGAAAAATAATTGTATTGTATTGATTTTAGAAGAATCCTAATGATAGTCCTGAATTTTAGTGATAAATCTTCATATTCAAAGCCGTTATTTGTGTGTGAGAGAGGTTTTTTTCGGCGGGTTGGGTCGCGTCGCTGAAACCTGGCAACCTCGGCTCTATGCACACTCTGAGCGTGCGTGTCCAAAAAGGTGAAATAAGTTAGCAGACAGGAAAAAATACTTACAAGAGATAGCTTAGGCGAATGCAAATAGGAAGTAAAGTCTTTTATGTATTTTCCAGACTATAATTCACACTTTTTTCATAGTTTGGCTGGAGGTGCGACTTATACTCAGGTGCGATTTATAAGTGAAATGTTTTTTTTATTCATTATTCTGCATTGCATTGGCTGGTGCGACTTATACTCCAGTGCGACTTACTTACTTATACTCTGGAAAATACGGTAATTATCAAGTTTAGGGATTGGCCCAATAAATGTGTAGGGCTTACTTCTTTTTTTAACATGTTGCATCAAAAAACAGGAAAACCGTTCACCTGGCAGCACTGATTATAAATGTTCAATGTTTTTGGATATTTCTGTTATTTCCCCTTCAAAATCCTCCTTGTCCACCATCTAATTATTACATTTTATTATTGACATCCTCCAATTCTCGTAAATCTACCAATCAGAAAACATAAAATACAACCTATTAAAACTCAACTTAATTCAAACAAAGACGACCCAATTATTTTTATATGTCCATTTCTTCAGTTTGTGGTGGCGTTTTAATGTTTATTATGCTTCAAAATTAGCATTAGCGTTAGCATTGAGACACAAACATGTCTCTTTCCAGTAGTTTTCAGTGACTTCTACCTGCAGCTCCGTCCTGTGTCTGATCTTTAAATATTTATTCATTTTAGCGTGACTCTGAAAAACCCTCGTAGAGATAAAACTGGACAGGAAGTAGTGACGCTAACAGTGAAATTGAGCGCGCTATTGTGTACAGAGCTTATTATTTGTGAGGGATAAATGAGCTGAATAATAGCACAACTTTCTGAGCCTCTTGTGAAAAAATTATTTCACTTTTGTTTATTTATACTGACAGTTACAGAGCGAATCCCACCGTAGATTCTGCCCTGTCGTCAGCTCAGTGCTAAACTATGAATGTTGTCACGTGAACGCGACTCATAGTAGTGAAGTGACTGACGCTTGTGGCACGCAGCTGGTCTCCCTGAAAGCACAAAACAAGATGGTGACGCGCTGAGAATCTTTGTGACAATAATCAGATATACAAAGAAAACAGCTGTGCACAGATTACACGAGGAAAGAATGTAAAAAAAAGAAGTGTTTGGGGTCCTAATTGGATCAGCCTACTCTGCCTCTGGCCAATAGCAAGTGGGCTAATAAATGAAGTGGTTTAATTTTGAAACAAGTGCAAGTATCTGTCTTTAGCCCCTACTTTTTTTGTTGTTGTTGTTGTTGCAGCATCTTATTTCCATAGTTTTGATTCACCTAGCATGAAAAAATACAGAAATAATGATGGAACAAGTAAAAAAAAAAAAGTAGTGCCTAAAGATAGATAGATAGACACTTGTTTTGTTGTTAAATAAGATGTTGCATCATCTTATTTCTGTATTTTTGATTAAGCTAGCATGAAAAAATACGGAAATAAGATGATGCAACATGTAAAAAAAACAAAAAAACAGTCGGGACTAAATATAAATTCTTGCACTTGTTTCAAAATTAAACTGATAAAAACAACTACTTCATCTTATTTCCGTATTTTTGATTCACTTAGCAGGAAAAAATACGGAAATATGATGATGGAACATGTAAAAAAAAAAAAAAAAAAAAAAAAGTAGGGGCTAAATATAAATACTTGCACTTGTTTCCAAATTTAACTGATAAAAACAACTACTTAATCTTATTCCCGTATATTTGATTCACCTAGCATGAAAAAATACAGAAATAAAATGAAGCAACATGTAAAAAAAAAAAAAAAAAAGAAAAAAAAAAAGAGAGTAGTGCCTAAATATAGATAACTCACCTAGCATGAAAAAATACAGAAATAAGAAGATGCAACATGTAAAAAAAGAAAAAAAAAAGTAGGCATTTATTGGCCCAATCCCTAAACGTAATAGTTAGTTAACTTTACTTCCTGTTTGCTATCTCTTCTTGAATATTCTTGTAAATTTCAGTGTCTTTTCCTGTCTGCCAACTTGTTTCACCTTTTTGAATGCGCCGCTGGTTAATTAGCTCTTCTATTGATAGACGGTGAAATAGCAGACGTTTTCTGCAGAATAACCCAAAATCACACGTTTGAGGTCACGCTGTCGGGAGGGCACTCGTGCTAATTACAGCCTGAAACGTCGTCACGGGAACAGAAACGCTCCTGTTCCATTTCAAATCAGCAGCGTGTCAGCCTGTTCTGAGCCGGTTAAATTAGTCATCAAAAGTCACCAGGAGAAGAACAGTTAACCTTTATCTGCATAAATGTTTGATTAGTCTCTCCATTTCCCCTCGCTCTCCCACTTAAAAGCAAACACCCGGTTAAAGGGTTAAACAACTACAAAATGTTAATTGCGACTACAGTATTTTCAAAACGCGCCGTGAGAGGTGACTTTTAGAATATTTAAAGGTCCTGTTTTATGGAAAATTTGACTTTTGTTGAGCTTTTAGCCGTGTTTCAATGCTATTACCTCATCAAAAACGTACCTGGAGTTGAGTTTTGTTTCGTTCACATGTTTCAGAAAACATTTATTATTAGTCTGTTTACATTTCCAAAAGCTCAAAACGCTCTGATCCACCTTATGATGTCATGAAGTGGTAGGTAGTTTTCAAGGTAACAGCTCATTTTACCTTTAGTTCAGTCGAGATTGGCAATTCTAGAGCGGAAATCTTCCAAATTTAGTGAAGGTGTATGGAGTTTAAAAACACAGTGGAGCACTTCCTGTTTCACCACATGATGACATCACAAGGTGGAACAGAGTGTTTTCTATTTAAGGGAAAAACTCTGCTTAAATATACAGGTTTTTTTAAGTGTTAAACATGTGAGAATGAAACAAAACACAACTCCAGGTCTGTTTTTGAGGACGTTGTTTGCACAGAGATGTTGTTTCTTTGCCTGGAATATCCCACAGCATGGCATTAAACTAATCTTTCTGCAAGGAGATAAGAAGGTGACACCATTAGGCCAAATTATAGGTCCGATCTATGGAGGGATGAGATTGTGATTAGACAAATTTAAGATAGAACAAGATAAGTTTATTGGCATATTATGGAACATGGCAGGCAAATCTCCATGGAGACAAGCAGAAGGGAGACTCTCCTCTTGAAAAGTTACATAACTCAACTTTAAATGTCAGTTTGACCTTGTAGAACCTTTCGTAATTGGAGCAGTTTTCATTAACCGATTAAGAAAAAGTGTTTGAAATACAGTAGAGATCAACCGATAAGTTTTTTTTTTTTTTTCATGGCTGATGGTGATTGTTTAAAACACACAGCAACCTCTGCTGATATTTTTTCCCAAGTTATGTAATTTAAATTCACTACACACTCCCTCCAAGCGCGTTTTTTTTAACCACAGACCTATAATAGAACTGTTTCATCACGTCTTGTGCTGTATCTCTTCGTACTTTCTGTGTATTTTTAGGCAACGGATCAACCAAAACTAAATACTGGCCTATGCTGGAGATTTAAGGCTGATAGCTGATCTGCTAAAAAGTCCAAATATCAGCTGTACTTTAGCGATCGATGTCAGTTTTTTTGTCCTACGTTCGGGGCCTGTTTTACATTTGCCTGAACACTTCGCTTGTAAATAAAAACACAGCATTTCTATGTAAGGAAAGGGTGAAATAATTTCTCGTACTGTAACTTGAAAAGCACTTAGCACAGTCCCCACGAGACTTTGTTAATACACTTCGCCCGATTAGTCACTAAAACGGTAAAAAGAAGCAGAAATTAAACCGTAAACATTACTGCTGCAAAGTGCGTTTTATAAACCCTGACTACAGCTCCTCGAGGACGCCCGCAGTCACTGTACAGCTCCCTCGACTCTACGTAAGGACGTTTTGGGGCTTGTGTCCTTTCTCATTACCGCCGCAGTGAAAGCAGGTTCCAGCGAGAGTTTTTTTTTTTGAGTTTTTCTCGCTCAGATAGAGAAACGTTGCAGTTGTGCAGAAAGCAGCTGGATTATCAAACCTGTTACCTTGGATACAGGCATGTCCCAGCTTCCTATAGTGTTTTTTTTTTTCCTGTGAATGCCTGAAACCACTTACCGGCGATGTATGACAGGGTAATACAGCCCCAACTTGGACTCATTAATATCTGGCGTTGTCAGCACCCACATAAGAGGGAATGCTTCGTAGAAAATGAGGGGGAAAGCGAAGAGAAGCGGCTGCAAGTTCTGTTCCCATAAAGCTTTTAAAATTGACCCTAAAATTGCAGAGTCTGTAAGAGGACTGCTATTTCTCCATTAGGGACGTTCAAAGAAAGTCTCCAGTGTCAGTGTTAATATAATACCAGGGCTTTCAGCGAACAAAATCAGCTGCTTTGTGCAAATATCATTAAAAGGCGCAATATTGAATCCAACCAGACGTGGGTAGGGCTGGGCACCGAAACTCGTCTCCAAGTAGGAACCGACCAGCAAGGTTTGGTAAATACTGGTAGCGAAAAACCACCAGTCGTTCCGTGCCAGTTTTTCAGTTCCTTGGCTTTAAACGCGCGGGTCAATTAGCACAAATGAACGGCGCAGACGGCACGTTTTAACATCGTCGTACATGTGCCCAAACGGAGCGCAGTGTGGCATCTCGGCGGTGAAACAGAAGAGCTGGAAACACGTGTCCAGAATTGGAACATATCCACTTGAAAACGCGTCAAGTCCCAAGTGCAGGACCTTTAAAGTGTCTCACAGTCAAAGTGTGTAATAGTAAGTGTCTGTTTAAAGCTGAAGCCAAACATAAGATGAACCAAACTCCATGTCGGACCTTTTAAAAGCAAAAATCCCAAGAAAATGCGGTCTAATAAATACAGTATATCCAGTGTTTAAAGACGTGATCATGAATCCGTGTAAAGTTCATCATAATTCTCCTCGTTTGCACAGGTAACCTCGTACGAAAAGCATAAGCAACAAGCGTTTCCTCTGCTTCTGAAGTACGATATACGAAGAAAACAAAAGACGTGACGATCTTTGTGCGTTTACTTTGATCGTATATCCAAGTATTATGTTTTAAATGATCAATTAGCATAGTTATAAAGTAATTCATGGATAAAAAACTGATTTTCTTTATAATATTGGGCGTTAACTTGCACTTACAGAAAATACAGGCACCCAAAAAAAACCAAAAAACATTCAGGAGGTATCGAAAAGCAGGTATAAGCAGGTTAAAGTAAAATATCAAACTGTACTGAGCCGTAGACGTGGGTCATGGGAAACATCTAGCGTTCCGTGTACTCTGCATTTTTGTGTTTTAAGGCTAAACAATACCATAAAAAATTGAATTGCGTAAAGCAGAAAATGGAGGGAAGATACTGGTCAGTTTTCCTCAAAATGGCACTCAACGCAAATGTTTAATAACTCGGCGGTGGAGGAAAGAACAGTTTATTCTGTCTCTTTCGTCGTAATGTAATAACATAATCTAATAAAGCAGTGTCTCTGTGATTAGATCAACATCAAAACATTAAGCCAAACTGGAGCTGGGCAACATGACAATAATATTTTTTTCTCATTACAATTTTCAATCTCATTTTGGCTTTTCGTGAACAAATAATGCTTTCAAATTATTTCCTGAACATAAACAATCAAGGGTTTGAATCGCTGCCATTAAACACACAAAAAAACACACAAAAAATATTAGAAATGCTGTAATCTCAGACACGCGGTCGGTTTTACTTGAGTAATTTTGCGTTTAAACGTATTCGTACTTCGACTCGATTGCCTTTATTTCGAAGTAACTCCCCCCCTCCCCCCACGTCTGAGTCATCTAACCTTTTGTTCCACTTTCTGTTGTTATTGAAAAACTGCAGAAACTGTATTTCCCTGTTTTCTCTTTATCTTGCGTTCAGGCCCACACTGACTCATTAGCAACAACACAATTTGCCGAGCTGAGGCAGTCATGCGAGCGGGGAAGGTTCAAATTGATGGGCTGTGTCGGCTCGCGTTATCCCTCACCACGATGATTAGAAAGAGCCGACCGCCCAAAATTCCTAATGATTGTAATGTGCATCTTGATGAGGGGCTGGTGCGCTGGTTTAGCATGTGTGCGAGAAAAGAAAAGACAGGACGGTATTGGAACCAGAAATAGACTTAACAAACTTGTATTATCCAGAGTGTTGAACGGGCTCTGCTCTTCGTGGAACAGTATGTGTGGGATGCCGTCTGTAAGACCATAAGTACAAAGATTTAAGGATAAACCGACAGTTATTAACGATTTATGAGCAAGTTGTCTTATAATAATTTTACTTAAAGGTTCTATAGTACACGGAAATTTACTTATGTGAGGTTTCGTCAATATTATAAAGCTGTTCCTCCTCAAAAACAGACCTGGAGTTGTGTTTTTGTTTCATTCGCACGTTTGAGTAACACGTTTATCTTTTTTTTATTCGTCTGTCTTCATCTCCAAAGCTCAAAACGCTCTGTTCCACCTTGTGATGTCATGAAGTGGTAGTTTTCAATCTACTTTTTACCTTTAGTTCAGTAGAGATCGAGCAATTCCAGGGCTGAAATCGTCCAAAATGATTCTCGTGAAGGTGCATGGAGTTTAAAAACACAGTGGAGCACTTCCTGTATCACCAATTGATGACATCACAAGGTGGAACAGAGCGTTTTCAGTTTCACGGAAGAACGCAGCCTAAATATGCAGTTTTTTCATTAATTTGGATGATTTTAGTCCCGGAATTGCTCAATCTCTACTGAACTAAAGGTAAAAGGAGCGTGAAAACTACCACTTCATGACATCACAAGGTGGAACGGAGCGTTTTTGAGGTTTGGAGATGTAGCCAGACGAATAATAAAAAGATAAAAGTGTTACTCAAACATCTGTGAATGAAACAAAACACAACTCCAGGTCTGTTTTTGAGGAGGTAACAACATTATAACATAGATGAGAAAGTAGCATAATATGGTGGAGCACATGATGACATCACAAGGTGGAGTGTTTTCTGTTTGATTGAAGAACTCAGCCTAAATATGCAGGTTTTTTTGTGTGTTAAACATGTGTAAATGAAATAAAACACAACTCCAGGTCTGTTTTTGACGAGGAAACAACATTAGGGCGATCAGAAAATAGTGTAATATGGGCCCTTTAAACTATTTTACCATTGCAAGATAGGGCCAAATTGGGAAAATCACACCCATTTGCTGTTTTACTGTGTTTGTAACTGTATTAAACCAATTATAGCACTGGCTGGTCAGTTCTGTTGGTATTATGAGCCAAATATTTATAACAGAAAAGGAACTAATGCTGCAAAGCTATACTTTAAACCGTTATGTTCAGAAAGTTTACCACTGATTTCAACTTACTTTGGGATCAGAAAACGTTTTTGTGAAGGGTTATTTTGGTGAAACTCAGCCCCGACCTGTCAGGAGTCTCGTGTGAGTGAGCTGGTGTGATGTCGGGCTGATTAATATTTTAAATGAAGCCACTTTCCTTCAGAGAGCTTGTCCTCAAAGCGCTGCACCTCTCGCTGTTAATTAATTTTGTTTCGATAAAACTGCCTCCAGTGAAAACCCTGTCACGCTCCTGTTGGCACCACGACTCTGTGAACTTCATTTGCCTCATCATATTTATATCCAAATGTCCTCCTCTTATTGATTTTGTAGTTAAATGACGCATCGTTTATTAAGGCAAACTTATGATTCGTTTGGAGTTTGAGAACCAGCTACAAGCATCTGTTTTATAACCTGGCTCTTTTCTGATTGATATTCATCGGTCTGGGATGGGTTTTGCTGAAAGCGATCAGAACCGATGATTGGAGCGCTCACGTTGAACGGTCGAAGCGTCACAACAGCGCAAAAACCTGAAAAAAAAATCAAACTTTCTGTTAAATCCAGTTGAGACGAAAGCACACGTGTCTTACCCATCCACAAACCCACAAAGCGTTTCCTTCTGCACGACTTTAAACACCAACGTAGTCAGTATTTCCGCTAAAATGTACGCCTGAAGTACGTCTTTCGGCACCGCCACGTTTGTTTTGGTTCGTTTTGGCGCTGGCTTCCACCCATCCACCCACAGTGCTGCTCCGTGACTGGTCAGTTTCAATCAAAATCACCAATCACGATTTCGCCGGAGCTGTTCAAGATGGATTCTCATGAGAATTCATCTTGCTGGCTGGACTATCTGCACTTGGAGCCAGAAAACGTCTTGGGCAACACCCTCCTGAGTATATCTGTGGAGGCCCGTTCAGCTGTGACTGTGGAAGTAGCTTACGCCAACCAAATATGAGGAGCCAAAGATTGAAATAGTACAGTAAAGGTAAGGTATACTTTATTGATCCCTCGTTCTCTGCATCCTTAAACTAGCGCTGCAAGGCAAACTGTCAGGAACAATGAGATTTACGCACTTGGGGACCCATCTCTAGATCTTGAGCTCGCCTTGGTTGGGACTTCCTTTTGCCGGAGGGTTTCACCTGTTGTGCATGTTTTGCGTTAAACCCGGAGCGAGCCCCGATACGTTTTCATGTTTCCCTAATGTAAAGTCACAGTCGTCATGCCAAGTTAGGTCATTTGTTACACTTTTTGATTCATTTGAGCTCTTACGCTGCCAAAATAGTACATCAAAACATACCGTTGCAAAATCCATCATAGCTGCAGCGCCGCTCCAATATACATCGGCCTGTAGAAATCATCAGGGCCGCCGCGTCCTCCATATGATTTTGTACTTTAGATTCTGATCCTGAGCAGAGAGAGCTACCGAGCAGATAAAATGACATCGCTGGTGTGAAGCCGTAGCCGTAAAAGTCGTGTGAACCATTCGCGGGCTGCCATTTTGAGGTCGATGAGCGGCGTGCGGTGAAGGATCAGCCGCGGGGAGCCAGTTCACTTTCTCTCGGGGAGGGGGGGAAGAAGGATGAGGATGAGAAGGGGGAGGGTTGGAGGGGTCTGCTCTTGTTTTAAGCCACCCCTGATTCATTAAATAATATTGGCGACCCAAGGAGGGGGTTTGGAGGAGGAAACCAAAACCGCAGGCATCCTCACCCCCACATTCCCATCCACCAGTGACAGTAAAAGATGAGGAAGAAAAGACCCATGGATCGCTGGCGTTGTCTCACTGCGTTTAGTCGGCTGAAACATGCTGGGATCTTGGGAAAAAAATAAGCACATAAGCCCATTTAAAACATTAAAAACAAGTGCAGGTGTGAGTATAAATGTTTGTTACCAGATTATTAAACTGCGATTGTGGAACCAAAGTATCCAATTTGGGTTGTCCTTGAAATATGTTCTATTTTTGTGAAGCAAAGCAGACAAAAGCTCTTTTTACCATCTCAATTCTGCTGTGGCTAGTCCTTAGATTTATACGATCAAGTGATTTTTTGATTAATCTATGGCTCTTGGGACATTTTTAAAGTTCTATATTACACAAAATTGACTCTCGTGAGCTTTTAGCCATGTTCTAATGCTGTTACCTCCTCGAAAACAGACCTGGAGTTGTGTTTTGTTTCATTCACACCTGTTTGAGTCACACTTTTATTAGTCTGTCTAAGTCGGTCATCTCCAAAGCTCAAAATGCTCTGTTCCACCTTGTGATGTCATGAGGTGGTAGTTTTAAAGCTAACAGCTCCTTTTACTTTTAGTAGAGATGGCAATTCTAGGGCAGAAATGATGACACACAGGGAGATTATGTTTTAAAATCAATCACTACATCCTGTAATACTGACTCTGTAATGCAACTTCTCTACACAAACTGCCATCGGATTAATGTTCTCGTCATTAAAGCCCGTCATACGAACTTTAAAGGTCCTGTATTACACAACATGGACTCTGTGAGCGCTAAGTCATGTTATAACACTGTTTCCCCCTCAAAAACAGACCTAGAGTTGTGTTTTGTTTGATTCACACATATTTGAGTAACTTTATTATTAGTCTGTTACATCTCCAAAGCTCAAAATGCTCTTGTTCCACCTCGTGATGTCATGAAGTGGCAGTTTTCAAGTCACTTTTTACGATTTGGTCTGTAGAGATTGGGAATTCCAAGGCCAGAATAACGCAAATGATTCTAGTGAAGGTGCGTGGAGTTTAAAAAACACAGTGGACCACTTCCTGGTTCACCACATGATGACATCACAAGGTGGAACAGAGCGTTTTCTCAGTCTAAATCTGCAATGTGTGAATGAAACAAAACACAACTTCACGTCTGTTTGTGACGAGGAAACAACATTATAACATAGATCAGAAAAAGGGGGTAACACGACCCCTTTAAGCAGCAGCGTGGAATCCAGAAGTCAAGCTATTAGCATGTTTTGTCTCTCATTCAGGGATAAGCATGAAAAGACCCCCAGCTCTGAAGTGCCAAAGCAGCTACCAGTTTGAGGCTCGTAATCTGGTTGTAACCCAATCTGAACGTGGGGCTTTTTGTGCTCCATCGCTCTGACGCTTCAGCCCCTGGAGATTGTGGTCGGCATTCCTCCTGTCATAGACACAAGCTGTCTAAATAAATGCTGCGCCCCGTCTCTTTATTCTGGTGACGGCTTGTGTTCTGGGGGCTGCCTCTGTGCCAACACGCTACACACGCTTATCAACACGCTCAGAGCAACAACAGGAGCTGCAGGGGAGTTCAGGCAAACATCAAGTGGGTTTATGCAGTGGTTACAAATGAATACAACAAGACAATTAGACGTCTTTATTTGGGTTTAGATTGGTTCGACTTTTTTTTTGTGTTGCAGACAAGGTAATTTAGCAATCAACAACAGAAACAAGGCAAATTACGTGCTATTATTCTTAATTAAAGGTGCTATATTACACAAAATAGACTCTTGCAAGCTTTAATCCATGTTATAATGCTGTTACCTCCTCAAAAATGTACCTGGAGTTGTGTTTTCTTTCAGTCACGCAGGTCTGAGTATCTGTTTATCATTAGTCTGTCCTCATCTCCGAAGCTCCTTTTACCTTAAGTTCAGAAAAGATTGGCAATTCCAGGACTGAAATGATCCAAATGATTCCCTTGAAGGTGTATGGAGAAAGCACAGTGGAGCACTTCCTGTATTACCACATGATGACATCACAAGGTGGAACAGAGTGTTTTCTGTTAGAGAGAAGAACTAAATCTACAGAGTTTGTGTGTTAAACATGTGTGAATAAAATAAAACACAACTCAGGTTTGTTTTTGAGGAGGAAACAACACTAGAAGAGATATTTTTCTAGTTGTTGTCAAGTCTTTAACACAGTTTAAGGCTAGACTGAAAACCCACCTCTTCTCCCTGGCATTTAACACTAGCTAAACAAGTATATCTTGGTGTTTTAGTGTTCTTTTTCTATGTGTCGTGTTATTGGTATATGTGCTTTTTGTTGACTTTTATGTGAAGCGCTTTGGGCAGCTGAAGTTATTTTAAATGTGCTATATAAGTAAACTTAAATTGAATTGTTTTACTCATAGCCAGTCAATGTTATAACTCATTTTGACCATTCTATAGTTCTCTCCATTATTTACTGTGGTTTTTGGCACATTTCCAAAACATGAGGATTCAAACAGTTTATAATAATAATAATAATCAGAAAAAATATACTAAACACAGACGAAAGAATGGTTATAAAACTAACTAACCCTAGAGTGTAACTGACCCTCGGGTGTAACTGACCCTCGAGTGTAACTGGCCCTAAAGCATCTAAAATATTATAGTGTTCTACTTTTGAGTAACTAAGAAATTAAATCATTTAATCTGTCATCACATCATTTGATACAAACAAGTTCTGGACCATGGATCCATATTTATTGCCATCTCTCTGACAAGTATTACATTTGTGATTAGTTTTGTGATTCTGTTCAGTTCAGAGCGCAATCACTGTCTCTAATCCCTCGTCTCAGTCTTGTTTACTTCCCAAAAACAAAGGAAAAAACTTTGCAGCTCCTCTGAATGAGACGAGAGTCGGCCACAGCACTGCCTATAAATAATCTTATAAATCTGTGGAGGTGTAAACAACTGTACAACAAGAATTTTCTATAACAAAATGGGATGTTTTGCTGCTTGGGACTTTGTCAATACTTTACGAAGATGTGTCTGGTCACAGTTTTCAAATGGGTGTGATTGACAGGTGGATTAGCCAATCAAGGACATGAACGGTCCAACATATCCCAAAAAATTAAGAAAAAATATCACAACGGGCTGAAAAACATGATGGATTTCTGCAGAATCAATGAGCGAAGTGAAACTCTGTGAATCTAAGGTGAGAGAAATGTGATTTGATTTGTAAATCATGGGTGACCAATGAGCTCCTTCGTTTCACATGAGTCACTGATAAAAAACAGATCTGACTTGACGATCACATTTGACCGGGCTTTGAGACACAATGGAGGACGTGGAGACCAAACTGATATAAATCTATGTAAAAATACAGAGATATTTTGTTCTTTACAGAGGATATCCTACTATCTAAATAATTCCTTTGCGATTTCTTCACTATACCAACTGAAAACTGCGATTTTGAAGTGCAATATATTGCCAAAGTAAATATAGACAATAAACGATAGTGAAACTGAACCATAAAACCGAATAATCTATCAAAAAGTATTGTAAATGTACAACGCAACTGTTAAATAGTTAGTCTCTATCTGTGGTGAGTCATAGATGTTCATACTTGAATCTTCTACAGCTCAAATCTCATTGTAGTACAGAAAAATAACCAAAAATGTCCAATTAGTACAAAGAAAAAGTCCCCATGATAAACATTGCCCTCCAAAAACTATTGTTCCGTCTGTCATGTATTGAACGATAAGTAGATATAGTAATTATCGTGACAGGCGTGATTATATTGTGCAGCTGTACCACAGACGCCAGACCTGCTCATAGAAAGTGTCTTTAAACAGGTTGGTGCCAGTGCCATGTGTTTATGCCTGAACAGCAGTCGGGAGCCTTCAGTTGGTGCTTATGGAGGGATCAGATGTGCTGTGTATTAGAGCCCGGGTCAGTCAGGCCTCAGACGACATCTGCTACAAAACAGCTCTCCAGCGCTCGAAGCTGTCAGCGCTCGACTATGAGGCTTCGACTTTTAAATGCATGAGATTGATGTCAACGTGTTCGGGGGAATTGCAGCTGCTCTCGTATCTAAAATATCAAGAAAATATGAATTAGTTTAGGGCAAAAAGAGATAAAGATAAAAGATAAAATATGCCTTTATTAGTCCCACAGTGGGGAAATTCCAGTATTGCACCGCACAGTTAAAGAACAGAAGGAAAATGGTACATGCAATAAGACAAGATAATAGATAAAAAGCTTCAAATAATTTAAAAAATAGACTTAAAAATAAACTAAAAATAGACTAATGTAACAAGGGGGTCATTTTACGATCCAGGATTTACTTGTTTCCATGGAGATGCTTTTGCTTTGCTGGTAATGTTCCATAATACAGCATCAAAGTTCTATTTTGTATTTATTCAATAGGTTCTGTGCCCGTCAACCCCTCTGTTAGCGTCACTACTTCCTGTCCAATTTTATCTCTGGGGTTTTTGCAGTCACTCAAAAATGAATAAATATTTAAAGATCATGGAGCTGCGCATAGATGTCACTGACAACATGTTAAAAACTACAAAAATAAAATGAATATTTCAGAGGAGTTTGGAAAGAGACGCTAATACTAATTTTGAAGCTTAATAAATATTAAAACTGAAGTATTCTACACATAAAAATAATTGATTAGTCTTTATTTTAATTAATTTGAATTTTAATAGGTTGTTTATGTTTTCAGATTTTAATAAAAGTGACTGTTAGCTTCGAGACACAGTGAGCTAGCGTGTTGCTGTGCACAGAGCCTATTACAGGTGTTTTTATTTCTCAATAAAAGCTGCATACTTACATTTACACTTTTAATTAACTTGGCCAAAACCTTGAGTGAACTTTTCTGTTTTTTTACTTCCCAATCAGGGTCAAAACACTTCGCTCCAACAGACAATAATCAGACGAAAACAGTGAGAGTGAGCCTGGCTGAATGAATTTAAAACTCTAGACATTTTGTAATCTAAAATCCTCCCAAGTTGCTCCAATTACTTGAATTTTGTTACTGTAACAGCTGATCAACGTAACCATTTCTGGGCAGTTTTATAGATTACAGTGGTTCTCTTTACTCTTGCAGGATAGACTGATAAAACTGGCTTCTTTGCGTGCTTTTCTAGTTCATAAAGGCTCCAAAAACAGTCAAGATGCATTCGTTTTTCTTCCATTTCTAAGTCTATAGAGGTCATGGCTAGCTGGTGTTTCCCCTTACACCCATGGTCGATGTTTGGGTTTATGGAATACCGAGTTTGCGCGCCCCATCCCCCATCCCGTGCTGTCCCCTTTCGTGTTTACTGGACACGTTCCTTGGATGTTGGCTTTGTCCTATTTGCTCGTAAATCTCTCCCCATTAGACCCGCTCTTAGCACTTATTGTGTGGTCTCCAAACTGTACCATCCCCGAGACTCCACCCTGAACTCCCAAAGCCAAAACATGTCACAAACGCAAGAGTCTTGACAGGAAAGCGTTTCATTTCATCAGCAATAATTACGCAGAGTTTAAGAGGAGACCTTCATCCCTCACATAATGAAATAATGACGCCTAAACGCAGCCATCCAAGAGACACCAATTTGATTTTTTACAGATGTTTTCAGAAAGCGACTCGATAATTGTCTTGAATGAATTGGGAAGGGGGGGGGAGCACTGTCCAATTACTGTTTCTCAGCAGTTCCCTTTTGTGTTAAGATGCTAAAAGTTGTATTGGTAAAAAAGTTCATTCCCTAAAGAGGTTTCGATGTCACGTAGAGATTCAGCTCTAAAAGATAATGCGGAGTGATGTTGTTATGGTTTTGCGATGAACCTTTCCTGAATTCGATTAGGCAGCGCTCCAGTTTGCTTCGTGGTAAACCATTGAGCGATGCAAAGACATTTAGAAAAGAAACGTAAAGGTGCAGTGTCTAACTTTCCCAATGAAGGGTATCACCACTTGCTTGTCGTCATGGTGATTGTATTGCTTTGCCTAGAATGTTTTTTGTTTGTATCTGGAAGTCTCTTATTTCTTCTGTAAAAGAGAGTTGAAAGAAAATGCACAACTCTTTTGTTTCTAAATATTTTTCTTTTATTTTTTCAGAGCATTTAGATCGACCCTTCCGACATTAATCTGAGCAAATACAGCACCGAGGAACGAACCCTCATTGTACAGTGGAACTTTGAGTCACATGGGTCAAATTCACAAACACAGTGGTGATTTACTGTCGACATTTTAATCCCACAGATGCCCCGAGCGTAAACGCCATTAAAGGAATAATAAGTCGTTTTCAAAGACAGGGGGCAGTATGTGATCTCCACAGACCTGACTAGTCCTGATTTCTTCCTGTGGGGCGATCTTAAAGAAAAGGTGTTTGTGAATAAACCTCAGACGACTTAATAAACGACTTAAAACGTAATATCGAGGATCAAATAAGAGACATAAGTCCGGAAATGCTTCAAATGTTAAGCAAAGTGTGTTGGATCGGGCTGTTCAGGATGAAAACGAAAATGGTGGACACTTAAAAAGTAAGTAGTGATAAGTTCAAGTGTAAGTGAACAATTATTACCGTATATATTGCCAAAAATCTCAGAAGGTTCAGTTTATCTACAGCTAAAATTTGGTGAGTTTAACCTAAGAATTATAGGAGCGACTGAAGATTTAAAAGTGTCAGAGACTTTTGGGCCACCGTGTTTTAGCTTTTTTGGGATTGCATGATGAGCGAAAGAGCGGCTGTTTGGAAGAGCTGCAAAACGTCTTCACTTTAAAACTTTGTCCAGTTGACAGATTAGATCGTTTCTTTGACTATGGATCTTACCTGGACGTCTGAGGGATTACGCAGTCCACTTACAGAAGAAAAATGTTAGTATTTCAATGCCCTGCACCAACAGAAGACAGCTGTTGTTTTCTTGGACATCCACTTATTTTCCAGGTTTCACGTAACATCACAAAACTCTGGAAGATTTAATAGAGATGGGGTGAAGGTTTGGGTTGTCAAAAGTATCGAAAATCAGATACAGAAACCAGACACGCATTTGTTTTGAGACCTCATACTAAGATAAAGAAAGCACTACTATACTATTATATCAAGATTGTGTCGTATTACATACCGTAAATTTCGGATTATAAGCCGCTACTTTTTTTCCACGCTTTGAACCCTGCGGCTTTTACAGCAGTGCGGCTTATATATGGAATTTTACTGGATAACGGCCCCTGGGGGGCGCTCTCTAGCTGTAAACGTAAAAGTGAGACAGACGTGGGGAAAGATTCTGCTCTGAAGAATTCACTAGTTTTGATTTTGAACGATCATTTTGCGCATCATGAAATGGATATGATGCAGTTTTTAAGATAAAGAAACAGAAAGGAAACAGAGCAGGGGTCGGCCTTTAACACGCAAAGAGCCATTTGGACCCACTTTCCACGTAAAATAAAACACTGGGAGCCGCAAATACTTTTTGACATCTAAAATGAAGATAACACTGTATAATAACAATAATGTAACGGAATAATGTAGGTTTTACTTTCACGGACAAGCCTTCTACACGTGGCAGATAAATATGGCAAAAACAACTTAAGTGCATTAAAAAAATACAACTCACCAAACCGCTGCATCATGCATCGCGCTGATTATGTGATTATGTCTACTCTACTCCGCAGTTTCTTTAAAAAAACAACAACAAAAAAACTCGTAGCGTATCGTTTAATCCCAGGTGCTTATTCTCCATGTGCCAAAGCAGTTTTGAAGGTTTCATTGCCTTATTTGCTTTTCCCGTATGTTACGCAGAGCGGACTGTGCGCGTGAGTCACCTGCAGCGACAAACCCAGATTTTAAGTAGGCATTGTCTGTTAAATTTATCTTTCTTTTTCTTGGAGATCGTAGTCTCCTCTTCTGGCTCCTCAGTTGTCCTTTCCCCCTTTGTTAAAAGCTCTCCAAAGACTTTTGTTTTGGCTCATTTTCACTCGCTTGTGGCTCTACTTTTGTGCGTCGTGTCTGATGTGTTATACGTGAAACGTCATCGCGGAGACAAGAGCAGATAATAAACTTGCTACTACATCAAATAGATTTCTGTGGCGATTTCCAGCAGGATTTTCATGATACATCTACGGACGAGCTTATTAGTGTGTCATTAGGGACGGGCCAAAGTTGCTCCTGACCCCTGTGCGCACAACGTCTGAAAATCAGGGCTCTTTACGCAGGACTGTGAGCTGTGTGTGTGTCAGTTCCCAAGCCACGCAGAGCCGCAGTATAAGGCTGAAAGAGGCGCATACGGCTCCGGAGCCGCGAGTTGCCGACCCCTGAAATAGAGCCACTGCACGTAAGCTCGACATCAATGAATCCAACTTGGTCAATGTAAAAAGACGACAAAAGTTTTCAGAGGAAATAAAAGCAGATTTTCCGTGTTGGTGCAGCTTTATTTTATAAACCTGCAGATGTGTTCATCCCGTGTTGTTGTCGTGTTGGTGCCAATTTTCAGGCACAGTTTAAAAAAAAGCGTGTCGGTGCAGCGTCTTTCTGTGTAAATATCTCATGTTACAATATGAAAACCTGCGGCTTTTATTCAGGTGCGGCTTATATATGTACAAAATTGATTTTCTCTTCAAATTTAGCTGGTGCGGCTTATATCAAGGTGCGCTCTGTAGTCCGAAATTTACGGTATATATTTGTATCAAGTATTGGGTGAAGTCCTTAGTATCGAAATGGAGTTGTAATAACACTAGAGCAAGTAGAGTTAATACTATCATTAATTTAGTTGTAATACGTTCAAGGGCATAGCCAATAATAGAAACAGTCATATTTTTCTTTTGGATGTGAGTTATGAAATTGCTGGTTTCCTTCCAGACACTCACTGCATTTAGACATAGACACGTTGGGTGAAGTGTCTTGCCCAAGGACACAACAGCAGTAATCCTAAGCCCCACTGCTGCAGCTGTTACGCTCCACAGGCTCCCGTCCAAGTACTAACCAGGCCCAACCCTGCTTATCTTTGAAGATCAGACAAGATGGCACATTCTTAAGCGGGTATGAATTGGTGGTGAAAGGGTTAGTGTGCTATACGTGTCTGCGTGTGCTATATTTTTGCATATTTTTGTGTATTTTCTGTAGTTTTGCATGGGCTAAAGAGTTGTTTCATAACTACGCCGTGTCCGTTGCGCTGAGGTGTGCTTTAAATGGCCCATATTACGCAATTTTCTGATCTGTTTTCCTATCTGAAGTATTATTTTGTTTCATTCACACACGTTTAACCCCAAAACGTGCACATTTAGGCTGAGGTTTTCTCTCAGACGCCAAAAAAAACACTGCGTTCCACTTTGTGATGTCATGTGGTGATACAGGAAGTGCTCTGCTGTGTTTTTAAACCCCATGCACCTTCGCTAGAATCATTTGGATCATTTCAGCCCTGGAATTGCCAATCTCTACAGAACAAAAGGTCAAAGGTAGCTGTTAACTTGAAAACTACCACTTCATGACATCACGAGATGGAGCGAAGCATTCTGAACTTTGGAGATGTGGACAGACTAATAAAAATGATTACTCAAACATGTGTGAATGAAACAAAACACAACTCCCGGGTATGTTTTCGAGGAGGTAACATTATAACGTGGTTTAAAGCTCGCAAGAATCAATTATGTGTAATTTATGAACAAGAATGTATCTCTTTGGCTTTCTGGTTCATTACTGATGCACACATGGCGTTCTACAAAGTTTTTAAGAGAGGATAATTCTTTCAAAGAGTGCTCCAAAGCAATTTCTTACCTTGGACCTTTCCCCAGCCCCCCTTCCTGCGCCGTACCACACGGACAGCCAAAAACTCCCATTGACCCGGTTCCATGTCTTGTCATCGAGTCTCATTAAAGTCTTCAGTGTTGGGGCCCCGCAAGCATCTGGGTTTTAAAAATAGGAGCCAGAATTGCCTTGTTGTATCTCAATTTGCACTGTTTATTTATTCCATGTAGGCTGCAGAGGCATTTTCTTGAGTGGCTTTTGTCCATTACGCATGTTTGCACGTTGTTGGTGAAAATACCCAGCTGAATGAAGCCCAGATGTTGGAGTTGAAGTGCCAGAGGTATAGAACTTGACAAGTAGCACCCTGGTTACATCTTATGCCTAAATAAATACAAGTTAAAGGCATATCAATGATTTCTGCCTCTGCCGCCAGAGTCAACAGTCATGAAGCACAATATCTACCAATTACACGTCCAGAAATTAATTTGATCATAAGTTCAGACTGGAAACTTAAAACTATAATGGGGTTGAGTTTTGAATGTGGGTGTTAATGACTTGTACCAGATGCTTGTTCAAAGATAAGTTCTGCTCTCCCTAAAGTAAAGGTTTCAACACTTCATCTGTGAAGTGCCAATCAAAATGCGCAAACTTTTGAATTGAACGCATGTATAAGGTGAAATGCTTGACTAGAGATTGGATCTGTCTTTGCTCTTTCCCATGAATCGAATAGTAAATGGTTTTTTGGCCCACGTTTGTGTAACCCAAGAGGTGTTGGGTAACAGCTAAATACAATCTTCCAATTCGTGACTTATTTCACATTTAAGCGTATTAAAAGTTGGCCTAAGAAGACAACACATTAAGCTTTAAGTCTGCAGACGATGGATATAAGATCTACAATTGTTTTAAGGGAGTTTTTACCCGCTAAAATTAGAACGAGTCTAGCGATGATTTATTAGACGGTTCAGAAAGACCTCCGGACTTTTACCTATGACGTAACAATCCTGGTAAATTAGAAACCAAGGAATTTTGTGAGTGTTTTTAAGGACAGAACTTGGGGAACATGATTTATGAAAGTGTGAATGAAGCTAAATACTTTTTTTTTAGTGGTGTGTGAATGTGCAGTTGGTGAAAAAGTACTGCTCTCAAAAATTCCCATAATGCACCTTGAAAAGTAGTGGGCATTGGTGGTCACTAGACTTGGGAAATATAGACCACAATGCATTGCGGGAGTCGGAAAAAACAACAGCGCGGTGACAGGAGTTTAACTGGACACAACACGACTGAATGAAGCAGATAGAAGCGCTGGTTTATCGCTCTGTTGATCCCTGACTATGAATAAAACACGATTAAATAAACTGTTATCGTGTAAAGTTGCTAGCGTTAGCCGCTTACCTGAGCTCGAACTGTTAACAGAGCGAGAATTTCCACATCTCAGGTAAAAAATTGCAAAATCTAGTCCGTTTGCTTGAGATCCAGCTTGACAAAAACATGTATGATTATTATTAGCCCAGTCGAATCTAATCATTATTTATGACAGAAATCAAGTTTTATCAGAGTTTTACACTTTAGACCAGGGGTGTCCAAACTTTCGTCATTAAGGGCCACGTACAAAAACACAAACAAAGCTGAGGGCCGATTGAGGGCCATAGACTGGTCAGCAATACAGCGAATACTTCAAATCTGTGTTATTATTACAAGTTAGACTGAACCACTAGACCTTTATTTACACTCACATCCTCAACTAGACACATTAAATATTTGATATGGGCTTGTTAAAGTAGATTTTCAGAAATATACAGTAAAAAGTACTGTTTAAGGTAATATGGGCCAATTCACCTGGAAGCTTGACGGCCAAGAATAATTGGTCTGAGGGCCGCATTTAGCCCGTGGGCCACAGTTTGGGCATGACTGCTTTAGATTTTTTTTCACCCAGACGCCAGATCCAAAAGTAGTGAGCTGCGTGTCCAAAACCCGGCGAATAAGTGCTTTATAGAACCTGCTAAAGAGTGAATGCGAGGTTTAGGGACTAAGGTGGACATTCGGACACAGCCCAGGTATGTTTTTAACAAGGCCCTTTCTGATTGGCTCTTTATTTAGTTTATTTTTCCATAGACTGACACTTTTCTCCCCCAAGACTTCCTTTGCATGTCTCTCATCATTTTTGTGTCATTACCATTTCCTCAAACTCCTCAGACACTGCATTTCCTGGCTCTTCCTCGTGTTTTGTTTACCTTGCACTTCTTGTGAGTTTGCGAGCCTACAGCGGAGGTCTCCCGGCGCGGTAGTCCCGGGCGCCTGCCACCACTTCCTCTGTACATATCTCTTTATGCACGAGCAGTGGATTTTAAAAGGGTCAGAGTCTGCCTGCTTATTAATGTCGACCGCATTTACACAGCCCTCCTCGCCTGTCTGAACTACAGCCCGCGTTCCCCTCCGCTCAGCACTTTTGGGAAAATAAACAATGTTCGTGAATGTTTTGAAGGGCGCTTGAACGCACCTCTCTACGGCGCTCTGTAAATGCACGCTACATGTAAGGTTAGGTCCAGTTCTTTCTTCAAGCAGTTACTTCGACTTTTTTTAGTGCTTAATGCTGAATATTTTACAATCCACGCGTGTCAGAGTGATCAAAAGTCACGACCGTTGCCATGGAAATTACCGTTTCATGACTAAATATCATATCTTTTGAACGGTCGACCGCGGAACTATCTTAACAGGACGCCGAATCCCATGAAATACGCTTGAAGGAATTACAGATGCTGTTCATGTTTCAGATTTGTTTTAAACATTGCATCATAAAAAAGAGATTTTAAAAACTAGTGAGGTCCTTGAACTTAACTTTCTCATTGACAACATAAAAAAAACACCCATGCACTCACTCAAGTATAATCGCTGCGTACCTATTTACTCTGAAAACGCTCTGTTCCACCTTGTGATGTCATGTGGCAATACAGGAAGTGCTCCATTGTGCTTTTAAACTCCATCAGCCCTGGAATTGCCCACCTCTACTGAACAAATGAGCTCTCCAATCTGAATAAAAGTGTTCCAATCTTTGCGTGCACCATGGCGTTCCCAACCGTTCCGTGTCCGGTGCACATATTCGAGCCGTGTTACAGACTCATGATCCGACCCTGTGTGGAGACGGGCACCAACCGCTTCGGCATGCGCATTGCAGACAAGCGTAAAGGTTTTGCCGACGTGAAGTTCTTCTCTGATGGACGTTCTGTGGCGGACACCATCGGACGGAGACGCTTCAAAGTCCTTCAGCACCGGGAGAGGGACGGGTGCAACACAGAGCTGATATAGAGTCGTGGAATTTCTAATAGCGAACACCTTAAAAAAAAAAAAAAGTCAATAGAGAAGTTGTCTTGAATCAGAAACTCAGATGTGTTGAATCAATTGTGCACAGTTGTCAAAGAGCTGTTGTCCCTGATAGTGTCATCTCGCCCTCAGCCTCCAAATGAACATACAAACAGTGCATTTATACCATGAAAATATAATTGTACGAGTTTTAATCTAGTCCAAGTGACTCAAGGCTGCTGAGCACATCGTCTCGCAGACTAACAAAAGAGATGCCCGTGCGTAACAACAGATAGTATCACGAAAAGTAGGTCAAAGAGACAGATAACATTACATATTTAATACACGTAAGGATTTAGGAATTAGGTCAAAGAGATAGATGACAATACATATCAATACTAGTAATGATTTAGAGCAGGGTGTCCAAACTGTGGCCCGGGTGCAAAATGCGGCCCTCAGACTAGTTTTTCTTGGCCCTTAGCCTCCTGCTGAATCGGCCCAGTTGATCATAAGCAGTAATTTTAACAGAAAATTAAACTATTTCTACCACTATAACCTCAAACATCACGTTGCAGTGTGATACAGACCTAAAATGAATGTGTTTCTAGCCTTTTTAATACACAGCAGCTCTGTCAAAACTGTGTGTAAAGCGCCACACTGCATCACTGGATTTGACTCTCAATAAAAAAAAAGTTTGGGCACCTCTGATTAAGGGTAACAAATGCCATAACGCGGTAAAATGAGATGTTAACTTGAAAACGATTGCTTCATGACATCACAAGGTGCAACGGAGCATTTTGAGCTTTGGAGATGCTGACCAACTAATAATAAAGTGTTACTCCAACATGTGTGAATGAAACAAAACACAACTCCAGGTCAGTTTTTGAGGCAGTAACAGCTCTACAACATGACTTGAAGCTCATGAAGAGTCAACTTTTGTAATATAGGACCTTTAAATATTCAGAAACGTGCTCGTCTTAATCCTGGAGCAGACACTACATTTGCAGCCAGCCTGAGAGAGCGCTCAAGGGCAGTCGATAATTTCCCAATCCCCCTTCTCACTTTGCAAAGTAAACACGTGTCCGCTCTCCAATTAACTACTACAGCTCCTCCAGTGTTGTGAGTAAATACTGCGTACCATTACTTAGTACACGCACCGACGTACTCCTTGCAAACCTCACAACTACAGCGTTTTTCTTCAACACTATTATCACACAGCCGGAGATCTCCAGGGCCACGAGAACAATTAACCTCTTTGGAGTTGACCTCTGTGATTATAATGTGTTTGTGCAACGTATTTAATAAACCATAAGACTGAATAGACACGGATGCAATTTCCTCCTATAGGTCGGTCTATAGAGCTGTCAGTGTTAAGTATATCGTTGTTATTGTTGCAAAGAATGAGAAATTAGATGGTTATGAGGGTGTAGTGCAGTATTGGAAATAAAAATGCAATGGAGGGAATAATCAGAACCACCTTATAACTCAGAAGAAGTTAATTTTACAACATGGCCTAACGCTATTAACATTTTAAAGTGCGTGTCTACATAAGCTCCACTGTTAAATGGTAAACGGTCACATTTTTATGTAGCACTTTTACCACTTTCAAGGCTCTCAACGCGCTTTACATCAAGGAAATACTCACACATTCATACACCAATGTACGCAGACACTGGGGGCGAGGTGGGTTAAGTGTCTTGCCCAAGGACACAATGACAGCATTTATTTATTTATTCAACATGAACATAAACACGCCGGTTTAGAGCTAAAGGCTCATTTCCATGCGCTGTCCCAAGGGCTGATGTCATGAAAGGATCAACATAAATACATTACACACATTGCACAGTTCCCGTAGTTACACATTCCACTCATTGCACATTACACACATTGCACATTACACTGATTGCACAGGTCCCATTATTGCACCATTCAAAATATTGCACATTCCACACATTGTACAGTTCCCGTAGTTACACATTGCACTGATTGCACATTGCACTGATTGCACATTCCACTCATTGCACAGTTCCCATTATTGCACCATTCAAAATATTGCACATTCCACACATTGCACATTCCCTTCATTGCACAGTCCGCATTGTGTCAGTTTGTCTCATTTAAGACACTTTCACTCTATCTCCCTCTTCATATTTACTCAAACATACAAATATGTCTCTATAGAAACGTTAAAATCACATTGCCAGTGTAGTTCATCTGTGGGAACTGGAATCGCACCACCAACCTGTGGGTCGAACAGTGGTTATGTCGAGAAAAGTAATTCGAACAGCCAACCTTCAGATCAGTGGACAAACATTTGCTATTTGAAGGCCAGAAAATAAACTAAAATGACCAACACAAATGTACATATTTAATAATCACATGTTTGTCCCTGGATCATGTGGATATTCACCTTATTCTGGAAGTTGCCATGGACACCGCCATCGTGATTCGAGTTGCATTATTTAGCATGAATCTGCCGGTCCTGACGGCAAATAAGTTTTATCAAATCAAACTTTCTTACAAAGTGTTTCCATACAAAAGAAGCACAAAGACGTTTCAAAGCCTCCAGAGAATCAGTGCATTGTGGACGTGTGGCTGCACATTCACCTTGAACATTTTACTCAAATCAACCTTTTTATAGAATATTTTAGCTGCAAAACTTTTCTCAGATTTTCCAGTGAAATGATTAAGATTTAGCTGGAAGTTCTATCAAAAATTTTAATAGTTTGTTTATTTTATGTTTTATGCTTTTAATAAAAGTTAGCATAAGCTTTGAGATGAGGGAGCTCGTGTGCTGCTGTGCATAGAGACAATTATGCAGCAAAATGTGCATTTGGAGAAAATGAAGATGACGATGGACAGAGACAAAAATATCAACACTGGACTTGAAAATGTATTTTATAAGGTTCAATGTAAAGAACATTCACTGTCCATGAGGCGTTTACACTGGATCATGATACTGTGATGTGCACTCTCTTCCTCTCTCTCCCTCCCTCCTTCCCTCTCCCTCTCATTCTCTCTTTCCCTCCTTCCTGCTCTCCCTCTGTCCCTCTCTCCTGCCCCTTTCTCTCTGTTCCTCTCTCTCCCTCTGTCCTGCCCTCTCTTCCTCTGTCTCTCTCTCTCGCTCTCCTCCTGTCCCTCCCCCTCTCCTGATCTTCCTCTGTCCCTCTCTTTCTCTCTCCTCTTTCGCCCCTCTGTCCCTCTCTCCCTCCCTCCTTCCCTCTCTCCTGCGCTCCCTTTATCCCTCCCTCTCTCTTCCTCTCCCCCTCTCTCCTTCCTTTTCTTTCCCCCTCCTTCTCTCTCTCTCCCTCCTTCCTTCTGTCCTCCCCCTTGTCCCTCTCTCTTTCTCTCCTTCCCTCTCTCTCTGTCTGTCACTCCCTCCTTCCCCTTCTTTCCCTCTGTCATTCTCTCTTTCCCTCCCCTCTATCTCCCTCTCCCTCTGTCCCTCTCTTGCTCCTTCCTTCCCTCTTCCTCCCCTCTACCTCCCTCACTCCCTCTATCTCTCTCTCCCTCTGTCCCTCTCTCGCTCCTTCCTTCCTTCTCCCTCTCTGCCTCTTTCCTGCTCCCTCTCCCTCCGTCTCCCTCCCTCTCTTCCTCTCCCCCTCTGTCCCTCACTCTCTCTGACCCTGTCTCCTTCCGTTTCTTTCTCCCTCCTTCCCTCTCCCTCTCTCTATCCTTCTCCTTGTCTCTCCCTCCCTCCCTCCCCATGAATCCAATAGTCATTAGTGGCAGGGCTCTGTACTTATCATCTCATCCAAATCTCTCCTGACCGCCTTGTTTACTCCGCTCCGCTCTCTCCAGGTTCTCTCTGTTTTTTTCCTGATGATTGTTTTCTCCTTTGAGCCTGTTCAAAGCTCCTCCACCTCTCATTTTTTATGGCCACTCAATCTTCCCGATCACAGATGGTACACGAGCCATTACCGTCCTCATGCCACTTATGCTGCAGTTCTGGACAGTGCTATTCAATAAGCCCGCCGCGATAACTACTCCTCCAGTGTGATTTATTTGCACAGAAAGATATCGCTAAGACGCTTTTAAAGGAGCATTATGCAATTTTTCCTAATGGGGGGGGTCCACCACCTGCTCGTCTCCAGGGAGATATTGAAATTAAACTCATTTATCTTGCATTTTGTTTAATTACAGTCACAATTAAAGCTATTTCATAGGCTCCGTGCACAGTAGCGCCCTCAATCTCACTGTTAGCGTCACTACTTCCTGTCCAATTTTTTTTTTTTTTTTTTTGCGGAGTCACGAAAAAATGAATAAATATTTAAACATCAGGAAAAAAACTACACAAATAACATAAATATTTCACCAGAAGACATTGTGGTGTTTAGAAAGAGACATGTTTGCGCCTCAATGCTAACGCTAATGCTAATTTTGCTGCATAATAAATATTAAAACAACACAAACTGACACAAAGTATTCTACATTTAAAAACAATTGCGTAGTCTTTATTTTAATTAACTTGAATTTTAATAGGTTATTTATTTTATGTTTTACAATTTTAAATAAAAGTGACCAAGTGTTAGCTTTGAGACGCAGCGAGCTAGTTAGCGTGTACCGAGCCCATTGCTGAAATAATACACTACAATACAATACATGCGTTCTCAAAATAGGTTGTCGCCATGGAGATAGCTAAGTTTAATGCCTTATTAAGTCACATTCTGAGTAAAAGGTGACGGTGAAGAGCTAATGATGAGAGAATAGTGCTATAACATGCTAAAATGCTCATTAAAGTTGATTTTGCAGAAGTAAATCATAAATCATTCCAAGTATCCCCTGGTCAGTGCTACTGGAAAGTTACATACTGCGTCTTTAAGCCTAAAGCAGAATAACCCTAGTGAACATTTTTATGCAGAACCAGAAAAAGCAGTAAAAACATCGGAGAATAAAACACTAGGACTCACGAGTATGAATTTCTTTTATGTTTTTCTTTTATTTGACCTACAGCGCAAATGTTAAATAAGAATAACTTTTATTTTATTTATTGAAAGATACATTGAAACCGTACAACAGGCCCAACCCACTTTTCAATATTCCCTCTCAATAACCCAATAAAAGGGAGCGCACAAGTGCCAAGTTGAACCCTAATATAAAGCATATGCACAGATGAACAAAGACAACTGTGTTCCCCTCCACCACGTCCCAATCAGGGCCATAAAAGACGCAGCTTCATTTCCTCCTCTTCCTCGCCAGTCGCGATGAAAGACGGTGATTGCCAGTACAAAAGTGGGAGCCCGTCTGGTGGGTTTCCTAAATGTAATCGATACAGGCGGCTGGGTTTAATCAGCCCTGTGATATCGGCGTTAAACCAGCAGCTCGATTTGTCTCCCGTACGGTGACGATGAGGTGGTCTGAGCTTGAGATGTGTTGGCAAAGGTGTTTCTTCCTGTTGGATTCTGGGTATTTTTTGTCTTTTCTTTTTGCGTTGTCATATAGCGTAGATGTAAACGTGACGTAACAGTAGCAGCACAGGAGCTCCAGCATGGACAGGACTCTCTCAGCCTTTTTCGCTTAAATATTCCTTTTTATAAACACTGAATCACCGTTGACGTGTAGTGTTAGCTTGATTTTAGCTCCGACAAACTTTAGCGTGACTATGTGCTGTCGTACGATTTAAATTCCCTCGTCATGCAGCGCGACAACAATTTTATCAGACCATAGACTGCGTAAAGAAGCGGATAAAGCGAGTGTGACGTGACCCTTAGCATTTTCGGCTCCAGTCAAATGAAGCTCGTCGAGGCTAGCAGTTATAGCGGCTAATCTGGAGCCGAGTTTCCTATCTCGAACTCCGACCACAAGTATCATAGCAACCAAAGAGCCAATCTGGAGCGAGGCTGTTGAAGATAACGCCCCTTACCACGCCGCTTTGTTGGATTTGCAGGGAGCGAGCACTTAGCAACGCTGTCAATCAAACCTGTTGCTAACGCTAACGGGAGCGACCTTGGCTAAACAAAGCACTTAATTTGTCTTTTATTAATGTTCATATCTTGATTTACGGACAAAATAGCAAACATAAAAACACCAGGATCACGTAGAGCGGGTTAATACGAACATTTAAGACCAAAACGACGAGTCTGAGCAGCAGTTATAATATATTTTAATACATTTTATTTATAATACACTCTTCATTAAACAATCCCAGAGTAATACAATACAAAGAAATTTAAAATACTAATTGCTAAAAGCTAAAAACATCAGCAGTAAGCTTTTCTAAATAAAAAGGTTAAAGTAAAAAAATAAGTTACGTAGAGGGGCCACAGTTTTTCAATAGAAAGTCAATAGAACCCAACGGCTAGCGCATTAGCTATGTGCGTTTATATATAGGCTGCAGTCTATGTATAAGGCGAACAAAAATCGTGCAGAGGACACCTATCGTTTTTCAGTGGTTGATGGTTCTTTTAGCTTTGCCTTTGCTATCGCTCGTGATCTACATTTTGTTTTATACCTGATGCCCTCCCAGACACAATGTATGAAAGTATGGCACACACATACAGTCCTTTTGTCTTTTATGTTTAGCATTTTAGGGTTTTTGCGGATGCTAAACACAAACTCCACCAGTTCAAACTCATCCCCGGTGTCAATATGTTTCCGTTGAATCTTTTTATGTCGATTTAATCTGACTTTGCGTAGAAAGATGATTTTGCGGCTCATGATTCCACCGAGGGACAGAACCAGTGTCTGTGTGACTTTGCCCGAGGTGAAAACATGTCAGAACAACATAACTCAATCAGGAAATAAAAAGTGAAACGTCCTTTTGCTTCTGTTGTTTTCACTCTGTATCGTGGTGTAAATGATTAACTGTGAGATTAACACAGAATAACTGTTATATTTTTAATCTGCATTCACTGGTTGGCCATCTGTTGGTTTAGGGACGTTATCTTATCAGTATAATTTTGTATCTTTGCTTGGTTGCAGTCTAATTGTTTCCATCGAGACGTGGATGGATATGTTTAATGCCAAACTGTGGAAAAATCCAGGCAAAACAACAATATTTCCATGGAGACGAGCAGGAAATGGAGAAGTTACATGTATGTTCTAGATCAGGGGTGCTCAGACTTTTTCAGTATGTGAGCTACTTTTAAAATGATCGTGTCTGAAAGATCTACCACCTAAAACAATAATGTTAAACATATATTTATTTGTAAATGTATTATGAATTCTTACATGTACAGTGCATTTTGATGTACATGAGATAATACTGCACAACACAACTGAACTTCCTACATGTTCATAATTAGTTGTATGATGATTTCTGCTCTGACACTGAATAGAATTAGTGAGGGATGCAGAGTTCGGGCAGAAGCTTCTGACAGCCAGGAGTAAAATTGCATTTTTCGTTTGAAAGCGATAACAGAGCTAATCATGTTGATTATGGTTTTGTCTTTTTTTTTTATAGCCATAAAAATCATGTTAAACGAAGTATCAGAATTTACTGCATTTTTTCACACAACTACTTCTATTTTACACATCCATCTGTACTTTTTCTTTTACGCATCGAATAAATGACTGGGAAAATCCCCGCGCTCTCATTCGTCACCAGGGGCAACAGAGGCAGATTACCGTAATGACGGTAAAATATTTAGACAGCCCCATGTCTCCGCTTTGAGACGCCGTTTGAATTTACACGAGAGCACGACTGGGTGCGGAGTTACACTGCTGGGAAGTCCGCAACCCGCTCTATCGGCGATGATAGGATCCGACGCTACAGGGTTAAACTAACTCGCGCTTGTTTATGCGTGTGCAGCGCCCATGTGACCAGGGTCAGGTGTAATCTGACTGTCCTGTATATTAGTCATGTGATGGGATGGATGACGGGACGTGATCTACACAAAATGCCTCCGCGATCGACTGATAGATCGTGATCGACGTAATGAACACCCCTGTTCTAGATTATAATGGAATAATGGATTAGGAGGAGGCCCTGAGGAAGACTAAGGACACGCTGGAGGGACTATGTGTCTCGTCTGGCCTGGGAATGCCTTGGGATCCCACCGGAGGAGTTGGAGGACGTGTCTGGGATGAGGGAAGTCTGGGAGTCCCTACTTAGACTGCTGTCCACGTGACCCGGCTTTGGATAAGCGGAAGAAAATGAATGGATTATAATGGAATATTTATTTTAAACTTGCTCTACACAGTCTGGAATTATCTAAACAAAACTCAGTCTTACGTTGTCTTCCCTACGCTCCAATTCGACCCAATCGCACATTCATAGATCACTTCAATGGGACATATTAAACACGATTGTACTTAAGGGAGGGTGTTCAGTGTTTCATCTTTTTATTCGTTCTCTCCAAACCTCTAATTCACAGTCATAGGCTTCGTGCCTCTTTGTGTCCGTCCCCGTCTGCTGCATTCCCATGGACAGAACACTTGACATGTTATTACCGGGGCTTTAGAGGATCATACCTTAACTCTTCACACGGACAAAATACAGCAATTACCTGGCGGGATTGAAATGTCAAGACGCCGTTAGCATTTGACGCTAAAGAAATTGGTTTTGGAACGTCCATTCAAAACTGATAGACGGTTATGGAATTCTCTATTTTCTCATAAAGACGGTGGGTTTTCAAGGTGTAAATGCTCAATTTATGCAACGTTCTGTTTCGTAATTATGAAGTAGACGCCAAATCTATTTCTTTAGCTTTGACAAAGAGAAACTGGTGTGTGTTATCCAGCTGAGTGTGTGGACCCATAAACTGTATAAAGAAATGGACTAAGGGAGCGTTCGCCTCCAGTCAAATGAAGCTAATCGAGGCTAGCAGTTATAGCGGCTAATTCTGACCGCAAGTATCATACCAAACAAAGAGCCAATCGAGAGTGAGTCTGTTGAAGATAAAAGCCGTTTCTGTTCGTACCACTGGTTTAGTAGTGAGCACTTAGCAACGCTGTCAATCAAACCTGTTGCTAACGCTAGCGGGAACAACTTTGGGGAAAGGAGACGCCTAATTTATCAGTTATTAATGTTGATTTCTGAACAAAATAGCGAAATAAAAACCACAGGATCATGTAGTGCGGGTTAATACGAACATTTTAAGCTCAGTTACAGAGAGAAGGATGACAGTTTTTCAATAGAAAGTGAATTGGAGCCAGAGTTGACGGAGACAGAAGCGCGCCCATGCTCACTTCCTGTTTGAAACGCAGGTTAGCTATGTCCATTTATATTTAAGTCTTTGTTTGGACCACACTAAAACCTGTTATCGAGCTAAGTCAGACCTCATATTCCTAAACAAAAAGTTAAAGTCAGTCTTATTTCCATGGAGATGTTATCGCTTTGCTAGGTATGTTCCACAGTATGGCATTAAACATAATCTAACATGAATTCTTACAGCGAGTAAGATCTGACCGGTTACTCTGCTTGGCTCAATGGAGATAGATACGTTTAATGCCATACAGTGGAAATTTCATGCAAAACAATAACATCTCCATTGACGACAAATCAGTGACAGACAAATTACATAGTGCACCTTTAGAGTGCTTTGTATTTGCTAATTATAATTGGTGAGTTGTTGTTTTTTTTCCTGAGCGGTGCTATTTATGGTTGACCCTTAAAACTCCTTCAGGTCTGCGTGTTTCTAAATGAAGTGATGAAATTTAAATGAGCTCGACTATAAAATTTTCTACATCAACGTCCCTTTAATTAGCAATCATACCTCAGGTTACGGTGGGTGAAAGAGGCCGCCACACTTGGGACTCATTATTTTTGAGAGCTTTGGTTTTAATAGAGCGCTTTGCCTGTTTTTATCGGGTCAGCTATAATTACCTCAATAACCATAGCATTCATTTGCATTAATGTTTCCATGGTTCAGAAACGGCTGGTGTGACGATAAAAGCCTGAGGTCAAACAGGACAAAAGCTTTTTCTTCCAAGACGTGAGGGAAAGAAAAAAAAGTTATTTACAAAATGCATTTAATTTCTTCATGTTTATTTATTTAAAGGTCCCGTACGATGCAAAATGGAGTCTTCTGAGATTTAAGGCTTGTTCTGATGCTGTTACCTCCTCGAAAACAGACCTGGAGTTGTGTTTTGTTTCATTCGCACAAGTTTGAGTAACACTTTATTATTGTCTGCTCCACCTTGTGATGTCACGAAGTGGTAGTTTTCAAGTTAACAGCTACGTTTTAACTTTAGTTCAGTAGTAGATCGGCAATTCCAGAGGCTGAAATGATCCAAATGATTCTAGAAATGAAGATGTGTGGAGTTTAAAAACACAGCGGCGCACTTCCTGTATCACCACATGATGACATCACAAGGTGGAACAGAGTGTTTTCAGTTTGACAGAAGAACACAGCCTAAGTATACAGGGTTTATGTGTTGAACATGTGTGAATGAAACAAAAAAGCACAACTCCAGGTCTGTTTGCGACGAGGAAACTACATTAGAACCAGGGGCGAAACTCTCAGTTTGACGTAGAGGAGGGACAATAAATCGATGGAAATTAGATCTATCCTTCGAAGGGAGTTGAGAGTTTTACTGCCTAACGGCCACTGGGGGGCGCTCTAACAGTAAATGCAAAAGTGAGACATGGGGAAAGATTATGAACTGAACTGCTTTTCAGACACAGTTAAAACAAAACAAAAAAAAGCGTTTCCTAAATTCAAACTAAAAAAACCTTCTGTGTACCATCTTTCTGTGTAAATATCACACGTTACAACACAAAAACCTGCGGCTTATATTCAGGTGCGGCTTATATATGTACAAAATTGATTTTCTTTTCAAATTTAGCTGGTGCGGCTTATATTCAGGTGCGCTCTATAGTCCCAAATTTACGGTATTTACAAATGACCTATGTGCGCAACAGTATGAAAATATGGAAACAAATTCAACACTTAATTGTTCAAAAAACTCCATGTACGTCTTTCTGTTATTAAGGCTTTATTGGCATTAGCTAAAAGAATGACGGACACATTTTTCGCCGATTTTTTTTGTCTATTTGGCGCAAAAAATGAATCAAATGTGTAAGAACAAGAAGCGGTGGATCGATTTTTCATTTTCAGACTTGTTTAGTAACGGTCAAATGTGTGGATACTGTAGATATTCTAATATATAAATAGTTTCACCAGAATTCGCTATTTTTTTATGAATCGTTAATGCAAGGGGAGAGGGTAATGAGTGTAATACGGGCCATTTAAGTTTTGATTTAATATTATTTCTGTCTTACTAAAACAAATAACTTAGGTTTAAATATTTATCCGTAACGTAAACCTTCTGAACAGAAACGCAGACTTTTAATCAGTCCCAAATAACAGCAAGAAATGTCAAAAATCGTCCCCCCGAAGTCTTAAATTCGCTCCAAACCACATGCTCGTACTGACAGGGAGTTGGCTTTTATATTTCTCCATTGAAATGACCCAAGTCTGTCATAAACAATTAGAACAGACTGAATCTCTGTCTCACTTAACGTTAGATTAGTTACACAGTTATTGCAAATTGCACCATGTCGATGTTGCAGAAAAATAAAACAGAACACAAAATTATCTAAAAAGCAGCTGGAGTCGCCTTTTGTGATTCCACTTACGGAGTCGTGTTGCTATGTTTTGCGCGTTCATCAAAACACAAACTGCAAACCGAAGAAACCAGAGTTCGCCGAGTATGTTTTGATCACAAACGCAAACTGGTCGGACGAGAGTTAGCGAAGAGGGTCCCGCTACCGCCGTAAGAGACTCCCGTTCCTCGTTTGCTTATGTTCAGCTGTCAGCACCTGCCAAAAAACTCCCCAAACCAAAGTGGCAAAGTCAAAACAGCTCGTGACCTCGTCTGGAACGTCTAACCCTTTTCTCTCCATCTCTTTGAGCCCTGGGACGCACCTGTCTCCAACTTCCCCCCTCGAAATTCACCCAGGACCTCACCAACTGCTGCTCGATTACTCTTAGAGGGGTATTTAAAAGGTAGTCCGGTTTTTCGCGGAGAAGGGTTCTGTCAATCCTTTTGGCATGTGCGGCGGATCCATTAAACGACAAGACAGGAACAAGGCTTTTTCTGGAGGGGGATTTAGTGTCTCCGGTTTGGGAAATGTCAGGCGTCCAGACATCTGCTCGGGAATGCGTCATCGGACAAGTTGATGAATGAAGAAGACATGGGTTTAAAAGCTTCACAGAGTTTGGAGTTTTAGCTACTTTTGGCGTCGGGATTGTTTTATAATATCAGAAGTCCGCGGTCAAAAAGCGCGGCCTCCTCGGTGCTCGTTCTGTTGTCGATACCGCGCTCACGCTGTAGTATTTGGACGTCGATGTGTTATAGTTCGAGATTATCATTCTTGGTTTCGTTTACAGTGTAGCTTAGTGGAGTTGATAGGTCTTTCCGGAAAGCTGTTACAAGTAAGGAAACTAAAATATACAGGGATAACGTATTAAATAGTGCAGATAAAACATTGTAAACTAGACCTGTCAACAATAATACACTATAATTTTGAAGCAATTTATTTCACTGACCCAAGTAAAGTAAAGTAGGATTATGTACAGTATGGTTAAAAAATACACACCGGGGTGGTCGGATGTACTTGAACATTGTTTTGCAGATAAACAATAAATAAATGAAAAAATAAATAAATAAAATAAATGAAATAAATAAATAAAATAACTGAAAAAATAAAGAAATAAAAAATAAGTGAATAAATAAATAAAAAATTAATGAATAAATAAATAAAATAAATAAAAATAAAGAAATAAATACATAAATAAAATTAAAATACACAAATAAAAATAAATAAATGAAATAAATAAATAAAATAAGTGAAAAAATAAAAAAATAAGTGAATAAAAAAAATAAATGAATAAATATATAAAATAAATAAATAAAAATAAGTAAATAAATAAATATATAAATAAAATAAAAATACATAGATAAAAATAAATAATAAAATAAAATGCCAAACAAAAAACAAACAAACATTAACTGCAGTAACGTAAAAACAATGGAACTTTTACATACTTGGTTTGTTTCTATAACGAGTCACAGAAGTTATTAATTCAACCATCTGCAGCTCAAATCTAATCGGAGAACAGGAAAACAACTAAAAAGTTCCACACTAGAACACAGAAAAAGATGATGAATCCTGACCCCCAAAAATGATCATTTCATCAAACATACTGAGCGATAATTCGATATTGCGATTATTGTGACACGTCTACGGTGAAAACTGTTAAATAGATGAGAAATATAGTCACCTCGAACATTTAGTATTCCAACTCTAAAAAAACAACTAAACGTTTAACACTAGAACACAGAAAAAGTTCCCACGATCAAACATATTGAGCGATAACTCGATCTTGTGATTACTGTGACAGACCTAGAGTAATCACTGTTAAGTAGATGAGAAACGTAGTATCCCCCGAACAGTTAGTATTCCGACTTATTGAGCACGTACTAAAAGCAGCACTAGTTATTTTATCTACTGCAAACAAACCTGGAAGAAAGCAATGTAAATAATGCTCGGTGGGCTTTATGCTCGGGTTCAAAGCTGCTTCACTTTGTTGTTCTAAAGCTGAACGCACATTTTCTTTTATGTTAATTTTTTTTTTTTTTCTACACTGATTGTCTCGAACCCAGATCGACCGATTGCATAAAAGCTCTGTCGATATTTTGGACATAGTTCTATCTCTAATGTGCAAAGGATTCGTGAACGCAAGGAACTAGTTATAAATTTAGTACCTACTTCCTCCGTTTGCAGTTTGAAAATTGGGTAACGCTGCTTTGAACTTTAATACACCTTCTCCTTCTCGTTCATCAGCATAACTTTAATTGATTCCAGAAAGCTGCTTACATCGCTATGCACTACCTTTTATGTTAATACTGTATATAAATTAGCCTCCCAGGGCCCCTATCAAAGGAGAAAGGGCCTGAGACACAGCACAGGTTACATGATGTTGCTTTAAGTAACTTTTCAGAGACCAAACTCTCTGATGTCCCGGAGGGGTTGCCACTTGACAAAAGACAGAGCATTGCACATCCTCCGCTGTCCCTTTCCTCTGCTCCTCTTTGTGTCTGGGTGAACACTGAGCAAAGACAGGTTGCCAGGTTGGAGACTCTTGTACGACTCCAATTCCCACACCCCTGGTCTCTCCTTCATTTCTTTTTTTCCTTTGCATCATACGCTTGGCAAAAAAACCTCGCCTGGCCCACGATCTTACTCCATCCATCCACAAATCACAACAACAGGGGGAAAGGGGGATTTTATTTCGGGGGATACACTTTGAGACCAGGGTCTTACATAGTGAAATGTATTCTGGCAATGCCGCTCTCTTGTCCGATGTCTTTTTATGTGACGGAATAACCACGGAGCTGTTTACACATTCTGCAACAACTGCGAACAATCGGGCTTTTGTGACTCAGGACACTTCCAATGCTCTTACAGAAGTTAAGGAGGGGGCATTAAGCTGTTATTAGGTAATCCATCTTTGCCAACCCGGGGCTATGTCTGGTTTAAAAGGACCTGGAGAATTTCGGAAATCGCTGACTCAATGCGGCGTGATGTATACGTTCGGGGGCAAAAAGGGAGGAGTGGTGAGGTAAACTTTGGTGAAACACAAAGCAGAGGCTTATTAAGCTAACTCGGTCGCTCCTATAAAAGTCCATTCTGTCAAACGTTATGTGGAAACCATTGTTGCTCGTTCGCCGTAGCGCCACTGTAAATTGTGAGCACGTCTCATTATCAAAGGGGGCTCCCTGGCAGGGCTTTGGCAAAGGACGACCCAACAAACCGGAGTCCCGCCATCTGTAAATGGGGTAAAGGGGGAAGAGTTAAGAACAAAACTCCACGACTTGCCTTTCTGAAGTTTTCTTTTTCCTTTTGGGCCGAAGCCAAAGTTAGAATAAGTTCCCAAGCGTTATAGGAAATGGTAAAACCTTTTGAAGCTCACAGTTATGGAACAGAACAGGGGACGTAGTGGTATCTGCTGCACTTAGGAACAAAGGAGGAGAATTTAAATTGGAATGTACTGCAGGAAACACTAAAACCATGCATTTTTTATTCTTTATGTTTCTATGTTTTTTGTATTTGAAATGAAACACGAACATATACAATTGGAACTAACAAGTTAAATCTGGAAATCTGTTCTCTTTGTCTGTTGAAACCACGACTTTTGGAGAAAGTGGTTTTAAATGATAAATGGTCATATTTTTATACAGATCTTTTCCACCTTCAAGGCTCCTGAAGCGCTTTACATCAAGGAACCACTCACCCATTCACTCTTATAATTTGATTCGATTCATTTAGAAAATTGAAAGTCAAATAACTAAAGCAGACTATAAAGCTGTTCTGCAAAATTGACCTTTTAGACCTTCTAACCATGTTTTAGTTGATTCTTTGTCATTTACCCTCTCAAACTTGTATTTGGAGTGATTCGTGCATGTTTGAGCAATCGTTAATCGCTTATTTTCAAGACGCCATATTGTCGATTGATCCCGTTTCCACCGCTAACAGCCTACGCCCAATGTGACGCACTTACTTCGTTCTCTAATTTTATTTTCTTAATTAGTAATTCGCACAAGATTCTTCAGTGTTGCATGATCCTTTTAGTACAAATGAAAAAAATAAAAATAAAATCTGCTACTCGATTGACGTGCAGCTGTGATCGGAGCGACCGACCGCTCCACGGTCACCACAGTTTTTTAACATGGAAATCAACAAACTTGTTTCTTTTACTAAGTCATTTTAGATAAATATTCCAATTTAACCCTGTTGAACCCACGGGGTCAAATTTGGCCGCAGTTAATTGCTGCTACCCAAAATGAACAAACAAACAAAAAAAAAGTGACATTTCAATTCAAAAAATTCAGAAAGCCCAGAGTGCCACTTTTGGCCCCTGCAGAGCGACACCCAGTGGATGAATATTGAACTAAAATGAGCCAGAGTGGTAGTGACAAGATGGCTGACCACATGCTGTTTTGTTGAGCTGGAAAACTACCCAAACAAAATCGTCTTCTCAGCGAACCAGCGGTTGGTAAAATTGTGTTTTGTTTTTTTTTTGTGTGTGTTCTTTTTAGTAGTAGCTTGCAGAATGTCTATATTTCCGCCCGTTTATTTTTTCAAAATTTCATATTCTTTTTGGATAAATCAGCGAGGCCAGTGGGTCAAATTTGGCCCTAAACCCTAAACTTCCCTAAACTAGGGAATAAAGGGAAGTGGATATTTCAGTGTTCAGTGAAGTTATAGCAGTAATAACGTTCTCTAGGGTTAAAATGTGCAAATTACAACAACACAGGTGTCAAAAAGCCAGCTAAGATTATTTATAGAGCACCTTTCACAGGCAAAGAAGTCACAAAGTGCTTCACAACGAGAAGTTAAAACTCATAAAAATAACACACAGTTAAAACAATAGTCAGTACAGTATTATGGAGGTCGTAGCAGCTTCTAAAAAACAACCGCACCTTAAACGTTTGACCAAATAAGCGCGTTCTGAGTTGGATTTTGAAGGCATCGAAAGACTCCGGTGAACGCAAAGAGAGCGAAAGATCGTCCCAGATTATGGTTGTACAGCAGACACAAGAACAATACGTCTTCTTTAATATTTTGCCAAAGGAAGCAGATATTTGATATTTTGACGAGACATTTATCGGACTTGTAGGATGTTGGACGCGGATGGTAAAAGTTTAGCATGAACACGTGACAATCTGTTGATGAACTGTAAGATAAACTCTGAGATGAAAGCTCTGAAAACTTCCACAGATCACTAAAGTTGTTTTGCTATGGCTAAACCCGCTCCAGCTTCCGTGATAGATTCCGGGCACAGAACATTTAACTACCCCTCATGTTTGCTAATGCAGCCTTCAGGTGAAAAAGGCCAAGAACTCTCCTCTGAAATCCAACTTCACCGTCTAGACGCTTTCCCACATCTCCACATGTCTTTTTATGAATCCTGGCGTGTCTCTACACTCTACGATGATTCAGTTTCCTTTACGGGATGCTTGTTGATCTTTATGACAAAATGTGGTCAGGGGAAGAGGATTATTGATTTGTTGACAAGATTTGAAGATTAAATTGAACGCCATTTTGCGATTCTTCCGTGTTCAAATCTATAGCAGCTCGTTATCGTGTTCCAACGTCTAAATCCATGCAAAAAGCTGATAAAATGTGACGCTTTTGATAACACTTTTGGCATAAGAGATCATTTTTTCAAGCTTAATTTTGATTCTGATGCCTCAAAATGCAATATATGATTTTTTAAATATTTTTATTCATCTATTTATTTATTTTTATTTATATAGAAAGGCCCATTGAGGACACTTAGACCGTCTTTTTCATGGTTCAAAATACAGAAAGTCCATTAAAAACAGGTGTGAGCATAAAAGTTTGTCAGCAGATTATTATTTTTGTGGCTCCAACGTATCCAATTTTGCTTGTCCTTGAAATATATTACATTTTTTTACATTTTACATTTTTGTCGAAGAAAAACAGCCAAAAGTCCTTTTTCTCGTCTCAGTTCTGCTGTGACCAGTCCTTAGACTTATACAATCATGTGTAGGTCTTTGATTATTACCATACTTGGCTTTAAGATGTTAGAAGGGAACATATCTTTTTCGGGGTCAATATTTTGGGAAACTTGGAGGTGTATGATAAGATTTGAGCTGTAGAAAGTTGAGTTAATCATTTCTACGACTCAAACTAAGTACGAAAGTGTAGATTTATAATAGTTTTTGTGGTATAAATCTGCTCTTGAGCTGTTGTGTCAGTGCCATAAATGAGTTCCAATATTATCATCTTCAAATTTTGTTATCGTAATCGCGTGATCTCATATTAAAAGTTCCCGTATCAGTGATTAACAAACACGTGCGATATTCCGGCAGTGGATGAAGTAGCTATAAATACACTTCACACAGCGCTGTTCTCGTTTGACAGATAGCGATTGGCCAACCCACTTTTCCGTAGAGAATAGAGTGATGGCTTTCAAATCCATCACCTGTAATGAAACGAAGAGCCAAGCGAAACAGCGGATCCGGAGCCGAAGCCTGCGCGTACACCACATCTCCATAATCCAAACCAAGGAAAACATCCACGAATCTGCGAGTTTTTCCTGCATGTATTCTGTATCAGTGCGAGAAAGGACCAAAAATATTGATATTAATGGATAGAGGCAGTCTCCAGTAGTAATCTGACCAGAACTGAAGAAGCGAAACGTCTTCACTTCTACGATTTTTTTCTCGTTCTGTGGCTCAAACCTGGACGACTGACTGATTACGCGGACGTTAACGCGTAGAGTTTTTATCCTTTAACCTAACAAATTTCGTCTTGGGTCTCTAAATCTCCTATAATATGTCGTTTAAAACTGCCAAAAACATGAAGTCTTAGCGAGTCGCTTTAGGAGTTTATATAATAACGTATATATTTACCATGAATCACTGCATATACTGAAAATCCATCCAGCGCCTGCTCTGCTCTTGCGATCCCCAGTATTCCAGTGACATTTATAGCTTATGGCAACCTTTATTACGCTACAGTTTAAGTAAATGAAAATCTTCTCATGACTCATTTTATAATCCCGCACATGTGTAAATGTTTAGTGTTTACGTCAGTCACACTTGCCTTTGAACGCAACAAATGATCCGGGGAGATTAGCCGCCCTGGCCCCCGTTTAGGCACGATTCCATGGACAATTGATACGGTGGCAGTGGTGGATAGGTGTTTGGTGTAATCGCAGGCGGTTAAACAAGCACGCGACACACACGGGGTAAACACATGTAGTGTAGAGTGACGTAAACTAGCAGAAGAGGCGTTTTACGTTTACCTCCAAGTGACTTTGCGTTGTAGGACCTGGCAACCTCAGCCAATACGTATATAAACATGTTTTTCAGTTCAGTTTTATTGTATAGCGCAGTTTAAATCCAACTTTAGCTGCTTCACGTAAAAAACAAATATATAGAAAACATGATACGTAGGGAAAGAACGATAAAACGCCAAAATATCCTGTTTAGCTAGTATTAAAGGTTCTATATTACGCAAAATGTATTCTTTTGAGCTTTAAGTCATGTTTGAATGTTGTTATGTCATTAAAAATATGCCTGGAGTTGTGTTTTTTTTGCATTCGCACATGTTTGAGTAACATTTTATTATTAGTCTGTCCACATCTCCAAAGCTTAAAATGGTTTGTTCCACCTTGTGATGTCATGAAGTGGTAGTTTTCAAGTTAACAGCCAACGTTTACCTTTTGTTCAGTAGAGATTGACCATTCCAGAGCTGAAATTATCCAAATTATTCAAGAAATTAAGGTGTATGGAGTTTAAAAACACAGTAGAGAACTTTCTGTATTACCACATGATGACATCACAAGGTGGAACAGAGTGTTTTCAGTTTGAGAGAGGAACTCGCTTAAATCTGTGTTAAAGTTTCTGTGTTAAACATGTGCGAATGAAACAAAAAAACACAACTCCGGGTCTGTTTTTGATGAGGAAACGACATTATAACACCAGAAAATAGCGTAAAACGGGACCTTTAAATGCCAAAGAGATGAGGTCACGTTAAAGACGGAGAGGTTCTGACAGGCAGAATCTCTAAAAACACGGAGGTATGTATTTTCATCAATATCGCCCGCCCCACATGTAGCTAACAGGCGTGACGTAAGCCGATAGGAGCAGCCCGTTGCGTTGGCTAACCGCACCGCCTCCCGTGGTCACAGAGCTTGCGAGATTTCAGAGGACTGTCATGGTGTTGAATGTGGATCTTTTCGTGCTGGGCTTGAATAATTCCGCCTTGTTTTTTGGGGCACAGTAACACATTTGCGCTGCGCTTTTATCTGCTCCCCACAAGCGCGGCGCAGTGACGAGTTTTCATGGAACGAGCGCAGCAATAAACGGTGTAACATGGCCATTGTAATGTGAACAGCATGCTGCCACTCGAACGGGTAATTGACTTAAGCAGACCTACAATCAGAGCTGGATTGGAGCAAGAAACGCTTCTCCTCCTAACCCAGAACAAGTGGCCTCGTTTATTCAAGCCTGTGAGGAAAAAACTGCTAGAAAAGAAGCTGTAGTTATAGTTATTGTTGTAATCGTAAATCTGAAATCAAATGCATTTCTAGAGCGTGGTAAGAAGCAGCTGGTCCTTAAAGAAGACCTATTGTGCCTGTGTCGGCTTTATAATTATAATCTATGACACCTGTGGATTATTATGTTCTAATTTGGACATTTTAAATCACAATATTCATCTGAAACGACTTAATAAAAGAGGCAAAACCGCAAAACTGCAATGCCCAATGGTAGCTGATGTCGCCGTGAACGTCAATACAACAAAGATTCAGGACGTCTGATGGATAGCTGCAGGTCACACTAGCTTTTTTTTTTCCATTTGCACCAAAATGACTATGCAACGCTGCCGAATCCTGCACATATCATTGATTTAGAAACGAAGTAAGTACAGAGCTTTGGACGTATGAAAACGGGTTGATCGGCAATTTAACGTGTTGAAAATAAGCGATTAAAGGTTGCTCAAATGTGCACGAATCACTCCAAAAACAACTTTGGGTGAGTAAATGTTAAGGGGAAACAACTATAACATGGTGAAAAACTCTGAAAAGTCAATTTTGTAGAATAGATCTGCTTTAAAAGTACAAGTACCATGTAACATTTCTGGTGGAGGGTCCAATTACGTTTGTTTATTTTGCTTGAAAATACATTCTTAGTGTGAGAGGTGTCGCCTCTCCACAGACTTTGGCCTGGATGTGGCACCTGTTTGTTTCTCTGGAGCTGGAGAAGTTTAAAGGGCCCATATTACACTATTTTCTGGTCTATGTTATAATGTTGTTTTCTCATCACAAACCGACTTGATTTGCTTCATTCACACATGTTTAACACACAAACCTGCATATTTAGGTTAGGATAAGTTTTTCTCTGACAGAAAACACTCAAGGGAAGAACTTTAACATTCCTTTGTGTTATTTGGGACTGATTAAAAGTCTACGTTTCTGTTCAGAAGATTTACATTACGAATAAATATTTAAACCCACTTTTATTTGTTTTAGAAAGACAAAAATAATATTAAATCAAAACTTAAATGGCCCATGTTACACTCATTGATCTGATCTGTTCTAATGTTGTTTCCTCGTCACAAACAGACCTGGAGTTGTGCTCTTCTCTCAAAAACACTCTATTCCACCTTGTGATGTCATCATGTGGTGATACAGGAAGTGCTCCACTGTGTTTTTAAACTCCACACACCTTCACTAGAATCATATGGATAATTTCAGCTTCTGGAATTGCATTTCTTTACTGCACTAAAGGTAAATTGTAGATGTTAACTGGAAAACTACCAATTGATGACATCACAAGGTGGAACAGAGCGTTTTAAGCATTGGAGATATAGACAAACTAATAATTCAGGGTTACTCAAACACGTGTGATTGAAACAAAACACAACTCCGGGTCTGTTTTTGATGCGGTAACAGCATTAGAACATGACTTAAAGCTCACAAGAGTCATTTTTTGCGTAATATAGGACCTTTAATACAATACTGTGGAACATTACAGTTAAAGCAATAACCTCGCCAAAGAGACAAGCGAGTGTTGTACCCTAAAGAAAGGTTAGCCAAGCCCCCTTTAGCCACAGGTGTAGTCCAGATGGAGCCGTTACACCAGAGCCTCCTGCAAAAACTTTTCATGTCTGGGTGGTAGTTTATTGTCCAACTAACTGCAAACACACAGCACTTGGGTTTATCCGTTTGAATAAAAAGTTATACGTTTCAAACAAAAACAACTAAATTATTCCCAGTTGTGTAAAAATCTTGGTGGCGTATTAAAAAGAACTTGTATAAAAGCACTGCCAGGGTTCATTATCGTCACAAAATCTTCATTCAGTCCGTCTCGCCAGCGATGGAACTAACTCAACTTCATTAGAGTCGAAATAACAGGTCCTCTCAAAGAAGTTTACCCAAAGCTAAACCTAATGGGGAAATAGAAGCTGCAGATTCAGTGCTCCGTCTGAGTTCAAGCGTCAACACTTATCACAACATCTAGTCAAACGTCCTTCTTCATTAAAGCCTTGAAACCAGCTGGCCTTTAGTCGTCTTTGAACAGAAAAGGGCAAGTTTGTCACATGTGTGGTCGGGGCCTACATTTGAGCACATGCTTATGCCACTGTCTAAACCCATTTTCATTTGCGCGTTGGAAATGAGCTCCAAAGACAAGCCAGTTTGCGGTTCCTGTCACTTTATTTTGGTCAGAAAACGCCAAATCTGATCTCCGCCCGTTTATTTTTTCAAATTCAACTTTCCCCCAATGTCATATTTGGCCTTATTCTGTCTTTTAATGAAGCAACCGAAGACTTTGTAGCTTTTGATTAAACGTGAAGTTGGCGAAAGGCGACAGATCTGAGCGGCGTCCATGTTTTAGGACTGAAGACGAGAAATTTCGGAGTAAGACGTAACAAACCAGATCAGAAGGCGTGCTGGTTAGCGAGAGATATTACTTCCTTTATACCGTAACGAACCAAAAACGAGAACACGCCAAAGATAATCCAATGCAGAACGCTGTCGTCGTAGCTCTAAATATAATAGATGTTATCACGGCTTTGACCTGCAACTCAATAGGAACACTGTATTCCGTCGGATTTCAACTTTGGCCTGAATTGGGAGAAAATGGGTGGTCTGAGAGTAGCGTCCAATCCAAGACTTTCATCACACCTCAAGATATCCAGACCGTTTTTGGACAACGGTAGTTTATTCCCTGTTTTTGTAGACAATCGCTATCTTTCATTTCACTAACTTCGGGAGCAAAATCCATTGAGCTAGCAAGACTAATTGAATCTTGAATGATGTCTTTTGATTTACGCCGGATGGATCTGTAGTCCTGATCCGACGTAATCCAACTCATTACTGGAGACAGAGAAGGAGATTATCGGCAGTTTTAAATTTAAACCTTAGCAAATTTTCATACCGTTGGAATTGGCTTTGGCGTGGAAAATGTGCCAGGGTACAGCTGCCAACTGGCGTCAGCTTCCAAAAAAAAAGGTGGGCCTTCTTCTATAAACTTTTAAATCTGTTTGCATCTTAGGCTTGTTAAAAAGTGAACGTGTAATGGTAAAATGCAACCGCAAGAAATTATTTACTCTCACGTAAGCTGCTTTGTTTATGTAATTTTAATGAGAGCGTTCAACAAGTAACACCCAACACGTTTTATTTTATTTTATATAACGCTTTTCCACCGTCAAAGCTTTACATCGAGGAAACACTCACTCATTCAAACACCGGCGTACGCAGACACCGGGGACGAGGTGGGTTAAGTGTTTTTTGCGCAAGGACACAACGATAGCATTCATCCGTAGGAGCTAGAAACGCACCGCCAGCTTTAACCGACGATGCTGATGTCAATGGATTCGAACCGCTAACCTTCAGATCAGTGGTCAAACGCTTTTCCAACTGAGCTCCTCTCGTTACGTTGGTTTGCAAGCTTAAAAAAAGTAGTTACGAGATTTGAGATGGGTCCAATCGCCCTGGCTCTATATGACTTTGGCAGAGCCTTTTCCAAATCGGACTTTTATGGAGTGTTCCTGTCTGCGGTGATAAGTATCTCAAAAGACTGATGCATATGGAGGCTGGAGACTGACCTTTGCCGTCCATTTTGACAGATGAGCCGTGTCTACTTGAGGTTATTTTGCTTCTCCAGTTCCGAAATGAACAAGACATAGGGTTATTGGTGCGTGCAGAGGTGATTGAAACGAATTATTATGGCAACGGTTATTTTTAGTACACATTTACAATATGCAGACAGCTCTTAGAATGGCAATCGATCAGAAATGGTACATGGGCACATTTTTTTACAGTTTTTGTGCAATTTTCCATGCTTTTTTTTTTACATCGTCTGAGCGTGCATTGTGTTCTGCATCCTGATTGGCTGTTGGACTGTAGACCATTGTCCATCAGTCTCCTCCGTGCCGTGTCTCCTGTCCAGTACAGAATGTGTTCAGACAAATTTACATAAACGTTGGATCGCAGTGTGACTCTGAAGTGCTGTATGTTTGCGATTTTTTTTTCTCCCCGACAAAACCCACAACGTCGACGAAACGTTCTGCACCGACAAAGACGCCTACGAAGGTTTGAACTTTGAGAGAGTTTAAACGAGAGAGAAATGTGAGAAAATGTTAACGCCTGTGTGAGAAAAGTGTATAAAGTGTGTGGTGAGGGGTTTTACAGACAAAAACATAGAGAATAATTGTAAAAAAATAAAGCTGATACTTCGCGGATTTCGCCTATTGTGGGTTATTTTTAGACGCTAACGAGGGACCACTGTACAGCGCTTTTCCACCTTCAAGTCTCTCAAAACGCATTACATTGAGAAACCACTCACCCAATAGCAGGATTCGAACCAGCAACCTTCGAATCCGTGGGACAAACACTCCACTAACTGAGCAACTGTCTCCCACGAAAGTTGTTTTAATCTCTTCTGAAAGATTAAACTGCATGTTTTTTATATATACGATCATATTTTTGCAGCGTATTTTATGACTCAAAGTTTACAGCAGTCGGTGATGATGTTAATCCTTATCGAGCACTGGTGGTAGTTGAAACTGTCCATAAACATTTGATGCTCTTCTGGTATTTTGAAAACGAAAATCCAGGAATTTCTCGCGATTTACTTTCCTCACACATGCTGTATCTTTGCCGACACCTCTGTAATCTAATCGGACAGTTTTATGGGCGAGAACCTGCTTTTATCAGCCAAAAGTTGTGCTACACTTGTCAAACCACTCTTAAATATTTATCCCAAATCTGACTTGAGTCGCTGCATAAATTCACGACTTATGTAACCCGTGTGAGAGGGGTATAATGTTTACTCCGCCGAGGCCATCGCCATCTGTGGACTGAGCCCGTTGTTAGCATGGTGGTATTTGTGGCTTCTTTGCCGAATCCCTTCAGAATAAACCCATAATAGGAACAATGTGTCTTGATGAGAAATCCCGCCCCGCCATCTGCTCCTCCGCGGCTCCGACACCACCTGAAACTACAGGTCAGGATTAGGGGCCTTCCCGCGAGGATGTGCCCCCCCGGGTTTGACCTCTCTTGACCTTTGAACTGGTCACTCCGACTGATACTTAAGTAGGAAACGTGACGCTGACGTACTTTGCCCTAACGCTCTGCAAATAATCACATTTGAACTTCCAAGGGCACGTGAAAAATGGACTTTTCACCGCAGTTGGCGTTGTGTTACCGTGACATGTGTTGAAAGCTAGTTTTAGCCCGCGGGACGGTTGATGCCATTGCGCCGGTATCTCCCGTCCTATTTCGCACTAGATATTTTAGTTAATACAATTATCTAATTTGGTTTCTCGTGTTACGGCGGAGCGCTCCAAGTGTTTTCATTACGTATTACATGGTGACGTGTGCCATTCGTTTGATCTGAGTCACAGCCTGAACGAAGCAGACGCCAGTGTTCATGGTCTGTGCTTTTGGGTCGTCTTGGGGCGGCCATATTTGAATTTTTCACTGTTACTTACGTACGCAGTTATTGTGGTTCAAATCTGGTCTTTCTTAGTAATTCCTCCACTCCTTAGCAACTTCATGCAAGCTTTGCCATAATCTTCTAACATTTTACGGTCTTGCAAATTCAGCTACTTTCATGTTTAATATAAAATGAGCTTTTGGTTGGTTTTTGCAATTCTACCCACTTATTCGACTGTATAAAGCATGCTTGATGAAGTGTTAAAATTGTGGTTCCAAACATTGGCCAGAAACAAAAGTGGGTCTCCATAGATACCTTTATAACCAGAAACCTGAACTTAGGAAGGATTATTGTAAATTTAAATGTTAGAAACTCGATTCAATTATAAAATCATTCAAAAATCATAACACAGAAGCGACGGTGGCTCAGTTGGTAAAGCGTTTGTCCACTGATTTGAAGGTTGGCGGTTCGAATCCAGCTCTCGACGTGAACATCGTTGGTTGAGCGGGCGAATCCACTCACGCACAGGTTGTTGGTGCGATTCCAGCTTCCAAAAATGAATGGTTGAGTGGTTCCTTTATGTAAAAAAGCCTTGAAATGTGACAGTTTGGCTTTTCACAGTACGTCAGTCATGCAAAATAATTTGAGAAATACGCTGCTACACACTTTATGCATTCAGTAAAACGTTAAAACCTTCATTAGTAGTATCATGGAACATTTCCCTGTTTATATTCACGTAGCCTTTCACAGCTTAAATACAGGATTCAACAGCCGTAGACGAGCACAGTGTGTCACTTTTACCTTGACGCCAACACTTCACCGACTCTGAGTTCTTCTAACTACTTGTGTAAATGTTAAAGTCTAATGCGTTTCTACATTGGCCTCTTCAAAATAACATTACATTGAATTAGCATTTATAAGGTCTCCGTTTACACCGCCGGCTGCTGTAAACGAAACTTGTGGTTGGCGGCGATGACTCAGAGAGCGCTCCCAGTAGCAATGGCTTTCTCGAAAAATACCTCTCATTAAAGTGAATTAAAGCGAAGGTGGGGTGGGTTTGGGCGTGCGGAAAATGGACAGAGGTTACAGAACAGGAGCAGCGGTTCTTTAGAGGAAATTTTAGCTTGTTAGCATAATTTGTTTCCATTCTGAATTACAGTTTCTTTGCACGGGCTAATTTTTTTACAAGACGAAATTACTGGATTTGTCGTCGCTTAGTCATTGTTAAAAAAGGCCTATTGTGCGTGTGTCTGCTGCGTAGCTGTAATCGAAAAACCCACGGAACATTGTTATAATTTGGACTTTTTAAATCGTAATATTCATCTAAAACGACTTAATAAAAGAAATAAGTTCGCTGATTTTCACGTTAGAAAACTGCGGTGCCCAGTGGGAGCTGACGTCGCCGTAAACGTCATCGCAACAAAGAGCCACATAGCTGTCGGCGCCCCCTATGGACAGATGTAGATCACGTTCATGAAGCTGAATCCTATGCGTATCACCGATTAATAAAATAAAATTAAAGAGCCGAGTAAGTACGTCACGGTGGCTGTAAATAGGTGGCAGTGAAAACGGGGATTGATCTGCAATATGGCGTCTTGAGAATAAGCGGTTAAAGATTGGCGAAACATCCACGAATCATCTCAAAAATAGCTTTGAGACAGTAAACGAGAAGGAGAAACGACTATAACATGTTTAAAAGTTCTGAAAAGTCCATTTTGCAGAATTGGTCGGCTTTAAGGAATTGATTATTAGCTTTAGTACGTCCTGTTATCCTTTGTGGCTCATTGCATACCCACTAACCAGAGGGTCGTTGGGTCAGTCCTGGTCTCAGAATTCTTTGCATTTGAAAAAGACAAAACACACACACACATAAATAAATGTCTCACTGGGTTGAGGCCCCGGGGAGGACCCAAAACACAGGAGGGATTATGTCTCTCGGCTGGCCTGGGAACACCTTGAGGTTTCACAGGAAGAGCTGCAGGAAGTGTCTGGGGTGAGGGAAGTCTGGGAGTCCCCGCTTAGACTGGTGTTCCCGTGACCCAGCCCCGGATAAGCGAAAGAAAATGGATGGATGAATGGATGGTTGTAAATAAAAAGAAATAAACACGCTTTGTCAACGATCTCTCCAGACTTTATTAACTGGAACTAATGCCTCAGAAAAAAAGTAAAGGTGGAACAGTCAGCTCGCTTTTTTTTTTTCAATGGAAATAAAGAAAAACACAGAAGCCGTAGTTCATAGCTGAAATCTTGGCTTGTTTGGCTAATAGCTTTCCATTCTGAGTTACATCTTACTTGCACGAGCTTCTATATAGACATGTGGTCCAATCTTTTTTTGATTCAGTTGTTTTAGGCTCGACTTGTGGGAAGAAAGGAAAGATGCTCATCCATTTAACTGCTACAGAGGGCTCTCCCCTGTTTTGAAAATAAACCGTGCGTTGGTTGACAGCTCGATGAAGAACTTTTATTTGAGTTTCCAGTCTAGACCAACGAAGGACGGCTTGGCGCGTTCGTTTCTGACCTTCGCGGGCATCTGTAGGCAGGTAGTCGTCTTCATTAGGGGCCGACCTCGCGGTACCGATCGCCATTATCTCCTTGTGTTTTGACATCAGCGTTCTTCTCGCGGTAACTGTACACCCAGATGTCATCCACTGCAGACTGTCAGCGCCTCCGAAGGCCCCATCCACATATGTGTAATGGCTCACATGTGATTTTTGAAGTGTCTGGCTGAACACGATGTCTATACGCTGATGAATTGGCGCGTCGTCTGTAATAGTCACCAGTTACAAGTCGATGGTGCGTAGAGACAATGTTCTTTTTATAGTTTAATGTACGCGGCCCATGTTTTATAGCCACGTTATTCAAATGAGGAGTTTTATCCGTGCGGCAAAGGCGTCATGTCTTCGCTAGCATGTTGGAGAATGCAGTGGTTTGCAGGAAATCTAAGAAAGGCTAACGCAGTTTTTTTCTTTAATTGAGAAATTTGTGTTGCGCTAAGTAGAAAATTGTGTTTTATGGTTTATATTATATGCATTGGTGGAACGTAACAAAGTGGAAGTAGTAAAGTACGGTATTTAAGTATACATTTGAGGTGTCTTAAGTACAGTTTATAGTGGATACTTTTTACTTTTACTTCACTACATTTGAGAGAAGTATCTGTACTTTCTACTCCACTATATTTTTTTTATTATTGTTGGGATCTGCTGAGATGGCTAAGGGTTTATTAATATTTTTATCAAGGTCGTAGTTTGAACAAACAAAAATATACAGAAAAGAAAAACAGGTCAGGAAAAAAGGTATTTACTTGTTTCTGTTGAACAAAATTGGACATAACTGTATCAAAATGAGTACATTTGAAGCTACATTAGATGTTAAAATCTGCACATTTTTACTCCTAAAAGCACATTTTTATGGGGTATTTTAATTGTTTTACTTAAGTAGATTTTCATGCAATACTTTTACTTGAGTATTGGTTTGCTCCAGTATCTGTACTTTTACTTAAGTAACAAAACTGTGTACTTCTTCCACCGCTGATCATATATTACTGTATTGCTAGAACTACAGGTTTGTGCAGAAGTTTAAAGATGCATTACGTAACTTCTGGGAGGGTATCATTCACCTGCCTTTTATCATGGACATGCTTTTGCTTTACCTTGAATGTTCCACAGTATGACATTATACTTATACTGCATATCCATCGAGACCATATCCATATCCCTGATCAGAAAAGTGATAAATCTCAAAGTCCATTCCTTTCATTCTTGGTTTTGTAGCTGCTTTTTCCATCGTAAGACCATCGAGCCTGAACATATTTATTTTATTCAAGGACTTCAACAACCTCCTGCTCCCCCCCCAACTCTTCAAACTGTATATTTCCATTTTGACTCAAATCTTTCATCTCTCCGGGGGGGCTCTCCTCGCTGCCGCCCCCTGCGCCCCCCCTTCATTATCATCAGCCCCGCATTATACGTCCTCCCTCAGCTGTTGACAACATATCTGTGACACAAAACGCGTACGCCCCGTCATGCTAGCGTGCTCCGGCTCGCGCTGGCGTAATCCGGCGCAGGTCACGCGGCGCTCGAGTAAACACAACCCTGCCGAAGACCACCAGTGCCGCCTGATAAGTGGGAAAAGATAGTGAAAGTGGATCCCCCCGCAAGCTCGGTGGATGAGAGCCAGCGCGACGCAAAGACAAAAGAAAATATCGGAGGGATTTCCCGCGGAGACGATCAAAGGAGCGTGCGAATCCGCCACACGCTAGTCATAACGAGAACGTGCGGCTTATGACAAACGCTGGAACGTGTTGTAGATGTTTTGGCAGTAGATCATGTAAAGAAATATCAAGGAGCAGTCTGTAACTTTTCTGGCGTACAGTTTGCCACCTGATTGTCTCCACGGAGATCAGTGCTTTGGCCAGGGATGTTCCACAGTATAGCTTTAAACATGTCTATCTTACAAACGTGAATTCTTACGGTCAGAGGCATCACTTCTCCACAGATCTGACCTGACTGCTGGTGCTGTTTCTCTCCATGAAGATAGATACAGTAAGTTTAATGCCACTGTGGAACATTCCAGGTAAAATTCTTTCACATTGTGTCTAAGGAAAACTAAAATCTTGCTTCTGGAAATGCAAACTCAAATTCGCAGAGGGACAAAATTAAAAACTGTGACGAAGTCGTGGGCCAAATTAAATATTTATCACATCTGCATGTTTTTCAGAAAAGATGGATTAAATTTGAGTGAAGCGACAGGTAACAGATTGTAACAACAGAAGTGGTGGGGGCTGGCACCAACACATTTGCAAAGCATTCTGGGATTCGTAGTATTAGCGTTATATATATTTGATATGGTCTGTCGGGCCAAATGTACTTATATTCTCATTATATACCTCATTAAAACAGACCTGGAGTTGTGGTTTGTTTCATTCACACATGTTTGACCAGCACTTCTACTATTTCCAACACTCAAAATGCTCTGTTCCACCTTGTGATGTCATGAACCAGTAGTTTTTAAGTTAACAGCTTACTTTTACCTTTTGTTTAGTAGAGATTGACAATCCCAGGGCTGAAATCTTCCAAGTGATTCTAGTGAAGGTGTATGAAGTTTAAAAACACAGCGGAGCACTTCCTGTATTACCCACATGATGACATCACAAGGTGGAACAGAGCGTTTTCTGTTTGAGAGAAGAACTCAGCCTAAATGTGCAGGGTTTGTGCGTTAAACATGTGTGAATGAAACACAACTCCAGGTCTGTTTGTGATGAGGAAACGGCGTAATACAGACCCTTTAACAATGACTTTGACACAGCTCCCCCGGCGTGTGCTTCAGGTTAACTTAAGCTTAAGCAAACAATAAAAACTGGCTAAAGGTTCATAAACAAAACACGCCCCTCCTGTTTAAATAGCGGTGGGTTATAATTGCATTTTGACTTCCATATATCCATACCTCTGGCTTGTCTCCAGTGATTTTATCTGAGCTGAGGAACTGCACTTACTGTCCTTGAGCGATTTTTTGGGGGCCCTGCGGTTCACATGATATAGAACTGCGCCGCTAAAGCTAACCGCACTCCCTCAGACACATATACGTCCTGGCTCACACATCCCTAGTGTCAATGAGGTCAGCCAGCAGTCATGTCATCCGCTAGCACCGCGGATCGTGTTACTAACAATTTCAAGGCGATACCCAATAGCCATAAAAGTATAATATTTTTCACTTCAGGTTGAACAAGTACGATCATTGGAAGCTAACCATGCCTTCGATGTCCTAGCGTATTTCAGGGCCAGCGGACAGTTTGATCGAGAATGTAATTTGAAATATCCAGGCGGCTCCAGACCCCTCCCCAGGTTTACATGATACCGCTCCATCGTGTAGTACGTGATATAACCGTCGAACACTCCCTCGCTGAACCTCACAAGCATCCCCCGCGCTCCGAGTCCAATGAAAAGATTAAATTGAAACTGGCCTCCAAATTAAGAAAGTGAGGACAAGATCGACAAAGAGCCATCGATTTCCACGTAGGGGTCACAAAGTTTTCAGCATGCTGTAAAGTATATAAAGTAGGTAAAGAGCCTATGCGTAGAATTGCAAATCTCGTCGGTTTTATGACATCACAAGGTGGAACGGAGCATTTTGAGCTTTGGAGATGTAGACGGGCTAATAATAAATGGGTTTCTCGGACAAAAAAAACAACTCCAGGTGTGTTTTTGATGCGGTAACGGCATTATAACATGACTTAAACGTCGCAAAAGTCAACTTTGTGCAATATACGACCTTTAAAGAAACATTGCGTAACTTTTTGGCGATCCACGGATATTCAAATCATACTTCAGATAGATCTCATACAGTAGATTATTTATCCAAAGCATTAAATTTACCATAGTGACATGTCAGGTTTGTAGAAACGGAAGCTATTCATCATGAAAATATGTGCTTTTACTTCATTTTTGGCTAAAAAGTTACGCAATCGAGCTTTAAATATCTCCTTCGTGAGCTTTAACAACTGAAGCACGCTGTTGGCATGTTCTGGGAATCAAACTAATATCCCACGTTCAAAATAGTATCCGAGAATTCAGCGAGCAAAGGGGAGAAAACGGATCCGATCTGCAAAAGCGAAAGTTCATTTGGGCTTGAAATAATCCTCAATTAAAATCATGTTTGCGAAGATTTGCGTAAATGCAGAGATGCCACTTGGACACACCGCTGCAGTCTATCTTTGCATCTTCAGCTCTAATTAGTGTTATCGATCGGCCGTGAGGGGGCGGGGATCAGAGGCTTTTAAATCTGTCAGTGGTGCGGGCGAATCGATGGGTGCTACGTTAGGCCCAGTTTGTTTTTCCTGCTGTGCATATTTGCTGAGTACATTCATTAATTCCTGGTCAATGCAAACCCTTAGAGCTGCTTATGTAAGTCTGAGCTCAGAAATTAGACCTGTGAGGGGTTTTCCGCAGGTAGATGTAATGGCTTTTTCTGGAGGTTTCCTTGAACTATAATTATGGTCATGGTTGCGTTTTTATACAGCGATTTTTCACCTTCAAGCGCTTTACGTCAAGGAACCGCTCACACATTCATACACCAGTGCACGCAGACACTGGGGGTGAGGTGGGTGAAGTGTCTTGCCCAAGGACGCAACGACGGTGTTCTCCCGGGGGAGCTGGAATCACACCGACAGCCTGTGGGCAGTGGATGTGACCGCTCAACCAGTGATGTTTTTTTATTTTGATGGGATTTGAACTGTCAACCTTTGGATCAGAGGACAAATGCTCTACCAACTGAGCTACTGTCGTCCAAAATAAATAAATAAATGAATGAATAAATAAATAAATAAATACACAAATAAATAAATATATAAATACACATAAATAAATACATGAATAAATACGTAAATAGATAAATAAATACATGAATAAATAAATATATAAATACACATAAATAAATACATGAATGAATGAATAAATAAATAAATACACAAATAAATATATAAATAAATACATGAATAAATAAATGCATAAATAAATACATGAATAAATACATGAATTAATAAATATATAAATACACGTAAATAAATACAAAAATACACATGCTTGCTTACTTACTTACTTACTCAGTTACTCACTTATTAACTTACTCACTTACTTACTTACTTACTTAGACATAAAAGTGCTGTAGCAGCCAAACTGTACCTCCAGCCTGTAGGTGTCACTGTTTGCATGTTCTGACACACCCGAGCCTCACCTGGGCCTATTAAAGGGGAGGTAGTTGGTGCAGCAGGTGTTGCATGTGTGAGAAGGAACAGTCTTTTGACCGTGTTAAGGGAAGGCATGGAAATAAAGGGAATTTGAAGTATACTTTTTGAGTATTGAGCTCATTTTTAGGAAAACGCGTCGGAAACACCATCATAAACATTTGCAACTGAGTTGCTTTGTGGCACAGGGTCACACTCTATAGACATAACATATTCAATGCAAGATATCTGGTCTGAATTTGGTATATCACTTTCAGGCAGGTCTTGATTGACAAGACTCGCCTCGCCAAGCTGACTTTTTGAGGAGGCAATCCTGAACGTAGAGGTTTTTGCTAATGATTTGTTTTCATGGGTTTCCAGTTTTTTCTCCTTTAAAAGATTTAATATTGAGTTTTCAGCCTGTGTAATCTCTCCGTTGTCCAGGCACGATCCATTAGTAAAAAAAAAAAATTCACTTTTGTCAACTGGACAAAACGTTTTTTGAGTGAAGAAGATGCTCGTCTAAGCTGTTTCTTCAGTTCAGATCGCTGCTGGACGCTGCCTTATATCTGTCTGAAGGAGGAGCTAACTACACTGAAACTAACACAACTATTTGTTTACGGTTTATTTTTGTTGGCTATGTCTAATAAACTAGCCAACTACTATTGAACTGAGTCATATTTTGCATAATGGTTTAGGCCCCTAATGGATTCTCTCACATCTATTAGCATACTGGCTAGCACTATGGTTTTCCTTGTTTTGTTTAAGGTCTGAGGAAAAAAAAAAAACAGACAAGCAAACCAAAAAACCCTTTTTGTCCAGTTGCCAGAATTGAATATTTTGTCTTTATTTTGTTTGAAATTGTCTGTGTAACCCCTCAGTCGCCCCGACCTAAACTATAGTAAAAGGTTATTCTTTTGGCTTCTACTTTGCCATGAGGATTAACAATTTAAAACAAAGGTTCTTGTTCACCTTTCTGAAACCTACGTATAGAAATCTCTAGTTTTGAGACCTCATTTATCTTCATGCCACATACTGTACATACACGGGTCAAATTCCCCAACTGAACGATCATAGCTCCAGTGAAAAGTTCCAGCAGTCATCAGTGGAGCTTTTTCAGGGAGCCGTCAGAGTGGCCATCACCGGCGATTGCACTGGCAGCATATAGTGATGGGAGTGGGCCAATTGATCGGCTTATTACTGACCTCTCCTCATCAGGGAGCGTGCTGTGCCTCATCTCGAGCGCAGCCAGGATCGTGGGGTGGATAATTGCAGAGTGCAGAGGACGGGGTGGGTCTGGAGGATCCCAGCAGTCAGCCCGATGCCAGAGAAAAACACATTGATCTCTGAAGGTGATGAAAACGCTCTCTCCAAAAGGCCGGCTTCCTCCTCAGCGGGTTGTTCCAGCCTCAACACTGAACCGGAGCAAAGTGGAGATGATCCATGCATGCCTGCTAGCCATAGTCAGATTCAAACCATTTGCTATCTTTACACGTTTGATGGAGATGTGCTTTTGGTACGGACCAGACTGTGAGCTTTGTCTGTGTGCAAACAACGCAAACATTTCCGTGTTTAAATCACTTTTATTCCTGTCAAGGGCTAAATCGGAGACTGTTCTAGTGACTACAGTTCACACTTGGAACGTACTTTCATGGCCGACTATTTACTCTCACATTTTTTCACCCAGAACATATTCAAACCTTTGACAGTGGAAGAAATATTGAAGATTCATAAACTAATATATAAACCATTTCATACTGGGTGCAATTTTAAATGTTAATGAGGTGACAGGGCCTTTTCTGTGGCAGTGCTCAGACTATGGAACAGCGCCCTCTGCCTGTCAGATCCTCTCAGTCTTTAACACAGTTTAAGACTAGACAGAAAACTCACCATTTAACACTAGCTCGACAGGATATCTAGGTGTTTTATTGTCTTATTGTTCTTTGCCTCTGTGTCGTATTAGCTGTAGACTTTTAAGCGATCCACTTTGAGCAGTTTAAGTTAGTATTTAACCTCCAAGGACCTGGCGTCCACATATGAGGACAACACATTTTGGGTTGTTTAGGCCACAATACAAATTTTAGAAGAAGAAGACCAGCAACAAGAACAGCAACAATGCAAAAAAAAAAGGAGTTTAGAATGTTCAGAATGTTTATTTTTTGTAAAGGCGGATGTTTTCCTGCACCTCTTGGCAGGCTTAAAGGAGCCACATGGTTCCAAGAGGCACAACTGTTGTTGTTGTTTTGTTTTTACACTCTACACTTAATAAATAGTTTTTGCAAGTCATTATTCAGATGTTCTATCAAAATGATTAAAATGTAGAACGATGTTCTCATGTCCTCCTCATCTGTGGACATCATTTTTCTCAGAAACTACATAATGTAAAAAGATAACTCCTTATTTTTACACTCATCAGGTCCCAATTAGCCAAAATAACAAACAAAAATAAATGAAGTCCTGCAAGAGCTCGGGTCTCAGGAGGTTAAATGTGATATATAAATAAAAGTGAATTGAATAATACAAGGCAGTAGTACAAGATCAAAATAATTATTGCACCATTTCTGTTAGGTGTGATTGGAAAGTCAATGCTAGCAACTTTTTGACCAGGTCGGGCTCAAACTCTGGAGATAGTTTGCCTGCAGAAGTTACCCCAGCGGCATCGAACAACAGGTCAAACACGAGGACAAATGTTCCAACAGGGACTATGGACATTTCTAATCAGCAATTAATTTGTATGTGATTAGACGGAGAAAAATAAACTGATTTACTTGCAAAAAGCAGCTTGCGATTAGCATAACATGAGCCATATGTCTGAACGTGATTGGAGAAGCGGATGCATTTTAATCCAGGTTTCAATCTGCCTGATGCAATGTTAATGACACCCACTGAGCCAGACGAATTCTTCACCTCTTTAATGGATGGACTCTCTCGGCTTAATGAACTCATAACTAGCATCTGGACAAACGTAGCATACCGACGCATCCACACACACGCGCGTCCACGTACACACAACCAATTGAAATTAGCATAGTTATCAGGGATGTGTAGCGAAATCATTCCATTCAGATGATAATAACGTCCGCCAAAAATATGCATCATTTGCTTTCTATAATGAGATGCAATTTTCTGCCGTGGAGCAAACAGTTTTGTATAATTGCTTTCTGACTCCTGCTGCCTGCCGTCTCGAGCCTAACTGACAATAACAAGTGCCCTGTTGTTTCTGTGAATTAGCCCTAACCCAAACCAAACCCGCTCCCGCCACGACTTTGTCACAACACCTTCATGTAAATGTAATTGAAAACTGCGATTGTGAGCGTTTCATTAGAGCGGGTGTGGAATCCGTCACTGCTCATTGCCCCTGATGGCTGTTCGTTAGATTAAATTTGGGCCCTAATCACGAGACGTTGTGCTTTGCGGACGCCGTATAAATCAAACGCGGTAATGTAAACACATGTCTCTGGGCAAATAACAGTTCATTTATTATGTCCAAATGCTAAGACGGGAACTGAAATTTTCACATCGTGGCTGGAGATCAAATCGGAATCTGTAAAATTTTAAAGAAGGAAAAAAAGTTGGAGCGAATATCTGATACAATGGACTCTTTTCTAGGCCACACATTGAAAGCAACTGGAAGGAAAGTGGCTGCAATCACTTGATTCATTTAGGAGTGAATAGCTTTGGCGCAAAAAGAGGCAGAGATAATGAAGATATATGCCACCGAAACACGAGCTTAATGTGAAAAATGCTGCAAAAAACCCAACTGCTTTTGTAATTTTAGATCTAAATGCGAGCTGAGGGGAAAATAACATGAACCACCAGTTTTGTATCATTTTGTCTATCATTTTGTCTCAAATGCAGAGCCCAAACAACCAGATGGATTTAACCAGTCTAGTTGTTGTCCAGTCGATCTCTTTGACAAGAAACTAAATATTACTCTTGTACTAATACAGTTTGATGATAGGTTCGTCTCTAATTTCAGATTTAAATGTGAGCTGAGGGGAAAATAAAATGAACCACGCGTTTTGTGTCGTTTTGTCTCAAATGCAGAGACCAAACAACCAAAAGGATTTATCCAGTCCAGTTGTCTATTCTATCTCTTTGACATCCATCCTTTAATTTTCTTACGTCCGTGGCCGGGTCACGGGGGCAGCAGGCTAAGCAGGGACTCTCAGACTTCCCTCACCCCAGACACGTCCTCCAGCTCCTCCAGTGGGACCCCAAGGCGTTCCCAGGTCCCAGGCTGAGAGACATAGTCACTCCAGCGTGTCTTGAGTCTCCAACGGAGCCTCCTTCCACATGCCCGGAACACCTCTCCAAGGAGGTATCCGGAACAGATGCCCGAGCCAATTCAGCTGCTTCTCTCGACGTGGAGGAGCAGCGACTCTACTCCAAGCTTCTCCTGCGTGACTGAGCTCCTCGCCCTATCTCTAAGGGAGCACCAACCACCCTCATTTCGGCCACTTGTATCTGCGATCTCGTCATTTTGGTCATTACCCAGAGCTCATGACCATAGGTGAGGGTAGGAACGTAGACTGACCGATAAATCGAGACCTTTGCCTTTGAACTCAGCTCCTTCTTCACCACAACAGACCGATACAGCGACCGCATCACTACAGACGCCGCACCGATCCACGTCAATCTCACTGCTCTCCTGCCCTCACTCCTGAACAAAACCCTGAGATACTTGAACTCCTCCACTTGAAGCAGACAAGACAAGAAACTAACTATTACTGTGGGACTCGTACAGTGATATGCTCCTCTCTAACTGCAGATTTAAAAGTGAGTTGAGGGGAAAGTAAAACAAACAATCAATCAGTTTTGTATCATTTCGTCTCAAATGCAAAGCCCAAACAACCAAACGGATTTAACCAGTCCAGTCGTTGTCCAGTCGATCTCTTTGATGAGAAACTAAATATTACTCTGTTACTTAGATTTAGGTGAAATTGGACTAGAGACATTTGATGATAGGTTCTTCTCTAAGTTAAGATTTAAATGTGAGTTGCTGGAAAAATAACACGAACCGCCAGTTTTGTATCATTTTGTTTAACATTTTGTCTCAAATGCAGAGCCCAAACACCCAAATGGATTTAACCAGTCCAGTCGTTGTGCGGTCCATCTCTTTGGCAAGCCACAAAATCAAATTCACATTGATTTAGGTGAAATTGTAATAGTGAAGTGATGATATGTTCCTCTCTAATTTCAGATTTAAATGCGAGCTGAGGCAAAAATAACATGAACCACCAGTTTTGTATCATTTTGTTTATCATTTTGTCTCAAATGTAGAGCCCAAACAACCAAACGGATTTAACCAGTCCAGTCGTTGTCCAGTTTATCTTTTTGACGAGAAACTAAATATCACTCTGTTACTTAGATTTAGGTGCAATTGGACTAGAAAAGTTTGATGATAGGTTCTTCTCTAAGTTCAGATTTAAACGTGAGTTGAGGGAAAAGTAAAACAAACCCAAACACCCAAACCAGTCTCGTTGTTGTCCGGTCGATCTCTTTGACAAGCCACTAAGTCTCACTCATAGTTTGATTTAGGTGAAATTGTGCTAGTAAAGTTTGATGATAGGTTCCTCTTTGAAATGAATCAAATGCTAACAATCCCCGCGCAGTCTGTTCCCTGTATCACTTCACCACAATGGAGAAAGTTCGCTATTGAACGTTGTTAAATTATCAAGTAGATCTACGAGTCTCAAATAGCATATGTGATGTCTCCGCGTTCGCCAGACAAACTTTGGCTGACCCTCCCTGAAGTTGTAGCAGCCACCGCTAAATAGAACGTGATATTTACGTTGAGAAGAATGTACCATTGAACTGGGTGAAGCGGGTCGACTTTAAAACTGTTTTTTGTCATGCTATTTCCACCCAGGGAACAATGTGGTATATCAGGTAATATTTGAGGTCACACAGACTCACTACGGTTGGTGGAAAATCCTCTTTGTTCTGCCTGCCATCACTTCATCTGCTAAAGTTCAGATTTAAAAGGTCCAAGGAAGTTAAGTGGTTAGCAAAATGTCGTTAGCGAGGTCATTTACTGTGCTAAAGGGCTAGCGTTCGAGAGTTAATGTCTGACCTGCTTCTGCGGACTCTAGCGCTACTTAAAAGGGGCTATTCATTTGGTAATTTTCCTGTTGTTAAGTCACGGAAAAGACCATTCCGATGCACGTAAGTAGAGATAAGGGAATGTCGTCTAAACTACAAACTTATATAGAGTTGTTTTGAAGTTGCTAAATTATAAAATCGAGTTTAATGTCAATAATAAATGGTAAATTGGATATGTTTACAGTTTTATGTAGGGCTTTTCCACCTTGGGCGACAGTGGATAGTAGTTGGTCGAGTGTTTCGCCGTTGATCCGAAGGTTGGTGGTTCAAATCCCACATCCACTGACTCACAGGTTGGCGGTGCGATTCCAGCTTCCACAAATGAACACTGTTGTTGTGTCTTGTTGGGCAAGACACTTAACCCACCTCGTCCCCAGTGTAAGTCGCTTTGAGTAACTTGAAGGCGGAAAAGTTGTCCTACAATTGTCCCTCGCTATATCTTGTTTTCTCCCCGACAAAACCCACAATGTCGATGAAACGTTCTGCACCGACAAAGACGCCTACGAAGGTTTGAACTTTGAGAGAGTTTAAACGAGAGAGAAATGTGAGGAAATGTTAACGTCTGTGTGAGAAAAGTGTATAAAGTGTGTGGTGAGGGGTTTTACAGCAAAAAACATATATACCATATTTTCCGGTCTATAAGTTGCACTTTTTTCATAGTTTGGCCGGGGATACTCAGGTGTGATTGTGAAATATATGTTTTTTCTTCATTTTTCGGCTGGTGCGACTTATACTCTGGAAAATACGGTAATAATTGTAAAAAATAAAGCTGACTACATTGCGGATTTTGCCTATTGCGGGTTATTTTGTACGTTTTCTCCCCGACAAAACCCACAACGTCGATGAAACGTTCTGCACCGAAGGTTTGAACTTTGAGAGAGTTTAAACGAGAGAGAAATGTGAGAAAATGTTAACGTCTGTGTGAGAAAAGTGTATAAAGTGTGTGGTGAGGGGTTTTACAGCTGCAAAATATATAGAATAATTGTAAAAAATAAAGCTGACGACTTCGCGGTTATTTTTAGAACGTAACCCCCGAACCACATTTGAGGAAAATTTCACACTGTTTAAATTAGATTGGTATAACAGCCACATTTCAGCTGCTGTTCTGCAAAAATATCCATTATTAATACGAACATAATCCCCATAAACATGAAGATATTAACTTTTTCCAATATTACCTGGTCCCTTATGCTCCCTGTGGTTACAAAAAAAGGACACGCACTTCACATCGTGTAGGTCAGCCAAGAAATTTTAAACGTACAACTTTGGAGCGTTCCAGAGAGACACAGTAACTCACATTAAAAATCTGCTACCTATATAAACGCTAAACCAGAGACGCCGGTATATTGGATTACATCACAAAACATGTCCAGTCATAGATTTGTTTGGGTCTTTGTTGGAAATTTTTTTTTTACCAACACGCACAAGTAGGCTATTCTTACCTCCGCATTAAAAAAAACATCGCCAAAGCTTCGACGTTTCCCCCCCAAACAAGACGTATTACCAAAGCGTATTCCCATATCGCCCCTCGAACAGCGCACCCGACGTACGAATGAACATTTTGCATTTTGATTTATTCATCGTCATGCGCGGCAATAAGGATTTTGGAGCTCAAACGCCGTCGTCGGTGCCAGGATGTTCCCACAAATATGTCCTTGTAAAGTGAAAAATGATTGTCCGCTAAGAAGGTCCAGCGTTTGGGGTTGCCAGGTTTAATAAACTCATCCATCCATGTTGCGAGTTTAAATGAACTATATTGAAATTTCCCTCGCTGTTTTTGACGACTTTGATGGATATTCAGGAAATGCGTTTTGAACTCGGCTAATCCGCAGTTTCCGAAGTTATTGTGGAAACCGGATTGGATCGCAGAAGTGAACAGGTTGTACGGTACTCCTCAGCGGGCGGCCATATTGCTCTTTTGACAGCTCATTTATTCGATCTGGAGACAGTATTATTACCGTCATTTTAGTGGAAATGGATTACCACCTCATTTATGTGTGTCTGACTTCGCCGCCACCGTAATATGAATGTTTTTTTTAGACGTGCGAGGGCCAAAACCGCGCGGTGTACCAAAAACAACTCGGAGCATCAGGTCTGGAAAACAGTAGGGACACGGTTGAGTCGGAGTTTTGGCAGGGTGCTCTCCTGCGCCGGTGCAACTGGGTGTTTCCTGTTCCACATGACAGGAAATGAGCTCAACCGCGGCGACGTGTAAACGACGGAATAAATGTCAGATACGTTTGTCTTTGTGTCTGGGTGGGTTTGGTACGACTGGTTCAACTCCTGACCTCCAGCTGGTTACTCTTAGTTCAACTTGTGACCTTCAGCTGGTTACTCCTGTTTCACACTTTGACCTTCAGCTGGTTACTCCTGTTTCACACTTTGACCTCCAGTTGGTTACTCCTGGTTCAAGCTTTGACCTCCAGTTGAGTACTCCTGGTTCAAACTGTGACCTCCAGCTGGTTACTCCTGGTTCAAACTGTGACCTCTAGCTGGTTACTCCTAGTTCAACCTGTAACCTCCAGTTGGTTACTCCTAGTTGAACCTGTGACCTCCAGCTGGTTACCCTTGGTTCAACCTCTGACCTCCAGTTGGCTACTCCTGGTTCAACCTTTGACCTCCAGTTGATTACTCCTGGTTCAGCCTGTGAGTAACCAGCTAGAGGTCACATGCTGTGACCTCTAGCTGGTTACTCCTGGTTCAACTAGTGACCTTCAGCTGTTTACTCCTGTTTCAAACTTTGACCTCCATTTGAGTACTCCTGGTTCAACCTTTGACCTCCAGCTGGGTAGCCCTGTTTCCTCCTTTGACCTCCTGCTGGGTACTCCTGACCAAGATCCTGGCTCAAAATTAGAAAAAGTGTCATTGGAGATTCTCTGGACGGGTCAAATCCAGTGGTGGAGTAGTAGTAAAGTACTGCATTTAAGTATACATTTTAGGCGTCTGTACTTTACTTAAGTAGATTTTACTTTTACTACATTTGAGAGCAGTATCTGTACTTTCTACTCCACTACATTTTTGACTGAAAAGTAAAAGTCTTATGATTGTGTGAGATGTGCTGAAAAGGCTTAGGGTTTATTTTTCATTACATCTCAAAGTCTCTTAAGTACATTTTTAAACCAGTACTTTAATACTTTCATTGAAGAAGATTTTTCATGTGATACTTTTACTATTTTTTGTCCAGTGTCTGTACTTTTACTTAAGTAACACAATCGAGTACTCCTTCCACCACTGGCCAAATATAAACAAAAAACAAAAATGATTAAACACAAAATGATGATACTTACATATATTTTCTATCAGAATCACAAACTTTTAGCAAAAAAATGTAAAAAGATTTAAAAATACATGTAAACTTATAAATTTAGATCCAAGTATTGCACAAAAACTGAGGAAATCTCAAATCAAAACGCTGAAATCTGATCTCAGACCCACGTTGGGACGATTACGCTGCCTGTTTCTTTTATTTTTAATCAGTTTTATGGAGCCGCGAATCATTTTCATTATAGACAATACACTTGATATTCTTATTTTGCATTCCTCCAAAACGACACTTTTAATACAATATTTTTTTAAACCCACCATCTCTAATCAAATTTACCTCTAGTAATGGAAAATTCCCAGCATAACAAACAAAGATTTGCAGGGAGCAGTGTCGGTTTCAAAAGAACGGGACGTTATTTTGTCCAAAACACCGTCGTATTCTTCAATAAATTATACGAGGCTCTTCAGAAATGCCTTGTTTCATTGTGAACGGAGCGGACGACTGTGATCCCGATCCACACCACATCACACAATTTATTCATGCGTTCTCCAGAAACAATTTAGTTCCGTGTGAAATACAGAACCCAGTCTCTTCGGAGCGGACTTCCTCGTGTCGGATGGGGGCCTGTTTTGGTTGGCGGACGCTGGGTTTTGTCTGAGTAATGGCTGTGTTATACGGAGAGAAGTCGGAGCTGGTTGATTATGTACGAAACAATGATCGTATTGTAAAAATGGGCTCCTCCACGTTCTCCTGATTGATACGGTCAAATTTGAGAAGTTTGCCGTCGGCTTTACCCCGCGAGCCGATACCTTCAGGAGGAGTGTGTGTGCGATAAAGTCGAGTCGTGTCTTGTTAGAAAAAAACACACGTCACAATCGCAGTGTAGAGTTTGACTTTTAACGATGGGAAGTTTGTCCAGAATGTTTCACGGTTCTGCCAGATTTCGTCAGTTTCAGATAGTTTTAAAATGACTTCTGCTTTTAGTGTGTGTGTGTGTGTGTGCATTGGGGTGTGTCTGTATGTGTCTGCTTATGTGTCTTTGTGTGTGTGTCTGTATGTGTGCGTGTGAGTGCATAGGTGTGCGTGGATGTGTTTGTGCGTGTATGTGTGTATGTATATGTGTGCACGTGTATGTGGGTGTACATGTGTATACCTGTGTGCATGTATGTATATATATATGTGTGCATGTGTATGTATATGTGTGTGTGTATGTCTGTGTGTGTGCATGTCTGTGTATAATTGTGTGTGCGTGTGTCTGCTAGTGCGTTTGGACATCTGTATGCATGTGTGTGTCGGCGTGTGCATGTTTGTATCTGTGTGTGTCTGCATGGGGGTGTGTTTGCATGTGTCTGTCTGTCTTTATATGTGTGTATGTGTATATGTTGTGAGTGTGCATTTGTGTGTCTGTGTCTGTGCATGTATTTGTGCATGTGAATGTGTGCGTGTTTATGTGTGTTTCTGTGTGTACGTGTCTGTATATGTGTGTATGTATTTGTGTGTGCATACATGTGTATTTATATGTGTGTGCATGTTTATGTGTGTGTCTGTGTGTAAGGGATCTGTATGTGTGTGTAGATGTGTGTGTATGTATATGTGTGTATGTATATATGTGTGTGTATGTTTATGTGCGTGTCTATGTGTGTCTGTGTATATGTGTGTGCCTGTATTTGTGTCTGTATGTGTGTGCGCGTGTGTGTGTATACGTGTCTATTTGTGCGTGCATGAGACGGTACTTTCATGTAACGAGTCAAACGCACCTGAAGCTGTCGTTCTTTCGCCGTTTCGCTGCTGTTTTGTTGAAGCCCGGTGCTTTAATGAAACAGACACACATTCCTCTTACATTTCTGAATCTGACAAAAGTGAAGCAGCATTGTCGACACGCACAACACGTCGCAAAAGAAAATTGAATTCTGTCAACTGGACAAAAGTGTTTCTTTAGATAATACATTTCCCCACTCATCCACAGTCGTCCACAGTGATCCACAGCACCGCGCTTTCTCTTTTATGACGCATCCAACACCTGCAGAACATTCAAATGAATCAATTTAACTGTGTGAACGTAGTATCCGTGAGCGAGATCCAAGTCTGTGCTACTTCACTTGTCTGCTATGTTCCACTGTTTCATTTTTGCGTCTATTTAAAAAAAGAAAATCAGATTTACTCCTGTCTTTAAATTAAACCCATTGAGGAAGTTGAAAAGTTTTATTCGCCTGCGACCCTGCGCACGGGGAACATATTTCTAAACTGTTCCATAACCAAAGTCGGGACAACTGTCAAAATGGCGTCCAATCCTAATGTTGTGGAAGAACTTCTATATTCTCCGCTGACACGAGGATCGTTCAACACCTCAGCTCCGGTTTGTTCTTCAGGAGCTCAGTGTGAACGTTTCTGGAGCGGCTCTGGCTTAGGCTGAAGTTATTCTTTCAAAATTACAATATGTTTCTTTTGGCGCTTGTTTTGGCGTCGTATAGAAGATATCTCGTTACTTCCATCATAAATAAAACGTAGCTGTGTAAATTGTAAATCATAGCGATATCAGATAAGAGTTTATGGTATGTTCTGACCAGTTATTCCCCCGTACTGCGCTGGAATGGAGTTAAATATTTGAAATAAGTTGGCGAAATGTTTAATACTGTTACTGTTTGACCTCATTAGGGCCTCACAGTGTTCATTTTGTGTCAGATCTGTGCGTGTACCTGACAAAATCTGCTCAAAATGATGTGACAAACTAAAAAATATGTGTAAAAACGCAAAAAAAAAAAACTCAAGTTATTATGAAAACTGCAGGTAACTCACTCCACGTCTTCTCGTTTCTGCCCACGTTCTTCATAAAGTTAACTAATATACTCACGTTTCTGTATACCTCAGTTTCCCATGATGCCTAGCTGTGTGGAGACAGTTGTTTCTCCGCCGTGGTTCGATTTCGATTTGATTGAAAGAAGGCAGGAAGTGGGTGGAGCTAACATCCATTCTGAACGTGTTTTTCATTCATGGTCCAAAATTGGGGAACTTAAATCAGTATTTACGGAAATCATTGTGTGCAGGAGAACTTATGAGGTGTTTGGACGAGCGATAGTACTTAAGCCAATACTTTTACGTAATTTATTCATTTTATTTATTTATTTATCTTTATTTATACAGGGGAACCCAATGACAGCACTTGGGCTCTCTGTTTCATGGGCGCCCTGTTTAAAATACAATACAAACTGAAAAAAAAACAATCAAAAGTCCATATAAAACATCAAAAACAGGGGCAGGTGTGTGTAGAAAAGTTTGTTATCAGATTATTAAATTGCGATTGTGTCTCCAACGTGTCCAGTTTTGCTTTTCCTTGGAGCGTTTCCATTTTTCTGAAGCAAAACAGCTAAAAACCCACTTTCCTGTCTCAGTTTTGTTGCGGCTCATCTTTAAACTTATACAGTCACGTGATCTGGTATAAATGTTCCGGTATCAATGATTAACAAACAGGTGAGGGATTCTGGCAGTTTTTGAAGTCGTCTCTTATAGATAAACTTCATACAGTGCAGTTCTTTTCTAACAGACAGTGATGGACAACCCACTTTTTCATAGAGAACACACTGATGAGTTTCAAATCCATGACCTGTAATAAGATGATGGGCAGAGTGAAAGAGAGGATCCAACGTTTTCAAAGTAGAGGTTCATAGGTTAACTAAGATAATTATAGCAAAAGATAATTAAATTCTATCAACTGGACAAACGTTTTAGTCAGATTACTGCTGGACACTGTTAAATCTGTTTAAAAGGAGGAGCTAACTACAAACGTGTGTCATATTTTATTTTGCATAATCGTTCAGGCCCCTAATGGCTGCTCTCAGACCTATTAGCATACTGGCTAGCGCTATTGTTTTCCTTGTTTAGGTTTAAGTCTGAGTATGGAGTTGTAAAAAGGACATAAATGATGCTTAAGGTCCTCATTCCAGTTCAAATAAGGATTGTCTTTCCTAACAAAAAGTGCCTCTTTAACTCTATAGCGTCGGATGTTATCTCCGCCGATAGACTCGCGGTCACAGACTTTCCATTACCGTAACTCTGTAACCAAATGCGCTATCATGTAAATAAAAAAAAAGAATTTAAAACGGCATCTCAAAGCAGCAGCAATATGTCACTGTCATTACGGTCATGTGCTTAAAGTTGTCCCATGAAGACGACCAATCAGAGCGCAATGTAACTAAGGAAATTAAAATATTGTGAGATTATTTTGCCTTTTAGAAATCACTTGGTCTTGTAACTAAAACGTCTTTGGTTTGGTCGTCAATGACAGTGTTAGAAACTTTTCATGTAAACCCTTTTGTTCCCTTTTAATGGCTAATCTTGTCAAAATATCAGCACATATTTATCATGTCTGTGCTGATAGATACAATCAGACCAAACAGTTGGCTTTGGGATCTCCCTCTTTTGAAATGTATCACACCTTGTACTGTTTTGACTCTTGAGGTGCTCCAGCTCATGAAGCCTCCAGGAGCTCGTCTGATCACACCTCAGTAGGAGTTTCACATCTTTACTTTGAAATGTACGTCCTCTGGTTCATCTCAAACTGTATAAACCTGCTGATTTCCATCATTCGGGGTCTGACATTAGGGGGAGATGCTGTCGGACCTAGTTCTCGCAAGAAATAAACTCTTTGTCTTTGCTTTAACATTCAACAGACCCTGCAAAAGGAGTCTTATTTCCACAATGTGTAAAATAGAGGTAGTTGTGTGAAAAAAAGGCAAAAGTACACGCTGATACTTTCTTTAATATGATTTTTATGGCTGGTCTAGGTGAGCTATAACGGTCTATAATGTGCTCAGTCCTTAAATGATTAACTCTCCTCTCAAACCATTTATTTTCTTTGGCTAAGATCTGTACTTCAGTATCTTCAAAGGACTGATTTGTGGTTTTGAGATGGAGATGCACAGCAGATTGGTGTCCTGAGCTGCTCTTGTGGCAGTTTTGGGACATTTCTTATGGAGTGACTGTATAGTTTCTCCAGTATAATGCTCACAGCAGTCTTTAATACAGTCTTTTCTTTTTTTATGGGTCATACCTGGACGACTGAGGGATTACACAGACATTTAATGAAGATAAATTATAATTATTTTAAGTTTTACGAGCAGGACCACACTTCATGTTCACCTTTTCCTCTCCGTCTTCCTGAAAGCGCAACCACCATCATCCAAACATACTACATTTGGATTTCATTGTATCATTAACAAACATTACACATATCAAAATGAGCTGCATTGAATCTGCGAGTTTTTCTTTTAAAATTCCCCTGAAAAACAAACTTGCGAAGGCCAACGCCGGGGCTGATGGGAGCTGTAGCTGTACTAAACGGCCCCTCCCTTTCCACCTGCGGTCACATTCTCTTCACTGGCAGCGTCTGACTCCAAACCCTGGGCCCCATCCAGAGTCAGGGGCCAAACAGTGGGATAGAGCAGGGGCCCGAGGAGCGTACAGCACGTCGTGGAACATAATCCGGCTTTTTGCACCGCGGCAAAGCACCGAAGGGGTCGTAAATCAGCCAAGCACTGCATTGAAACCATAGCTTTTTATTTTACTTCTCACATTCTTACACCAAAAACTTAACACACGGATACCCGCTGATACACACAATGATTGATTTGTGCTTTGGACAAACTGTATAATGTCATGTAAGGTCGTTCCAGCTGCCAGGCTCAACACAAAACGAGTTACAATGAACTTTTGTGCCTGTGTATTATTGTCATTAAAGGTCCTATATTACACAAAACTGACTCTAATGAGCTTTAAGTCACGTTATAATGTTGTTACGTCATCAAAAACAGACCTGGAGTTGTGTTTTGTTTCATTTATACATGTTTGAGTAATCCAGGTTTAAGTCTGTCTTCATTTCCAAAACTCAAAACGCTCTGTTGCACCTTGTGATGTCATAAAGTGGTAGTTTTAAAGTTAATAGCTACGTTTTGTTCAGTAGAGATGGGCAATTACGCAATTCCTGTACTGAATAAGACTGGGTATCATTAAGATTTCGCCGATACGATACGATTCAGTGAAAAAAACAGGCTTTCTTGATCCCATTTTCACAAAAAATAATTATTAACGGTACATTTATCTTCCTTTTACTGAAGATGAATAAACATAAAGTGCATTTTGTTTAGTGCATGTGACTAACTAGAAAACACATCAGACTGTTGCATTGGTCAATATTATTTATCCACAGCTTATATTAGGTCAACATTTACATAAACAGGGACAGTTTAACAGTTTAACGACTCTAAATCGACTAAAATGCGACTGTGATACGTAAAGTCTTTGATAAACCAAAGTTAATGTGAAGTAAACCTGTTTTTAATCATCAAAACTGTGAATCAAATGTCAAATGTTCTGCATAAACACGTTTCTTTCCTCTAAACAAGACACAAAAATGTAACGCTGTGACAGAAAAATGTGGCAAAATATACAAAAATATATCGATACAGCAGCCCACGATATCGATACTGTATCATTAAATTAAACAACACGATATAACGATACTTTTATATTAGTACTGAAAGTTTCCAAATGATTCTAGTGAAGGTGTTTGAAGTTTAAAAACAAAACAGTGGAGCACTTCCTGTATTACCACATGATGACATCACAAGGTGGAACAGAGTGTTTTCAGACTGAGAGAAGAACTCAGCTTAAATATGCAGGATTTGAGTGTTAAACATGTGAATGAAACAAAACAAAACACAACTCCAGGTCTGTTTGTGATAAGGAAACGACATTAGAACACGGTGTAGGTTTCTTTCTTGTCTCCGTGGAAACAGCATAAAGGTTGCATAATGTACTTTAATGTACTGTTTTCTGTGTGATTGCAGTTCTTAGGATCAGATGGCTTCCTTTTCACTCTGCCTTTTCCATGTTCTGCCCGACCACACACATTAATTTGTGTATAAACTTGGCTTTTACGGAAACTCCCATAATTTTGTTTATCCAGGCTTGGACACACTTTTATGAGTAAAACCCATTGTCTCTGGTGCTATTAGCTAAAGTCCAATTTCTTAGTTTACAAACTCAGTCAAATTCATCCAAACAATCCTTGAAAAATGAGTTTGGCGAATATACTTGAGTTTTCTGCCATAAAATGAACAAATGTTTCATCTTTTCGTTTTGTTTTGTTCGATGGCACACGAACTGAAGAGCGTTTCCTCTTTCGCCCGTCTCCGCCGCGACAGCTGCGACGCTACGAGGGGCGCGAGAAAGAAATTGATTCAGGAGATAAATTTGTGAATCTATTTTCCTGTCACAGAGGAGTACCTGTGTACAATACGGAGCAGTCAGGCCTTCAGTGTGTAAAGGCTAGCAAAGCGTGTAATTGTTTACTCCTCCAGCCTCAAGAAGAGAAGATCGTTCAGAAGAGCCACAGAACCAAAGCTCGGAAATAAACAAAACTCAAACTAGAAAGAATGAACACGTTAAAATCACTTGGTCTCATGGTTTTATCTCAGCTTCTGTCCAAACAGTCACATTTCATTCATCCGAAGTCTTTGTTCAAACTAAAATTGAGCTCATTATCCTGCAACGATAGCCTAGCATCATGAAACGAAACAAATACAAATAAATTAGAGACAGAAAAGCACCTTCTTCTTCTCAAATTCTCCACAATAGTCAAAGTTTAGCCAACAGAACTGGAAAATGAGAAGTAACTAAATCCCATGTTCACAATGTTTGAATTAATTCCACCAATAGAAATCCAAACAAATGATTCTACCATTAAAACAAACCGATTATCCAAAAGCGACTTTTCAGAGCTTTGAACCGTGTTAAAGCTGTTTCCTTCTCATTGACCCTGTGCAGTTGTTTTTGGAGTCATTCGTGCAAGTTTGAGCAATGTTGAACCATTTGTTCGATTCACCTTTTGCGGTCTCACTGTTTTGCGGATTTTTTGTGCGATTTTGCTGCTTTTTTACATTGTACATCGTATGATTGGCTGTTGGACTGTAGACCATTGTCCATCAGTCTCCTCCGTGCCGTGTCTCCTGTCCAGTACAGAATGTGTTCAGACAAATTTACATAAACGTTGGATCGCAGTGTGACTCTGAAGTGCTGTACGTTTGCGATTTGTTTTCTCCCCGACAAAACCCACAATGTCGATGAAACGTTCTGCACCGACAAAGACGCCTACGAAGGTTTGAACTTTGAGAGAGTTTAAACGAGAGAGAAATGTGAGAAAATGTTAACGCCTGTGTGAGAAAAGTGTATAAAGTGTGTGGTGAGGGGTTTTACAGCAAAAAACATAGAGAATATATAGAATAACTGGAAAAAATAAAGCTGATACTTCACGGGTTATTTTTAGAAGGTAACCCCTGCGATCTTTCTTTAATTTTATTTAGGATTCAGCATAGTCATTTTGGTACAAATGAAAAAAAAAAAAAAATCAGCTGCTCGCTAGTGTGATCTGCAGCTATCCATAGGGGGCGCCGACAGCTACACGGCGCTTTGTTGTGATGACATTTACGCCAACGTCAGCTCCCATTGGACGCCACAGTTTTCTAACGCAGAAGTCAGCGAACTTGTTTCTTTTATTAAGTCGTTTTAGATGAATTTTGCGATTTAAAATGTGCAAATTATAACATAACGATCCACAACTGTCAGCGATTATAACTATGTGGGGTTACGTTTTTAAAATAACCCGTAGTAGGCGAAATCCATGAAGTGTCAGCTTTATTTTTTCCAGTTATTCTATATATTCTCTAGTTTTTTGTCTGTAAAACCCCTCACCACACACTTTATACACTTTTCTCACACAGGCGTTAACATTTTCTCACATTTCTCTCTCGTTTAAACTCTCTCAAAGTTCAAACCTTCGTAGGCGTCTTTGTCGGTGCAGAACGTTTCGTCGACATTGTGGGTTTTGTCGGGGAGAAAACAAATTGCAAACGTACAGCACTTCAGAGTCACACTGCGATCCAACGTTTATGTAAATTTGTCTGAACACATTCTGTACTGGACAGGAGACACGGCACGGAGGAGACTGATGGACAATGGTCTAGCAATAGATGAAGTAGTAGTAGCTTTTGCAGTAGTAGTAGTAGTAGTAGCAGTAGCAGTAGCAGTAGTATCCGTAACACAGGTGGTATTTGCTTGTTCTGCCTGCTCAATCATAGTAATCATATAACGTTTCCCTCCCTGTAAGAAACCAACAAACCAAACCGACTTAAACAAACACACAACTGACATAACTGCACTTCTCTGTTGCAGGACCTCCAGGAAAACGAGGAAGACGAGGCAGAGACGGCGAACCCGGTACGTGCGGCCCACCATCGCCATCATCTCCACTTTCATAAACCCTGATTCAGTGGGACATGAGCCGTTCACGAGCGTGTAAAAGAACACTGTGTATCTGCGGCCAACAGAGCTTATATGTGTGTAATTTGTGGCCTGGTTGGTTTCGCGCTCACCATAACAGTCGGCTTTTTACATTATAGGTTCAACTTCTATCTGCAGTTTGAACTCACTATTTTTTAAGACGGAATCTATGAATGTGAAACCTGATTTTCTTTTCTAAGATTAGGTCAACGGTGGAAGAGGCGCTCAGCTTTGTTACTTAAGTAAAAGTACAGATAAAAGAGTAAAGAAATACTCAAGGAAAAGGAAAAGAATCACGTAAAAAAATCTACTTATGGAAAAGAATTTAAATGTACGTACAGAGTCCTGGTTTAGTCCTGGTTTAGTCCTGGTTTAGTCCTGGTGTAGTCCTGGTTTAGTCCTGGTTTAGTCCCAGTTTAGTCCCGGTTTAGTCTTGGTTTAGTCCAGGTTTAGTCCCGGTTTAGTCCATATTTAGTCCCGGTTTAGTCCTGGTTTAGTCCATGTTTAGTTATGGTTTAGTCCTGGTTTAGTCCTGGTTTAGTCCTGGTTTTAGTCTTGGTTTAGTCTTGGTTTAGTCCATGTTTAGTCCCGGTTTAGTCCATATTTAGTCCCGGTTTAGTCCTGGTTTAGTCCATGTTTAGTTATGGTTTAGTCCTGGTTTAGTCCTAGTTTAGTCCTGGTTTAGTCCTGGTTTAGTTCTGGTTTAGTCCTGGTTTAGTTCTGGTTTAGTCCTGGTTTAGTCCTGTTTAGTCCTAGTTTAGTCCTGGTTTAGTCCTGGTTTAGTTCTGGTTTAGTCCTGGTTTAGTCCTAGTTTAGTTCTGGTTTAGTTCTGGTTTAGTCCTGGTTTAGTCCTGGTTTAGGTCAGCAGTGGAAAAAGTACTCCATTTTGTTACTTCAGTAAAAGTACAGATAATGGAGCAAAAAAATACTCAAGTAAAAGTAAAAGTATCACATGAAAAACCGATTTAAGTAAAAGTATTTTCAGATTTATTAAAGCTTCAAATGTCGTGATTTTGATAAAGATTTGTGCAGAATTTACAACAGAAACAGTTTCATTTGGATATTTTATTTTGCTCAAACTTTGAACTTGTTAGAAATAAACCCTCGGGCTTTTCAGCAGGTCTCAAACAATAAAAAATAATTTCACGTTTCAGTCCTGTTCAAAAATGTAGTGCAGTAGAAAGTACAGATACTGCTCTGAAATGTAGTGAAGTAAAAGTAAAAAGTATCCACTGTAAAATCTACTGAAGTAAAGTGCAGATATGTCAGATACATTTAACCCCTGGATTAGGTTCACAAACATATTTTATTGATGTCGTGGCTTTAAATCCTTTCAGTTTCATCAGTGACACTTTTATGATACTTTATGATGTAACACTTCAACTGAAACTGCGCCGCCTTTGAAAACCTCATCTCAGTGTTTGTTTCATGTGGATAAACCCTGTAAAGACAACAACCCAACCCCTCATTCTAAGAGACATTAAAAATTAAAGATGCACCATGCACCTGTTTGTCTCCATGGAAACGTTACTGGTTTGGCTTGGAATGATCCGCAGTACAGTTTATCCGTACAGCACAGTTCACACAAAGTCATTCAAAGTACTTTACAGAATAAGAAAGTTTAGTCCCAGTTTAGTCCTGGTTTAGTCTAATGTTTAGTCCTGGTTTAGTCCATGTTTAGTCCATGTTTAGTCCATGTTTAGTCCCATGTTTAGTCCTGGTTTAGTCCATGTTTAGTCCATGTTTAGTCCTGGTTTAGTCCATGTTTAGTCCCAGTTTAGTCCTGGTTTAGTCTAATGTTTAGTCCTGGTTTAGTCCATGTTTAGTCCATGTTTAGTCCATGTTTAGTCCCATGTTTAGTCCTGGTTTAGTCCATGTTTAGTCCCAGTTTAGTCCTGGTTTAGTCTAATGTTTAGTCCTGGTTTAGTCCATGTTTAGTCCTGGTTTAGTCCATGTTTAGTCCCAGTTTAGTCCTGGTTTAGTCCATGTTTAGTCCATGTTTAGTCCTGGTTTAGTCCATGTTTAGTCCCAGTTTAGTCCTGGTTTAGTCCATGTTTAGTCCATGTTTATTCCTGGTTTAGTCCAATATTTAGTCCATGTTTAGTCCAGGTTTAGTCCATGTTTAGTCCATGTTTAGTACATGTTTAGTCCTGGTTTAGTCCTGGTTTAGTTCCAATTTAGTGTCTGTTTAGTCCATGTTTAGTCCTGGTTTAGTCCTGGTTTAGTCCAATGTTTAGTCCAATGTTTAGTCCAGGTTTAGCCCTTGTTCAGTTCTTATTTAGTCCATGTTTGGTCCCGATATAGTCTTGGTTTAGTCCTGGTTTAGTCCTGGTTTAGTCCTGGTTTAGTCCTGGTTTAGTCCATGTTTAGCCCTGGTTTAGTCCTGGTTTAGTCCTGGTTTAGTCCTGGTTTAGTCCTGGTTTAGTCCTGGTTTAGTCTTGGTTTAGTCCTGGTTTAGTCCTGGTTTCGTCCATGTTTAGTCCCTGCTTCCCTCCTCTACACAGATCTAACCTCTCACTTAGCTTTAAGGCTGGACTTACTCGTCTCCATGGAGATATAGTAGCGTAACATCACACTGTGGAACATTCCAGGTAGAGAAATAACAAACCCATGGCGACAAAAGCGTGGGGGCACATCAGAAGTTACTGCACCTTTGAACATCAACGTTATCATGGAAAACCTCTCTCCTCCAGCTCTGATCCATCAGCTCCGTCGAACGTTAACGCCCGAACACGACTTTTCCAACGAGACCCGCCGGTGATGCAAAGTGACACCACCGGTCAAATGTGCTGATAACTTAGAAGTATAGCTCCAACTCTGCCCTCCTATCTCCAAATCTGTCCCCCGCACACTCCGCAGAGCTGACTCGGCAAAGTATAGGGCCCGGCGGAGTCGAGATGCGGTGACAGTCCTACAGATGGAAAGTGTCCCCTCAAATTGAATTCACAGCCAGAACACGCTCTTGGCAGGTAGCGGAGTGCACACCTGATCGCCAGAGTGATAATGGCTTCTGGAGTGTGGTGATATTTCCGAGGAGGGAACGAGAGAGAGGAGAGAGAGGAGAGGAGCGAGGGATGAAGAGAGAGCACGTACCAAACAACTGCCCCTGTCGAAAAATATATATATATAATACTAAGACAAGGCAAATGCAAGGAGGTCATTTGAAACAGTGTAGAGCACGTGTGTCAAACTCAAGGCCCGGGGGTCAAAAGCGGCCCGCCATATAATTTTATGTGGCCCGCGAGAAGGTAAATTAAAAGGCATGACTGTCATTTTAAGTCTATACTGCTTTAATGTGTGCACTGCCAATAAACAAATGAGATTTTCCCAGCAAGTGGAACTGAAAAATATTTGCAAATAATCATCACAGAATGTTCATGAAGAGGAAAATCGTTGACACGGAAGGAAGTTGGAAAGAAGAAAGGAGAAGGTGAATATAAGTTTGTGCTTTGAGGAGAAAAACGTGTATGTTTTTTTGTTTTATGAGGCGGGGTCAGTACAATGTCGACATTCGGTTACATTTAGTGACATTTACTCTGCCGCACACCTGGCCCTTGATGGCGGCCATTTTGCTGACGTGGCCCTCGGTGAAAATGAGTTTGACGCCACCGGTGTAGAGGTCGGTTTAAAGCGGACGTATTCTGCAAAATGGACTTTTCAGAGCTTTTAAATCGTGTTATAGTTGTTTCCACATCTCATTTACCCTTTCAAAGTTATTTTTGGAGTGATTCGTGCATGTTTGAGCGATCTTTCATCGCACTGACACGCGTAGGATTTGACACAGTTGCGTTTTCATTTTGGTACAAATGAAAAAAAAAAAGGCTGCTACTTGCTAATGTCGTGTTCAGTGTAATCCATAGGAGGAGTCGACAGCTTTATAGTGAATTTTATTTGCCGTTACTTGTTTTTGCGTTTTGTCTTAGGGTTGTTTTGTGACAAGCTGTATAATATTTGCATTTTTTTTGTATTCTTTGCGGCGATGACGTTTACGGCGTTGGGCGTCTCAGTTTTCTAACGTGGAAGTCAGCGAATTTGTTTCTTTTATTGAGTCGTTGTAGATAAATATTGAGATTTAAAATGTGCAAATTCTTCAGTAGCTCCTATAATTCTTAAGTTAAACTCACCAAATTTTAGCTGTAGATAAACTGAACCTTTTTGAGATTTTTTTGGCGATATATACGGTTATAATTGTTCACTTACACTTGAACTTGTCACTGTGTTTTTTAAGTGTCCACCATTTTTGTTTTTGCCCTGAATCATCTGGCCCAACACACTTTACATAACATTTTAAAGCATTTCCGGACTTATGTCTCTTATTTGATCCTCGATATTACATTTTAAGTCGTTTATTAAGTCGTCTGAGGTTTATTCACAAACACCTTTTCTTTAAGATCGCCCCACAGGAAGAAATCAGGACTAGTCAGGTCTGTGGAGATCACATACTGCCCCCTGTCTTTGAAAAACACTTATTATTCCTTTAATGTCATTTACGCTCGGGGCATCTGTGGGATTAAACCCAGTATTTGACCCATGTGACTCAAAGTTCCACTGTACAATGAGGGTTCGTTCCTCGGTGCTGGATTTGCTCAGATTAATGTCGAAAGGGTCGTTCTAAATGCTCTGAAAAAATTAAAGAAAAATATTTAGAAACAAAAGAGTTGTGACGATTGGGCCACCCTGTACATATAATTTTATTGGATGTACATTTTATCAATATGCAAATTTAACTTGGAAAATACAAAATTGGAGAATGAAACTGATTGATTTTGACGTTTTAACAGTTCTTACCTAATGCTGTTAGTTTGAACAGGGACATTTTTCTTTTCTCCTTTTTATTTTCCTGGATCATCAAAGCTTTTCATGAGCCTCCAAGAGAGACGTGAATCGATTTCATTTAGTGTAGCTTTAATACCAGGTGCCCTTCCTAATAAAACTTGATGTATCCTGACCACAGCGTTCAGCTCCAGTCAAATGAAGCTCATCGAGGCTCGAGTTATAGCCGCGAATTTGGAGCCTAGTTCCAGGTAACGCCCCTTCTCACCGCTGGAAGTAGCCTGATTTGTCTGTTAATAATGTTCATATCTTAATTTACGAACATTTGACAACAGCAGTTATGGAAAGAGGGCAACGGTTTTTCAATAGAAAGTGAATTGGAGCCAGAGTCGAACCGCACCCACGCTCACTTCCTGTTCCTCTCCTTCTGAGCCTATAGGTACAAGTCAGGTCTAGGTTCAGCAACAGTCTGTGCTGGAATATTTCTCACTATGGCATAAAATGTGTTAGTTGTGAAGTTACAGGTCAGATCTGTGGAGAGGCAACCACGGTCACAATAAGAATGGATGTTTTTTTACAATACAAAAACACATGTAATTGGACAAATTGAAGATAGACAGTTTAATGCCTTACTGTGGGGTATTCCAGGCTAAGTAAGAACATATCCATGGAGACAAGAAGGTAGTGGACCCAACTCTAGAAAAGAATATCTAAGAATAAGAATAGTTCCACTGATCCGAAGGTTGGCGGTTCGAATCCTGCTCTCTACATAAACATAAACATCATTGGTCCAATCCATTTACACACAAGTTGCCGGTGCGATTCCAGCTCCCATAGATCAGTGCAATTGTTGTGTCCTTGGGCAAGACACTTAACCCACCTTGTCCTCAGTGTCTGTTACCTTTGTGTATGATTATATGAATGGTTTAGTTGATGTAAAGCGCTTTAAATGCTTTAAAGGTGGAAAAATATATTAAAATTTTACCATTTACCATTAACGGTTCTGCACTGCCAGGCCAAAAAAAAAAAGTCGCCACCTGGATTTAACTAAGCAAATATGTTGGTGAGGTGAAAAATTAATGCGACACTGGATGGAAATAAATCTTGTGACGTTGCAGAAGCAAAATGGAGACAATGCTAAAATGAATGTGTGACGTAATCAAAGCTAAAGGTGGAACAACCAAATATTAGAGTGTGTGACCTTTTTTTTGGTGGCACGTTTTGTTTTGTATGTCCATTTACATCAGATGTGTCCAAACTTTTTTCACCGAGGGCCACATACTGAAACATAAAACAGGGGGCCACAGATCAGGGAGTCAAACGGCGCATTTAACACAGGTTTGACAGAGACATCGTCCCTTTAATACGACTTGTATTATTTTTAGTTCTGTTTCACAATGCAATGTCTAGAGGTAGAATATCTTCAGTTTGTAGCAAAAAATACTTCCTGATCAATTGGGCCAGTTTAGGAGGAGGCACGAGGGCCAAAAAAATTTGATCCGAGGGCCGCATTTAGCCCCTGGGCCGTAGTTTGGACAGTCCTGAGTTACATATAGGGCCTGCCGTCGATGGAACAAACCTGTTTATGTTCCTGGATCATCAAAGCAAATCATCAAAATGTGAATCTGTTTCATTTAGCGTAGCTTTGTATCAGATGCCCTTCCTAATAAAACAGTAATATTAAAGCACCTTTTATTTGATGCCATTGTAATAGAGATTCGTGAGACATTTTCCCATTCCATCACCAGAACAATACAACTGAATAACCGAGTATCACAGACCAAATGACCATGTTTTTGTGGCAGAAGCGGATTTTACACTAGTTTATTGCTGTGGGACTTTTTTTTAATAAGGTAACAATAATGTAACACAGGACCCTATAAGACCCTGTTTTGCATTTCAGATCTGGAACTTTGCGGTGTGGGTTTTACGCCTTTCACTTGTTCTCATCCAGCGTGAAAGCCACAAATGATGGAAAGAACAGCAAATCCATTGACAGACGCACAATAGATCGATGTTTTGGCACGGCGCTGGTCTGAAAGGCAGTTGACTTTCCCGTAAACATTTAGAGGACCGAGCCAGAGTTATTTCAGAAAAGCCCATTGTTGCGTGGACAGCTCTTCAGTCACCGGTCAGAGAGGAGCGGTTGTGGCGGGGAAAAGGGGGGGACCGCTCCTGCTCTTAACAAATCAATGGGATACAAGCTAAACAATCAAAGCCACTCAAAGCAAAACAAGGGGTTCTATTAAGGTGAGGCGGTAGAGAACTGGCGGCCATTTTGAGAGCTGCACATTACAACTATAGGGTGTTTAAGGAGATCGATGCTTTCAAAGAGGGAAAAGTTATTAAGATGTTTTCTGATCTATGTTATAATGCTGTTTCCTCGTCACAAACAGACTGAGATTTAGGCTGAGTTCCACCTTGTGATGTCATGTGATAATACAGGAAGTGCTCCCTTTCCTTCTTTCTTTCGTTCTTTATTCTTTATTTGTCAGGAACCGTGTACAAAGTCATTAATCTTACAAAAGAAGAGATGATTTTGAACCAGATTTAGCTACTTCTACTTTCCATGCGCAGTCCCTGAGCAGGTGAAAACACATTAAAATACACATTTCTTCACGATTACATTATAAAACTAACAGATCATCATTAATATTAGCAGTAAAATACAATAAAATGTCCCCATGTCCAATACATTATGTTTACTACAGTCCAAACCAATGTAAAAAATCATTATGTGCAGGTTTTTACAGTGAGACAGAACATTACAAATTCACTAGACTTGATTATCTAATATGTACTTTTTCAAATTTCTAGTAAAATTATTCAAAACTGCAAATAATTTCAGAGTCTGGAGCTGATTCCACAGTCTGATGGTTTGAAATGAAAAGGCGACTGAGCAAAGGCTGAGGATCTTTTTGGAACAGTGCAGTTTCGGTTCACAAAGACCGAGCGGATCACTGTGTTTTTAAACTCCAAACACCTTCACTAGAATTATTTGGATAATTTCAGCTCTGGAATCCCCAATCTGTACTGAAGTAAAGGTAAAAAGGTGCTGTGTCTTGAAAACTACCACTTCATGACATCACAAGGTGGAACAAAGGGTCAATCAAACATGTGTGAATGAAACAAAACACAACTTCAGGTATGTTTTGTTTTTGTTTTTTTGTTTTTTTTGCATTATAACATGACTTAAATCAGGGGTGTCCAACTCATTTTCACAGAGCGCCACATCAACAAAATGGTTCCTCTCAAAGCAACTACTTTTTTTATTTTATTAATTAACCATTTCTATATTTATCACTTATTCATGTTACAAATATTGCTTATGAATTTGCATAGATATGAAAAAATGTCTGCGTAACTGCGTATCTCCTGATAAACTGATATTTTAAGACAGTCATACATAGTTTACTTTGTCGCGGCCGCATAAAATTACATGGCGGGTCACATTTGGCACATGGACCTTGAGTTTGACACATGTGGCTTAAAAAATCAATTCTGAGTTTAAATCAATTTATGAACCTTAAATCAGTTTTCTCAAAATAGTATTGCTCCATTACTACATGAGCAAAATTTTAATATTAAATGTGAGCTTTTATACGTATATATAGCATCTTTTTTTTACTTAAAACACAAGTTAAAAAATACAGTTCTTTGTCACAAAATTTTGGCGGAATAAAAATCCAAATTGCAATCAGTATTCAGATCACAGTGCATGTTTTAAACGGAGAGAAAACTGAAATCTGAACTGCTAAACTAACAAAATCCCACACATTTCAGAATATGTTTGCAGAGGTTTGCCAGTTTGTTTTTCCGTCGAGAGACAGATGAAATCCTATAGCCGAAGTAACTGCAGCACTTGAGATTTGATAATTATGATTGGATTATGTCATGCGGCACTACTTTGATTGGACCTTTCCTTTAGGATACTTGTGTTTAATTGGCAATAATGTTCCCAATTTTCTAAAACTGTGGTATGAGAGCACGAGAGTCTACGTAAATGAAAAGAAATGAAAGAATCGCAGGAGCCAGAACCCAGACTATGAGCACATTTCACAACATAAAACGCGCGACAGTCAGATTCGGTCCTTGATGGGCGCTGGCGTATGGAGCTTTCTGCAGTGTAAGCCTTCTGCAAATCCAATTACCCTCTTTAAAGTTTTCAACAGCGGTGAACGTAGAAGCTGGCCATATTTAATTCATGATTCACTTTAACCCAAAGTAACTACACCTCCGCAGGTTCCCCACAAAATCCAGGCTGAGGTGTGTTTAGTGACGCCTTTAACTCATCTACAAAGGTCCAGACTTGGCAATAACTTCCAGGGACGTCAAATAGGAAAAAAGACATGGCTGTATTTGCACATGTGCTAAAGTGAAGGGGATTCATTAGCAGCTTGTTTGTTTACGGGGACGATACGGAAAGGAAAAGAGTTTCGACGGTTTGGGATGAAAACGTTTTTGTAGAACTGGAAGCCGCATTTTGAAATTATTCAGCGAGCGGTCAGAGCTGGAAAGTGTTTGAAGTCACCTCGGATTTTTTTCTGTCTGATGTAAATTAGGGCGTCTTGTTAGCTATCGGTCGCTACCTGGCTACACAAAAGATATCAGAACTTACGTAACTTCAGCTAGCAATGTTAAATTTGAAGTTTTTGTCATTTTTCTTGCGTAATTGTTATTTGAATGCTGCCCGTGGAGTCTTTCAACAGAATATCAGCAAATTCACGCACTGTTTGATAAATTATGGCGTCTTGTTAGCTATCGGCCGCTAACTGGCAACACAAAAGGAATCAGAACCTACGTAACGTCAGCTAGCAACATTAAGTTACACGTTTTTTGTCAGTATTCTTCTGTAACTGCTGTTTGAATGCTGCCTGTGGAGTCTTTCAACACTGTTAGCAAATTCACACACTGTCTGTTTGAAATAAAGGTGTCTTGCTAGCTATCAGCCGCTATCTGGCAACACAAAAGGTATCAAAACCTACATATCGTCAGCTAGTAATGTTAAATTTCGTTGCTATAGTTTGAATGCTGCCTGTGGCGTCTTTCAACACCGTGTCAGCAAACTCACACACTGTCTGATGTAAATTATGGCATCTTGTTAGCTACCGGCCGCTACCTGGCTACACAAAAGATCTTAGAACCTTCAGTTAGCAACATAAAATTTGATATTTTTGTCATTATTCTCCCAAAATTGCAGTTTGAATACTGCCCGTGGAGTCTTTCAATACAGTGTCAACAAACTCTTGCACTGTCTGATGTAAATAATGGCGTCTTGTTAGCTAACGGCCTCTACCTGGTAACACAAAAGGTATCAGAACCTACATAACTTCAGTTTGCATCGTAAAATTTGAAGTTTTTGCCATTATTCTTACGTAATTGCTATTTGAATACAGTTTTTGAACATAGTGTCAGTAAACTCACACACAGTCTGATGTAAATTATGGCATCTTGTTAGCTACTGGTCGCTACCTGGCAACACAAAAGGTATCAAAACGCAACATAAAATTTGAAGTTTTTGCCATTCTTCTTACTTAATTGCTGTTTGAATAGAGTTTTTGAACATAGTGTCAGCAAACTCACACACTATCTGATGTAAATTATGGTGTCTTGTTAGCTATCAGCCGCTACCTAGCTACACAATAGGTATCAGAACCTACGTAACATCAGCTAGCAACATAAAATCAGAAGTTTTTGCCATTCTTCTTACGTAATTGCTGTTTGAATAGAGTTTTTGAACATAGTGTCAGCAAACTCACGCACTGTCTGATGTATATTATAGCATCTTGTTAGCTATCGGCCGCTACCTGGCTACACAAAACGTATCAGAACCGACGTAACATCAGCTAGCAACATAAAATTACAAGTTTTAGCCATTATTCTTCTGTTATTGCAGTTTAAATGCTGCCTGTAGAGTCTTTCAGCACAGTGTCAGCAAACTCACGCACTGGGGCAGGTTTGTAAAGCTAAGTGGTGTACTGTATTTCAACCATCCATAAAACCAAAAAAGAGCGGCACGGCAAGGATCAAAAAGGCACGGCCCCAGCTGTAGTATTCATTTGCACTTTCCCCTTTAGTCCTAGAGTGAAATAGTTAAAACTGACCCTAATTTCCCGCAGCTGGGTGCCTGCTTAATAGGGACCCTACAGTGTTATTTGCGGTGTTCTGGGGAGCGCTCACTATGATACAATGCTTTGGTAATTAGGGGCAAAGGAAGCGAGTGACACCTCCTAAAAACACGTAATTGTTTCAAGTAAATGTGGGCCAGCCGCACAACGTCATATTGAGTAATGCTTGCGTCAACCCCATGACCGAAGGAGAAGTACGCAAAGAAGGGCATCGGATGTAAAATACTCAGGAAAGTCGTAGTTCAAATACGGAAAGATACAAACAAAAACAAATAAGTATATAAGTCCATTTTAAAGCATTAAAACAGGAGCAGGTGTGAGTTTAAATGTTTATCACCAGATTGTTAAAGTGCATTAGTGTCACCGTAGTGTCCGGTTTTGCGTGTCCTTCAAACGTGTTCCATTTTTGTGAAGTAAAACAGCCAAAAGCCATTTGTCCCATCTCAGTCCATAGACGTAGACAATCATGAGCTCTTGTATTAAAAGTTTCCGTATTAAAGTTCAACAAATAGGTGCGATGTTGAGTCAGTCTGTCGTCGTAGTCTCTTATAAATACATTTTATACAGTGTTTTTCTTCGGACACATAGCGATGGCCAACCTGCTTTTTCATAGAGTGAACAGTGATGGGTTTTTAATTTATTAATAGACCTTTAGATTATAGGAAAAAAATATGAAACTTTTTTTTTTCTTTTGCCATTTCCAGCTATTGGAGTTTGTGGCTCAAGAAAAAATAGAATTAACATCTGAATTTATCTTTATTATTGTGAGATGCCTGTGTCATTTCTCATCTATACAGTACATCATCCCTTCTTTTTATGGGGAGAATCTATTTCAGAGCAAATATCTAGAGGTGGAAGGTAACGAAGTACAAGAAGTACTGTACTTAAGTATAATTTTTAGGCATCTGTACTTTACTTAAGTGGCTTTTACAGTGGATACTTTTTACTTTTACTTCACTACATGTGAGAGCAGTATCTGTACTTTCTACTCCACTGCATTTTTGAACAGGACTGAAAAGTAAAACGTACTTTTCATATGAGTTGAGGGGTTATTTTTACCATGTTCGTGAAAAATTTCTGATTAGTTTTCGAGTTCAAACTGCAGCTTTGATCAGACAAGAAGAAATACACAAAAATCATAAGAAAAGTTACAAAATTGATTTGTGTTGTTACTGTGACCAAAATACATCAACACTTTGTCAAAATCTGTGTGAAATACTTTTACTTTTTAATCATAAAAGTATATTTTAAGTGGGTACTTAAGTAGATTTTTTCATGTGATACTTTTACTTGAGTAACTTTTAACCTCTTTTACTTTTACTTAAGTAACAAACTGAGTACTTCATCCAGCACTGCATAAATCTGAAGTTTCAGTACAACATGCATTACATATTACTACATTATCAGTTCACAAAACGCCCTTAGAACATTTTCTCCTCGCCTTTGATTTCTGAACTTCCTGGTCCTCATTTTGGATGTGGTTTTACGGGAACATTGATGATCGGAGTCTGTTTGATTGCTGATTGAAAACACTAACCATATCTTTCTCTTCTCTTGTGTTTTTCTTTCAGGACCTCCTGTAAGTATGCCTGTTCCACATCTTCCCCAGTTGTTCCCATATGAAGGTAAAATTCCGACATGCGCCACATTGAAATGGACAACAGAACGGACCGAGGCCATTGTGTTTGGAGTCCTTGGTTCCATGATGTGGTCGAGATTAGCGAGGATTGATTACACGCAGATAAAGTTGTTCTAAACCTGCTGAAATCTGTTAGCGTAGCAATTTCCCAGAAGACTGAGTAGTTAGTAAAAGTTTGTGTCTTTGCTTGGAGCCATAGACTGTGTAAAGAAGTGGATTAAGTGCGGATCGAGGCTAGCAGTTATAGCGGCTAATTTGGAGCTGAGTTTCATGTTTGGAATTCTGACCGTGAGTATCATAGCAACCAAAGAGCCAATCCAGAGTGAGGCTGTTTCCCCCTTCTTGCCTGCACCGCTGGTTTAGCAGGGAGCGGGCGGTCAAACCTGTTGCTAACACTAGTGGAGTGACCTCGGGGAAAGAAGGCGCCTGATTTATCTGTTATTAATGTTCATATCTTGATTTACAGACACAATAGTGGAAAAAAAAACACCAGGATCATGTAGAGCGGGTTAATACGAACATTTTAAGACCAAGATAACGAGTCTGACAGTAGCAGTTACGGAGAGAGGGATGACGGTTTTCCAATAGAAAGTGAACTGGACCCACAGTCGATGGGTCCAGCTATGTCCATTTATATATACGTCTATGGTGACAGCGTTTCACAGTATAACATTGAGGTGATCTGTTTCACATTACTGAAAAAAAATGAAGCACAAATGCGTACTTAATGTGAACAGGCCTCGCCACAGACCTGACCTGTAAGTTTGCCTGGTCCATCATGAATTTGTTTACATGGAGACTGATAAGTTTAATGACTGGGGGACATTCAAGCCAAAGCAATAACATCTCCATGGAGTTAAGGAGACTAGAAAAGTTTTATTGTGCGTCTTTCAAAAGTGTCTGTGATCAGTGACAAATAATGATGATAAATAATTAATACTCATTTGCTAGTAAAGATGTACAGATTGTGTTTCATCTTAACCATAGATTGTATTTGTAAATGGACATAGCTAACCTGCTAGCCGCCGCGTTCCAGATAGGAAGTGATCATGCTCCATCAACTCGCGTTAGCAACAGGTTTGATTGACAGCGTTGCTAAACCAGTGGTACGGGCGGGAAGGGGCGTTACCTTCAACAGGCTCGCTCCAGATTGGCTCTTTGGTTGCTATGATACTCACTCTCTGCTCCAGATTAGCCGATATAACCGCTAGCCTCAATACGCTTAATTTGACCGGAGCCGAACGCTGTGGATGACGTCGCACTCGCTTAGTCCACGTCTTTACACAGTCTACGATCTGAACACATGACGTAAACCTAAACGCAAACATCGGACACACGTGGTCGCTCTTTATTTGTTTATTTGTTTCTTATTTATAACCGATTGCTACCGACCTGCTCTGGTACGCGTTACCTCACCTCCTCCCTCACCTCGCCGCTACACAAACTGGATCCTCCGTCTCTTCCGCAGCAAACTCCACTTTCAAGATCCTCCAAAAACGCCGAAGAGTGGCTGACAGACTCATGCGCAAGGCCCTCTGACAGCTCGGCGCAGTCGCGGGTCAAGCGGGCACCGAGCGTCTGTGCAGCTCTGTTAAAATTATTTATAGCCCAGAGGCAAAGTGTGATTGAATGGGTGTAATAGCGTGTGCAGAATGAGCCATAAAAGTCGTAAGTTAATCCTCGGAGCCTCTCTAAGACACTCGCTCCCGGGGTTTCTGCAGAGTAAGTAAGTGCAGGTGGTCTGACTTTTCACTGGTACATTGGCCAGGTCCTGCTCGACTGACAATAAAAGCTTTCTATATGAGGAGGAGTCCAAGTACTGTCTATTCTTACAGCGGTACGACGAAATTTATAGGACACGTCTTTGTTTCGCTTTTTTTTTTACAGATTTTGCCTCGTTTTGCTTGGGTGTAAAACGGCGACGTCGGGTCACCAAGACAGGCTGAGGCATTTACAATTCTGGACCGAAAATCTCGTGAAAACATTGTAGGTTGTTAGCTCAAGGGCTGTAAACAGTAAGAGTGCGGCTTTAAGATGTTCAGGACCAGCGCTAAAGGCCTTTTTATTTTACAAATCCAACAAAATTTTGCATATGTGCTGTTTTTGTAAGGGGAGAGCCACCGCTTTGGAGATGTTAGTGCCATGTTTTGTTTCTTATTATGGATTTAATACTATGTGTCATTCTTTTTTAGTAGGCAGCAGCACGTCAGCTAACTCACTGTGTCTCAAAGCTAACAGTGTCTTTTATTAAACCAAAAATAAACAAGCTATTAAAATTCGAATTAATTAAATGGAATTAATTTTATATGTAGAATACGTTAGATTGTGGTGTTGTTTTAATTTTTAATTTTTGAATGTTTTTTTCCTCATTATTATGCATTTTTTGGCTGGTGCGACTTATACTCCAGTGCGATTTATCTGTGAAATATATGTTTTTTTCCTCATTATTATGTATTTTTTGGCTGGTGCGACTTATACTCCGGAAAATACGGTAATTATCAAGTTTAGGGATTGGCCCAATAAATGTGTAGGGCTTACTTCTTTTTTAACACGTTGCATCAAAAAACGCCCAACTCTGCAGGAAAACCGTTCACCTGGCAGCACTGATTATAAATGTTCAATGTTTTTTCTGCAATTTCCCCATTGCGGGACAAATAAAGGTTTATTTTTTCTTATTTCCTTCATAAAACAGTAAATCTTTCTCATACAGATCCTTGTCCAACATCTAATTATTGCATTACATATTACATTATTGACATCATCCAATTCTCAAATGTGAACGCAACTTATTCACTGCGACTCAAAGCTAACAGTCACTTTTATTAAAATCAGAAAACATAAAATACAACCTATTAAATTTCAACTTAATTCAAATAAAGTCTACCCAATTATTTTTATATGTAGTACACATGTGTCAAACTTAAGGCCCGTGGGCCAAATGCGGCCCGCCACGTCATTTTATGTGGCCCGCTACAAGGAAAATTAAAAGGTATGACTGTTTTAAAATATCAGTTTATCAGGAGAGACACAGTTACACAGCCATTTTTTCATATCTATGCAAATTCATATGCAATATTTGTAACTTGAATTAGTAATAAATACAGAAACAGTTAATTAACAAGATTAAAAAAAAAAGCTACATTAATTTTACATTACATTTAGTTACATTTATACTGTCTTACATTTACATCTGGCCCTTTGTGAAAAAGAGTCTGACACCCCTGATGTAGATTAATATTTATTATGCCTCAAAATTAGTATTAGCGTTAGCATTAGCGCTTTCTAAACACAGAAGAAACCCCCTAACCTCTGACCCCTGACCCCTAAACCACCCGCAGCTCCCTGTCCACTGTCTGATCTCTAAATATTAATAAATTTTAGCCTGATAACAGCACAGAACTCGTCTTGACGGCATCACCTACTCGTCTCCATGGATATAGATTAATGCCATACCGTGGAACAAGAACATAACATTTTGGTGGTGATGTCATTAGTTACCCTAAATTTTGGTTTCTTTCTGTGTTTTTAATTTTTATTGTGGCTTTTCTTACCAATATCCCAACTGCTCTCAGTCGTGCGATGCATTTTGACCATAAACAACCACATTTCTTAAAAAAAACAACCTCAAACTTCTGCATCTCCATAAAACGTAATAGAGATTGAGTCACTCTGGTCACACCATAACATCCAGAAATCCCCCCAAAAAGAGACACCAGTGATCTCATCTGGTGCGTGCCCACCCGGGGTAAGGCAGGGGCGCACCACCATGAATATTCAACGCACCCCACCCACCCTCCTCCCTCTGTGACTCGAGGAACAGTGTGTAAATTGTACCCAGGCGGACAGACCCTGCTGAAGTCATTACAGTCCTGTGTGACTTAATCGTTGCTCATTCCGGGCTGATGATGGGAGAGGGCTGCGCGGTTACGGAGGCGGATGGGGAGCGGGCGGAGGGGACGGGTGGGGGTGGGGGTTCTCAATCGAATCAAGAGTGGTCGTCATTGGCAACTTGTGATTGACTTCGACGTGGAACAGTGTTTTTTTTCCTTTTTTTTTTGCTGTTTGGTCAGTGTAATGTGAGTTACGCAGTTGTCAAGTTTCCCCAGTACATGAGTATTTTGTAAAGTTTCTATCCTTCATTTTGTCATACATGTACAAGATCTCAACAAGGTCCCTTTGTGCAAATAAAAAGTTGAAAAGTTGGTAGTGGAGTATGATATTAAGTACAACACAACTAAAAGTATGATCATGATCTGTAGGACCAAAGAGGATAAACACATGAGATATCCTGATTTATCCTGTCTAATGTGTTGAAGGTTACAGCTAAAATTAAATACCTTGGGCGTATCTTCACTGCGGACACGGCAGATGATGAGATTTATAGACAATGCAGGATGTTCTACGCTCAAGCTAATACTCTGTTGTTCAAGTTTGGGTCATGTTCTGATGATGGAAAGTTTATGTTATTTAAATTGCACGCTGCCCAACTCTGGACTCTGGACTCGTTACAAAAAAGCCAGTCTCCAAACGCTGCAGGTGGATTATAATGACGCTTTTTTTAGGGGTGCGCTTCTTCTTGAGGAGGCCACGATGGACTAGTGCGACTGAGATATTTGTCGCTGCACGAGTGAATACTGTGCAAGCTGTACTAAGAACTTTAATGTACAGTTTTATCTGCGGACTGAATGGGTCGGAAAATGAAATAATAATGTCACTAACAAGCGTAAGATTCAGTGCAATTCGTTACTAGTCCAGGATGTGGCCGGTAGATGTTTATTGTTTGTATTGTCTCTGTCCCTGTCCAAAATACTGAAGAATTGAATTAAATCGGTAGATAAAAGATGAAATTGCAACACGTAACTGCTTTATTTGTTGTGGGACCGAACAAATGTCTAGGGATGTTTGGTTTTTTTTAACAATATTGTATGTAAAGTTGAGTTTTGATTGAACTTCGTGAGACGTCAGGGCTCGATTTGCTTCTCCTTACGTAGGCGTGACCCGATTTAGTGCGACTCTGAGCTGCTCTGTCATATCGTAACCTCAAAACATCACCACCGCTGCACCGGCCGATAAAACAGAGCGTCAGACGAAGTGATGGACACAGACGTAAGATATAAACTCGGCAAACGGCAAAAATAATGACACGTCTTTATTACTCATCTCTAAAAAGTTGTAAAGTTAAACTGCAGCATCTCACCCAGATTATCCATTAGAATGTGTTCTCCACGGATGATATTATACAGTTTGAAGTGTTAAAAGTTCAAAAACAAAGCGTAGATTCTCACATGTTTCTGTTTTACGTCCACACAATGAGGATCGGGCTGAAGCTGCTGCTACAGTAAACAGTACTTTCTGTATTCTGTATCTACTTTCTCTATCGTTTATCTCCAGCCTTCTGTGCAGTAAAAGTATTTATCTGAACTACTGCACCACACTTCACTACTACTGCTACTAATAATAATACTGTTTGACTTGTATCTAACCTCGAAGTGCAATGGTCTGATCTTTGGACACTTTAAAATCTCAAAGCGAGTCGTTTTACTGCAAACAGGAAACAGTTGACATCAGTGCGCTAGTTTTGTTAGCTCGACTTTAGCCTGTAGCGCCCAGTCTAGTCTCTGCAAGCTTCGCGTTCTTCATTTCTGTGCTGTTTTTTTCATTTTTGTCGCACTTTAGACTTTAAATCCCCTAGTAGTGATGTGACGATCACGAACGAGTCGGCTCATTTGAACAATTCCTTAAAATAATTTGTTTAAAAAGACTGTTGTTGATTGTTTAAACCAGGGGTGTCAGACTCATTTTCACAAAGGGCCACATCAGTGAAATGGCTGCTCTCAAAGCGCCAGATGTAAATGTAAGACAGTATAAATGTAACTAAATGTAATGTAAAATTAATGTAACTATTTTTTTATCTTGTTAATTAACTGTTTCTGTATTTATTACTAATTCAAGTTACAAATATTGCATATGAATTTGCATAGATATGAAAAAATGGCTGTGTAACTGTGTCTCTCCTGATAAACTGATATTTTAAGACAGTCATACCTTTTAATTTACCTTGTAGCGGGCCACATAAAATGACGTGGCGGGCCGCATTTGGCCCACGGGCCTTAAGTTTGACACATGTGGTTTAAACGAACTGAATCTTTTTCTTTCAAATTTTTACGCATTTTTATCCTGATTAACACTGAACCGACACAAGAATCAACACAGAAGCAGAGTAGCCAAACCAAAAAACCACATATTTGGCCTCATATTATCAGTTATGCTTTAAAATATTATTATTTTAGTGAATCACTTTATTTAGATGAGTCATATTTTGATACGGTAAACACTCTCCCACTCAGTTTAACACATCTGAGCCTTGATCATTTCTGTCTGTGATTAGTTTGTCACATATAAATAGTAAAAGAACCAGTCTTTTGCACAACTCTTTGACACGAACTGATCCAAAAAAGTCCCATAAAAAAAGCCGAAAGTCCCATCACTATCCTCTCTTGTGTGTGGCGGGCTTTAGATTCTAGTATTGTTTTGATGTGCTTAGTCCAAACTTGTTATATCCTCGCTGTTATGTTAGAGACAGCGCTGAAGTCTTGGACGCATTGACAAAACTTTATCTCCAATGGCTGTTGTAACGAGACACATGCTTACAGAGGTTATTTGGGCCTGTGGGATGATCCAGTCTTTTCTCATTTATTATCGTATTCCTCATCTCTCTGTTTCTCCTCTCGGGCGCTCTGTGTCAAAACACCAAACCCGATGCTCCAACCGCTGCGTATATAGACCATTTAACACCAATCAAGCGTGGACTACCCTCCCCGAGACTGCACCACTCTACACCACCGGCCCTGCGCTCCATCTGTACGCCGTAGTAAATTAAAATTATACAGGGGGCATAAAAGAAGCCGTTTGAAATCTCGGTCAGAAAGCAAAAAGGCAAATATTTGAAAGCGATACAACGTTGGAAACACCAAACCGAACGCAGGCCGCTAAAGCAAACCTCACTCCCACGTAAAAGGGTCTCATGCCAGGCCTCCAGGAGTCCACGTGCGCGTCAAGACTTCAAGTATATTCGAGTGTCTGGATTAAATACCTCGAGTTTACATAGTTTCCAGCAATCTGATCTGCTGCAATGTTACGCCGCATTGGTGGCATGAGCGCGAGCGGGTTGAATCAAAGTCTACGGTGACCTCCGTTCTTCATCTGCTATTCATGACGGCCTTATACCTTTGTTAATAAAACATATCCCAGCTGGAGCGTGAAGGGTAGCCAGGCTAGAGGTGCCAGTTCATTTGGAGTGGAAATAAAACTGGACGGGCGCTCTGTGGTAGTCTGGCTTACCCCCTTACTGTCCGCAGATATGCATGCATTAAGACGACTGGTGAAGCGAACGATAGTGAATCCAAAGTCCATTTAATCCATCTATAACATATGCCTTGGTCGTGTTTCGTTGTCAGGCCATTGTCCAGCCTTTGGTCATCGTGTACACTTTAATTTTTGTTGTTTTTGTGCTAAATTGCCCTATTAATCGCATCATACTTAACCATGAACTATCCAAAAGGCAAATGCACAAAGATGAACCTGTTGAACCATTTCTATTAGTGAGTATACTCCATATTTCAACAAAAATCGCCATTAAAACCACATTAATTTCAGCTGTTCTCCATCTGTTTTAAATATTATTGGGCTATAGAAGGTTGTGATGTCATCTGAAACCCACCAGTGAGTCCTTGTGTCCTGTATTCTGCCACAATACTTGATTTCGATGCTGACGAAAAGGCTTGACACCAGATCTGATCCCACTGCGATAATAAAAACAAGCAATACAATGTCATTTTCATATCGTTGTGTTGTTGTTAATGTGAAAGTTCTATTAATCAGTTATTGGTGTTTTAGTGAGTTGCGCCTGCTGTTGTTTCTCTCGTGTTTTGGCATGGGTTACCTACTGCCCAAACTGTGGCCCGGGAGCCAAATGCGGCCCTCAGACCAATTTTTCTCGGCCCTTTAGCTTCCTTAAACAGCACTTTTTACTGTATATTTCTGAAAATCTACTTTAACAAGCCCATATCAAATATTTAATGTGTTCGATTGAGGACGTAGGCGTGAATAAAGGTCTAGAGGTTCAGTCTAACTTGTCATAATAACGGTGACCAGTCTATGGCCCTCAGCTTTGTTTGTGTTTTTATATGTGGCCCTTAAAGAGAAAAGTTTGGGCACCCCTGGGTTACGGTCTACAAAGACAAAATTCGCCATGTTCCCTTACACCAGAACGTTACAGTATTTTAAATTTTATAGCGCCATGTCGTCATATACTAGTACAAAAATAAATAAAGACTATTCGAAAACTCTCCGGGAAAGTATCTCATTTTGCTGAAGCTTTAGAATTGATTAGTATGTCGAGTAAGATGAATGCTACAAAGATTATATGGATAAGTATAGTCAAAACGCACAACTTTGGTCTGTTTTGGATTGAAGAAGAAGAAGAAGAAGAAGAAGAAGAAGAACCTCAAGTGGGACAATGAAACCTGACAGAATTGATTTGGTCTCAAAGGGCCAACTAAAACTTCTGGCACTCATCTCGACAAACCTCAGAAGACCTTTTTTGACGCAAACGCTGTACCCATCCTTTCTGCGAACGACAAGAAGAAGAAGAAGAAGGACCCTGGCCAAATGTCAGGCTTTGCTCTACGGTAATGAACAGCATCCATCACTGTTTAAATAGACCAAATTCTCCCAGGGACTGCCACTACCTTAACTTGGTATAAGGCTTGGCACAGCTACGTTGGAAAGAAAGACTTGACGGCATTTGACTAAGAAGAATTTTCCTCATCAAATGACAAGAAACGAATGCGGTTGTAACCAAAGCGGAGGAGGGGATTCTTTCATAAATGGAAAATGGCCCCTTCAAACCTACGACAATTATTCCACGCTTGCTATTGTCCAGCAAAAAGTTTAATATTTGGATACAACGCCTACAATTTCCTCAAAGCCGTTTAAATATCTTTTCTCTTCTCAAAACTCTGGGTACCAAAACATCCAATTTGATCACAGTTTGCATATGTAACGCACACCGGCAAAAATCCTTCCACAGGTTTCGCTGACAAACAACACGTGTCTACAACAGCCCATCGGCTCACAAAAATGCCCTCGCACACTCACAACTTCACCTAATCGTGATACGCTGCGGCTATGGGAACCAGATGCCATTGTAAAGTCCGCTGTTTCAGTGTGGTTTTTCTATCCCGGCCTAACCTCAGTGTCCACATTTCCACCAGCCACTTGCGGTTGTCCGATCCTGCCCATTCAACTCTGATTACTCACATCCCTATCCTCCATTAACTTCCAGTCTTGAAAAACCTCCCCCTGAGGGTTAGAGTAAACCAGCTAAAGCAACAGTAGACCTACCAGATGGAGACGCAGACTCGGGGATATGTCATTCACAATGGAACTGCTTCTGTATTTTATATCGCTACAAAAATCATACAAACATCGCCCCAAAGCCACTGGTATTTTTCAGTCTTTTATCACGTCAAGAGTCAGCAGCACAAAAGCCGTTAAATCCTGTTGTTACGTTTGAGTGACAGGTGTGATTGACATGTGACTTGCCCCCTGTCAAGTCAAAAATCATTTGTGTAATTTTAAATCATGTGTTGACTGGCAGCTCATGTGGATCTGGCAAAGTTCTTGGCGCTGCTGGGCTCGGAGTGACTCACCTGCGGCTCCCCGGCGTCGGCTCGCGCAAAAACTAATTCCCTCAGTCACTAAAGTCGTAAATATACTTTTTGGTATGACGGCGTATTTCTATCATTAAATCCGACATATTTATCTTTTTACCATTTCTACTTGTCATCTGATATTGTATTCAAAATAGGAGAGATTTATGAATGGTTTTCTTCTCTGCTACTTTGAATAGTTAAAGTTGTGGTACTTTTGCGGTGCTGAGAGAGTAGTACATGGTTGTGTGTACTGTTTGTATATTTCTATATCTTAGACCAGGGGTGGACAAACTTTTTGACACACGAGCCACATGAATATGCAAGGCTCATTGTACAAATAGTTTTCCAAATGCATTATATAATTTGGTCACGTTCAATGGGCCAGATTAATAAGACCAAAGGACCATGTGTGGCCCCTGAGCCGTAGTTTGCCCGTGTCTGTCTTATGGGATAGTTTTACCAAATGTGTAAATTAACTTTGCAGATCTATTAAGTGAAATACCATGCAAGTGTAGCGACAGTAGCTCAGTTGGTAGAGCGCTTAGATCCAGTGAGCCACAGGTTGGTGACTCCCACAGATGGCTGTCATTGTGTCCTTGGGCAAGACACTTAACCACTTTGCTCCCAGTGTACGTTAGTGTGTGAATGGATGAGTGGCTTCTTGATGTAAAGTAAAAGCCTTAGTTAAGTCTGTGAACTGGACAAAAAGCTGCTCGTCCAAGCCGCTTCTTCAGTTTTGGTCAGATTACTGCTGGACACTGCCTTATATCTGTTTGAAGGGACGAGCTAAACTGAAACTGAAACTGTAAACAGCTATTATTTACAGTTTCTGGTTGTAGGCTAGGTCTATTGAGCTTAGTGTGCACTGTGTCAAGACCTACTTAGCATAATCATTCACTTTTAATGGGTTTGGCTCGCTCTGTTGTTCTCTTTGTTTCCTTTGTTTGCTTTGGGTCTGAGGATGGAGTTATAAATAGGAGATAAATGATGTCTAAGGCTCCCATTCCTGTTCAAGGAAGGATTGTCTTTCCTAACAAAAATTGCTTCTTTAACTCCCCTCTTTCTATTTCTTTTCTCTGGCTTGATGTAAAGTGCTTTGAGAGTCTTAAAGGTGGAAAAGTGTTATATAAAAATGTGTCCGTTTACCATGCAAATTCTTCTTAATGTCTAAATGTTTTGAGTCATTTGTGCTGCCGTTTTAGCCAGGTCTGCCTTGAAAAGAGATTAGTAACTTCAGTGGGACTTTCCTGGTTCAATAAAGGTTAAATTAACAAAAATACAACTCTGTAATGAACTGTAATGGACAACATAACATAATATGCAAAGATTTTTATTTTCTTAGTCACAACGTGGCTCTAACTTTACAGAAATCTATGAATACTCACCTTGTTTGATATGCAGAATTCTTGGAAAAATGTGTTTTTATTCCCACTTACATTTTTCCCTGTGCGTCAGACAAGCGCGCGAGTCAGATTTGCCCCTTCCAGGATGCTTTTCATTGGCTCGTGTCCTACTTTTGTGGCCACTCGCACTCCTCACCTGCCCCTCTTCACTCAGGCCTCGGTCAACACTTTTTACCTCTTGCACAAATTTACCCCAGCTTCCTGTGTACACATGTGTTTATGAATATTGTGTAGTGCTGTGTGTGAGAAAAAAACAAGCGCCTGTAAAACTCAGGTTGTAAAAGCAGTAGTTGTTGGCCTTCGAGATGCCAGTGCTTCAGGGGGAAAAGATTGGATCCATGTGGGATTCGGTTCGCCTCCTGCCAGCTAACTTGGCCCACTTTCTCCATTGAGGATATGAGCTCTTTTTGATGGATCGACTTTTTTGGATCCCGGGTCACCATGATGAAAACTAATACAGCTCCGGTCCAGACAGGGGTTACGCGGATATTCCCGTTCCTGCCTTTCCGTATCGCGTCGGATTAGGCGGATTGCTTTACAAGATTGTGCTGCCAAACCGTCGGGACTCATGTTGCTCACGTCAACAACAGCTAAAATCAGTGGACGCGCGCCAAGCCTGATCCTGCTCCTGTGTCTGGGGAGGATGTCAGAATCTCATCCACCACATTCTGCGCGAAATTGCAGAAGAGGAAGAAGGAATGAGAAGAATCGGAATCCAGGCTTTGACCAAGGACACGAGATAAAATGAAATTAGGCTGTCAGTTATGAAGCCAATTTTGGTTTGATAGTGTTTGGATGTTTAGGGTGCGCCTGATTTTCCTATAGACTGTGTATATAAATGGACATAGCTAACCTGCTAGCCGCTACGTTACAGATACAAATTGAACACGGGTGCGTTTCCAGCTGTGTTGACTCTGGCTCCAGTTCACTTTCTATTGAAAAAACATCGCCCCTCTTTCTTTTATTATTATTATTATTATTATTATTATTATTATTATTATTATTATTATTATTATTATTATTATTTGTTATATTAATTATTGTTTTTATTTGTATTTTTTATTTTATTTTATTATTTAATTATTTTATTTTAATTATTTATTTTTTTATTTAATTTTAACTGTAACTGTTGGCAAGTTTATTTGTTTAGCACAATTCGTACACAAAGTAATTCAAAGTGCTTTACGTAATAAGAAAGACATTAAAAATTACACAAATCAAAATATAAATAATCACAAATAATCATCATAAAATTAACATAAAAAAAGATGCCTGTGACTGCTGCTGTCAGACTCGTCATTTTGATCTTAAAATGTTCGTATTAACCTGCTCTACATGATCCGGGGGTTTTTATTTCGCTAATGTGTCCATAACTCAAGATATAAACATATAATAACAGACAAATGAGGCAAAAGGTTTGATTAGCAGCATTGCTAATTACCTGCTCTCCCTCAGTGGCGCTGATGGAACTCCAAATTCGCCCCATAACTGCAAACCTCGATAATCTTCATTTGAACACTCACTTATTCCACTTCTTTATACAGTCTATGGCTTATCTCCAGAACAGATACATCGTAAAAGTAACTCTTAATGTCCAAACGAGACAGCTGCGTGCTACCTTTATAGAGCGTTTCATTGTTCGAGAATCAGAAAGCGTTTTGTTAGCAGGCTAGTTGTTATTAGCATTACCGTAACTGCTCTGAAAGTTGTGAAAAGTGCTTATAAACTCATCACAGTGAATGATTAGGACACTAGGAATGTGCTAGGAAAGAGGGGACTAACGCCAAATACAGTGGTCCCTCGTTTATCGCGAGGGTTATGCTCTAAAAATAACCCGCAATAGGTGAAATCCGCGAAGTATCAGCTTTATTTTTTCAATTATTCTATATGTTTTTGGCTGTAAAACCCCTCACCACACACTTTATACACTTTTCTCACACAGGCATTAGCATTTTCTCACATTTCTCTCTTGTTTAAACTCTCTCAAAGTTCAAACATTCGTAGGCGTCTTTGTCGGTGTAGAACGTTTCGTAGATTTTGATATAGTGAGGGACAACTGGATTCAAATGAGCTAGTTTGGTTTTTCACATTTAAGACGGTACAAATCAGGACGGTGCTTTTTACTTCACGTGTATTTGTACTACACCCTACAAACCCAATCCAAAATAAGATAACTCCATGGACGTTAAGGTTGACATTTAATCTTATCGCTGTGAGTTCCTAAAAATGTCCTCAGTGTCGCGCTACAATCTTCGGAGAATCGTTAAATGGGTAAAATGGTAAATCTTAGCTGATAAGTGCAACTATTGTCACAAAAAAACATAAAAAGCCACTATTTGGAGTCGGTTGGAGAAAGAGGCTAACACCATCCATCAGTAATCCACATAATTCTGCTGTTTTTCTGAATGGCAACAAAAAAAAGCCACAACACACTTGTAAAAAAAAAAAAAAATCCAGTTTCCGCTGCAGCTCCATGGGAACGCACTGCCCTATCGCCGGCTTAAGTGGGACTTGCACTTCTGTAATGATGGCGAGGCACTAAATATGTTCCCATCTACTTTTTCGACAAGTGCTACAGAAAATTGTGAAAGAAAATTGCTCTGGGACAATGGGAGAGTATTGACAAGCTGCTAGTGCAAACATTTGAATGGGTTTAACAAAGACGTATAGAAAAACAGCCATTATGTGCTGGCACTTGAAAGTAGTAAAGAAAAAGATTGGCGCGAGACGGAGTGGAGCTGTGGAAAGAATCTCTGCTTTATATCATTTCAATAAAGTTAGATTGTTTCATAGCAACTGGGATAACAAAGCGATCGAATAAACGGCGAATTTCCCCCTCAAAAAAGTCCAGAAATGATTGCGTTATTACTGTCGATCACGGCGGATATAACTGAAGTCAAGTTCTAGGTCGGGTTATTTATGTTCTGCACTTTTTGTCACCCTGATCATGTACTTCGTTCATTCAAAATATCAAATTAAAAACAACTTTACACTGGAGTAGTTGGATATTAGATCTTGGGGTGTGAACTAACTAAGTAAAATGTACTTCATGGTCTTTTAATAGTAGAATAGTAGTTTGCTAAATGGACAGACAAATGTAAAACAGGTACGTGCAGACTCCACGAGGGAAAAACGTGTATTTCAAAACAATAAAAACATAATTTTCGTGTTAAACAAATAATAATAACAAAGTAAATCTGTTAATAGGGATAATGTTCATGATAATATTGGAGTTTTTGTGGTAATCCATCAGAAATCTGCTAAAACATGTCTATGAATGTCACGGTTAAGGTTCAAGTATCACATAAAACTCATACCCAATTTTTTTATTTTTATTTTATTTTGTGCTGAAATTTTAATCACGTTTTAATAGACGATTTTGCACATCTCCAAAACAATATTTCCATAGTCTTAAAGCAAAATTAAGCAAAATCACCTTTTTATGAGCTTTTTACCCACGTTACAGTTTATTTAGGTTAAAAAAAAAATTGTTTTCATCTTCTCATTTACCATCTCGAAGTTTTGTGTTTTGTTTATTTTATTTATTACCGTAAATCCGCAACCAATTGTGCGTAATGTAAAATTTTTTAGCCATAAAAAACATAACAGAGCAACTATCAGCATGTACTTTTGCCTTTTTTCACACAACTACCTCTATTTTACACCTCTATCCATCCTTATTTTTCCTTTGACGCATCAAATAACCGACAGAGACAATCCGGTCGGCACCTGCGCTCTGATTGGTTGTCTTTGAGGGACGACGTAAGGACATTACCGTAATGACAGTAACATATTTAAAGAGCCCCGTGCCTCTGCTTTGAGACGCTGTTTGAATTTACATGAAGCACAGTTGGTTGCGGCGTTACGGTAATGGAAAGTCCGCAACTGCGAGTCTATCTGCGGCGATAGCATCCGACGCTATAGGGTTAAAAGCTTAGTTTCAAGACGCCATTTTGCGGATCAACCCCCGTTTTCATCACGATCGCTACACGCCCACTGTGACGTACTTACTTCGTTCTGCAATTTTAAGTTGTTAATCGCTAATACTCGTAGAATTCAGCAGCGCCGCGTTGTCATTTTCGTACAAATGAAAAAAAATCTGGCGCTCGCTAACGTGACGTGCGGCTATCAATCGGAGGAGTCCACAGTTCCAGACAGTTTTTTTGTAACGTTTAAGGCGACGTCAGCTCCCGTTGGGTTCTACTGTTTTCTAACATGTAAATCCGCGGCCATGTCAAACCCGCCATGTAATTTTTTGTGGCCCGTGACAAGGTAAATTTAAATGTATGACTGTCTTAAAATGTCAGATTATCAGGAGTTACGCAGTTACACAGACGTATTTCTTATATCTTTGCAAATTTGAGACGAAACATTTTGCTGATGCGGCCCTCGGTGAAATTGAGTTTGAGTTTTAGATGAATATTACGATTTAAAATGTAAATTATAATGATCCACAGGTGTCGTAGATTATAACTATAAAGCAGACACGAGCACAATAGGTCTGATTCGACATAACCAACCTCTAATGTTAATAAAAATAGCCGTATTATCCCACTTTTGACTTGAATAGTTGAACTTTACCATAAGGATAGTGCACATGCCCAGCGCCCCAGACACATGTGGAAATGATCGCTCTGCACCTGCTCATTAAACAGCCCATCATTTGCACATCACTCAGACAGCAGACAGCATCCACTGGAGCGCGTCCAAAAAGTTTAGTGAGTACGGCATGGGTTTTTATAGACGCCATTAAAGTGCTATTTCACAAAGGAGTGTTTGGAAGAGCGCGGCGTACATGGGTGGAAGCGGGTTTGTACTTGTAGAGCGGCTCAGTGGACATCAACACCTGTGTAAGCTCGGCTCCTTTTCACTGCTGCTGCTTTGGCAAAGGCTCAAAAGATGCTCCGAGGCAGGTGCGCCCGTTTATGGACACTGTTTATGCTTAATTACAGGCGCTGTACCTGATTTTTACTGTCTTTAAAACTGCAAAAACAGAGCTACTTTAACGAGCCCCATATTAGACTGTTTTCTGATCTGTTATAATGTTGTTTTCTCGTCACAAACAGACCTGGAGTTGTGTTTTGTTTCATTCTCACACAAGTTAAACGTGTGTAAGTTCTTCTCTCACACTGAAAACACACTGTTCCACCTTGTGATGTCATCGTGTGGTGATACAGGAAGTGCTCCACTGTGTTTTTAAACTCCGTACACCTTCGCTAGAATAATTTGTATACGTTCAGGCGCTGGAATTGTCTATTTCTACTGAACAGAAGGGAAAAGGTAGCGGTTAACATGAAAACTACCACTTCATGACATCACAAGGTGGCTCACATAGCATTTTGAGCTTTGAGATGTTACAGACTAATAATAAAGTATTGTTCAAACATGTGTGAATGAAACAAAACACAAATCTGGGTATGTTTTTGATAAGGTAATAGCTTCGGTTTTGCGTGATATAAGACTTTTAATTAGTTTACATTGGTCCAGAGTTAGCTTATTCATTCTGAGCATCCAACGACGAGTTCACAAGTGCATTTAACTCGCTTTAACTTTCAGAGGTCATTGTTACGACCCAGCCTAGCGAGGGAAAGGGGGAGTAACAAAACAAGATGGAAAATGGTTGACTAAAGTTATAATTTATTTAAAAGGAACGTTAAAGGAAAAACTAACAAAAAGAAGCTCTTAAGAGTAGTTTTCAATGAGTAACTTAAACACAGCTAACAAAACAAAGTACTAAAAATACAATTCCGCGCAAAACAAACGAGTCTCAGAATTAACCAAGGATCTAGGAGAGTCGCACTTTCAAAGTCCATGTTACAAGAGTCGCAAACAACAAAAGGGGCGGGTCCTTTTAAGGCGTGGCTGTCACAGGTGGAAGGTCGTGATTGGCCAGGCTCTTGATTGTCGCTCCAATCGGACGTAGGACCCTTCAGCAGCCAGGTAGAAGAGCGCCACCTGCAGACGGAGAGACAGCAGGGACAACACAAAGGCACCGTCGGGAGCGTAACAGTCATACTAATAACAACTAGCATGCTAACAGCCAACTTTGTGCTTCTCGGACGATAAAACGCTTCATAATTAGGTGCACTCTTGGGTTTATTTTGCACTCAAGAGAATTTACAACATACGTATCTGTACTGGGCAAGACGAAGACAAAGTTTAACACACAACTGTACTTGACAAACCACACCCATGCAAAATTTTGACTCCCACTCTTTCGATTCCATGGATTTTGTGTACACTGGTGTATGAATGTGTGCGTGAATGTGTGAGTGGCTCCTTGATTTAAAGCGCTTTCAGTGACTTGAAGGTGGAAAAGCGCTGCATAAAAATCTGACCGTTTACCGTTTATTTTATTCTAATTCAACCAGCTCTACGTACAAATTACTGTTGTCTTTGCACCGCTTCCAAACCTGGATAAATGGAAACTTTTATGCCAGGAAAACTTCAGCCCAATCAAAATGGATACTATTAAGAGATATAAATTTCCTGGGCCACTGCGGACGAAAATCCCCCTTAAAAAAACAAAAAAAACTAAACATTATGCTTTATTAACATGTGCTTTTCTGTGGTCTAAAAAACAAACTGCATTACTTACATACTACAACATACGCTACACATTATTCAAACGTATTATAATAACCATATGTACATTGCAATGAAACAAAGCCAGTTTCAGCACGGCTCTATATTCTCTTATTGGAAACGACACACAGCCACAATGATGCTAAGCCGCACATCTTATGATACTTAGCATTGGGCACTAGACCGAATCCTGATCAATTTCTATCAAAAGATGATTTGTAACAGAGGAAGATGTGTATTTGGGGGTGCGCTGGGCCACTGGAGAGAGAATTAAATGCATTTTCAACCCCAAAATATAGTTTAGTTTTGGGGAAAGTCCAAACCTATACGACCGCCGTCTCCCACAGGAGCCAGAATCAGCTTTTGGTTAAAAACATCGAGTAAAATCTCTGCTACCTTTCAAATAGGTCTGCAGAAAAATCTAAAACATTTACAGAAAAACGTGCGCCAAAGCCTCAAACAACACGGATAACGCTGCCATCCCGAGCTGACTTTGTAACCTTCACTTTGTGTTACGATGAAAGAGTAAATGACATGCCAAAAAATATCTTGGCATTGAGGAATCTTTTACATGCGATGCCAAAAGTGGGAATTATCATGAACTGGATTTTCTCGTAGAAGTTTGGAACGCAAAACATAAATTAGTACAACAACTCTGTATTTCTCACAAGGTTAAATTGGTTGGATTATAAAACTGTTTGTTTCTTATAGTGTTAAATGTTTTGCCAAGTTTAGATTATAAAACATGAGGCACTGTTCAAATATTCTTTTGTTTGATTTTGACGCTTAGCAACTCGGGGATTGCACGGGATATGAAATGGTTTTGTTGGTCAAGAAGGGCATCTGACATGAAAATCTACTTGGGTGAAGTTTTTTGCCGCGTTCTTTGAGGAAATATTTTTAGAAACAGCACTTTTTTTACCTCCGTCAGTTGAGTTTTGACTCTGCTCTATGGGAAACTTCCAACCCGAGTTCACAGCCACACGACCGAAGCATTTTAAACCTTTTGGGGAACATTCTCACTGCTGTACATAAACGAAAAGCTACGGCTAGTTAAGTCTGTATCAAAACTAATATCCAAAGGCAGCAGGCAGAAAACTGGCTGGGGAGCTTCCCACAATGCACTGTGGTAGTAGAATCTGGCAGAAGAAATGGGTGGCCTACCTCTGCGCTCGTCTGTGAGCTGTGGCCGTCTGCTTGTGTTAGTAACAATCGTATTCTGCGCCATTGGAGTATGGACAGATCCTTGGATTAGTGTTATTGCGTTTTTACAGTGTTGGACTATCTGGGGAAGCAGACCAGCTTCAGTCAAAACGGCCAATGCACAACTGGCTAATCTCTTTTTATTGTTAGCTTGACTCGTTGCTTGGAGAGACTTCATCGCCAATATTTCCCAACACTAATGAGCAGAATTAAAATTTAACTTGAAAATATACAAATGTTAGGGTGTTTTTTGTCCATATCAACAAGCCAAAGCAATGACTATACACTGCAGCACGCTAGCTAGCTCACTGTGGCTCAAAGCTAACAGTCACGTTTATTAAAATCGGAAAACATGAAATAAACAACCTATTAAAATCCAATGAAATAAAATGAAGGCAAGCCAATTATTTTTTATATGTGCAGTACTTTAGTTTGTGGGGTTGTTTTAATGTTCATTATGTCTCAAAATTAGCATTAGCGTTAGCATTGAGGCGCGAACATGTCAGGTAAAGTTGTCGATATACATTTTTAAGTTAGTTAAAAGTAAGAAACATTGATAAGAATTTGAGCAGACAGGGCAAACTGTGACGGCGGGACATGTACCATCTGTAATGTCAATGTTTATTTCATTTTTCATTTAAGGTCTTGCCTCTAAGCTCACTAGCAGCACGCCAGCTAGCTCACTATGACGCAAAGCTAAGAGTCACGTTTATTAAAATCGGAAAACATGAAATAAACAACCTATTAAAATTCAATAAAATAAAATGATGACTAGCCAATTATTTTTTATATGTGCAGTACTTTAGATTGTGGGGTTGTTTTAATGTTTATTCTGCCTCAAAACTAGCATTAGCGTTAGCATTGAGGCGCAAACATGTCAGGTAAAGTTGTCAATATACATTTTTAAGTTAGTTAAAAGTAAGAAACATTGATAAGAATTTGAGCAGACAGGGCAAACTGTGACGGCGGGAAATGTACCATCTGTAATGTCAATGTTTAATTCATTTTTCATTTAAGGTCTTGCCTATAAGCTCACTAACAGCAGACTAGCTAGCTCACTGTGGCTCAACAGCTAACAGTCACTTTTATTAAAACTGGAAAACATAAAATTCAAATAAAATAAAGACTACTTGATTCTTTTTATATCTAGAATAATTAAGTTTGTGGTGTTGTTTTAATATTTATTATGCCTCAAAATTAGCATTAGCGTTAGCATTTAGACACAAACATGTCTCTTTCTAAACACAGAAGTGTCTCTGGTGAAGTTTTCATTTCATTTGTGTAGTTTTTAACATGTTGTTCTCTCTGTCCACTGTCTGATCTTTAAATATTTATTCATTTTAGCGACAAAACCCTCATAGAGATAAAACTGGACAGGAAGTAGTGACACTAACAGTGACGTAGAGGGCGCTGTTGAGCACAGAGCCAATTAAGTTGTTTTTTAAGTCACTTTGCCATCAAACCCTGGAGTCTAATGTGGCTAATCTAAAACAAAATTCTTATATTTTGTCATTATTCATAATAGTAAAAAATAAAAATAAAATAGATTTATGAAATTAATTTAAGATCTTTTGCTCAAAACACAGACTAATAAGGCCTACGTGTTCCTCACTGACGGTTTTAACTGATGTATTCATTGTCATTGGCAACTTTGTCCAATTATTTTCACAAATGACTTTTATTGAATAATTTAAATGGTTATAACGGCTAAAGAGTGGCCAGAAACAGCTGCGAAGCGGGTGGTCAGTTAGTTACTGTGCCGGCGCTAAACTAATGGTGAATTTTCCAGAAAGCGTTAGTTTTCCCAAAAGCTTGAGTTTTCCAAAAAGTTCAACCTCAGAGTAAAGCTGGAATCTGGTCCTCAGCCACTGACAGTGTCCAAGTGACCATTTCAAATCCCAATTCTCCGTAGGGAAAGTGTATGGATGCACACCTCGTTCAGGCCACGACACCGAGGCCCACCCAAGAGCCGCTGATTGACATTTGTTGAAAGCTACAAAATCTGAAAATCTTGTACAGCTTTACACAACAAGCGTCACCACAGAAAATACTTGGCTTTGTACTTGCGCTACAGCGATTGAAAAAGGCATATTCAGATAAAACCCCAAGTTAAATAAGACTGAACCAGACCTCTACCAAGTCCCAAACCAGGGACTTGGACTATCACACGATCACTCGCAGAATCTCGTTTTTGACAACGTTGGCAAAATCATCTGGAATCTGGTGGTGAATTGCATCAACATAGATTTGACTTTGGCATTATTTTTGCGTCTAATCGTGTTTGTGTAAGCCGGGCCGCCTATGATGCGTACGTCGCCGTTTTCCAAATTTGTGACAGGAAATCGTGATCGCATGCCATCACGAAGGTAAACAAAGTTAGCTTAATCAAAATACAATTTGTTAATCTTCAAATTTCAGCAATTCTTTAAAGTCTTGTTCAACAGCTTTTGGCAAAATGGTTGGAAATCGTGACTGTGCCATTAGTAATTTCGTGGGATTGTTTTGCCTTTTTTCTGACTACAATGGAACCGGAGTAACTTTTGGAAAATGCTCAATATGACAATGCCTGATTATCTTTCTTTTCTTTTCACAGGGTCCTCCGGGTCCAAGAGGTGAAAAGGTGAGTCATTCCATCCAGAGCCATTGTTCAAACATTTGGATTCAGTTATCGTCTTATCAAATATGTCTCCATTTGTGTAACCTAAAGTCCCGGACAGATTCTTTCCTCTATACAATAACATATACATCTTGGCCATCGTGGTTTGTAATCGAAAGGTTTGCAAATTCCACGGACACTTGAAAATGCGCACACGGGAAAATTAATGAGCGAGAGCCGGAGCTGAAACTGGACCGTTTGAGAGCGCTCCTCCGTAAAACAGCAGCGACCCACAAAATAAACCGCAGTGTCTCTTTATAAGGACACAGGGACAAATGTGTGGGTTTTGACTTGAAACTGTGAGACCTACTTTTACATTTGCGATGGTGAAGTGTTTGAATCAGGGGATGGATCTATGTGTCTGTCAACTCGAAACACTAAAGGTGACAGTGGCCCATAAACCCAAAGGTTGCTGGTTCAGTTTACCATTACCAGCCGCCAAAAAAGTCAAAGTATCAAAGGCATCTATTGAAACAAAAAAAGATTCATCCATTTTCTTCCGCTGATCAGAGCTGGGTCGCGGGGGCAGTAGTGTAAACGTGAACTTCCCTGACCCCAGACACTTCCTTCAGCTCCTGCGGTGGCGTCCCCAGGCCAGCTGAAAGACACTGGCTGTGTCCCAATTTGACGGTTGCACACTTCGTCGGGTGCATTTGAAGGGCACTTACGTAACTTCCGGACAACCCGATGTCGAGAAATGTACCATGCGTTTCCAGCGTTTCCGTGGAGATTGGCCGTGAACGAAGCGTGCATCTGAGCAGACTTCACGCACTGCTATATATATATCCCATAATGCATTTCACGTGACTTATCCTACGGGAGAAACAAGGTATAGTTTCTTAAAGTTACGTAATACGAGCGACAATTGGGAAGAAATCACCTATAAGTTATAATTTCCTATTGATATTCATAGGGAAAGATGAATTGCTTACTTCATTCGATCAAAATGACACTTACGATGACACTTAGACTCTTCTTCAATGAAATAATAAAGAATTCAAAATAAAACTAATTATTTCAGTGTCCATTTTACACGTTTTACAGGTCATAAGTCAACAGCCGTCACGATCGATAGGTGACGTAACATAAGCGCCATGACGTGTGCACAGACAGTGGTTGAAGTTCGCTCCGTGGTGTAGGACTGTCCCATTTTAGCACGGTCTTTGCGGTCCATGGAGGCTACACGGAGCACCCTTTGACAACTGGGTAGTTCGAACGGTACTTCCAAGTGTGCAACTGTCAAACTGGGACACGGCCATAGTCCCTCCGGTGTGTTCCCTGGGGGCCAACGTGGACGAGCGGCAACTCTACTCCAAGCTCATGCTGTGTGATTGAACTCCGTCGCTAAAAAAATTCCCTCAAACACGAGCAGATGACCCCACCAAACCAAGTGTTTTTTTTGTTTTTTGTTTTTTTTAATCAATAAAAGTGTCTTAATCGACGACATTATATACAGATACGTTTAATGCAATACTGTGGATAATTTCAGGCAAAGAAATCCATGCATAACACACACACACACACCTTGAAACTACTCTTGTGAACCACATAATTTACCTTTCAATGAAACACACAGAATAAAACCATTTATCCACCCACTCGACATTAACCCAGCGTGCACTAGCGAGAACCATTCACAAACATTCCCCATTAAAATTCTGCTTTTTTGGACCCAAACTTCATGACCTGTTTTTATTTGAAAGTGCTCGAGCATTGCATAGGAGTTTGTGTGAGCTAAAACTCCTGCCCGCGTGTGATAAGTTGTTGAGCTCATTTTATTGCTGGGGCCGTGTAGTAAAGCTGCCAACCAGAGCGAGGAGCGCAGCAAATGAGAAGGTTAGGGATGTCCGCTTATTCGTTTCAAACAGATTAGGACCATAACTCAATGTCCTCACTCGTTTACATCTGAAACAAAAGTACACCAAGACTTCACATTTGGAAAAAAGTTGTACTTCTTATAAAAAGCAGGTTCAAACCAGTGATTTCTGTAGCTTTTAAAGGTCCTGTGTTACGCTAAATTGACTCTTATGAGCTTTAAGACGTGTTAGAATGTTGTTACCTCGTCAAAAACAGACCTGGAGTTGTGTTTTGTTTCGTTGACGCATGTTTGAGCAAGTCTTTATTATTAGTTTGTCTACATTTCCAAAGCTCAAAACGCTCTGTTCCACCTTGTGATGTCATGAAGTGGTAGTTTTCAAGTTAAAAGCTACAGTTTATCTTTAGTTCAGTAGAGATCGCCAATTCCAGAGCTGGAATTATCCAAATGATTCTAGTGAAGGTAAAAGGAGTTTAAAAACACAGTGGAGCACTTCCTGTATCACCACATGACATCACAAGGTGGAACAGAGTGTTTTCTGTCTGAGAAAATAAGGTAATTTTGGAAATTTTGGAAAGGAATTTTGTGTTAAACATGTGTGAATGAAACAAAACACAACTCCAGGTTTGTTTGTGATGAGGAAACAACATTAAAACAGATCAGAAAATTGACTTTTTGTGCTTTTTTCATGCATTTTGTCTGTTTTAAACCACAATATGGATCTAAAACAGCGTAAAATAGAGAAGAATCCATTTGCTTTGTATTTAAAACTGCAGAAACGTATAGGCCCCACCTCTTTAGTGGCATTTTATTGTCGCTAGTAGCAAAAAAGCAAATGTGTTTTTCGTTGTAATTCATTTGTCCACTAATCTGAAAGTTAATAGTTCGAATCCCGCTCTTGACTTAAACATCATCGGTTGAGCGGTCAAATTCGCTGATCCACAGGTTGGCGGTGCAATTCCAGCTCCCACAGATGAATGCTGTTGTTTGCGTCCTTGGGCAAGACACTTTAGACCCACCTCGCTCCAAGTGTCTGTGTACACTGGTGTATGAATGTGTGTGTGAATGGGTGAACGGTTCCTTGATGGTGGAAAAAGCGCTATATAAAAACACAACCATTTACCAATAGATAGATTTACCAGTAGAAAAAAGTGGGCGGAGACAAGGGGAAACTTCCCAAAAAATTCCGAGGACTCAACTCTGAAATGCAGGACAACGTAGAGCTACTCAAACATGTCCGAAACGATCAAAATCCTTGACTAAGCTCGTGAACACTGTTACAATAAAAGCTCTAAGTGTTTTTTATACAGTACCTCCCCTTTAAAGACACCACCAAAAGGTTTTTTACCGTCTCCCGGGCTTAAACTCACACCACATTCACACAGAAAACCACTGCGTTCCTTCTGTCTGTGCGATATCCAGCCCGTGTCAGCACATGTTATCTTAAATGATTTGATTCCCCACCACAAAGAAAAGTAATGTAGTTGTATTAATAACAATATTTACAGAAATGGTCAAAGTATTACCCACAATTCTGAGAAGTTATGAACAAAGACATATGAGAGAAAAACCTAGAACACTGATCCTGCCTCGTAATGGAAAACATACAGTAAACAGATTCAGATCGTACCAGTTCAGGGATAAATGCTTTTTCCCAATGGACCAGAAAGCCACATTTTTATTTCAAAATGAACCGCGAAAACCAGAAAGGTGCAGCTTTACAGATGGAGATGCTATTGCTATACCTGGAATATTCCTCACTATGGCTTTAAATGTGTCTATCTCCACGAATAAACGCAGGTAACGCCGATTTTGGCCAAGTTACAGGTCAGATCTGTGGAGAGGTGACCCGCTTACAATAAGAATGTATGTTTTTTTTTACAATACAAAAACACCTGTAATGGAAGATAGACAGTTTAATGCCTTACTGTGGGGTATTCCAGGCTAAGTAAGAGCATATCCATGGAGACAAGAAGGTAGTGGACCCAACTCTAGAAAAGAATATCTAAGAATAAGAATAGTTCCACTGAAGGTTGGCGGTTCGAATCCTGCTCTCTACATAAACATAAACATCATTGGTCCAATCCGTTTACGCGCAAGTTGCCGGTGCGATTCCAGCTCCTACAGATGAAAAAAAGTTATTGTGTCCTTGGGCAAGACACTTAACCCACCTTGTCCTCAGTGTCTGTTACCTTTGTGTATGACTATATGAATGGTTTAGTTGATGTAAAGCGCTTTAAATGCCTTAAAGGTGGAAAAATATATTACAATTTTACCATTTACCATTAACTGTTCTGCACTGCCAGGCCAAAAAAAAAAAAAAGTCATCACCTGGATTTAACTAAGCAAATATGTTGGTGTTGCTGCAGTTGGTCCGGTCTAGGTTCAGCAGAATGAGGTCAGCTGACACCTGAATATACTGAATGACCAGGTTATTCCATCAATGGAGTCCAGACCTTAACCCCATTGAGAATCTTTGGGATGTTCTGGAGAAGGTTTTGTGCAGCGTCAGACTCGACCAGCATCAATGCAAGAACTTGGTGGAAAACGCGAAGCGAAATCGAAACAATGCCACAACGAAATATTAGACTGTGGGACCTTTTTTTTTTGGTGGCGACTTTTTATTTTGGCCAGGCAGTGTATTTTTGTAAGCACTGTACTAAATATGTTTTCTTTTTGTCTTTTGCAGGGGGATCAAGGTGACCAAGGACCGCGGGTATGTTCACTTGATTTGCCTTTGCATGTGAAAGAATCGTGCCCAAAAAAGAGGTTGGAGATGCAAGAAATTCCCGGGATAGTGTTCCTCCCATGTGGCCAAACGCAACAAGCAAATTCGTCTGTGCTTATTCCTAAGTCAATGCAAGACACGTTGGATTGGGCCCCGCGGTATAGTTTTCACAACTCCGCAGTTCTATCCCTTTCAAATTTAACATCGAGCGACGTTTCGGGGAGTTTGAAATATGCTCAAAAAGCCAACTGTCTCTGTAATCACCAACGATTCAGTCAACGCTATACGCACTAATCATACCCAGTGAGTACAGTTTGACATTTCGATAAAAGTGCCGCTTCTAAATGGTGTTATAAGTGCTCGTTCACGCTCAGCCCTGCTCCAAATGAATCACTCAAAGCTCTAGCAATCACATGTTCATTTTTCTGGGTTAAAAATGAACCGTCTGCGCTGGTTTGTGTAAAGTAGATTACATTTACCAAGTCACGTGACGCATACTTTACCTCCGCTCTGTCTGTCTGTCTATCATCGTTTAGGTCTTTTTTCTGTGCAAATGCGTTCATTTTTACTTTGGTTGGTCGTGTCTAGCGGCGATTTGTCAAAAGTCCTGTGTCCTGCTAAACTGACCCTTGTGAGCTGCTGTTACCTTCTCGAAAACAGACCTGGAGTGATGTTTTGTTTCATTCACACATGTTTGAGTAACACTTTATTATTTTATTATTATTGTCTACGTTCCCAAAGCTCAAAATGCTCTGTTCCACTTTCTGAAGTTGTAGTTTTAAAGTTAACAGCTACTTTTTGTTCATTATCCATCCATCCATTTTTTGGGCTAAACCAGGTCTAAAGCAGGTCTGAACCAAGTCAAAACCAGGTTTGAACCAAGGTCTTAACCAGGTCTAAAGCAGGTCTGAACCAAGGTCTAAACTAGGTCTAAAGCAGGGCTAAACCAGGTCTAAACCAGGACTAAAGCAGGTCTAAAGCAGGTCTGCACCAGGTCTGAACCAGGTCAAAACCAGGTTTGAACCAAGTTCTTAACCAGGTCTAAAGCAGGGCTAAACCAGGTCTAAAGCAGGGCTAAAGCAGGTCTGAACCAAGGTCTAAACTAGGTCTAAAGCAGGGCTAAACCAGGTCTAAACCAGGTCTAAACCAGGTCTAAAGCAGGTCTGCACCAGGTCTGAACCAGGTCAAAACCAGGTTTGAACCAAGTTCTTAACCAGGTCTAAAGCAGGGCTAAACCAGGTCTAAAGCAGGTCTATAGTAGGTCAAAACCAGGTTTGAACCAAGGTTTTAACCAGGTCTGATCCAGGTCTAAACTAGGTCTAAAGCAGGTCTGAACCAGGTCAAAACCAGGTCTGAACCAAGGTCTAAACTAGGTCTAAAGCAGGGCTAAACCAGGTCTAAACCAGGTCTAAAGCAGGTCTGAATCAAGGTCTAAACCACGTCTAAATCAGGTCTAAAGCAGGTCTAAACCAGGTCAAAACCAGGTCTAAACCAGGTCTAAACCAGGTCTAAACCAGGTCCGCTAATCCATGGCCAGGTCGCGGGGGCAGCAGTCTAAACACTCCCAGACTTCCCTGGTTGAAGAGTTCCTGCCTCAAATGGAGGAGTCAAGTATCTCAGGATCTATGGAGGTGTTCTATCCTACCAGGAAGAGGCCTCAGGGAAGACTCAGGACACACTGGAGGGACTATGTCTCTCGGCCGGCCTGGGAAAGCCTTGGGGTCCCACCGGAGGAGCTGAAGGACGAGTCTGGGGTGAGGGAAGTCTTTTGTCCAGTAGAGATTGGCGATTCGAGGACTGAACTCATCCAAATGAGTCTAGTGAAGGTGAAAGGAGTTTAAAAACACGGTAGCGCACTTCCTGTATTACTACACGGTGACATCACAAGGTGGAACAGAGAGAAGAACTAAACCTTACCCAGAGAGAAGTCTAAATGTGCATAGTTTGTGTGTTGATGTGCGAATGAAACAAAACACAACTCCAGGTCTGTTTGTGATGAGGAAACGTTATAACATAGATCAGAAACGGTGTAACACGGGCCCTAAAAAAGGTTAAAAATGGGACAACAGTAGCTCAGCCGGTCGAGTGTTTATCCATTGACCCACGGGTTGGCGGTGCAATTCCAGCTCCCACAAATGAACACTGTCATTGTGTTCATCAGCAAGACACTTCACTCACCTCGCCCCCCAGTTTCTGCGTACACCGGTGAAAGAGTGAGTGGTTCTTTGATGTAAAGTTTACCATTTCCCATTCTGGTTTTGCGTCTGCGTTAGCTCTCGTTAGCTGCTTTTCAGTGACATGAGCGCTCTGACCCGCCATACGCACTTTAAGCCTGTAATTGATTCAGCGTTACACAATGGTTTGTCTTGACAACTTTGAAAAACCAGCCATCTTCTGAACCGATCTGGTCCCGGCCCCTGCGACTTGGCGCCCACCCAGACGCCAGTACGTTTTACCCATTAACTTTGTCATCTCTCCTTCAGGGCCACTTGTGCAGAGATGGGCATTTCTTATGATGTGAAAGTCAATACGAACGACCTTCCCTGTGAAATCTGATTAGTGAGCTCAAAGTGAGGAAGTAGTTCTCTGTAATAATACACTCCAATGGTTTCAAATGACAGCCCGAAGATCTACACTTTTACTTTACGCCCATAATGAAATCTGCCAACACTTTTTCAATTCCGTATTTAATTTTTAATGATTTTCGGGTTGCGTTACGCGTCGTAAGTCACCACAAGGAAACAGGAAGGAAAAAATAGTGCCCTCAAGACTAAAATATCCCCGTTTGGGTCCGATTTCATGCTCTCGCCCATAATTTGTACCCTTTTAACCTGTGAAATGGGCTCGTCCGTCTCTATCCGATGGGTGATTTATAGCTCAGAAACACCGGCGTGGCTGAAAGACTTGTAGCAGTCGCCAGCAGAGGGCAATTTGTCTTCCAGGGTAAATAAATAAATTGGACGTTTCAACATCGCCTTAACGGACCGAGACTGTCACATACGAGCGGAGGGAGAGGAGTCATAATTGTAAATTGTAGATGGAACGTTTCAAAAGAATGTTAATATTAGTTTTGCTTCAGGACTGGGGCGAGTTAAACTTCAAATAAATGTATTGTGTCATCTTGCTTGTATATTTTACACTTAAATACTGAAATATTTACATGAAAAAAGTCGGTGAGAGGATTTATTTAGCTAATATTTCACTTTTACGATGTTAAAAAAAGTTTAAAATGTCCAAAAATCCAAAAAGTCATGCTGTTTACAAATACACGTGCTAATTAGTTACGTAAATTAGGTTAGCTTTAGCTTTTGTTTACCTTTTGGTTGCTATGACGACTACCGGGCGGCAACAGTAGCTCAGTTGAGTTCAGTAGAGCGTTTATCCATGGATCCGAAGGTTGGCGGTTCGAATCTCGTGTTTGACGTAAACATCATTGGTAGAACGGTCAGATCCGGCGCCCGCAGATGATCACTGTCGTTGTGTCGTTGGGCAAGACACTTAATGCATTTGGGCGTCTTGGAGTTGGAAAATCGCTGTACAAAAACCATTTCAAATCATATTTCCATGCTCTACTTTTCTGATAGGGTCACCCGCTCGATTGTCCCCCGAAATATTTCAATTTACAGGCGGTTTTTTTTTAGGAAGAAATAACATCTCCATGGCAACCAGAAAAGTCACATAGATGCACGTATAACTCAGACTCCGTAAACTGCCTTCAAGCTCCATGTAAAGCACTAAAACATTCCGAAACAGGATCGGTCTGCACTAAATCATATTAGCAGAAACGCCATATTGACATTTCGCATTACATTAGCTGGCCGGTGTGGCTGAACGGCATTAGAGAGATTTCCTTAATAAATAATAACAGGAGAAACGCAGGGCGACCTTGAGCGCCGCATTCGTTTGGCTCATTTCATGCTCACTATTGGCTAGGCAGAGTCAATTAAAGCCATATGGACAACATGTAAACAAGCCAGTGTGTCCTCCCAGCTCTGCCGTCTGCCAAACGACGCCCCATGTAAACAGATGGAGGATTGGAAAAGCGTAGACGTTTCTTGTATATAGCCGGGATAATATTGCTTGCAAATGCTCCTTATTTTTGCTACTTCGACCAGATGTGTTCAATCGTCGGCATAACTATTAATACGGCTCCATCCAAACCAACGTTTTCCGGATCAAAGTGGCAGAAACGAGGCATCAATTTGTGTTTTGATGTAACGCTGGAAAACATATCACTCACTGTTTTTCTGAAGGTTATTTTAGGATTTGTGTCTCAATGAAGAACATGTATTATTCATGGGAACGCTCTGGTTTCTTCTTTATATTAGCTTGCGTTACACACCGTTATTGTTTCTTATCTTGTTCAATTTTGAGTGTTTGGTTTATGATTTGTGATAATCTAAGATGCACCGACGTGGAGGTTTTAGCCCGACGCTGATGTTATGTGGGAATCTCAGGCTGGGAAATGGTCAAAGTCACATTTTTCCACATTTTTATACAGTGATTTTCCTCCTTTAAGGCACTCAAAGCGTTTTATATCAGGGAAACACTCACCCATTCACACACACATTCATACATTCGTACAGTAAGGGAGGGAATGAGGGAGTGGGTTAAGTGTCTTGCCTAGGGACACAACAACAGCATTCATTTATGGGAGCTAGAATCGCACCGTCAACCTGATCAGGAAACCACTCACCCATTCACACATTCATTCACACAGTCACGCAGACGCTGGGAGGAAATAGGTTAAGTGTCTTGCCCAAGTACACAACAACACCATTCATTTGTCGAAGCTGGAATCGCACCGCCAACCTTATATCGAGAGCGGGGTTCGAACCGCCAACCTTCAGATCAATGAACGAACATTCTACCAACCGAGCTTCCCAATATTCTCCATGTTTTATGTATTAAACATCATTTTGAGAAGAAAGTCATATCCTAAAAATAAAAATAAAATATAATAAATAAATAAATATAATAAATAAATATAATAAATAAATAAATATAATAAATAAAAATAAATAAAAGTAAAATAAATAAATACAAGTAAAATAAATAAAAATAAATAAAAGTAAAATAAATAAATAAAAGTAAAATAAATAAAATAAATAAATAAATAAATGTAAAATAAAATAACACTATTTTTAAAAGTGACAGAACAAATTCTAATATTTACTTTATATTTGAACCGACCGTTTTGAAACTTATCCTAAAACGGGTCACATTTTATATCAGTAAAACGTCACTGTGGAAACGGAGAAAGTCTTAAGAATAAACGCTTCAAGACTGACCACACGGACCGTCCAACATCCCAGAGCAGAGCGCGGTGCAGCCTGCTGGCCACATGTCATCTATTTCCCCCCCCGGTCCAGAGGTCAAAGTTCAACTCCCCCGGTGAAAGGTTAATCAAACAACAAATAATAAATCGACTGGTCTTGACAAACGTATGTGCTCCCACCGTTGGCGTTCCTCTGGCGGGATACGATCGAGGGGGGTTTGTGTGATTACAGTGCGGTGTGTGGTCCGGGTGAAGGATGGCACTGAGACCAAGTTCGGGTCAGTCGGAGGAAACGGGCTCATGCGGGATAAAAATTTGTTGTTTTTTTTCAAAGCGAGGTTTGACTTGTGTAACACTCTACGAAAGTTTGAATCTGTTTGAGGAAAGCTGCTCACGCCGTTTTCTGATAACGTTTTCCGGCATTAGCGATGAATGCTAATGCGGGTACGAGTTAGAATGTTATTGCTCTGCCTGGAATGTTCCACTGTACGGCTTTAAGTGTTTCTGTGTGTAGCGTTTTTTGAATTAAAGCTGTTTTTCTGCGTAAAAAACATGATTTCGCCGTAACTTGGTTTGGTTGCGTCACGTACAACTGCGACACTGTTCAAAACGTTCCAGGCGAAGCAATAAATCCTCCGTGGAGACAAGAACGTGAAGGACCCTCCAACAGAAAGTTACGTAGTGCGTCTTTACGTAAGGCGAGACACACTGCAGGTGAATGGGAAAAAATCTTAAATTTCGAAGTATCAATTTGAAATTTATTTTGTAGTTTAGTCGTGTAAAGGTAAGAAGAAAACGTATTACAAGTTTTTCATCATGTCATGTTTTCGTATAACAAAAAGGCTTTTTATATGTAAAAATGGGCGAAAATCGAACACTTTTGGGACATTTAAAGCAGAAACCTGAAAAGAGCAAAGTTTAAATCTCTTGCTTCTTTTTAGTGACATGTTAAGTACTAAAAAAAACACTAGATATGACTGAAAATTTGCCTAAAAATTCAAATTTCATCTGCGTTTCTTAACTTGAATAAATCAAACTTGGAATTACATGTCCAAAAAAATCCTTCTGTACTTTTACTTTTCTTGTTACGTACAAGATTGTAAAGTTTGCTGTGTGTAGGTGCGACTTTATGGGGTGATCTTTATGTCCCTATGAGAGGAAATGGCCTTTGAATTTACAATGTCCCATATAACTCTATGGAGGCAAGATGATTAAATTAAATATTACACTATCTTTCAATGCAGAGTGGACACTTCTGTTTTCTAGTGGAAGCTTGCGGTTTAAGAGAACAAACTGACCAAAAAAAAAAAAAAAAATGGAAAAAATGAACAAAAAAATTTGAAAAAAAGAGAAAAAAATGGAAAAAAATAAAAAATAAAAAAATGAAAAAAAGGAGAAAATATGGAAAAAAAATTAAATTAAATAAAGGAAAAAAATATATATAAAAAAATTGGAAAAAAGATTCTAGTTTCTCCATTTAAAGAGAGTTTGATTTTACCATTCCTAATCCTAGTTTAATCCCAATTTTGATGTAGTTTAGTGCGTGTTTACTCACCCTGAAACTACATAATCTGCAAGTACAAACTGCAGCATTGTAATCTCTTTTCAGATATTCAAACGCCTTGGCAGAGGTAATTTCCCAAAGTGTTTAGTTTTGAATATTTTTCACAGCAATTTCTATATTTATTTACATAGATCCGCATGTCTTTGCTCAAAACCTTCCTCCTGCACGCTACTGTACATCGAAATTTAATCACTTAACAATTTTCCCTCCAAGATAAAGACCTGAGGATTATGCAATTTCCAGGATTTGATGTTGGACTTGCGAACAAAGACGCGTTTTAGTCTTTTATTGTTTGCAGATGATATCAGAAGCTCTAAAATGAAACTCGGTGGAGATAAATTTGACGGTTGATTCTTTTGCCAAAACTGAGGCTTCAAATGAACGTATTGGTCGTCTCCTAAACACATTAAAGCCATGTGCGTTCGGCGTGTGCGTCGCTAGATGGGAGACTGCGGTCGTTTGGCGCGGTCGAGGAAGATGATGCCGACTTGGCCAGGTTCCTGCGTCTGTATCTGGCGTTTTGTTTACTACAGTGACTTTTTCGCTGCGGGCCGTGCGCGTGACTCCGCCCTGTCGAATAACACACATCCGATCTGGAGGAGAAAAGCAAAACAGTGCAATCTGTGAATGGTTAGGATTCCCCATCAACCGCACTGTCATTATCATTCTCACACATAGACACCAGTGCACAGGGCGAACCCGTGCCCCGGGCCACGGAGCAGATACTGGAGGGACTTGAAAGAAAAGGGGTCCCGAAGGATTCACAGCGCTCTTTTATGCTGGCTGTTTGTAGAAGGATCATTAGTTGGATTGTGATAGAGCGCAGTTGCAAATGAGAGAAAAATCAAAAAGCTCGTGTGGATCTTTTGGGTCATGAGGATTCGCTAAGTTCACGTAAATGTGTTAGCACGGCATTGCTAAAGTCGAGTTACGTTTAAGGCCTTGCAATAAATTGATGTCTGAGGGATTAAACACCAGCCAAAAGACCATAAAGCTGCACTACGTAACTTTTCTGAAAGAGGGTCCAGCATCTAATCGTCTCCATGGGAATGATATTACTTTGCCTATGACATTTATTCAATTATACTGTATTTTCCGAACTATACGTCGCTCTGGAGTATAAGTCGCACCAGCCAAAAAATGCAAAATAATGAAGAAAAAACATATATAAGTCGCACTGGAGTATAAGTCGCGTTTTTGGGGCTATTTATTTAACAAAATCTTTAAAGGCAATTTATAATAATAACAATAAAATAGAGAAGAACAGGCTGGATATCAGTACAGTTTGCTAATGTAACACATAAACAACGAACTGTCTGGTTTGTTAACGTAAGATATTAACAGTTAAACAGATAAATAAAGCAGAAAAAACAAGCAACAAGTTTACCCTCGATCTCCAAATAAATTCTTCATCCTCGGTGTCTCCACAACTCCACCAACTCCGGAGGAAGTTGCGCTTTAGTCTCCCGCGTGGCTCATCAGACTCAACAGATTGGATTTTCTTTTAGGGGAATTTTTGTTCAGTTTTTCTCAAATGTCTTTTAAATTACCGTAATGTTGAAATTAAAAATGTTCAGTGGTTCAGGAGTAGTACATGTGAAAGATGTGAAATTATATACTTTAATAATTTCACATACAAGTCGCATCTGAGTATAAGTCGCACCCCCGGACAAACTATGAAAAAAAATTGAGACTAGGTGTTTTTATTGTTCAAAAATACCTTGTCACCTCTCCACAGATCTGAGCTGTAACTTGGTTCGGGTGTCTCTCAGAGCGCTTTCACACTTGTAACCTTTGGTCCAGACGTTTGGGACTTTCCTGTTGCTTTGGTTTGTGTAAAAGTTCCAGTCTCGGTGGTGGTCCGGTCCAAGGTCTAGTCCACATGTGTCAAACTCAAGGCCCGTGGACCAAATTCGGCCCGCCACATCATTTTACGTGGCCCGTGGCAAAGTAAATTAAAAGGTATGACTGTCTTAAAATGTCAGTTTATCAGGAGAGACACAGTTAAGCAGTATTTTTTTCATGTCTATGCAAATCCATATGCAATATTTGTAACTTGATTAAGTAATAAATATAGAAACAAATAGATTAAAGTCCAAGGTCTGGTCCAGTGCAGGTTGTGAACGTGAAGGTTTGGACTTTTGGAGCAAATCCAGGCAGAGAAACGTGTTCGATCAGGCGAAAACAGAGCCTGAAACCAGAGCAGAAAAGAAAGAGACGAGGCTGTGGTGTTATAAACTACAGTAAAGTGGAGTATTGTGCTGCTTTACACGGTGGAGAGCTGCACACAGTTCTTGGTTTCATCAAGTGTCAAATTTGCAAAGTTAAGGTTCCAGACAAAATAACTGCAAACCAAAATACAGCCTGCCGCTTGTTTGGGTTCAAGATAAGACTTATTTAGCCTAAAATTATCAACTGCACGTCCGCAATCAGTGTCAGTTAAGCTACTCTCCTTCTCAAACTGTGACGATAAACCAAAATGACCCACGTACCAAACGCACGGTGATATAAGAACATAACAAACACATGACAGCACTGCCCTGAACTACTGTCCTCACCGCGCAACACACACTGGACGCACACACACGACACTTACACACACACACGGCGCATCCATTGTTTTCGTCTGCTTTAAATTCAGTCACAGCGAGTAGCCAAAACATGACATATCCATATAATCCACTTGTATCGCCGCATTTGCTCGTACAAAAAAAGCGTCGGCGCTAAACCCATAAAATGTTAGCTAACTCTTCACGTCCGTCTAACGCTGCTTCAGACTTTAGCCAATCACCTTCAAGGAAAAAAAACGATGCAGCTCCTCTATGCTCCGCGTTAACGAAGCGAGCGCACGTTGACAGGAGAGACGGCGCCAGGGAAAGTCCGATAGGCCGAATTTGTGGGAGGTCGTGTGAAACCAAAAGTCCAGGAAACTAAAGAAAATAATACAACACTTTCTAAGTTTGGACCTCGGTGCAGACGTCCAGGTGTGAATCAGACCTAAGGCCAAGTTTAGTGAGTTTAATGAGTTTAGAGATGAATGTGATTTGAACCAACAGTAGGATGTGTGTGCGTTTGTGTATGTGTGTGTTTGTGTGTGTGTGTGCCTGTGTGCAAGTGTGTGCATGTGCGTATGTGTGTGTTCCTGTGTGTGACTGCGTGTGTGTGTGTGAATGGGTGTGCGTCTGGGTGTGTATATGTGCGTGTGTGTATACATGTGTCTGCGTACCTGTGTGTGTTTGTGGGCCTGTGTGTGTATGTATGTGTGTGTGGGTGTGCCTGCGTATGTATATATATATATATAGTGTGTGTGTATATATATGTTTGTGTGTGTGTATATATGTGTGTGTGTATGTGTATATATATATGTGTGTGTGTGTATATATGTTTGTGTGTGTGTATATATGTGTGTGTGTGTATATGTTTGTGTGTGTGTATATATGCGTGTGTGTATATGTGTGTGTGTATATATGTTGGGGTGTGTGTGTGTGTGTATACAAAGGACTTTATTGGAGGGTGGAGGTGTTAAGAGAAGTGTGTGAGTTCATGTGTTTATGTGTTTGTTGTTTTCAGAACAGTATTTGAACAATCCTTTCATTTCATTTTCTCTCCTCACATTGACTCTATTGTGTGTATTTCCTCCTGCTCAGTTGTGCGTTTGCTTTCACACTATAACCTGCACCAGCATCTCTCCTGTGACTTCTGTCTTGGTTCATATATTGTTGTGCACTGCCCCTGCTCAAATAAAACCATATCAAACTCCAAAAAACATCTCCATGGCGACAAAGCAGGTGCCAAACCCTCCACCAGCGAAGTCCCACAGCGCACCTTTAATCGAGACATGTCCGAGCCGTGTTTGTGGAGCTAAACATCCAGCGTACGATCTGATTTCCTCGTTTTCGTCTGGGTTTCTTGTCTTATTCATCGATTTTTCACATTAGATAAATCATCTAACATGGGAAACGAGCCCAAATACTTTCAACTGGCTGCACTGTTTACTGCCAAACACAACCAGAAAAATTCACAAATGACTTACTGGTGCGTATCCCATTTGTTTTCTGCTGTGCATTGTCTTCTACCATAAAACTGGCTGCTTTTGGTTTTTGAGGTTGTAAATTACTGTCGAAATATTTCACTGAGTTCCCTGGTATGACTATTGTCTGCAGAGTAAGCCCGTCCGCTCTGAAAGCCATCAATTTTATCCATTTGTGCTTTTTGAATTCTCCTCGGATGGCACCGGGCCCTGTTCTGGAACGGGTAGATGCTATCGGGGAGTGTTTATGTTCGTGTGCCAGTCTTGGGAGAAACGCGTCCTTTGGTTTATTCAGGTGTAATGGCATCTGAAATTGGAGTTGTAACGTAAACAAAGAAAACTTGGACCCAATCTGTGTGTTTCTGCTCTCCAGCCTTTTTCATGCATGCATTTAGCTGTTAAGATGAAGAGATTTACAAAGCGTGTGGCGTTGTGGTCGTAAAAATAAGTCAAAGATTTGGACTCGGGCGAAACGCTATACCAATTGAATAGAAAGAACCGAAAGAAAGTTTGTTTTAAGTCTGGCATCTATCTATAAACCATCTACCCAATCCTTATGTCATTGTACTTTCTCGGCGGTTAGATCACATCTGTCACCGCGACGATTGGTAAAAACGTTTAATTGAATTCCCAGGAAATGTCTTGGGTGAATTATGTCTTCAAAAACTCTAAATTGCTGGTACGTTTAAGTCGTTTCATGATAACCATCGCCCCCTTCTGTTGTTTATTGGAGAGAAAACAACAGGAAATGCTTCACTTGTCTCCGAGCTGAGCACAACGCCACGCTGTAAACTTGGACAAAGTCGACATAAACGGTCGCCTTGTTCTACGTTTATGTTCACGTTGTCGTTTTGACCCACGGTAATTTGTTTAAGTCTGTGTTACCCCGTTTAACCCATGCTAATTCTGAAACTCCCAGTTCGTTACAGGTTTTCGTCCCGTTTTTTTATGTTTTTTTTTGCTTGTGTTGTGCGTTTTGTGTGTTTGTTGTCCTCAGGGATTGCCTGGGCTGCCTACGTTGGCTGCTTTGCACAGCAATCAGATCCTGACTGTTAAGGTTTGTGGTGGCGGTGGAGCTTGGCTGTTGGGTCCGACCCGTTAGCGGCACAAGCTAGGAGCACAGAACTGTCCTACGATACTCCTCTGATGCCTGGTGGAAAAAAAATGTTGAAGTTTTTTATAGATTTTTGGGGCAAATCTGGGCAAAAGTTGAGCACAACCAGCTTTATAATTCAGTCATTGTATAGAAAAATTAAACTACAAATCGATTTAAAGTCAATCCATCGATTTTCTTCCACTTATCCGGGGCTGGGTCACAGAGGCTGCAGGCTAAGCAGGGACTCCCAGACTTCCCACACCCCAGACATGTCCTCCAGCTCCTCCCTTTGAGACCCTATGTCCCTGTTCACAGGCCAGCACAGAGACAAATTCACAGCCAGACTAAATATTTATTAAAAAATTGACTGCACCTGATGTGTAATGTTTAATCTTTTCATATGGATTTTGCTTGAGTTGTTTCAGATTTGCTTAGACACAAAATCTGGAACAACTCAAGCTTGATATTACAAACAGAGAGACATCAAATGTGAAATAAAAGGCACATCAGTAGTTTTCATTTCTTATTTAAATCAATAAAATAAATTATGTCTGTCTCTGTAGTAATTAATTTGGTGGATTTGACTAGTAGCTTGGTCGCTAATGAATCAACAGAAAAGGAGGGGCGTTTACCGTCTCGACTACACACCAGCGTACAAGCAAAGCATTCTGGGATTTGTAGTATCAGTGGTGCATGCACTATATACCAGCAGACCAGCACTAATGCACATCTGGCATAATCTCACGGGCCAAATAAAATTACATTGCGGGCCAGATTATGCCCCCAGGCCTGAGTTTGACATATAATGAACAGCTATAAAGTCATTGGCAAAAATCTTCCATTTCCGTCACAATATCTTTATCACGTTTGTTTTTTTTCTTCAGTTTAGCCTGTCACGATAACATATTTTGAAGTGTGATATATTTATTCTGGAAATATCATGGTTAAACGATGATATTGAAATGAATTTATATCAGTTCCACGATAGGATACTCACGGTAAACCCTTTTCTAAGTGAATTATTTTAAACGTAATGTGGTGAACGATTTATAAATAGTGCAATTAAATAATAAAAGAGTCAGTTCTAGTGTTAATAATGTGTCATGTAAGTTAAATATTGGACCATCGACAACTCAAATGCCATCATAAAAGTCTAAAACTACATAAAACGAAGAAAATGTACCCAAAAGCGCCAAGAAATTTGAACTCTTGAGTCTAAAAAAGTACTGTTCGTGTAGTATATCCTGAACGATAAGTCGCTAGAGTAATTATTGTGACAGGCCTTGGGTTTGGTTTCCCTCCAAAGTTGTCTTTAAATTAAGTAAGATAAGATAATATTGATTTCACAGTAGAGAAATTCACTTGTATCGAGCTAACGTACACAAAAGCGTACAAAAATCTTGTTCTGTCTGGGGTAAATAAATGAATAAACGAGTGGAAGGAACTTGAATGGGAAGAACTGAAGTGGCAGTGTTTTTTCTGCAGCTCGTGCCCACAGCTCACCACAAATCCCTCTACCACCAATCTGACCCTCTGGATTATTACAGCGATGGATGAAGCCAGTCTTTACCAATGGACAGTAGCAGAGTAATGCAGGCACTGACAGGAACAAGGCTGGAAATTAACCTCAACTCCAGGGTCGGACAGTGTGTGCTGCTCCCGGGTGGGACTTAGCAGCTCCGTGATGTCAACAGCGCTTTCACAAACCAGAGAAATGCACATTTTTCTGGGGACCGCGAGTCAGCTGTGGCGCCCTCGCACCCCTGAGGTGGTAATTATGGGTTTTAATGCCAAAAAATAAGTCCAAACTTCCTCAGTTAACCGCCTCATTGGTGGAAAAGTGTGGATCTGTGTGAAAGCGCTGTTGCAGTCCTCCTGAAAAGTCTTTAACAAACTTTCTCTGTTTCCTTTGCTTCCTCCTTTTTCTTCCGGGACCTCATGCTTCTTCTCTCACCTCTGACCTACGACCTTTGACCTCACACCTGATCAGATGGTCTTCCCTAAGATCAATCATGGCTTTCTTTCCGCTGATCAGCAGCTCATAAAGCGGCGGCTCATTAAGGTAGTGCCTGTGTGTTGTGTTCACCTGTTCTTCTGCCGTGAGGCCGTGTGCACGAGGCCTCAGACCTCAGACCTCAGACACTCTCACACTCTCAGACTCTCTCACTCTCTCACTCTCTCACTCTCTCACTCTCTCACTCTCTCTTCTCTGTAGAATCATGACGTTAGACTTACATTATAAAGGCTGTGTCATGTATTTCCCTGGCACATGGTTCTGTTTTTCTGATACTAATGTTTAGTTTTAATATTCATCATTACGTGCACTATATTAATGGCCCACACACTCTGTGTGTTTTGGCTTAGTGCTGTACACTTAGTTTGACAAATGCACCTTTTCTGTTCAGCACTCAGTCCTTTACAGCCTCTGTTGAGCTCATTAAATCTATTTTGGATTGCATGCATTTTATAAGATTAACTTGTCAGCCTTAAATCTGATCAATTGCATTTATATTGTTTTAGTGTCAACTATAAGTCACGCTCACATTAGAGGCTAGCATTAGACGCTAGCATTAGACGTTAGCAATAGACGCTAACATTAGATGTTAGCATTAGATGCTAGCATTAGACGCTAGCCCATAGCTACGCGCTCTCATTATGACTCTTAACTGCTGTGATTCACGTCTCAGTGAGTCCAACAATATCAGTCTCTAATCATGTTTAAATGTCTGCACCCTGCAGGGAGATCAGGGGCAGGCCGGACCACCAGGACCACCCGGCCCACCAGGGCCCCCGGGCCCCCGAGGGCCTCCAGGAGACACAGGCAAAGATGGACCCCGAGGAGTTCCTGGTCTGCCAGTAAGTGCAGGTTAAATCAATACACATCGATCCAACTGTCAGTTCAAACATGGAGTGAATATACTTCTGAGACTGGAGCCCAGTTCATTAAGGGGATTTTTATTTCAAAAACATAATTTCTTATATAAAGCATGATTCAATGCTCTTACTTGTGTATTTGTGTAAATGTTATTCAGATGAACTCAAAACCTGCTGAGTTTAGTCTCATTATAACAAACTTCCACCTCAGTGAAGCGCCGCATCATCAGGAGCTAAACAGGAGCATCCTCACTGTATTTATGTTTGTGTGGTTGTTTTTTATGATGATGTAACATTTTCCACTTCTTCTGTCGTTGGCAGTGTGTGATGTGTGTGTGCTGTGCCTGTGTGAGAGAGACCAAACAGAACGGGCCTGTCAATTACTCCGAGCCATAAACTCTTCATTGGTTGCAGCTGATCTTTATTGTCTTGGCAGATCTCACTGTGTGTGCAAAAATATTAAGTGCTGTTTATCAGCTCGCTTCCAACTCACTGATGGATTTAGTTCCCAGCTCTTCCAGTGGCTGCCTGAAAAGCGTTAAAATAGTTTGTTTGTTTTTCCAAGAAATTAAACTGTACTTGTTGGAGGCCTTACATCTTCACATACTTCATTTCCATGTTGTAAATCACACACAGAAAGAAAACATGCTGAGACTGGAGAATGTGAGACTGTAGTGGGATAAAATTAGATACATTTAATCAAGGAATCAACAAAGTGAAGATAAGAGATTTGGCCCAAAATGCGGAAAACGACTATAATTTATTTGAGCCATTTTGAGATATTCCCAAAAATACATCGTAATGGAACATGAATGTAAAGGTTGTTTTATATAATTTGACAATCTCATGCTTCAGATGGAGGACAGGGGCAAATAAAACTCTATGGGACGTCCAGTTTAGACTCCTATTCAAATAAACTTATCATTTGTTAAAGGTCACACAAATTGACTGTTGTTGAACTTTTAGCCGTGTTATAATGTCGTTACCTCCTCAAAAACATACCTGGAGTTGAGTTTTATTTCATTCACACATGTTTCAGTAACCCTTTATTATTAGTCTGTCTACATCTCCAAACCTCAAAACGCTCTGTTCCACCTTGTGATGTCATGAAGTGGTAGTTTTCAAGTTAACAGCTCCTTTTACCTTTCGTTCAGTAGAAATTGGCAATTCCAGGGCTGAACTTATCGAAATGATTCTAGTGAAGGTGTGTGGAGTTTAAAAACACAGCGGAGCACTTCCTGTATCACCACACGATGACATCACAAGGTGGAACAGAGCGTTTTCCGTTTGGAAGAAGAACGCAGCCTAAATACGCAGGGTTTGAATCTTAAACAAAACACAACTCCAGGTCTGTTTTTGACGAGGAAACGACATTAAAACAGATCAGAAAACAGGGTAAAATGACTCTTTAAAGATCGGGTCAAACTTAATCTCAGCGGTGGAATAAAACGACTTCACTTTCATTTATTTACGCTAACTTTGTGTTTGAACTTTGTGCTAGTTTTCGTTTCATGTGAACACGCTTAAAAGCAATCACAGAGATATTAACGAAGACCCAGATAAAGAAATCTAAACGAGAAATTCCCCTTTAGACGAGAACGTTTTGATGTCACGAGAACATATCCTATTCGTTTTTGCTAATTTGTTTATTATTTATAGCTCTGTTTGCAGTTCAACACATTTGGAGGTGGCAGTACTTTTTGTGTACCCATTCCACAGTACCTATTGTGTGCAGTTTCTTCCATATTGATGTCTTTGTTGAGTTTTTTTGTACGCAGACAGCAGCGGGGAATAGTGCAGGTGGCGTAGCTTGATAACTGCCTGCAGCTAACTCTATGCATGAGGCTGTCAGTTCTAAGCCCCACTTGGCACCGGCGCCTCGTGTAGCGCATTAGCAACAGAAGGACTTAAGAAGCACTGTGCAACCGTAATGTGGAAAATTCACTTCTCACCAGAAATTTAGGGCGAACTTTTATGAACATGGTTTGCAATGAATCTACAAGTCATGCGAGACTGTTGGAACGATGTTAAACTAATTGAGTTTTTTTTCTGCAGGGTGATCCAGGACATCCAGGAGAATCCGGGCCTTCGGTGAGTCCTCTGTTTTCGTTTAAAACACTATTATATTTATAAAAGGGTTTGATGTAAATGTTTTATCTGCAATTATTTATTTTTGATGTTGTTTCCACGTTAAATCATCAACTTTCTAACTAGAGATGACGTAAACTTAGGCTGTATATGTAAATGGACATAACTAAAACGCTAGCTGCTGCGTTCTAAACAGGAAGTTAGCATTAGCGCGCTACCAGCTCCATCGTCTCTGGCTCCGATTCACTTTCTATTGAAAAGCTGTGGCTCATCTCTTTGTGAGTGCTGCTGTCAGACTCGTTGTTTTGGTCTTAAATGTTCGTATTACAAAAAAAAGAGAAAAGAAAAAAAACAAAACAAAAGGAGAAAGGACAGAAGGAAGAAAGAAAATGAAGAAAAAAGGGAAGAAAGGAAAAGGAAAAAATAAACAAAAGAGAAGCCAGACTCAACCCTGAAACTGAATGTCAAAACTAGTTCACTCATTCATTCATTTTATCTGCTCAATAATAAAACATTAGGTCATTGTAAGACCCCAGCCCCCACCTCCTCAACCCACCCCTCAACCCGCCCCCTCAACCCAAGAGTGGAAACTGTCGTCAATGAATGAATATGCTCTGTGCTCTCAGTCATAATAGTCATTTTGATAACTAATAATAATAATAAAGTCGTCATCATATCCATTTTTTCCAGACGCTTTACAGTTTCATAGATTATTCATTCACTGACAGAAGCGAGGCGGCCAATCTGCGCAACATCAGGGGTGAAACTCTCAATTTGGTCTAGCAGGGGGGACAATAAATCTAAATCAGTCTAAATTTGAACTATCCTTTGAAAAAAGTTGTAACGACACTTAATTCAACAACTATATTATTATGATTAACTGTGTAGATACTGTACCCATTCTGATATATAAACAGTTTTCACCATAATTCGCTATTTTTCCTGTGATTTCCGCCTCTACACAACGTGGGTGAAGTGTCTTGCCTAAACAAACAAGGACCGTTTTCCCCACTGGCGCCCCACTGTGGCACCTGGTATTCCCTGCGGTCTCCCATCCAAGTCCTAACCAGGCCCAGCCCTGCTTAGCTTCTCGCGTTTTGACGAAATCAGGCTTTGACAATGAGGTTTGGCCGCAACTAGCTAATACAAATAGTACTTTGACATACTTAGCAAAAGGTTAATGCGTGTTTTTCGTAATCAAACCTCAAAATAATTGGCTAGCGCTTGTTTTGGGAAGGCGATAAGTCATGCCAAACATCTCCAACCGTATTTGCGTAGTGATATATGGAGAGAAATGGTGTGGAAGGGCATCTGATATTTAAAAAAACACTGTGAGGGATTTCATGTAGCGACTACTGAACGAAACCACAACCCAAAATGAATTAGTCATAGTCTGCCACTCACATCCCACTGCGGTCTTGTGGGAGATTGATTGTTCTCTTTGTTCATGACCTTAATTCAATACGGTTACTAAAACTATATTCTAATTTGTGAAATAATGTCACGGCGGGTCTGCTGTTTCTCAGGCGTTTTTTTATTTATTTAACCAAATCTCAAATCAATAATCGTCAACGCGCTTAATAATGTCACGTTTAAAGTCGTCCGGGTGCTGCTGCTCGCTTTTAAATATATATTAATGCCACGTTTTGTCACATGTTCCAAAAATTTCGATTGTTTTCTTTAACAAACCCAAGCGTGGCGGCGTTTGGTGCGGAGCTGTTCCATCTGCAGCAACTGGAGACGAGGTTTGTGGTAGTCGGCAAATAAAGAAGTTGATTAAAGTTTCCTCGTAAAACCTACAACGAATCAGGAAAGCCAAAATTCCACAGGAGGCGGAGGACGGAGAGCGTGACAGGCCAAAAACACTTGTATATTTTGACAGGGGCAGCGGGGAAGGTTGTATATGTGAAGCTAGCTAAAAGGTGATAGCAAACGTTCATCTTTGAGGCCGGGCGCTCTGGTATTCGATGGGTCAGAGAAAGTTGAGAAGCGGGAACAAAAAAAAACAACAACATGACTGAAACTTTTGATAGAAAATAACTGTAATGTTATTTTATGTTGTAATAGTACAAGTTACTTCATCCGTAGCGGTCGTAGCAGCTGGAATAGGCTAATCGTGATGGATGGACTGGAAGTTGTAGTGAGTTAAAGTGTTTCAGAATTAGTTTGATGTAGGAGTAGTAGTAATAGTAGTAGTATTTATAGGCTTTATGCTCAGTAGTGCACTCAACCTCACTGTTAGCATCACTACTTCCTGTCACGCTAAAATGAATAAATATTTAAAGCTCAGACAGTGGACAGGGAGCTGTGCATGGATGTCACTGACAACATGTTAAAAACTACACAAATAAAACGAATACTTCATCAGGGATACGTCTGTGTTTAGAAAGAGACATGTTTGTGCCTCAATGCTAATGCTAATGCTAGTTTTGAGCGGTAATAAATATTAAAACAACACAAACTGAAATAATCTACATATAAAAATAATAGAGTAGTCTTTATTTTAATTAATTAGAATTTTAATAAGTTGTTCACTTTGATTTTAATAAAACTGACTGCTTTGAGACGCAGAGAGCTAGCGTGCTACTGTACATTCTACAGTAATAGTAACAGGAGTAGTAATAATAGAACCAGTAACAGTAGCAGTAGTTGTAGTAATTGCCTTTAAAATAATCATAGTAGTAATAAAAACATTAACTGTAGTAGCAGTAGTAGTTGTATCTGTGTAAAAAAACACTCCACAGTTTGATTGTACATTATTTTCAGTGTCGACTCCAGTGGGAGACATCTGAGAGTAATGGTCATAGTAGTAGCATTAGCATTAGCATGTCATTTTCATTACTTTGCCTTCCTCTGCTACATCTGGCGTTCCTCTCCAGCAGTACTAGCACTTAGCGCAGTAGTTGTAGTACTTGTCATAGTAGTGGGAGTAGTGGGAGTCACTGTGGTCGAGTTTTCTCATCTGATGTGTCTCCAGTCTCGTCTCACTCACATCCCTGTTGTCAGGGCTAATCTGCAGACGGATCTGCAGAGGATGCAGGTGCTCGTCCCCCCCCCCTCTCTCTCTCTCTCTCTCTCTCGCTTTTCTCTGTCTTTACCCCCTCTCCCGCTTTTTCTCTCTCTCCCTCTTTGTCTTGCTATTCCCCCTTCTCTCTCTCTCTTCCTCTTTCTCTCTCTTTCTCCTCTCTCCCCCTCTTTCTCTCTCTTCCCCACTCTCTTTTTTTCTCTCTCTCCCTCTTTCTCTTTTTCTCTCTCTCCTCTTTCTCTCTCTTCCCCATCTCTCTCTTTCTCTCTCTTCCCCCTTTCTCGATTCCTCTTTCTCTCTCCCTCTTACTCTCCCTTTTTCTCTTTCCTTCCCCCCTCCCTCTCCTTCTTTGACTTCCTCTTTCTCTTTCCCCCTCTCTCCCTCTTTCTCTCTCTCTTCCTCTCTCTCTTTCTCTCTGTTCCCCTCCCCCCTCTTTTTCTCTCCCTCTTTCTTTCCCACTTTGCTCTCTCTTTCTCTCCCTCTTTCTCTCCCCCTTCTCTCTCTCTTTTTCTTTCCTCCCTCTTTCTCTTTCTCTCCCCCCCTCGCTGTTTGTCTCTCTCTTTCTCTCCCTCTTTTGCTTTCTCTCTCGCTCTCCCCCCTCTTTTTCTCTCCTTCCTCTTTCCCCCTCTTCCCCCCTCTCACACTCTTTGTCTCTCTCTTTCTCTCTCCTGCTTTCCCTCCCCCCTTCTCTCTCTCTTTTTCTCTCTCTCCCTCTTTCTCTCTCCCCCCTCTCCCTGTTTGTCTCTCTCTTTCTCTCCCTCTTTTGCTTTCTCTCTCGCTCTCCCCCCTCTTTTTCTCTCCTTCCTTTTTCCCCCTCTTCCCCCCTCTTCCACTCTTTGTCTCTCTCTTTCTCTCTCCCGCTTTCTCTCCCCCGTGCTCTCTCTCTTTTTGCTCTCTCTCCCTTTCTCTCTCTCTTTCCCCCCTCTCTCTCCCTCTCCCCCCCCCCGCCTCTCTTTTTCTCTCCCCCTCTCTCTCCCTCCCTCTCTCTCTCCTCTCTCTCCCCTCCCTCTCTTCTCTCTCACAGACAAATGCAAACTCTGTTCAAAATGACTCCCCGTGTGCAGCTTTGAATAAAATATCTGTGCCATTTTGGAGATAAAACGTTTGGTTTCACAGGAGTACACACGGCATGACGCTAATGTACTTTTAACGAGGAATAATGTCACCGTTTAGAAAGTGATCCTCCGTTTAGTCAGGTCTATTTGAGCGATGTTTATGGGAAGATGTCCACTATCAAACTACCACAGCTTCGATTACACTTTCTCTCAGCCGACTGTGGTTAACCTGCTGCTCTCACGTTTATAAAGTACATGTTTACTCCACTCAGTTACTGCTTTGGTCTCACTCAAATGTCAGTAGTTGTTGTAGTTTGGGTGTAGTTTTGAGAAAAGGCCGGGCTCACGTGACAGTCGCAATCCCAACACAGTGGTCCCTCGTTTATCGCGGGGGTTATGTTCTAAAAATAACCCTCAATAAACGAAATCCGCGAAGTATCAGCTTTATTTTTACAATTATTCTATATGTTTTTGTCTGTAAAACCCCTCACCACACACTTTATACACTTTTCTCACACAGGCGTTAACATTTTCTCACATTTCTCTCTCGTTTAAACTCTCTCAAAGTTGTGGGTTTTGTCAGGGAAAAATCTTACAAAATGACCTGCAATCGGCAAAATCCGCAATGTAGTCAGCTTTATTTTTTTTACAATTATTACCGTATTTTCCAGAGTATAAGTCGCACCAGCCAAAAAATGAAGAAAAAACATATATTTCACAATCACATCTGAGTATCCCCGGCCAAACTATGAAAAAAAGTGCAACTTATAGACCGGAAAATATGGTATATATGTTTTTTGCTGTAAAACCCCTCACCACACACTTTATACACTTTTCTCACACAGGCGTTAACATTTCCTCACATTTCTCTCTCGTTTAAACTCTCTCAAAGTCCAAACCTTCGTAGGCGTCTTTGTCGGTGCAGAACGTTTCATCGACATTGTGGGTTTTGTCGGGGAGAAAACAAATTGCAAACGTACAGCACTTCAGAGTCACACTGCGATCCAACGTTTATGTAAATTTGTCTGAACACATTCTGTACTGGACAGGAGACACGGCACGGAGGAGACTGATGGACAATGGTCTACAGTCCAACAGCCAATCAGGACGCACAACACAATGCACGTTCAGACGATGAAAGCATGAAAAATTGCTCTAAAAAAATCTGTGAAACAGTGAGACCATGAAAGGTGAAGCGAGAGACACAGGTTTGAATTCTGTTGTAGTTGTAGTTCAACTCTGGTCAAATGAAGCTAATCGAGGCTAGCAGTTATAGCGGTGAATTTGTAGCCGAGTTCCATATTTAAAATTCCAACCGCGAGTATCATAGCAACCAAAGAGCCAATCCGGAGTGAGGCTGTTGAAGGTAACGCTCCTTCCCTCTCGCACCGCTAGTTTATCAATCAAACCTGTTGCTAACGCTAGCGGGGGCAACCTCGAGGAAAGAAGGTGCCTGATTTGTCTAGTATTAATCTTCATATCTTGATTTACGGACAAAATAGCGAAATAAAAAAAGCAGGATGGTGCAGCGCTGATTATTACGAACATTTTAAGACCAAAATGACGAGTCTGAAAGCAGTAGTTACGGAGAAAGGGGCCACAGTTTTTCAATAGAAAGTGATTTGGAGCCAGAGTCGATGGAGCTGGAAACACACCCACGCTCGTTGTCGGTTTGTAACGCCGCAGCTAGCATGTTAGCTACGTCCATTCACATATACAGTGGTTTCCTTACTGCTCCCTGGAGGTTAAAACTATTAGGACAAGATAATGTATTTGAAACGGGTCATTTGGCTTGGGAAAGACCTGGAGAGGGAATAAAGGTGCAGTTTGGAACCTGCTTTTACCCGCACCCTTAAAATTCAGCGCAAACTCGCTCTATTCCCACAGCGAGCGCAGGCCATTTCAAATCTGGACAAATGAGTTGGAAAGTAGGGATTTTCAGGTCAGCCCTCATCAAAATTCACTTTTCTCTCGCCCACTTGACACAACGCCGTGATTTTTTCTGATGTAGCCATTGTTAAAACGGCAAAAAAGGAAAAAAAAAAACGAGAGGATCCAGGCTTTTCCAGGCAGCGGCGGGACATATGGACTTAGTTAGAGGGATTAAGCTCTTGTGGACGGGGGGAGGAGGAGGGATAGAGAAAGGGAAAGGAAATATTTTCGATTCAAAATCATCAGTGCCGTATGATCTCTGGGGTAAATTAGGGGGTCTTCGTTTCAGTGAAGGTGGCTCGCAGCCTCGCACACAGTTTTCATTTGAGAGCTGATTTGGCTTCAAAAAGACCAAATATGGAAAACCAGTTGTGTACAGTATGCATAACAGGAAAAAGAAACTCTGCCATCTGTTTCTTTATATTCAAAGCAAAACTACCCACAATGCACCAGTAATTCACCTTACACAAGTCATTTATTCAGTTCCTCCGACATGGCGCACATACCTACAATATTATGGAGACCTTGAGGATCCTTTTTATCACGAGCCAAACAAAAGAAGAGCTTGGAGACAGTCGCTATGATTAAAATATAGAAAATTCGACTTTTTCTATATGTAAATACAGGTTTTAATGTTTAGTTTAGTGTAATTTTATGTTAAAATAGTAATTGAAATGTGTTGTTTTATTATTTTTTCAGACCAAGGTTTAGTCCTGGTTTAGTCCCATGTTTGGTCCTGGTTTAGTCCTGGTTTAGTCCTGGTTTAGTCCTGCGTTAGTCTTGGTTTAGTCCCATGTTTAGTCCTGGTTTAGTCCCATGTTTGGTCCTGGTTTAGTCCTGCTTTAGTCCCATGTTTAGTCCTGGTTTAGTCCTGGTTTAGTCCTGGTTTAGTCCTGCGTTAGTCTTGGTTTAGTCCCATGTTTAGTCCCATGTTTAGTCTTGGTTTAGTCCCATGTTTAGTCCCATGTTTAGTCTTGGTTTAGTCCCATGTTTAGTCCCATGTTTAGTCCCATGTTTAGTCCTGGTTTAGTCCCATGTTTAGTCCCATGTTTACTCCTGGTTTAGTCCTGGTTTAGTCCCATGTTTAGTCCCATGTTTAGTCCTGGTTTAGTCCTGGTTTAGTCCTGGTTTAGTCCTGGTTTAGTCCTGGTTTAGTCCCATGTTTAGTCCTGGTTTAGTCCTGGTTTAGTCCTGGTTTAGTTCCATGTTTAGTCCCATGTTTAGTCCTGGTTTAGTCCTGGTTTAGTCCCATGTTTAGTCCTGGTTTAGTCCCATGTTTAGTCCTGGTTTAGTACTGGTTTGGTCCCACGTTTAGTCCCATAGTATTTAACATACATTAGAACAGCATGAAACCTGTTGAATTTTGAGTTTTTTGGGGGTTTTTTGGACTAAAATAATCACATCATGGACATAAATTAGCATAATTTAGCGGGATAGCCTGGTTAGCTGTACCTTTAAACACTTGATATGTGAATTCCTCCAAATGTCTATGGGAAAAATGAATGAGAATGTCAGTGGACTTCTTGGGTGAGCTCCATCGTAGTATTTTCGATGGTAGATTTGACCAATATTTCATTTATTTCAATTTCTGGTTCTAAATCTACTCTGAAATATTAGTAAACAGCACTTTCTGTTATTCTGGACCGGCCTAGCACGTTACATAATCCACAGGTCCTCGCTACAGTCCGCTCAGTATTTTCATAAACCATTCCTCGTCCAGGCCTTAAAAACAGCTTTCTTTATAATATAAAATTGCAGAGTTTGAGAACAAGTCTAGAAAGCTTTGACGACGCTCCGCTGATCTGTGGCCGTTCTTTGCTTTGATCAGAACAAATATTTCCCCTGTAAATGCTTCGTAAGGTGCTCTTAGGAAGTACTTGAGACGACTTCAAGTGTTGGAGGTGACCAGGCCGTCGGCTCATTGTTTATTCCCGAGTGAATGAAAGTGCCGGAGCTAGTTCTTCCTCTTTTAGACTTAAATTGTGTTGATGACATTGGGATTTTTGTAAGTTTCTTTTAATAGACGTAAGATTAGGAAGTATAATGAATGTCGCCGTGTCCAGGACTTCCTCAATGGCTCTTGACTTCCCCTTTAAAAACCCTTGATTGGGCTCATATTTGTCAGTAGTAGTTATCGCAGTATTGGTAGTGTAATATTAATCCGACAAGCGTACTGAAGTGAAATGACTTTTAGATATATAAGAAAATGTGTCTAGCTTCAGAGAGATGATTGCGAAAGTAGCTTTAAAATTGTTTGTGGGGATATTTTGGGAGATATTCCAGCAAAATTATAAAGTTGTGTGTATTGTTTATGATAAAAATGAATCGAAAAGAGATTAAACATTTAAATAAACGTCCAAACATTGTTATAAAGTGGTATTTTTGGATGTTTTTGGGTCTGTTCATTTGAATCTACAACAACATTTACCATATTTTCCGAACTATAAGTCTCACTTTTTTCGTAGTTTGTCTGGGGTTGCGACTTATATGTAAAATTATTAAAATATATAATTCCACGCGAAGGCACCAGTAACACAGTGAGATCCAGAGTAAACTTGTTGCTTGTTTTTTCTTCTTTATTTATCTGATTAACTGTTAATATCTTTACGTTAACGAACCAGACATGTGTTCAGTACTGTCTGTGCTTCATGGAGCTGAATAAATATAAATGTGTTACGTTAGCGTGATGTACTGCCTCTATTTTTTTATTAGAACTTGCCTTTAAAGATAAAATGTCTGTTCTTGGTCTTGAATTTTGAAAAATAAGTTTCCCCCAAAAATGCGACTTATACTCCAGTGCGACTTATATATGTTTTTTTCTTCATTATTATGCATTTTTTGGCTGGTGCGACTTATACTCCAGAGCAACGTATAGTCCAGAAAATATTGTACACATATATTTTACTTCATTATTTTATTCCAAATTGCCATAATATCATCTGAATATATCATGTTTATGTAGGTTTATATCATGTCCAGGTCCTATATTACGTGAAACTGACTCTTATGAGATTTAAGTCGTGTTATAATCATCAAACGTCATCAAAAACAGACCTGGAGTTGTGTTTTGTTTCATTCACACATGTTCGAGTGACTTTTTATTATCAGTCTGTTACATCTCCAAAGCTCAAAATGCTCCGTTCCACCTCGTGATGTCATGAAGTGGTAGTTTTCAAGTTAACTTTAGCTAACAGCTTTTACTTTTGGTTTAGTATAGATTGGAAATTCCCGGGCAATAATGATCCAAATGATTTTATGAAGGTGTGTGGAGTTTAAAAACACAGAAAAGCACTTCCTGTATTACCACATGATGACATCACGAGGTGGAACAGAGTGTTTTTTTTGCAGGGTTTGTGTGTTAACCATGTGAGAATGAAACAAAACACAACTCCAGGTCTGTTTGCGATGAGGAAACATTAATAAAATAGACCAGAAAACAGCGTAACATGGACTTTTAAACTGAACATACATTACAGTTACTCGAACCCTGTTGAATCTGTTAATTGTTTGCATTCCCATCAATGTCAGAGGCAGGATTTTGTGAATGACTTCCTCTTCCAGGCAGTAGCTCTTGAGTGCTCTCAGATGTAGCCAGGCTAATTAGTGCACCAGCAAGTGGCACATGCTCCCACATACCTAGAGCCTCATAAAGATGTTTACCAAACCCACCGCAGATCGCTAACAAAGACTGTGGAAGCTACGCAGAGGAAAACCCCGTTCCTTTTGTTGGCCTGAGATAATGAGCTTGTTCGCTGAGTTTTTTTTTTTCCGCTAAGTGTTGGTGTAATCCGCTGTAAAACTGCCCTGCGACTGTGTGGACGTTTTCTCCAAATGTGAGAACTTTTAGCTGTGGTTAGTTTGGTGGAAATGGTAAACTGCGGAATAGGAAAGACTGAAGGAGTTCGGTCAGTTGAAAAATGGGGAAAAAGAGGTTTTGCAGGATTCGAAAGCTATTACGAGGTTGGAGCAGATAAGCAAGCTATAGCAATGCACTATTTGCTTATGTTTTGGTGACATTAATGTGTTTTTTGGTTGACAAGAGTGTCTTTATTCAATTAAAATGTGTCAAATAAACATATATTTTTATGAATTATGGAAAAAAGAGCTATTGTTTTGAAGTATATACTGTATAATTTACTATTTAAGCATTTGGGGATCTGTTAAGATGAAAATAAACCATCTAATTTAGTCATATATTGGAATATACACTAATTATGCATGAATAAATAAATAAATAAGCTTATTGTCACTTTTTAACAAACATGAGGGGCTGACAGTAGCTCCGTTCTGAAGGTTGGAGGTACAAATCCCGCTCTCAACATAAATATCATTGGTCCCAAAGATGAATGCTGCTGTTGTGTCCTTGGGCAAGACACTTAACCCACCTCACGCCCCAGTGTCTGCGTACACTGGTGTATGAATGTGTGTGAATGGGTGAGTGGTTCCTTGGCGTAAACTGCTTAGAGTGGAAATGCGCCATATAAAAATGTGACCATAATTGGTAGATATATAACTTTTTATTCTTGCAAAATCCTGTGGCAAATTATGGCAAATTCTGTGTGAAAAACGGAAAGACTTCTTTTTTTCGGCGGTCATTATATTTGTCCTTTGACCAAAGCCAAACACCCAGAGCGCTTGGACACTCGGGCTCCTTGGCCACCCCCAAAGAGCAGCTTTTCACTGAAATCCATATTGACAGTCAAACTTTTCACCCCGATTGTGTCCTCAGATGATTCACTTTCGATGACGTTGGAAGCAAATTTGGTTCAACGCCATTTAAACAGTACCAACCCAAATGAGATGATGACGAGATCGGGACAGTTTGGGGCTAGGGTCAGGACTCAGGGACGTCCGCCGGATGCATGACGAGCCAAATGGCACGGTTTTCTGAAGTCGTCAGTGAGATAACCATCGGTCGCCATGATGTGTCATAGCAGCCAAGTGTAAAGGTGTTGATGAGCTGTGGTGGCACTGCAACTGAGCGCGGTCGAGCCAAGATGGACGCCCCCGGACAGTTGGGGAGATGGCTAATTTTAGTTTGAAAGCACTGTGACGATTGCAAACACAGAAACTCATGTACGTAAGTTAGAAACAGTTTAAATGACCTGTCTCGGTTTGAAAATGTGGAATCAGATTTATATCAATTGCGTCTTTTATCGAAAGTAAGCCCATTTTTAAATTGCACCAACCTTACCTTACTATTCACGCTTCCATCAGCTCAAAAATAGATGACCGTAATGCGCTTTATGTCGGTTTCCAGTCTGTTTTTGTACGAAATGTCATGGCCCGTTTTCTAACCAACACCTCCAGACGTCAGCGCATCACCCCAGTCCTTTGTCAATCCATTCGCTTCCAGTTTCTATTAGAATTGATTAAAAAATTCTCTTAATTTGACTGAACTTCTGTCTGTTCGAACCTCAAACAGGGCCTTAAGGTCAACCAACCAACTTGTATGTTTTTAAGCACTTTGGTCACCTCGAGGGTTGTAAAAAGCTCTATAAATAAAGACTGATTTAATATCTTAAACCATTTTTAAAGCCGGATTGGAGTAGTTTGAATGATTCTTCACAAGAGGACACGAAACAGTCCTCTTTTTTCGCTTTGCAGTCGGACACCTTCGATATAAAAACCTTCGACTAGTCAATAAGATTACCGAACCATGAGAGGCAGAATACAAAAGCCACAAAAACGATGTTCCCTTTTAGCAGTTCCATGTAAAACTTTATCCAAATGACCCATCTCTGTTAAAGTTGGACTGGGGAGTCGACAGAAGGCACCAGTTAAGGATTTTTTATGGTCGATCTCAGATTTGGCATCGTCCTAATCACTATTTAGAGCCTTGTTAGTACTAGTGACTCAACAGAAGAGCAGCATCTTAAAGTATCAAAAGGTTCTATAACTTGTCAGAAAAGGGGCAACAGTGGCTCAGTTGGTAGAGCCACTGTCGCCCCGTGGCTCAGATGGTAACGCCAACCTTCGGATCTCCACTGATTTCAAGGTTGGCGTTTTGAATCCTTCTTGACCTGAAAAAAAAACATCGTTGGTTGAGCGGGTAGATCCATTGACTCACAGGTTGGCGATGCGATTCCAGCTCCCACGAATGATTGCTGACGTGTCCTTGGGCAAGACACTTAACCCACCTTTACCCCAGTGTCTGCGTACATTGGTGAAAGAATGTGAACGTGAATGGTTGAATGGTTCCTTGATGTAAAGCGCTTTGAGTGACTTGAATGTTGAAAAACGCGATATACAAATGTGACCACGGACCATTTACCAAGGATTTGCTTTTAACTGCCTCGGTAAATGAGAAAAAACAAATTTGTCCCACATATACTGTTATCGCTCCAACTCTTTTGACTCTAACATGTTCTCTTTGCATGTTTTTCTAGGGACCAGAGGGGCCACCGGGACCTAAGGTAATTTCTCCTGTAAATCTGTATATTTCACATACTTTACCTTTCGTTATTTCTTTTTCCTACACTAAAACAAATATAACCAAATGTAGCCTACATATTTTTTACAAAAGAAAAATGTTTGGGCTTTGATTGGAACATGCAGATGACTTCAGAAGTTCATAATCAGCTGAAAAAATTGGGGGAAAAATGTTTAGGTAGAGATTATACAGGGCAGCCAGGGAAAGTCAATAGACAGAAGACGAGGGTCAGTGGGAGCGGAGCTGGGTCGAGTAAGAAGGTAAGTACACAAAGTAATTCAAAGTGCTTTACAGAATAAGAAAGACATTAAAGTCACAGTACAACAAATCAAAACATAAATAATCATCATAAAATTTACTTTAAAAGAGAAGAAGAGGCAGAATAAAACTATTTCAGTCATATGCACAGATAAAAAGGATTTAAACATTGTCAAAGTAGTGGTTTAGTCCTGGTTTAGTCCTAGTTTAGTCCCATGTTTAGTCCTGGTTTAGTCCTGGTTTAGTCCTGCTTTAGTCCTGGTTTAGTCCTGGTTTAGTCCCATGTTTAACCCTGGTTTAGTCCTAGTTTAGTCCTGGTTTAGTCCGTGTTGAGTCCTGGTTTAGTCCGTGTTGAGTCCTGGTTTAGTCCTGGTTTAGTCCCATGTTTAGTCCTGGTTTAGTCCTGCTTTAGTCCTATGTTTAGTCCATGTTTAGTCCTGGTTTAGTTCCATATTTAGTCCTGGTTTAGTCCTGGCTTAGTCCTGGTTTAGTCCTGGTTTAGTCTTAATTTAGTCCATGTTTTGTCCTGGTTCAGTCATGGTTTAGTTCTGGTTTAGTTCTGGTTTAGTTCTGGTTTAGTCCCATGTTTAGTCCTGGTTTAGTCCCATGTTTAGTCCTGGTTTAGTCCTGGTTTAGTCCCATGTTTAGTCCATGTTTAGTCCTGGTTTAGTCCCATGTTTAATCCGTGTTTAGCCCTGGTTTAGTTCTGGTTTAGTCCTGGTTTAGCCCTGGTTTAGTCCCATGTTTAGTCCGTATTTAGCCCTGGTTTAGTCCTGGTTTAGTCCTGCTTTAGTCTGACAGGTTTACCTCATAATAATATTACTCCATTAGAAATCAAGTTATGTTTTGAAAAAAAGTAAAAATGGCTTTCAATATTAATGATGCAGATCAGCTTTTTTCTTTCAAAGACTGAAGTCTGCTTCAAAGTTCTGACATCACAAGGTGGAACCGAGCGTTTTGAGGTTCGGAGACGTAGACGAACTAATACTAAAGGATTACTTAAGCATATGTGAACGAAACAAAACACAACTCCAGGTCTGTTTTTGACGCGGTAACAATATTCTAACATGGCTAAACGTTCCCATGAGTCATTTTCGTGTAATATCGGACTTTTAAAATAACTCAAGTAGAAATAAAGAGGATGTGATCAAACAGAAACGCGACAGAGAGAGACGGGAGTGAGATATTGAGCGGAGAGAGGCTGTAGTCGCTGATGTGGGGAACAGATGTAAGCCATATCCAGCCATCAGGTAGCTGCCAGTGTTTGTTCAGTGTAACCCAATCAGGGGCTTCCTGTCTGGGCCCGTCCCGTCGGTGTGGGGGGGCGAGGAGGGGTCATCGGTGACACGCTGCAGTGTTAATGACTCATAGAAGCCAGGCCCGCAGGCTCTGTGCTATTAAGACGCGCTACTGGCCCTCATTTGTTTTAATGTGAGCGCGGTGATTGATTCGGGACGTGAGATTAACGGCGTTTCAATTGCTTTCATTAGAATGTCCATCGTACACGCAATTTAGAGTTTTAAACCACAATAAAGAACCGTAAAGTAGTATTAAAGCAGAACTATTATGCAAAATTAGCTTTTCAGAGCGTTTTATAGTTGTTTTCTTCTCATTTACTCCCTCGAAGTTGTTTTTTTTGGAGCGATTTGTGCATGTTTCAGTAATCTTTAATCTGACTATTATCAAGACGCCATTTTGCAGATGAATCCCCGTTTTCACTGCCACCTATCCACGCCCACTGTGACGTACGCACTTCGTTTTATTCATTTTATTTTCTTAATTGATGATATGTGTAGGATTTGGCAGTGTCGCGTCGTTATTTTGGTACAAATGAAAAAAAAAAATCTGCTACAGCGACGTCAGCTCCCGTTGTTTTCTAATCTGCAGCCCAACGCACTTGTTTCTTTATCTCGTTTTAGATGTTTTATTGCGATTTAAAATGTGCAAATTATAACGTAATGATCTTCAGGTGTCATAGATTATAACTCTACAGCAGACACAAGTATCAGAGTGAAGTAATCCAGTGATAAAAGTTCGTGTTTATATCTGAATCAGCAGTGCAGTACTTCGCTCTTACTGCTCACTCAAAGAACAGTAACAGAAATGAGGGAAGTGACAGGAAGGGCATCTGACGTAAAAATAAACAATAAAAACGACCAAATTAACAAATAAATACGCAACTGGTTCACTGTGGTAACCAAGGAAGTGTTTTAGTAGTAGTAGCAGTAGTAGTAGTAACAGGAGCAATGGCATTAGAAGTAGTAGTAGTTAAAGTAGCAGCAGTAGCAGTAGGAGTAAGAGTAATAGTAGAAGTAGGAGTAGTAGCAGTAGCAGTAGTATCAGTAGTAGTAGCAGTAGGAGTAGTAGGAGTAGTAGTAGGAGTGGTAGTAGTAGAAGTAGCAGTAGGAGTAGTAGCAGTAGTATTAGTAGGAGTAGGAGCAGTAGTATTAGTAGTAGTAGTAGTACTAGCAGTAGTAGCAGTAGTATTAGCAGTAATAGTAGTAGTAGCAGCAGTAGTAGTATTAGCAGTAGTAGTAGCAGCAGTAGGAATAGTAGTAGCAGTAGTATTAGCAGTAGTAGTAGCAGTAGTAGTATTAGCAGTAGTAGTAGTAGCAGTAGGAATAGTAGTAGCAGTAGTATTAGCAGTAGTAGTAGCAGTAGTAGTATTAGCAGTAGTAGTAGTAGCAGTAGGAATAGTAGTAGCAGTAGTATTAGCAGTAGTAGTAGTAGTAGCAGTAGGAATAGTAGTAGCAGTAGTATTAGCAGTAGTAGTAGTAGTAGTAGTAGCAGTAGTATTAGCAGTAATAGTAGTAGTAGTAGTAGCAGTAGTATTAGCAGTAGTAGTAGTAGTAGTAGCAGTAGGAATAGTAGTAGCAGTAGTATTAGCAGTAGTAGTAGCAGTAGTAGTATTAGCAGTAGTAGTAGCAGTAGCAGCAGTAATTGTAACAGTATGTGGTCGTGTCTGCTGCAGTTGAAGAGCATGTTAATAGTTAAATAGAAGCTTTTGTTCCATAATTCCCAGTGCCAGGAGAATTCCTGTTAGGATCAGGGTTAAATAAATAGTTTTGGTGAAGCCTTTTGATGAACCACCACAGACCTATAGTGATTTACATCTCTGTTTGTGAACTGTGGTAACAATAACTCTTTTTTATTATGAAAAAATAATAAAACGCCAATGAAACAAGACCGCTGGTTTATTACAGTAAAACATGTTTGCTGCCTGTTTGAGACTGAATAATAAATCCGTTCAGTGTACTGCATTACATATTTTAAATCCCCTCAAAACTCAGTAGAATGTCACACAAATTCCCAAGTCCAGGCCACTGCTACTATAGACCACAACTTTACAGCAACATATTTATACTGTCTGGACTGTCAGATGTTTAAGGGAGTGAACCAAAGACAGTCCTGCTTCTCTGTGGACTCCTGTTTATGTCTCATTTTGTCTGTCACGCAAAATACTATTTCCACCTTCATTGTAGTACAGTGCTCCCTCGTTTATCGCAGGGGTTACGTTCTAAAAATAACCTTCAATAGGCGAAAAATGCAAAGTATCAGCTTTATTTTTTACAATTATTCTATATGTTTTTTGCTGTAAAACCCCTCACCACACACTTTATACACTTTTCTCAGATTTACAAACAACTGTACTTGATGTAGAATGGAATCATTTGATATATTTCTGCAAGATAAAGTGCTTTTTGGCATCAGCTGGCCAACAAAGCAGACAATAGCGCCCTCAACCTCACTGTTAGCGTCACTACTTCCTGTCCAGTTTTATCTCTATGAGGTTATTTGCCGCTAAAATGAATAAATATTTAAAGATGAGGCAGTGGACGGGGAGTTGCGGATTGATTTTTATTGACAACATGTTAAAAACTACACAAATAAAACGAAAACTTCACCAGAGACGCTTCAGTGCTTAGAAAGAGACATGTTTGTGTCTCAATGCTAACGCTAATGCTAATTTTGAGGCATAATAAATATTAAAACAACACCACAAACTGAAGTAAGGGACATGTAAAATAACTAGGTAGCTTTTATTTTAATTAATTCGAATTTTAGGTTGTTTATGTTTTGTTTGCCAGTTTTAATAGAAGTGACTGTTAGCTCTGAGACGCATTGAGCTAGCTAGTGTGCGCGACTCTGAAAAAAATGAAATAAACATCGACATTGCACATTTCTGTCACATTTTGCCATGTCTGCTCAATTTTTAATCAATGTTGTTTACTTCTAACTTACTTAAAAATGTATAAAAACAACTTTACCTGTTTGTTTTTAACTCATTCTTTAACCAGTGCGACCGTATAAGGAGTAATGGATGGATTGTTAATCATAATAATTAACATTTTCCTTGTCTTTTTCAGGGTTCCTTTGGTCCTCCAGGTATACCAGGTGTGGACGGGCAGAAGGTACGTTGACGACTTGTATTAACTCGTGTATAAAGTATTTAAACACACAAATAAAGACACAAATTGAACCAAAATTGTCCTGCGGGGCCGTCTGACCATTCCCAAACCGCCGTCTTTACATACCGGGAATCTCGTCAACTCTGTCAAGCCTGAACCACAAAACGTCTCTTAAACGACTCTATTTCTATGTTCAAATATTCTTCTAAACGCGAGCGACACAATCAAACAGTGAGGTCGAGACAAAAAAGGGAACTCGCTTCTGAACTGTCGCCGAACGTGACAAGGCCGATGGCGAGATTACGCACGAGGCGCCGTCTTTCTTAATTTTAAACATACAATTTGACACAAGAGCGTGGACACGGTTGGGCGGTTGTAATAGGAACCAGAGTAGTTTCATTTTAGACCACACCGCGGACCTTATTTCTATACTTACACGGGGTGGTTTCGCCAGCACCCATGAAATAGAACCCAATGCAGTTATAAAATACAATCTACCATGGTATGTAGGTGTCATTCATGCAGAAAGTTGAACTGGAAAGTAACAGCCAGATTCCGTCTACCAGCTGCAGTACCACCATAACTGGCACACAGCATTTCGATCAAACCTATAGATATCTCCTCCTCCTAGACGCGCTACGAGATAATAACACAATTTTATCACAGTTTCAACCAGTTCCATATGTGAGCTAACGGTTTTCTGAGTACTTTGCTATTGGGGTGTAGCGAGAAACATGTAAAAGTAGCAGTATTTTGTGTAAAGTGATGTGAAATTACCTGTAAACGCAGTAGCAAAATGGATTTACTTTACTGGTTATAATAGTAGTGCTAGTACTAGTAGTATTTTAGGATTTCGTTGACAAAAACAGCTGTAGAGTGTGAGTTGAGTACCGTTAAAAAGGCTTTCAGTTTATCTCTATTCTATTTTAGCGCATTAAACTTTGTAAAGCTGCACTATGTAACTTTTCTGTTGAACCTCTACCTGTTTGTCTAAGACTTTTCCTGGATGTTTTCACAGTATGAGCATTAGACTGTATAAAAAAGTGGACTAAGCGAGCGTGACGTTAAACATAGCACTCGGCTCCAGTCAAATTGAGGTTAGCCGTTGCAGGAGCGAATTTGGAGCGAAGTTCCGTGTTAGAAATTCCGACATTCCATCGTAGCAACCAAAGAGCCAATCTGGAGCGAGGCTGTTCAATAAAGCTTCATGTAGAGGGGGTTAATACGAAAATTTTAAGACCAAAATGACGAGTTTGACAGCAGCAGATACAGAGAGAGGGGTGACGATTTTTGAGTAGATATGGAATTGGAGCCTGCCCTGTTTGGCCAAAAAAAAAAGTCGCCACCAAAAAATAAAGGTCACACACGCTAATATTTGGTTGTTCCGCCTTTAGCTTTGATTACGTCACACATTCGTTCTCGCATTGTTTCGATTTCGCTTCTGCAACGTCACAACATTTATTTCCATCCAGTGTCGCGTTAATTTCTCACCAAGATGTTGCATTGATGATGGTCGAGTCTGACGCTGCACAAAGCTTCTCCAGCACATCCCAAAGATTCTCAATGGGGTTAAGGTCTGGACTCTGTGGTGGACAATCCATGTGTGAAAATGACGTCTCATGCTCCTGATCCACTCTGTCACAATTTGAGCCTGATGAATCCTGGCATTGTCATCTTGGAATATGCCCGTGTCATCAGGGAAGAACAAATCCGTTGACGTAATAACCTGGTCATTCAGTATATTCAGGCGTCAGCTGACCTCATTCTGCTGAACCTAGACCGGACCAACTGCAGCAACACCAACATATTTGCTTAGTTAAATCCAGGTGGCGATTTTTTCTTTTGGCCAGGCAGTGTATTTGGAGCGTGGTGGCTAGCGGGTTAGCTATGTCCATTTATATATACAGTCTATGATGGAGACAGACAGTGGCGCTTCATCACAAAATTCATATAGTGCATCATTTAATATTCTAGATTAAATCCACATATCTTTAAATAACTCTTTATGTCTCGTTACAACATTGTAGCAGAGAAAGGAGCTGTAATAATGGGAAAAAAATCTAAGTATTCAAGTTAACAATGTTGCCTCCGCCTCAATAAACTCTGTTCTTTCAGTTGCGAGCGTCTCTCACTGATGATGCGGCTGGTTTGCGAAGGTCAGAGGTTAATTATCTCTGGCATCAAACTCACTTGAGGTCGGTTTGCCAATTTCAAACCACAAATTCAAACTAACCACAAGCACCCTGAGTTGACTTTTCCACGTCTCCTCCCGTGTCCCAAATCGAACCAAAGAAATTAAGCTTGTAATCAGCTTGTTTACGCTCTGTACTGACAAATTTCCCATGTGGGTTTATTGAATTTTATAGAATTAAATCAGTCTTAGCCAAGCGTTAGTCCAGAATAATCACTCAAAATGTTTAAATTAGGTCTTTTTGGATACTGCGTTATCGAGACTGAAAATAAGGAACATCTGTGACGCTAATGTGGCCCCAGCAAAGGTCAAAGGTTATCAGGAAGTTGAGGAAAAACAATGTCCCGACCTGGCATCACGTGGAGTGGCTGACAGTGTGTTGTTATGCTGTCCGTAGGGGGATATGGGCTTCCCAGGAGTGGACGGTATCCCAGGAGCCAAGGTCAATTTTTATTATGAAAATCAATTCAATCATTCCCAATCACAATGATAATCACAATGTTTGTTTTTTATGATTTGGGGGATTTTTCATGTAGTTTTTAATCATAAACTCTTTTTTTTTATTTATTTTTTTTAATCTCCCTCTGCTTTTACTTCCATATAAAGATGTTTGCATTTATTACTTAAGAAGTTTTCAAATAATTGTATTTATTTTTATTATTATTGTTTTTTTGTGATATTTTATTGTATGTTAATTCTGCAACATATTTGGGAAATAGTTGAGAAAATATTTTACTTAATTTTTTTTTTAATTACCGTATTTTCCGCACTATAAGTCACACTTTTTTCATATTTTTTTCATAGCCGGGGGTGCGACTTATACTCAGATGCGACTTATATGTGAAATATACTTTTTTTTTCTTCATTATTTTGCATTTTTTGGCCGGTGCGACTTGTATTTCACATATAAATCGCATCTGAATATATGTTTTTTTATTCTTTCTTCTGCATTTTTTGGCTTGTGCAACTTATACTCCGGAAAATACAGTAAATGTTTTGTTGAATTTGCTCACCATAGAATCAGAAAGTCTTGGGTTTTAAACAAAGTAGCTGTACTTATTCTCGCAGAAGTAGTAGTAGTAGTAGTAGTAGTAGCAGCAGCAGCATCATACTACAAGCCCCAGTTGTTGTAGTTGCAGTAGTACATTCAGTATTTTGAAATTCTACTTTTCCTGAGTTAACATGAGTAAAGTCTTTGTGCGTTTTATCCATCTCTCTTCCCTTCACTGTTCAGCTCTTTCAGTTTTGTTGTGACCCTTGACTCATGCCTGCCCCCGGTGGCAGCTGTAGATCCCGCACATGAGATTGTCTGTAATTCTGTGCTTCCTTTTCCCAACAGGGCGAAATGGGAGAGCGCGGTCAAAAGGTAACACGCTAACTCTCATCTCTAAACATTATTCTAAGCATAAGCCCCAGATCTGCGCCGTGTTTGAGCAGCTCACGGAGAAACAAGACTTCTAACCGTTCCCAAAGTTCTGACCACCAGGGAGATAATAAAGTCGGACTAACGGTCATTAAAGGCACTCTTAAAAGACTGAGAAACACAACTGGTTTAAATCCAGCGTCGGACAGGGCCTTGTTTTAGCAGTGTATTGATCCACTGTGGTAGTCGTTCAACCAGGAAAATTCAGTATTAAAGTTGTTTACGTACTTAAACTTTTGTATTTCTTAAAATAATTGCGTTGCTGTGTTCATAAAACCATAGTTGGGCATTTGAACTTGGAGAAAACTTGTATTCAAATCAGCATATTTGCAGGGACCACTCACTGACGTCGCATTTAAAGAACGCTGTGAAGCAAAAATGAATGAATCAGCAACAATTAGCAACAAAAAACAAAACAAAGCCCAAAAAAACAGCTAAATTTAAACATGTTTTCCAAAAAAGCGGCTCTCGTGAGGCGTCAGAATCAGTGTTTGTCCTTTACTGTGGCCAGAAGTAGTATTTTAGTTTTATGCAGGGGCGCTGCCAGGAAGGGGGCTTGAGGGGGCACCAGGAAGGGGGATTAGGGGGCCCTAGCATCCCCTAGACTGGCCAATGCCTCACCCCCATTAGCTCCACCAAAGATTTTTGCCCAACTTTCAAAGCACAACCGATCTCAAGTAAAAATGTTCAAATGGAAACCGCAGAGTGTTCAAAATGAGACTGTAATTTTTAAAAATCCATCTTTATAGGTTATATAAATCAGTACAGGGGGATAACTACATTTAAACTGAATTAAAACAGTGGAGCAAACATGGACGGGTTGTGCTAGCATCAATAAACGACTCTAGATTCTTACAAACTTTGAGCATCCATAGCCCCTCCAAACAAAAACGTCTGGATTAAAAGGTGGACTTTCTAGTGATATATCTTAAACGTGAATAAAAGTGGACAATTACACTAAAAACTGTAAAAATAAAAAAAAAGAGTCCATAAACAGACACAGGGAGCCTTGCAGTAGTAGCTAATGTTCTGCTCCAGCTATGATGTCAGATTAGCAGAGTTTATGATTTAACACACTTATCATCTTCTTAATATAAAATCATCAGGATTTATTCAAATTGAAAAGCTAACGGAGCTGCCAGGAACTGCAATAAAACTCGAGTTTCAAGCTAAAGTTTTCACTGCAGAGTTTTGTAAGTACTGAAGGAGCCAGATGCATCAGACATAATGTGCTGGTTTTGGCAAAGAATGGTTTTAGAAAATAAGTCCAGGTAGAAAGCAGGTCGAATTTGTTTGATTAGCGCTTAGCATAACGGCTAATTAGATATTTATGTGCGGTGTCATTACAGGGCGACATGGGCGAGGACGGACCAAAGGGAGAAACGGGGGAGAAGGTGAGTAAAAATTAAACTCTAACTATATGAAAATGTGAGAATATTTCAATCTAAAGTAGGATTTATGATGAAAAACAAGATTTGTCATTTTTAAGCTTGTTTCCAGTTTATTCAGTCCTCGTTCTTAAAAGATTACAATCAAGAAGAAGAAGTATCAGTTTTGTTAAGTAAAAGTACAGATACCAGAGCAAAAATTACTCAAGTAAAAAAAGTATTAAAGTACATGTTTAAAAATGTGCTTAAAGAGGAAAAAGTAAAAGTATTTCACACAGATTTTAAGAGTTTTAATAAAGATTCAGATAAAGATTTGTGCTGAATTTTGTTCAACAGAAACGATTGCATTTTTTTTTTTTTAATGGCTGTTTTTATTTTTTGTAAATTTCTCTTTTTCTCTAATTATGAAGTTGACAAAAATAAACCTTCAGGCTTTCCAGCAGGTCTTAAACTATTTTGAAAAATACTTTTACTTTTCAGTCCTGTTCAAAAATGTAGCGGAGTAGAAAGTACAGATACTACTCTCAAATGTAGTGAAGTAAAAGTAAAAAGTATCCAAAGAAATCCAACACTTTTACTTCATTACAGTCCATCACTGGCCTTAACTAATATCTTAAACCCTATAAGTTTTGTTTTGGGGATTATACTAGAAAACAGAAGACACAAAAACATCACATCACAAAACATACAGTATTTAAAGCGCGTGTATTACTATTGTATTCTGATCTTTATTTTTGCTTCTATAAAACCCCAAATTGACTCTTTTGAGCGTTAAGTCGCGTTATAATGTCGTTTCCTCATCACAAACAGATCTGGAGTTGTGTTTTGTTTCATTTTTCACATGTTTAACACACAAACCCTGCAGATTTAGACTGAGTTTTTCTCTCAAACTGACAAAAAAAACACTCTGTTCCACCTTGTGATGTAAACATTTGTATAATTTCACCCCTGGAACTTCTAATTTCCACTGAACTAAAGGTAAAAAAGTAGCTGTTAACTTAAAAACTACCACTTCATGACATCACAAGGTGGAACAGAGCATTTTGAGCTTTGGAGATGTTACAAACTAATAACAAAGGGTCGCTCAAAACACAACTCCAGGTCTGTTTTTGAGGAGGTAACAGCATTAAAACACGACTTAACGCTCAAACGAGTCAATTTGGGGTTTTACAGGACCTAAAATAAAAAAGTAGAAAAGTTTAACTCATAAAACTAACTTCAGAACTGCTCTCGACGGTGCATTTGAGTCTGAATCTACCATATTTCCCCGATCGTGCATTGTAAACCACTGCTACCCGGCTCTTGGCTCGCGTGTCTGGTTGTTTATGCGTTGGAGCGTGCTCAGTAGACGCTCTGGAACATATGCACGAGCTCTTATATATGACAAGATGTAGTACGTCGAGTGTCATTAGCCGTACAGCTCTCACAGACCGGCTTGGCTCTCGAACTCCCTTTGTGCTTGACGTTGGCTTAATTGCTATGCTACACTGATGCTACAGTTTCTACTTGGACAGAGACCGCGTTCATTTCGGAGCATTTATCACCGAGACAGCTTGTCAGATCGGGATTCCAGCAAAATGCAAAAAAAAAAAAACCCAAAAAAGCAAGCCACGCCGGACAGATTGTGTAGGATTCAAGTTGTAATAGATTCATGTTTGGATCCAAAAGCACTTTCGCTTTCAAGGCCTAATTTTTCTGCTTTCCGCGCTGACATCATATTTATAACCGACTCAGGCTCCATCCAGGTCTGCTGTTATCGTGTTAAAATGGTATTTATAGAAGAGGAGCGAGTTGGAAGTGAAATTAGGTCGATTTAGATGTTCGTCTGAGTAAACTTTTGACACGAAACGGGGCTATTTCACGATTTACACGAGCTGTTAAAGGGCTCGTATTAAGGCAAGGCGAGTTTTCTTGCTTTACAGAATAAGAAGGACATTAAAATTATACAAATCAAAACATAAAATAATCACTTTAAAACAGAAGAGTGCAGAATAAAAACCTTTCATTCATACGCACAGCTAAACAGAACCGTTTGAGCCTGGATTTAAACATTGTCAAAGTTGAGGCCTGTGTCGTATCTAGAAAGGTTGTTCCAGGTTTAGGCTGCAGAAAACTGAAACGTTGATTCTCCATGTTTAGTCCTGTCTCTGAGGCCGGTCCCTGAAGTCCTCCTCATGTGAGATGGTTCATGTGGCTCTAACATGTAGGAGATGTTCTTTGGTGCTGGTCCATGGAGAGACTTGTTCACACAGAGCTGCTTTAAAGTCTCTGAGCCACAGGAGCCAGAGACCTGAGCCACAGGACACATGTGTGAAGTACTTCCTGGTTCTAGTCCTGACCTGAGCCGCAGTGTTCTGGATGTTCTGTTCTGTGGCTCGTTTGGAGGGGCCAGTGAGCAGAACGTTACAGTCGTCTAAACCTATTGGAGAAAAATGCATGGATAAGTCTCTCTAAGTCTGGTTTTGACAGTTTACCTTTGATTTTTGACATGTTTTTAGGTGGTAAAAAGCTGCAGATGTTATTGATTTGATGTGGCTGTTAAAGTTCAAGTCTGAGTCCATTATTACCTTTAGATTTCCAGCCTGATTTGAAGATTTTAGAGAGAGAGACTGGAGGTGACTGCTGACACTTTCTCCATGTTTCTGTGGGTCAAAGATGACGACTTGAGTCTTGTCTGAGTTTATCTGGAGAAAGTTGTTTTTCCTCCACACACTGATCTGTTGAATCCACTGGTCCATATTCATCTGCTGCGTCTTTTTTTTACACTGTATTACACTATTTTCTGATCTATGTTATAATGCTTTACTCAAACATGTGCGAATGAAACAAAACACAACTCCAGGTATGTTTTTGATGATGTAATAACATTATAACACGACTTAAATCTCACAGTAAATCAATTTTGCGTAATACAGGACCTTTAAACATTAAACAAACATATTAACCACAAGTGTTTTGGGTGAATTTAGTAAAACTACACAAGCAAAAACTCAAGCTGGTACACTTTTCCCCAAACTTTCTGTGCCTCTTGAAAACAAAAACATAACCGGAAAACCAGCCGCTACAAAGAGTGTGCTCAAAATGTCAGCATCAATTTACGATCGCTCGCCGTAGAAAAACTTTGATAACTTCACACTTTATGGCCCATTTTCCTGTTCCTTTTTTCTTGTCAAAATACATCTGCCAAAAAGACGCCATTTGGAGAAACAGATGCAGGGATACCATGTGTGGAGAATGAGACAACAGAGGAAAGAGATAATAAAACTTTCTCAATGCCCCTGAAGTAGCACGAGGCGGGAGAAATTTGGATTTTCGCTTTTTTTTTAAACTCGGGCTGAGAATTGGGACGACAGTGGCTCGGATGGTACAGTGTTTGTCCAGTGATCCGACGGTTGGCGGTCGACGTGGCACCAGAATGACTATATCCACTCACAGTTCAGTTTGTGATGGATAGAACAATTATTTTGGGGCTCAATATTTATCATATGCACAATTTTGTTACGATAGTGGAGAAGTTTCGGGTATTTTTTATGTAATATGGTGAAATTTGAGCTGAAGATGGATGAAAAAGTACAAATTTATTAGCTATTTCTGCTATTCTGTTGCTGTAGCTCATGTTTTTAATGATTATTATAATTATTCTGTTTTATTGTTATTGTGTCAGCGGCAAAAAGTAGTTTCGATATCGTCGTTTATCATCGTGATATTCTTCTCGCGATATATGCTGCTAAAATGTGTTATTGTGGCAGGTTTAGTTGGCAGTTCAAATCCCGCGTTCGACATAAACATCATTGGTTGAACGGACAAATCCACTGACCCACAGGTTGGCGGTGCGATTCCGGTTCCCACAGATGAACGCTGTCGTTGTGTCCTTGGGCAAGACACTTAACTCACCTCGCCTCCGTTGTCCGTGTCATCAGTTGTATATATAAATGGACGAAGCTAACCTGCTAGCTCCAAATAGGAAGTGAGCATGGGTGCACTTTTGGTTTCATCAACTCTGGCTCCGATTCTCTTTCTATTGAAAAACTGTCGCCCCCTCTCTCCGTAACTGCTGCTGTCAGACCCGTCATTTTGGTCTTAGATGTTCGTTTAACCCGCGCTACGTGATCCTGGTGTTTTTATTTCGCTATTGTGTCCGTAAGTCAAGATATGAACATTAAGAACAGACAAATCAGGCGCCTTCTTTCCAGGAGATTAGTCCCGCTAGCGTTAGCAACAGGTTTGATTGACAGCATTGCTAAACAAAACCAGCGGTGCAGGGAGGAAGGGGCGTTACCTTCAACATCTTCGCTCCTGATTGGCTCTTTGGTTGCTATGATACGTTTGCAAATTCGCCGCTATAACTGCTAGCGTCGATGAGCTTCGTTTGACTGGAGCTGAACGCCGTGGGTGACGTCACACTCGCTTAATCCACTTTTTTATACACTCTACAGTCTGCGTACACAGGTGTATGGATGTGTGTGTGAATGTGTGAGCGGTTCCTCGATGTAAAGCGTTTTGAGTGACTTGAACGTAGAAAAGCGCTGTATAAAAATGTGCCCGTTTACCAACTGGGACTCCTGTGTTTTGTCACCGTTCGCTGTCCGGGTTTTATAAGGCCACAGAGCTGGACAGAAGGTGGTGTAATTGCGTAGATGGTGTCACTGGGAATAACATAATAGCCTCATTGTATTTGTCAGTGTCAGGAAAGTGCCTGTTTCTTAGCATATGGAACAATTGGCTTCCCGTAAAGACATAACCTAATACCCAACCCAAAGGACTTTAGCAGATAGGGTCGATGTTAAGAAATGCGTGCGCCAGGAGTGGAGCCGGTATGGGTCTGCTGTGTGGACATATGCTGGACAGAGAGGAAACCGGAGAGCAGACGGTGGGGGGGGAGGGAAGGACGGGGTGAGAAGACATCTTTAATCTTTGGGGCTGGGGACGCCAAAGTTAACAATACGCAGCACGCAGCAGAGGGGGGGAAAGGATGTGAATGAGAAACGCCATAATACATAAAGAGACTGTTTAGACTGCAGGGGGGGCTGTGGAGTGACACCCACTGAAAGGAGTCAAGGTCTTTGGAACCCACAGGAGTGAATGAGAACACGGGGCTGTTCAGATGTAACCGAAGTAACGCAGTGAAAGAGATATTCCTTAATTTTGAGACATGCATATGTACAAAGGGTTGCCTCATACAATCAGAGTTTTGGACCAGTTTGTAAGCGTCCTTTGTATTCGAGTTTGAGTTTTGGAGTTTATATAGCTGTAAAATAGTGTGCGTCTGGTATGCACGCGTTCCTGATCGGTCTTCAGCGGAGTCTTCCTCGATCTGAAGGAACAAGCAAACCCCTACGTGTGCAGTTCAGAAAGTTTATTGACGAGAAAGAAGCAGGTGATATTAAGACGAGATGGGTATAGATTTGTTTTTTACTGATTTGTTGGTGTTACGTGTGTGTAGTTATCTGAAAAGAAGAGACTTAAGTATATGCGTTAGAAAACATCAATAAACTATCAAGTCAAATGGCGTGCAGTTACATGAAAGAACCACAGGTCGGCGCTCTAACACATTATATTAACTTAAACGGCCCATGTTTTTATCACAAACAGACCTGGAGTTGTGTTTTGTTTCATTCACACACGTTTAACACACAATCTCTGCATATTTAGGCTGAGTTCTTTTGTCAAACAGAAAACACTCCGTTCCACCTTGTGATGTCATCATGTGGTAATACAGGAAGTGCTCCACTGTGTTTTTAAAGTTCATTCGCCTTCACTAGAATCGTTTGGTTGAGTTCAGCCCTGGAATTGCTAACCTCTACTCAATAAAATATAAAAGGTAGTTGCTAACTTGAAAAGTACCACTTCATGACATCACAAGGTGGAACAGAGCATTTTGAGCTTTGGAGATGTTACAGACTAATAATAAAGTGTTACTCAAGCATGTAAATGAAACAAAACACAACAGATAACAGCATTATAACATGACTTAAAGCTCGTAAGACTCAATTTTATGTAATATAGGACCTTTAAACCTTGAAAATGTGTGAAAATACAGTAACGCCAGAATAGGAAAAGCTGGGTACGATTAGCGGGTAAATACAGGGTTAAATATTGGCTGTTGCTGTTGGGTGAACAGTGGAACATGACTGACGGGATGTAACAGCGTAATTACACGAGAAGCACCGCTGCGCATAAACTCGATAAAATAATAAACTCATCCCTGTACAACACTCACATCGTTTGGACACGGCACTTACACACGAGACTGGACAGAACGACCTGAGGACAGCACGAGGCTCCGCTCTCCACGCCGTAACGAACAACACTGCACTGTTAACTCGCAGTGTTAACAGGTGCATCATGGGTAGTGTAGTCTCATGCACATACAGGACTACAGCGCTTTTCCAGACACACACAGCTTTACCATTTCATTTTCATTTATTATTCATTTATTCCAGACTCTGTAGCCGCAGCTGCCCTGGGACGGTCTGGTGGTGGCGTGGCTGCTAATCTGCACCTATGGCCGCTGCAATCATCACGTTCATGCATTGGATTGGCAATTTGAGAGAGGTGTCTTGCTCAATGGCACTGTTATAGCTTTATCATTAAGGTTAAAAGCCATTCGCAGTATTTATTATTATTAGGCCCGAGCCCCTACAGGGCGTGGGGCCTATTGCTTCTGCAACGATGAGTGCATGGACGAAGCCCATGTTTTTGCATTTTGTGCATCAGCACTTCCAATGTCTTTTCACTTGTTTGGTGACAAGTGCAGCGCCACCCACAGGGAGTGCGGGGTCGGCCGAGTGCAAAGCCGCGAGGGCCGTTCGATGCCGCTTGCGGCTTTAATTTCTACTTACTATTACTCTTAATTTGGGCTCATTTACACAAAGCAGAGTTATTTTGTAGGGCAGGAAAATGTAGTTTTACGTTTTAATTTGTTCGCATGGAAGTCTTGCCTCGAACAGCTTGTAACATCAAATATGTAATCGCCAAGTCCTTCTAAAAACAATTCCCCCCTTTACTGCTTTGCCCCGCTCTGGATACAGCACTGTAGCTAGCAAAGCAAACTAAAACTCATTAAAATGTTCAATTGTTTTTAGGCACTTCCAGGCGTTTGGCTGTGGACTGGCATGGCGCAGCAGTTGGTATAATTTTGGAGGCTAAAGATCCGGTCCAAGCTTTTGTGAACTGGCCCTAGTTCAGACGCTGGCACCGCTTTTTCCTGGCCCAAGGAGGCAGCCGTAGTTTGTGCTGCCTTGCATATATTTTCAGAGGTCAATAAAATACACAGTTACTTCCATTGCTCATCTTATTATTGTCAGAACAATAGTGTGCCATGGGAAAAGCTGCATAAAGGTTATAGGTAAAAGTGTGGAGTTACATGGGGAGTTACTGTTTTTATAGCAGGCATGTCCAAACTGTGGCCCGGGGGCTAAATGCAGCCCTCAGACCAATTTTTGTTGGTCCTAAAGCTTCCAGGTGAATTGGCCCATATTACCTTAAACAGTACTTTTTACTGTACATTTCATCTACTTACTACACACATCAAATATTTAATGTGTCACACTGAGGATGTAAGCCTGAAGGTCTAGTGGTTCAGTTTAACTTGTAATAAACGCACAGATTTCAAGTATTCACTGTATTATCGACCAGTCCTCAATCGGCCCTCAGCTTTATGTTTTTATATGTGGCCCTTCATGAGAAAAGTTTGCCCACCCCTGGTATATAGTATAGCCATAGACTGTATATGTAAATAGACATAGCTAACCTGCTAGCCACTGTTTTCCAAATAAAAAGTGATCTGGCTCCATCAACTCTGGCTCCAGTGAAAATCTGTCCCCTCTCTCCGTAACTGCTGCTGTCTCATCATTTTGGTCTTAAATGTTGGTATTAACCCACTCTACATGATCTTGGTGTTTTTATTTCACTATTGTGTCTGTAAATCAAGATATGAACATTAATCCTTCTTTCTCTGAGGTTGTTCCCGCTAGTGTTAGCAACAGGTTTGATTGACAGCGTTGCTAAGCGCCCGCTCCCTGCTAAACCAGAGATGTGGGTGGGAAGACTCTTAACCTTCAACAACTTTGCTCCGGATTGGTTCTTTGGTTGCTAAAATACTCCCAATCGGAATATAATATAATAATATAGAACTCGGCTCCAGATTAGCCGCTATAACCGCTAGCCTCGATGAGCTTCATTTGGAGCTGAACGCTGTGGGTGACGTCACTTTCCTCAGTCGAATTCTTTATAACGTCTATGAGTATAACATAGATAAAGTTGACAAAGTATGTATCGTCCAAATTCCCAAAAATTCCAAAAATAACATTCGAGAAAGTAAAATAAGTTGGTATTTTAAAACGAACAAGACAAACTTCTATACTCACTTTTCTGCATTTTCCTTTTGAACATAAAACTTTTTAAACCAACACATGGTTAAAAAAGTTTAACAAAGAATGCTGCAAATAAAATATAGTTTACACAAAATCTACCCAAGTAAAAGTAACCCGTCGTGCGTGGATCCCATTAGTCCAAACAGCTGTAAAACGCCCCTATAGTTGCACACGTTGCCGTATCATTATCCCCGATGCCAATAGCTGTTGATGTTTGTGGGTGACGGTAATGAAGTAGGAGAGAACCCCGTTGGGCTGTGGTTAAATCTCAGACTGGATTCTCATGGCGATAATTGGGCCGAGCTCTGGGGGCCACGCCTCGGCTCACCTCTTACACTTTTTCCGTCGAACCGCGTGTCATTCGGGAAAGATTCAGACTAAGCCAAAATCTGGTTTACTTCTTCTAGTCAGTTGCTAAACATGTTTTACAGCAGAGTGGTTTGTTTAAAGCTGCACGAGGTCACTTTTCTCTGCTGGAGGGTGTGCCATCTGCTTGTCTCCATGGAGATGTGATTGCTTTTCCTGTATTCTCCCACTGTATGGCATTATTAAACTGAACTATCTCCGTGGAGACGCAATTAGGTCACGTTACAGATCTGTGGAGAGGGACCTGACAGTAAGAATCTGTGTTTTCGCCTATTTTTAAAAAAATAAATGCAACATATGAGTTTATTTACAGAATGGCACACTGTGGAACATTCTAAGCGCCATGGAGACAAAACAGTGGCAGATCCTCCACCAGAAAAATGCAACTGTTAGTTTAAGTATCAGTCATTAACATAGACTGTACAAAGAAGCGTGTTACGAATCATTCCTTGGGTAGAAAGGAAGTAACACGACCCCGGTTGTAAAAAGGTAAATAATAATCGGCTCTTTTAATTATAAAGTAAATAAGAGTGTTACAATTGTAAATTTAGAATTACGCAGCAAAGTAAAATGACAATCGAAGGCTCAACGAGTTCAAAACTGGTGCAAAGTAAAACACAAAAGATCAAAACTGTCTCAAAACGAAGTCAAAGTGCTATAGTTTTAACAGACGCCACACCAATCACACACAGGTCCCAGGAGCGGTTAGCTATATCCATTTAATTCTTTACTTGTCAAAGCCTCTCAAAGTGCTACACTAGTCATTATTCACTCATTTCCACACTTGGTGTATTATTATTGTAGCCACAGCTGCCCTGGGGCAGACTGACGAAGCGACCACCAATCATTCGCCTAAGGACACAACAACAGAACTTGGTCCAAGCGAGACTTGATCCTCTGACCTTCGGGTTGGGGGGACCAACACTCTAACCACTGAGCCACTGTTGCCCTGTATTTATATATACAGTCTATGGTGGCTGATGTAGTGCTAAATACTTTTACCATTACATGATATTACTTTAGTCATTAGTCAGAGAAGGGCTTTTATGAACACAGGGCAAAGGCAAAACCTTCGAAGAATACAGGACTTATTGCTTTTCCATTCCTTCCCATTCGTAATCGCACCAGCTTAAAGTGTGAGCCTGATAATAACAGAGGAGGCACATGGTCGTCTACTTCATTGCTCTGTGTTTTAATGAGAAGTTTTGAATCTACTTCTTACCAACTGCACTGTGCTGTGTAATAAATACAGCTAAATGTAATTATGGCTGTAAGAGTTCAATACAGATGTGACGTTCTTACAGGTATAATCCCATTTGGACTCAAACAGACTTATTCAGCTGTATTCTACAACTACCAGCTAATTACTGTCTTTTTTTTTTCAATCAATCAATCAAACTTTATTTCTATGGGACCTTCCAACAACCAAAGCTGCCCAAAGTGCTGTACAACATTAAAAACACGATTAAAAACAATAAACATCATACAAATCAACAGCATATTACACCATTAAAATAAAGAAAGTGTCACAGGGCTAAGTGCTAAAAACTATTCTAAATAAATAAGTTTTAAGTTTGGCTTTAAACAGAGGCAGGTCAGAGATGGAACGCAACTCAATGGGCACCGAGTTCCAGAGTTTTGGACCGGCCACTGCAAAAGAACGATCACCCCGTTTTTTTTTAACCATTTCTGTACAACCTGGTGACTTTTCTAAGCATAGACTGTATATATAAATGGACAGAGCTAACCTGCTAGCCGCCACGTTCCAAACAGGAAGTGATCATGGGCGTATTTCCGGCTCCAGTTCACTTTAAATTAGAAAACTGTCTCGTCATTTTGGTCTTACACGGTGTTGCCAAGCGCTTGCTCCTGTCAAACCAGTGGTGGGGACAGGAAGTGGCGTTACTTTCAACATCTTCGCTCTGGATTGGCTCGTTGGTTCCTATGACACTCGCGTTTACGTAAAATAAATACTGCGTCAATTTACCAGCAGTTGAAGTAATCCCATGCTGCTGTAGTCCTGTACTTTTCCCTTAATAAATTGTAGTACTTTTTAACATTTTCTTCAATTCTCATGTTCTTTTTATTTAATTTTAAGGGAAAATATTCAAAAAACTCATTAATTTACATGACTTTACATTCATTTTCCCTTTTCAACCTGCAGAATACTAGCACAAGACAACAAACGCTTTGCCAAAAACATAGCAAGTGAAAGACCATGGGAAACCAACACAAAAAAACCCCAAACCCAGCTCTTAAAGTGTCTATAAAACGTATATAAACTTGTTAAAATCCCCATATAAGATGTTTGATGATACAGACCTGTGGCGGGGCTCAGAACCTTTGCTGTAAACAGTAACACGCCGTTTATTGCCAGAGAGAAAGCGTCAGTTCTAAACATGCCTATAGTGGCCAATGCATCGTAATGACTACCATAAAGCGAAACCACAGCCCTGCACCACAGCTTGAGACCCTTTTCCCACCAACTAACCGCCCATTTTAGATAATTATACGCACTGGCCCCATTATGGCTTCAGTACATTAGAATAATACATAAGAGATGCCTGGGATCTGGATTTCTGGAGTTCTGGAGTTGTGTTTTGTTTCATTCACACATGTTTAACGCACTAATCCTGCGTTTTAGGCTGCGTTTTTCTCTCAAATGGAAAATACGCTGTTCCACCTTGTAATACAGGAAGTGCTCCACTGTGTTTTTAAACTCCACGTACCTTCATTAGAACCATATGGATCATTTCAGACCTGGAATTGCCAATCTACTACTGAACTAAAGGTAGAACTGCCTTAAAACTACCACTACATGACATCACAAGGTGGAACAGAGCGTTTTGAGCTTTGGAGATGTAGATAGACTAATAATAAAGTGTTACTCAAACAACATAACATGGTTTAAAGCTCTTAAGAGACAATTTTGCTTAATATAGAACCTTTAAAAGTGCACTACGTAACTTTTCTTGTGGAAAGTCTGTTACATCTTCCCTTTAGAAGTTATTACTTTTTTGAAATCCTCTGTATGGCTTTTTGTATTTATTATTCTATATTATATTATGTCTGAATATCTTAAAAAACCTCCATTTCTACCATGATGGAGGGTCGCCTCTCCACAGATCTGTCTTTTACTTGGCCTGGTGTGTCACATACTTGATTCCATGGAGATAGATAATGACATATATCTGCCTGAACCTCCAGCAGGAAAGTTACATAATGCACTTTAAACAATATTGACATTTATGAAACTTTAGAATGTTGTATATCAAAAAAAAAAAAAAAACGTAGCTGAAGTTGTGTTTTGTTTGTTTAGCAAGTGGAGAATTAGCTTACTTTGTGTTTAGCTTATTACAAAAAGCTTTTGTCTTGATTGTACAAGCAGATACGAGCCTAGCGACATCTGCTGGTGATTTTTATAACTACATGCCATAATGTACGAAGGTTGGTTTTAATTATTATAAGTTGTACTCCTTGACTGTATATATAAATGGACATAGCTAACCTGCTAGCCACTGCGTTTCCACTGTCATTTTGGTCTTAAATGTTCGTATTAACCCCGCTCTACATGATCCTGGTGTTTTTATTTCACTTTTGTGTCTGTAAATCAAGATATGAACATTAATAACAGACAAATCAGGCGCCTTCTTTCCTCGAGGTCACTCCCTTTAGCGTTAGCAACAGGTTTGATTGACAGCGTTGCTAAGAGCCCACTCAGGAAGGAGCGTTACCTTCAACAGCCTCGCTCCGGATTGGCTCTTTGGTTGCTATGATACTCGCGTTCAGATTTCCAAACATGTAACTTGACTCCAAATTCTTCGCTATAACCGCTCCGGCCTCGACGAGCTTCATTTGACTGGAGCCGAACGCAGTGGGTGACGTCACACTCGCTCAGTCCACTTCTTTACACAGTCTATATTTGTACTAAAGCAAATGACACGGCTACGATGTACAGGATAAAAAGTTTTAAAAGAAAACACCACTGTTGTGCTAAAAATCACGGCGTCGTAACTGATCATGAGAGGAGTAAAAGCGCAGTAGCTGAAAAGGCTGATTGAATATTAGAAGTGACGCCAACGCAGCCCGGGCTACACGGCGTTCCGCTTTGTCCGCACAAAATTGCTTCCGCTGGTTTTGCTCGATCTCATGTTCTTTGTCTGTTTGTGTGCACAGGGAGACGCCGGGTCCTCTGCCGCAGGAATCAAGGTTAGTGCAGTAAAATACACTATATATTATATCATATTATCTGTAATGGACTTTGTGCACGTGGGCTTAACCCAAACAGCAGATGACAAATGTGTGTGTTGTTTTTTTAGGGTGAACCTGGTGAACCCGGGCGAAGTGGAACGAAGGTAAGAAAAGCTCCGTTGCGTAACGTTTATTAGGACTGCGGAATTCAAATTCATTTAAAATATTTTCCTTGCGCCGTTACGCACACAATGACATGTTATAGTGTTGTTTCCTCGTCACAAACAGACCGGGAGTTGTGTTTTTTTTTGTTTCATTCATACGTTTAACACACAAACAAACCCGCATATTTAAGCTGAGCTCTTCTCTCAAACTGAAAACACACCGTTCCACCTTGTGATGTCATCATGTGGTGATACAGGAAGTGCTCCATTGTGTTTATAAACTCCACACACCTTCATTTCTAGAAGGAGAAATTCTCAGCTGTGGAATTTCCAATCTTTACTGAATTAAATGTAAATAAAAGGAGCTGTTAACTTGAAAACTACCACTTCATGACATCACAAGGTGGAACAGAGCGTTTTGAGTTTGTGTGAATGAAACAAAACCCAACTCCAGGTATGTTTTTGATGACGCAACAGCAATATAACATGATTTAAAGCTCACAAGAGTCAATTTTGAGTAATATAAGACCTTTAAATGTACTGAAGCACATTATGAACTCTATATAATTTTTAAGCCATTTTTAGATTTAAAAAAACAAAACAAAAATTAAATGTATTTACTGCCAAGAAACAAATAGAAGAATTTAAAATATTAGCAGAAAAAATGTAAACGATAAAACCTTGATAAATACGACCATAACCATCCAGTATCCATGGAAACCTATTGAATTTCCGTATAGCTGGTAACTGCGTTCATTGAGCGGTTTATTGGCTGGTGGCAGTTTATTCGGTTGGAATAACTTCAGTTTTCTCCAATTAAAACTAGTCTGGAAATGTCATAAGAATATTTAGCAGGGCGTTTTTACAGTGCACCTGCGTAATGTGGATTAAATATTGTTTTTTTAATTAAATGTGAGCGTGGCAGTAAATCACCCCATGGCCCGAACAGTAGCTCCATTCTGCTTATTAGACCAGATGGAAATTATGGATTGTTTGGACCTTTTTAAGCTGAATTTTATGTTCAGTTCTCATTGGGAAACGCACATTCCTTTCATATCTGAGCTTGTGCCTATAGTGTAACTGGCAGCTCAGTCCATGGGAGGCTGGAGCTTGAACTTGGGCGCATCACAGTGTTCTGACTCTTTTTACATTTACTTTGGCCTGACACATGTTTGGATTCGGTCTTATGTTCCTCGTGTCTTTGTTAAAACTCTTCACAGATAAAAAGATTGTTATGCATTTTTGTTTCGGCCCACGTTTGTCACATTCTCAAACCACCAGGCTGTCCAGTGCCTCGGTCAAAGATTGTGTTTCCATTAGCTTCACTTCACATCTGTTTTGATTGAGTTTGACATGTTTTTCCAAGACAAAATGAAGATAATATTGAGACATAAAAGTTAGCTGTCAATGAGACCCTTTCAAAATAAAACCAAGCGAAATTGCGGCTTTTAATTTGAAGAATCGCCCGTGTTAACGCAACTTCAGGCGTTTTCTTTCAAACGTTAAAGCCTCGTCGTGTAGCATTTCTTGCGCGTGATCCATCTCTGTTGCAATTTTAGTGCTTTGTTCAAAGAAAATGCTGCACAATATGGCATAAACGTCTCGCATTTGTCCAAAAACCTTGAAAAACATGCACTTTTACTCATATCCATGGAGACAGATGGGTTTATTGGCACACTGAAACATTCAAGGCAAGGAAAAATCATTTAAATTCTCTCTTTACCTGAATAGTTTAATGGTGTAGCTTTAATTTAGCAAGAAGGAACTAGTGCACAGCCTGGATAAATGCGTAAGGAAGGGCATCTGGCGTAAAGCATGTCACAGCCTGTTAAATATTACGTGAAATATTACACGAAAAAACCGACAGAGCAGACACGTCCGCCCAGATTGAGTCTTCGCCCTTTACTTAGCGTTTGGTTAGCGCTAGCATGTTCCAAAGTCAGACATTTATTCCTAACTTTGACACTTCTTTCACAAGGCGCTCTGGAAATTTACAGCTCCGTGTCCGAATCCCCAAAGCGCAGTTGGAGTTGATCATTCCCACACGGCGCTAATCTTTTCTTTTCATATGCCATAAATACAATAGTATTAATAGAGCGTTAAATTATCTCCCGTCAGAAATGGTGTTTTCAAAGACTCCCAGAGGCCGCACATGGGGCCTGACCTCTCGTTTTTTTTTTCCAGCGCCCCTCAGAATGCCTCCGTGTTACTCAAACTCACGTGTTCGCTAGAGCCGAGCTGACGGCGCACTGACCTTGGTGAAGGAGGGACAGTCCCACCCAGCTCAGAATGACGCTAAAACTATTTGTACTACAGTTGTCCCTCGCTTTATCGCGTTTTTTCAGCCAAATTTACATAAACGTTCGATCGCGGTGTGACTCTGAAGTGCTGTACGTTTGCATTTTGTTTTCTCCCCGGCAAAACCCACAATGTCGATGAAACGTTCTGCACCGACAAAGACGCCTACGAAGGTTTGAACTTTGTGTTTAAACAAGAGAGAAATGTGAGAAAACGTTAACGCCTGTGTGAGAAAAGTGTATAAAGTGTGTGGTGAGGGGTTTTACAGCAAAAAACATATAGAATAACTGTCAAAAATAAACGAGGGACCACTGTACTTTTAATTTACAGCATCGCGATGTCATTTTTTCTCTGTTTCTTATTATGGTTTGTTAGATTTTAAGCACCAAGGTTATACGGTCATTGCGTTACATCGTCGCTACGTAAAAGTTTCAAACGTGATCTTGATAAAAAGACGAAAAATACCACTTCAGATCGTGCAAATCCTACGACAACGCCAGGCTCTTTTACCGTGACACCGTGTTTATGATATAATAATGGTCACAGCACTTAAAAAAAAACGTTCCACAGTGTTTGTAATATAATCATTGCTCAAATATAATGTCAGTACTAGTTTTATTATCGATTAGAGTCTAGTATCTTTGTGTTTAAAGCCAGTGTCGTAGCCCAAACGTAGAAATTACAGATTATACATTTGCACTTGTGACGGCTTGAGTGTCATAACCAGCACTAATCACACTATCAAGCCTGCATGAGATGAGATGCTCTGAACGTGCATGTGCAGTACCTTCTTCTGCCTCGAGGTGTCAGCAGACCGTAGGCCGCTTTCCCACTTACATTAGTTGGCTACACTAGAGCTTGTAGACGCCTTAAACAAAGCCCTCCACCTGGGGCCTCCACTCGGGGCCCGCCTCAGCCCGGCTCGGCGGTAACGTGTGCCACTCTTCCTGTGTAGGGAGAGCCAGGACTTCCAGGGCTGCCTGGACTCCCGGGAATAAAGGTAAATGCTTTGCTGTTTTTGTCCTCAGCCGCTCCCACAGTGTTGTCCCACATGTCCATTTGCTTCACGTGTGCAGCAGCTCACTTTGACAGGACAGGAGTGTGTGAAGGGTGTGGAGATATAACTGCAGAGTGGTCGGTTTTGGTGGTGTTCTGTGGGGAAAGTTATGATTAGGCCTGTCACGATAACATATTTTGAAGCACGTTATATCGCCGCAGAGAAATATCGCGATAAATAATTAATACTGAAACAGGATAGTCCCAGTAAACCTTTTTTTTTTAATATACTGCTTCATTAAAAGTCCAGGACTGCAACAGAAGGAACTAATAACGAGTCAAAACAGTTATTTACTCAACCAGCTACAGCTTAAATCTGACTTTTTTACATAAACATGACAAAAATCTCCCACATTTTCAAACAAACTGTACACACGATAAACCCAAAATATATATATAAACCTAATTATCATCATGAAAGTGTCAGTTTTCCAGGAATATTACCATTTTTATTTTATTATTTCACCACAGGCTGATGTTTGATTGTGATATTTCTGGAAACTTACACCAAACCATTTTATCCTAGTTCAGTCTTGGTTTCGTTTTGTTATATATGAATTTAAGTTATATAGCAAAAAAAAATTAAGACATTTCGCTGCTCGTCCAAGCCGCTTCTTCAGTTCTGGTCAGATTACTGCTGGACACTGCTTTATATCTGTTTGAAATGAGCTCAGAACCCTAATGGCTGCTCTCACATCGATTAGCATACTGGCTAGCACTATTGTTTTTCTTGTTTAGGCTTAAGTCTGAGGATGGAGTTATAAATAGGAGATAAATTATGTCTAAGGCCCCATTCCTGTTCAAAAATTGCTTTTTCAACTCCCCTCTCAAACCATTTTTTCTCTTTTGCTAAGATGTACCGCAGATTGGTGTCCTGAGCTGCTCTTGTGACGCTGTCATCTTCACTGCAGGAGTAGACCACATTGCTTTGTTTGTCACTCGGCGTTTTGTCCTTTGGGTGGACAAGTTTTTGTCTTTAAGTGTTTGTAGATCTGAAATAGACCAGGATTTCATGCCGTCTGAAGTTTATCTAAAGCTTTTCAAGCAGCAAACCAGCTGGGAAAATGGTTAGACCTTTTCTCGTAGGTTCTGATTCTCTTTTGTCCTGTTTGTTTTTTGGCTCTCTTAGATCTGCTGAAGGCCCATTTTGGATATCCACGAGTCGAGAGAGCTTTCTTTACGTGTTGTTCCTCTTTCACTTTTCCCTTTGTAGGAATCACTTGAGTCTTGTGTTGTAGTGATTGAATGAGTCTAAGTTTTGGTCAGTGTGTTTGGGTTTCCGGACGACTTCTACCTGGAGACACTGGTCCTGTCCAATAATTGCTGAACAACCCAAGAAGAAGAACAACACATGCAGAAAAAGCCCTCTCTGCTCATGAATATCCAAACAGACAAACCTTCAGTAGATTTAAGAGAGCTAAAAAAAAACCTACAAATACTTTAAGACACAAACTGGTTCACCCAAAAGACAAAAAACAAACAAAAGAAAGGAAAACAACAGGACGCTATTAGGTACCTGAAGGATTACGCAAAATATAACTCCACATTTAGTGTAGTTTATTAGATCTAGCTAACAAAAAGGTGTGTTTCAGTGTAGTTTCAGTGTAATTAGCGCCTCCTTCAGACAGATATAAGGTATTGTCCAGGAGGAATCTGACCAGAAATGAAGAACCAGCTTGGACGAGCAGCGAAACATCTTCACTTTTCACTTTTTGTCCAGTTGACAGAACAGAATTTTCTCTTTTTTTTTGGATCAGACCTGGACGACTGAGGGATTACACAGACATTAACTTCTCAATTTACATCAAAACTTGTTCAATTTGGGATTATTAAACCAGCTTTAGTCTTAGTTTAGTTCTGGCTTAGTCCCTGGATAGTCCTACTTCAGATAAGCTCCTTGCATTGACTCTTAGCTCCGTCTAAACTGAATAAACAGACTTTTGAAAGGATGAAGGTATCGTCTGTTTGCGTTTACATGTCTAGTAATCCTTTATACAATGTTTATAACGATAATAGTTAGAATAAAAGTCAACATTTCCCGATGAGACACTTGGTTTGAGAGTCAGTGGCCTGGATATACCAAATCTGTAAACAATAATGAACGGAAAATGGTTTGTTGTATCTGTGAACACTCCTGGAACGGCATTTGATATTTACTCACACAAGCTGGGTTTTTATAGTCCTTTTATTCAGAAGGTTGACTTTTACAGTGTCTTATAAAACCAAAGGGAGATGGTGAAATTGAAAAGGCCTGTATTAATAATATGCTGCCATCTAGAATAGCTATCAAGTCAGTGGACCTTAGAACGTAGCCGCTCCACTGCTCTGTGAGGAATGCAGAAATGGTTAAGACTGGAAGATGCTTGTTGCTGCGTTGCATGTGTTTTTCCTCTCTTTGCGCTGGCACTGTTAAAAATCGCACTTTAATCCTGCTTTATATTGTCCTGTTTTCACTTACGGGCCGCGGCGTTGATCTAACTGCATTCACTAACGACGCTCACAATCCATTCACATGTGCATATTTTGGTCTGAAGTCATTTATTACGTGTTTAACTGTGTTTATTAATCAACAGGTAGAGTTTTTTTACGGGTGTCAGCTTCCCATTTGGACAACTTTTTCATTTTTCTTTGCTAATTTTGTTCGTTTTGTCCGTCATTATGGCAACAAACCTAATTTTGCGCCATTGGGAAACCTGTATGATGTTGAAATCAGTGGGTTTGCTGTAGTTAGGGGTTAAATATTTGAACGTTGACTCAGACCAGAGTCCTGTTTTAAACCTGACTAAGTTGTTTTCAGGTTTAGTCATGAATTTACGCGTTTATAGATCTAGTTTAGCCAGTGATTTGTTTTTATGGGGATGGAATTGTACGTGTTAAGTCCCCATTTGGATCGTTTTCATATATATCTATAGAAACCATTGAGAATCACTGATATATACTGATGTAAACTTAGTATTCTTGCAATCCAGATGAACTTAACGCTGATAACCTGCGTCCATTTGTGTGCATGTCGTCCCCGGTGTCAGTGTGCATGCTTCTGTCAGATCTGTTGGCCAAGCATCTTGTGTCTCCAGCTCATTAGCACCAAGTTGGATGAAGTGCTAGCGTTCAGATGAGTGGGACTGTGGGAAAGTGACTAATATCTGATGGTTTCCAGGGAGAACCCGGGTTTCTGGGTCCACAGGGAGAGCCAGGACTGCCAGGACTCCCAGGAACTAAGGTCAGTGTTTTCAGTTAAGCTAAGAAACAACACGGAATAGTTTTATTTTGATGTGTATATAGCGTGATGCTAGCTTTCTGTCTCTGAATGTAAGTAACTTCTCTGGTGAAATGTACACCACCTGCTCTATGGCATGAGCTGACTTGTGTTCATTATCAATCTCCTCTAAATAAATAAATAAATAAATAAATAAAGTAATAAAATAATAAATAAAGTAATAAATAAATAAAGTCACAAAATAAATAAAAATAAGTAACAAAAAATAAATAAAATAATACATAGAAATAAAAATACTAATAAATAAAAAATAAATACAAAAAATAAAAAAATTAATACATAGAAATAAAAATAATAATTAAAAAAATAATAATCTACCTTGAACATTTGCACTGTAATCAGGATCTCCTCTCCACAGATTTTACCTGTTATTTAGTGGCCACACCTGCTTGTCTCCATGGAAATAGACAAAGCAATTATATCTCCATGGAGACAAGCACATGGCAGGCCCTCCAGTGGAAAAGGTTACATAGTGTGTCTTTAATGTGGTTGTCTTTGTTGGACGTGCTTTTCAAATGATAAACGGGAAAAGCATTTACAAATATGCACAGTGTCTTTTATCTCATCCCTCTACACAGCACAAAGATATGTATCTGTGGAGAAAAAATGTCTGTTTAAGTTTTAAATGTCACTGATGAGTCTGAACCTGGGATTATACCACAGCGCCCTCTTTTGGCCTGTTCACTTCTCTTCATCTAAATGCACTAATTGTACCGGTCTTAATATATTCTAATGGGATATTGAAATACAAGACACTACTTTACTCTTTCCTGGACTTGTTTTAGCAGTTTAATTCAATGTTATTTATGTAGCACATTTAAAATAACTTAAACATAAAAATGAGCAAAAACAAATATAAAAATAAAACGATACACAGAAAAAGGACAATAAAACACCAAAATATTCTGTCGAGCTTGTATTAAATGCCAGGGAGAAGAGGTGGGTTTTCAGTCTAGTCTTAAACTGTATTAAAGACTGAGAGGATGTGACAGGCAGAGGGCGCTGTTTCATAGGGCTCTGTTACTAGAGGACCCTTAGAGCGCAGACAGAGGACCACAGAGCGCAGAGGACCCATAGAGCGCCTACAGAGGACCATAGAGCACAGACGGAGGACCATAGAGCACAGACAGAGGACCCACAGAGCGCAGACAGATGACCCATAGAGCGCAGACAGAGGACTCATACAGCGCAGACGGAGGCCCATAGAGCGCAGACAGAGGACCACAGAGCGCCTACAGAGGACCATAGAGCACAGACAGAGGACCCACAGTGCGCAGACAGAGGACTCATAGAGTGCAGACAGAGGACTCATAGAGCGCAGACAGAGGACCCATAGAGCGCCTACAGAGGACCATAGAGCACAGACAGAGGACCCACAGAGCGCAGACAGAGGACTCATAGAGCGCAGACAGAGGACTCATAGAGCGCAGACAGAGGACCCATAGAGCGCAAACAGATGACCCATAGAGCGCAGACAGAGGACTCATACAGCGCAGACGGAGGCCCATAGAGCGCAGACAGAGGACCACAGAGCGCAGACAGAGGACTCATAGAGCACAGACAGAGGACTCATAGAGCGCAGACACAGGACCCATAGAGCGCAGACAGAGGACCACAGAGCGCAGAGGACCCATAGAGCGCAGACGGAGGACTCATAGAGCGCAGACACAGGACCCATAGAGCGCAGACAGAGGACCACAGAGCGCAGAGGACCCATAGAGCGCAGACGGAGGACCACAGAGCGCAGACGGAGGACCCATAGAGCGCAGACACAGGACCCATAGAGCGCAGACGGAGGACCCATAGAGCGCAGACGGAGGACTCATAGAGCGCAGACAGAGGACTCATAGAGCGCAGACAGAGGACTCATAGAGCGCAGACGGAGGACCACAGTGCGCAGACGGAGGACTCATAGAGCGCAGACAGAGGACCACAGTGCGCAGACGGAGGACCCATAGAGCGCAGACACAGGACCCATAGAGCGCAGACACAGGACCCATAGAGCGCAGACAGATGACCCATAGAGCGCAGACACAGGACCCATAGAGCACAGACAAAGGACCATAGAGCGCAGACAGATGACCCATAGAGCGCAGACAGAGGACCCATAGAGCGCAGACAGAGGACCCATAGAGCGCAAATGTAACAAAACATACAATAACATTTTGAAATGCACCTAATATGAAACAGGAGCCAGTGCAGGAGCCCAGACAGGGAATCTAAAGTACTAGTGTTTGTGAAATATACAAGTTAAAAAGTCTTATTGTGATTTCAGACATTACTAGTGACTGACAGACGTGACAGCAGACTGATTTTTGTGTGTGTTTTCTCACACAGGGCGAGAGGGGCGAGCGGGGACTTCCAGGAAAAGGAGAACGGGGAGAAACCGGAGTCATGGGACCTAAGGTTAGTTCATACAGGGGTCAAATGGCAAACAAGACTGAGCAAGTGTTTAAATACAGTCAGGAAAGCTCGTGGGTGAATATTTAGATATTTTTGGGAGCATAAAAATATTCAGACAATTTTATGACAGTCCAATAAAATGTCTTTAAAAGTATTGATTAAGTTTTCAGACAAATGTGGTGTTAAACTGCCCATAAAAATGCAGTAATATCACTTTTATAACTCAAGTGTCTTCCATTTTTCAGTTTTAATCAACTTTTTGCAGCATTTTAAATCAAACAACACATTTTTTATATAGCACTTAATAATTTGTCAAATATCTGCCCACCTCAGAACTTAAGAACGATGAGGGTTTGTTTTAAAGTCCATACAGTTTTGAGTTTTATTGTCGAATATGGTTGTGTTAAATTAGAATTATGCACCCCTGAATAAATGTAATACCAATCCAGATTTGGGTAAACATTTACAGCTATCTACGAAAAGAAGCAAGGAAAAAAAGATGATTAATTTGAGCTGCAGACTGTCAGGTTCAATCCTTTAGTATTTTATCCTTTGTTGTTTGCCGCCCTCTACTGGTACTTAAGTGTAACTGCACCTGTTAAATCTGCAGACACATTGGACAGGCTAATTCCCACAGTAGTCATTTATCCAGTATCCAGCTGTGTTAACAAAAGCCGGCAAAATCGTTATGGTTTAAAAAGTTCCAGTCGCTCCCTGGAGTTTTGGGTAGAGTAAACCGATCCAGCTGGGTTCACGAGTGTTTACGTCTGGCCCCGATCCAGCAGGTAGCTTTGGGTCTACAGTCTAAACAAGGACCGGCCAAAGATCTGGATTTTGTCCTGTGAAAAATCCCAATTGGCTCACCTCTTCTTTATCAACGGGACAGTCTGAATAAACAATCTGACTATTGTGTGGCAGCTCTGTCAAATTAAAAGCCAGTTGTAAAGTCAGAGCGAAGATAAGAAAAGTGGAACTGATGTAACGTACACACTCTCTGAACCGCACGCTTTATGGTTCATTTTACACCCATTTACCAAGTGTTATGTCATATTCTTCTTGTGTGTGACAGGGTGTGCAAGGAGAATCTGGAATGCCTGGTCCTAAAGGGTCAAAGGTGAGGATTTTTTTTTTTTTTTTTTTTGGTCCATACTTAAAAAGCCCATGTTACGCTGGTATAATGTTGTTTCCTCGTCACAAAAAGACCTGGAGTTGTGTTTTGTTTCATTTGTACATGTTTAACACACAAACCCTGCAGATTTAGGTTCTTCTCTCAAACTGAAAACACTCTGTTCCACCTCGTGATGTCATCATGTGGTAATACAAGAAGGTAGATAGAAGGTAATGACATCACTAAGTGGAACAGAGCATTTTGAGCTTTGGAGAAGGGTTTGTCAAATGTGTGAATGAAACTAAACACAACTCCAGGTATGTTTTTTGATGATATAACAACATTGTAACATGACTTAACGCTCACAAGAGTCAAGTTTGTGTAGGACCTTTAAATATTATATTGATATGTACAAATAAGTAAGTTAACACATCGAAACTTTGTTATTATTGTATCTGTTCCTCATTTTCTTATGTTTTTCTTTTTAACAAAACTCAAGTGTCAAAATTATCAAAATAATCACTTCAGTCATACAAATGCAAAATGGTCATCAGTGGCGGAAAATAACGAAGTAAAAGTACCGGTAGTAAAGTACTGCACATAAGTAGAATCTTTAGGTATCTGTACTTTACTTAAGTACATTTTACAGTGGATACTTTTACTTTTACTTCACTACATTTGAGAGCAGTATCTGTACTTTCTACTCCACTACATTTTTGAACAGGACTGAAAAGTAAAAAGTACTTTTCATCTGATTTGAGGGGTTATTTTTACCATGTTCGTGGAAATATCCTGTCTAAAGTTTTTGAGTTCAAGCTTCGGCTTTGAGCAAAACAAAAATAAATCCACAAAATTCATAAGAAAAAAATAAGAAATTGATTTGTACTGTTACTGTCGACCAAAATATGTTTCATTTTTAAACAATATCACTACATTTTACACTTTAAATGAACACTTGTGTGAAATACTTCTACCTACTTTTACATTTTTTAACGGGTACTTAAATACTTAAAAGTAGATGTTACTTTTACTTGAGTATCTTTTGACCTCTGTATCTGTACATTTACTTAACTAACAAAACTGAGTACTTCACCCACCACTGATTTCTACTATAACACAGTACTTCAACTACTGCTGCTACTACTATTGCTGCTAACACTCCAAACCTCATTTGTTTTTAAAAAGTAGTAAAAATGTCTGCAGTGAGAAGTGATAAACTAAGCACATTTTCCGTCTCTTAGGGTGAAACTGGAGATAAAGGCGACGTCGGAACAATTGGACCTAAGGTAAGTTTAGAAAATGAACTTTTAATGGTAGTAAATGGCAACTACCACAAGGGGGCAGCATGTAGAACCAAATGACATTACAGTATTATTTGGTATTGGCACAGTTTTATTACGATGGGAACATTAGGAGTCTTAAAGTCTAATTACATTGTTATATCGTCTTTATTTTGTGTTTTTCAGGGTCCACCGGGGCAGAAGGGAGACCCGGGCGCCACCGAAATCATCGATTATAACGGAAACATCCAGGAGGCTTTGCAGGTTTGATACTTTATTCACTTTAGTAAATGTAAAAAGAGTAATAATAATAAGGATGGATTCAGTCTGCAGCATTAAAGAGCCCATGTTACGCTCTTTTCTGATCTATGTTGTAATGTTTCCATCACAAACAGACCTGGAGTTGTGTTTTGTTTCATTCGGACACATTCAAACGTACAACACTTTGTTCCACCTAGTGATGTCATCATGTGGTGATACAGGAAGTGCTTCACTGTGTTTTTAAACTCCACACACACCTTCATTAGAATCATTTGGATAACTTCAGACTTGAAATAACCAATCTCTACTGAAAAAAAAGATAAAACGTAGGTGTTAACTTGAAAACTACCACTTCATGACATCACAAGGTGGAACAGAGCGTTTTGAGCTTTGGAGATGTAATTAACCAGTGTGTGAGTGAAACAAAACATAACTCCAGGTCTGTTTTTGCTGAGAAAACACCATTACATCACGTCTTAAATCTCACAAGAGTCAGTTTTTGCGTAACATCGGCCCTTTAATCACTAAATGTTCACCGTTGCGTTGAGTTTGTGGGATCCTTGTTGTGAGAAAAAGCTGACACAAAAGTTTCTTATCTCTCCTGTTTTCGCTTCCACACCTTTGACGCTGTGCAGAAGATTACCACTATTACAGTGACGGTAATAAACTCGTCTGTGTGTTGTGTCGTGTGGAGCGGTCGTTCCTCGTTGCCAGTCACATTGCATGGGTCCGGCCTCAAACTGTTGCCTTGTCCCAGGCCCGGCAGCACGTGTGACAGGACTGAGCTCCGGTTTGGCTCAAGCTGCACGCTGCTGCTCATGGATAGACCTTGATTAACCTAGTGCACATTGAAAATACTTTAAAAATTACTTAAAAATGCTTAGATTTGTTTTGTTTTTTTTGAAAGAGACAAAACATATAGAACTGTTTTGTTTGCTTTTGTTAATGTCATTTGGTTGCAGCTTTACGTTTTGTGACTTGGCATGTGTTGAGCTTCGTGATTGGCTAACGTTTGTGCACACTGGTTAATGGGTAGTTTGGTCGCATTGTTTTATGTGTAATTAAAGTTTGTGTTGTCTTTGGCAGGGTCCTCCTGGCCCTCCCGGAGTAATGGGACCACCGGGCATGAAGGTAAAAGTCGATGAGTGTGGTGTCTCGTCTTATATCAGGAGTGTAGGAAAAGTCAAATCTGTGAACTGGACAAAACGATGTAGGAGTGAAGACGTTTCGCTGCTTGTCTGAAGTGGCTTCTGGTCAGATTACTGGCGGACACAGCCTTATAGAGGTCAAAAAAAGTCTCTGACACTTTTAAAGCTTCAGTCGCTCCTATAATTCTTAAGTTAAACTCACCAAATTTTAGCTGTAGATAAACTGAACCTTCCCAAATTGTTCACTTACACTTGAACTTATCACTTCTTAAACTAGTGGAAGTAAAAAGTGTGCGTTTAAGTGTCCACCATTTTCATTTTCGCCCTGAATATCCTGATCCTACACACTTTACATAACATTTTAAAGCATTTCTGGGCTTTTGTCTCTTATTTGATCCTCAATATTATGTTTTAAGTCGTTTATTAAGTCATCTGAGGTTTATTCACAAACACCTTTTCTTTAAGATCGCCCCACAGGAAGAAATCAGGACTAGTCAGGTCTGTGGAGATCACATACTGCCCCCTGTCTTTGAAAAACACTTATTATTCCTTTAATGGCGTTTACGCTCAAGGCATCTCTGGGATTAAAATGTCGAATTTGACCCATGTGACTCAAAGTTCCACTGTACAATGAGGGTTCGTTCCTCGGTGCTGTATTTGCTCAGATTAATATCAGAAGGATCGATCTAAATGCTCTGAAAAAATAAAAGAAAAATATTTAGAAACAAAAGAGTTATGGATTTTTTTTCAACTGTCAACTGTATCTATAAAGAAGCAACTTGGATGAGCAGCTTCACCTCTACGACGTTTTGCCCAGTTCACATATTTGTATTTTTCTTTTATTATGGATCAAACCTGGACGTCTGAGTGATTACACAGACATTTCCGCGCCGTAACGAGGAACTGTTCTTTTCAGGGCGATCGTGGGATGCCTGGGCTTCCTGGACTGGATGGAGAAAGAGTGAGTTTCTACTGTATTTATAAATGTTTAAACAAAAGTAAAACGAGGCAAAGCGAGTTTATTTGTGTAGCGCAATTTGTACACAAGATTCAAAGTGTTTTATGGACTAAGAAAGACATTAAAATCACAATACAGCAAAGCAAAACATAAATAATCATCATAAAATTGACGTTAAAAGAGAAACGTGCAGAATAAAAACCTTTCAGTCGTATGCACAGATAAACAGAACCGTCTGAGTCTGGATTTAAACATCGTCAAAATAGAAACTAAACACATTTTTACCCCAACCTGTGACTCAAATGTGATGTATTTTTATAACATTACAACAGTAAATATCTTTAATTATTGGGGTGATAAGTTATAATGCATTTCTTGGCTTGTTTATAAAGTTTAGAGAAGTATGTCAGAGTTTTTACATGAGCTGAATTCCTGCAGTAAAATGTAACGTTTAAACTCACTACATTTACTGAAATCACATTATAGATTTCATGACAAAAAGATAAAATAAAACTAAAGAAATGCAAGAGCTGTGGTCAGTAAACATTGTAAATAGTCTACTCCCTTAATAAATAAATGATGGCTGTTTTGTTCAGGGCTACAAAGGTTCAAAAGGAGACATGGGAATGCCAGGAGCTTCAGGCGACAAGGGAGCAACAGGTCTGCCCGGTCTCCCTGTGAGTGTCGTCTGAAAACGCTCCAACTCGTTTGACCCTGGGACATTTAAACGACATGAGAGAGTGAAAAAACCTGTATGTTTCAGGGGGTGAATGGAGTCAAAGGAGATAAAGGAGACGCAGGTCTGCCAGGTCCACAAGGCCCTTCTGTGAGTATTTATACACTGAAATATATAAGTTATACATGTCTGAAACACTTCTGTGAGTATATAAACTGAAATATATAAGTTATACATGTCTAAAACACTTCTGTGAGTATTTATACACTGAAATATATGTTATACATGTCTAAAACACTTCTGTGAGTATATAAACTGAAATATATGGTAAAAGCTAAAAGTAATATATGGTATGGTATATATAATATATGGTAAAGCTGAAATATGCTGTATTTGTCTGAAACATGACAGTGATACTGACTGAAAGTTATTGATCATATTTAATTATTTTTAAGATCATTGGACCTCCAGGGCCACCAGGACCACACGGATCCCCTGGACCAATGGTGAGTGTTCCAGACAATAACACTGGCAAAAATAAAATCTAATCAAATATGAAACAACACATATATTTTTACATTTATCTGAGTGAACGATGCAAAATATTAGACTGAACAAACAGCCTTTTTTGTTCTTAGTCAATATTAAAATGTGTGTATTTTCCAGGGTCCTCATGGCTTCCCCGGTCCAAAGGTAACTCCCAGAGGAACACAGAGTAAAGCATGTTTGTCTAACACAGACACTAAGTGCCACGCCTCTGCTTTAGTCCCATTGAGTGATTAATAAACTAATGTTGGTGTGGTGTTTTAGGGCGAGGCAGGGTTGAATGGGTTGAAGGGTATTCGAGGGGAGACCGGTCACAAAGGGGATCGTGGACCACTGGGTCTCCCTGTAAGTACACACTCACACAGTATTTGAATTGTATTAAGTTACTCAAAGTGTTGAGCAGTGTCTATGGCAGTGCTGCAGTAATGCCTTGTTCATTATCTTGTGCTCATTTACATATGCCTGAACTGACCGCTGTAACACTGTGTAATTGAGTTGTTGTGAACCCTGCCATCAACCTGTCCTAATAACAGTGTTCATCTGGTACTAATCCCGCCTTGTTCATGTCACTCATACCTCCATAACCACACAGGGAGCCTCCGGCTTGGACGGCAAGCCCGGCATTCGGGTGAGTGTCATGTGACCACCAGGCTTCACCAGTCTGCCCCCTCCCCCCTCATCACACCCCCCTGAACCCAACATCATACAGTTATTTCATGTGATTATGAAGTGCACATCAGCTACATGTTTATACCACACTGAGCCACACTGAGCCACACTGAGCCACACTGAGCCACACTGAGCCACACTGAGCCACACTGAGCCACACTGAGCCACACTGAGCAGAACACACTGTAGTGTTACGTTACGGCACTGGACAGCTCCTGTGTGTTGTGTGTTATTAACTCAGCATTAACAAACACTCACATACATTAACTGTGTGAGCAGTGATGCACGTGCAGCTGTGTGTGCTGATAAACATCCACACATCATGTGACACATGTGGACGATCATCTGATTATGATGTTTCTTAAAGCTGTGTGTTCATGGAGTCTCTGTGCTCTTACAGGGTATGGATGGACCGGTGGGTCCAGCCGGGCCAGCTGGGCCCAAGGGCGACAGAGTAAGACACTTTTCATTAAAGTCATAATGAGTTTAATGAGTCTTAATGAGTGTTAATTAGTGTTAAAGAGTATTAATGAGTGTTAATTAGTCTTAAAGAGTATTAATGAGTGTTAATTAGTCTTAAAGAGTATTAATGAGTGTTAATTAGTCTTAAAGAGTATTAATGAGTGTTAATTAGTCTTAAAGAGTATTAATGAGTGTTAATTAGTCTTAAAGAGTCTTAATGAGTGTTAATGATAATCCACATCTGTGTTATAGGGTGAACGAGGTATACCTGGTGAGCCTGGACCAAGGGGACCTTATGGACTCCCTGTGAGTTCAAGATTTAAGATTTTATTGTTATTGTCACAGAGAACAACACAATTATGTTTAGAACATCAAACACTGCATACAAAAGCTGCAAAAGCCCATCCAGCAACCCCATAAACCCCCAGTGTAAACACGAGCACAATGACATCAGGCAGCACAGGTGTAATAAACAGCAGCAGCATAAAGAGTCACACACAGTCACATATGTGGAGTATTTACGTCATTATGCAACAATGCAAAGTCCACTCCAGTATTATTGCATTAGCGGGTGTGGTTATTGTCCATGGGAGGGGGCACCAGATGGAAAAGCTGATGAGCAGGGTGGGGCCAGGTGCCAGAGGTGTAGACAGAACTAGATGGTACTTTTCTTTGCAATAAGATGATAAGATTTGAGCTGTAGAGGGGTGAATAAGTCCCTTTTATGGCAAATTATTGGTACATTCTGCTGTTTATTTGCTGCAACTGATGTCTTTTAATGAAACAATCTATTTTAAAATGGTTTACTGGGATTATTATATATCATTTTTTTTATTTATTTATTTTAATTTCATTGTATTATTTTTTATTTTTTGGTTTATTATTATTATTATTATTATTATTATTATTATTATTTTATTTTATTTTATCCTATTATTATTATTTTTTTTTTATTATATTTTACGTGACAGGCCTAGGTGGTCCTGCTCTCTGGCCTCTGTTTTCACCCTCTGAAGTACCTGTTGATTCTATAATCAATATAACTAATATAAAAGTTCCACTCCTTCATTATATTAATAAAGTTGTATTGATGAAACGTTCTAAAACTCTGTTCTTTGTTTTCCAGGGGGCGGCGGGACAGCCAGGCCAGGATGTAAGTGTCAAACCCCCTCCATAAACCCCACTGCACGTCTCCATTACACGTGCCGCTGTAGAGCTTAACGAGCAGCGCCTCTTTCTTTTTCTGAGCTCATTTCACTTTATTTTCAGTAATAAAGCGAGTTGTACTTTCACAGGGGGTTCCAGGATTAAGGGGAGAGAAAGGCGACGTGGGGGAAAGAGGAGAGAAGGTAGATGTAGATCTCTGTAATGTGTTTAAGACTTACAGAGGACTGATGTCAATGGACTGTCGCCGCGCAGAACTCCTCCTTAACAGAGTCAAACAGTGCTGTGCAAACGTTTAGCAGAGTTTGGACGAATGCAGCAAGACGACGGGTTTATTTTTGACTTTTGTTTGGATTTGGACTTATTTGCAAAAGCGGTAGTTTGTTTTGATATTCTAAGTGACCATTTGATGCAGTTATTGTCACGAATAGAGTCAATTTATATATATTTCTTTCCTTCAATGGTCTTTTTATTAGGCAGTAAGTGTCAGTAAAGTGTACAGTACTTATATTGTGTAACTTTTTTCAAATAATATAACAAGATTAACAAAATTACCCCACCCACACATAAAACAAACTACAGACCAGCTGCACAAAACAGAAATGATACATACATATAATTATAGTAATAATAATAATGCATAAATAATAATAACAATAATAATAATAATAATAGTAATAATAATAATAATAATAATAATAATAAATAAATTAATAAAATAATAATAATAATGCATAAATAATAATAATAATAATGCATAAATATTAATAATAATAATAATAATAATAAAATAATAATAATAATAATAATGCATAAATAATAATAATAATAATAATAATAATAATAATAATAATAATAATAATAATAATAATAATAATAAAATAATAATAATAATAATAATGGTAATAATAATAATAATAATAAATTCATAATAATAATAATACATTCATAATAATAATAATAAATAAAGGGAAAAAATGTAAATAATACTAATTAATTATAGTCAATTTTTAAAGATGCGTATTAATCCCAAATTATAATGGGGATTATTGCGCAGCTTCCACTACATTTATTTATGTTCTAATGGAAGACAGGTGGGATTTAATACGTTTTCTTCTTTCTTCCAACTCATTTTTTAGCTTAAATATGATTTTAAAAAAGTGAAATGTGCATTAAGTTCACTGGATACATGTATAGTGACTTCTTCTGTTCGTTAATCAGCTCGAAATACATAAAAACATGAAATTAAATGAATCAAATGGCATCAGTCCAGAAATGTTGTGCGTGAAGACGATATTTTACCCACAAAAAGTTGAGCAGATGAATCTAAAATCTAAAAATATATATATATGTTGTAAAATTCTACGTCTCAATAGTATTTCCACATTTACAGCTTCGTTTTGCATTTTGCACAGTACTGCTGACGTTTTTAGACTCTAGCGTAAACTGAACTTTTTATATTTCACAAACTCACACATGTTCAATCAGTTTTGTTTCCACATTTTCACCTCATTTCAAATTTCATGTTAAAACATCCAAAACACTTTGAAATCAAACGTGTCCATTGACAACAGGCTCATATGTTTTTCTCTTTGTTTGACGCATGAACATTAACATTTCATCACTTAAGTCCATCTTTGGTTTTACTCCTCTCCCTTATGCAACGAGTACAACTTCTGTGTCTCTGTAGTACTAATACTTGTGTAGTTGTGTAGGTTTTGTTCTGATGAAAAACTGCATCCCAACGTTTGATAAAATGTATTAACACTTAAGACCAGTGGTGGAAGGGAATGAAGTACAAGTAGTAAAGTACTTAAGTAGAATTTTTAGGTATCTGTACTTTACTTAAGCGCATTTTTCAGTGGATACTTTTTACTTTTACTTCACTACATTTGAGAGCAGTATCTGTACTTTCTACTGCACTACATTTTTGAACAGGACTGAAAAGTAAAAAGTACTTTTCATGTGATCTGAGGGGTTATTTTTACCATGTTCGTGTCAAAATTCAAGTTTCGGCTTTGAGCAAACAAAAATAAATACACAAAAGAGAAAAAAATTGTTTCATATTGCAACTGTTGATGAAAATATGTATATTTTTTAATAGTAAAAGCCAAAGTTAAATCTGTCAACTGGACAAAAAGTTGTAGGAGTGAAGACGTTTTGCTGCTCGTCTAAGTCACTTCTTCAGTTTTGGTCAGATTACTGCTGCACACTGCCTTATATCTGTATGAAGAGAGGAGCTAACTATATTGAAACTGGAAACAGCGACTGTTTACAGTTTCAGCATTAATGGGCCGACATTCAGCCTTAACCCTTTAGGGACTGAGACCAGTATATCTCAGCTAGACTTTTATTCTTTTTTTAGCCATAAAAATCATGTTAAAGGAACTATCAGAAGTATCAGAATGCATTTTTTTTCACACAGCTTCCTCTATTTTACATATCCATCCATATTTTTTGGCGCATTGAATAAGTGAAAATCCCGGCAGCACCTCCCCTCTCATTGGTCGTCTTCGAGGGACAACGGAGGCAGATTAAGCAATGACAGTAAAATATTTAAAGAGCCCCATGCCGGCGCTTTGAGACGCCATTTGAATTTACATAAAGCAATTGGTTGCAGAGTTACGGTGAATGAAAGTCCGCAGCCGCGCTCTATCGGCGACGACAGCATCCGACGCTATAGAGTTAATGGACCTGGGTTGTCCTCTTTGTTTCCTTTGTTTGCTTTGGGTCTGGACGATGGAGTTATAGATGAGAGAAAGATGATGTTTAAGGCCTCCATTCCTGTTTAAGGAAAGATTGTCTTTCCTAACAAAAACTGCTTCTTTAACTCCCCTCTCAAAGCATTTCTTTTCTCTGGCTAAGATCTGTACCTCACGATAAGATAATGAGGTAAAAACGTGCTTGGACGAGCAGCGAAACGTCTTCACTCCTACAACTTTTCATCCAGTTGACAGATTTAACTTTGGTTGTTAGTATGGATCAGACCTGGACGACTGACACTTGAAATACTTTGACTTTTTACTGTTAAAGTACAGTTTTAAACAAATACTTACACACTTTTACTTAAGTAGGTGTTTTCCTGTGAGTAGTTTTACTTTTTACCTTTATATCTATACTTTTACTTGAGTTCAAAACTGAGTACTTCTTCCACCTCTGTGTAAGACCTAACAGGTTTTCATTACTTATATAATTGCCCGATTGACCTGGAAAAAGTCTGCATGCGATACTCCTGCGTTATGTAAAAACCACAGCCTGTTACAACACGTTCGAAATGCTAATTTAAACTATATTTCATTTTGTCACTTAATGCTATGCAAATGTGTGGTTGGTGTTCTAGCAGACCGTTTCTAACCCAATCAGACGGGGTATATACAGTATTTAATGATGTAACTCTGCTTGTGGAGGTTTTTTCCTTGCTACTCTTTCTCATCCTTTTGCCCTTTTGACCTCCCTTTGACGCCCACTCCTCTACGCCACCCCCTCCCCGTCTAACCTTGACCACTTTGGCCTTTTAGCTTCTCCCTTTTTAATCTCTCCCTTTTCTAATAGCAGTGCAGCCCCGTTACCTTTGACAATCTTGTAAATCTGACCTGATGCGTTGTATTCACAGGGGGAGAAGGGAAAGAAGGGCAAAAAAGGGCCTAAGGGCGAGAAGGGAGAACAGGGTGCCCCAGGATTAGATGCACCCTGCCCATTGGTATGTCCGAGCTGGAAACCACCTCCCGTAGCTGGGTGTCGTCTCAAACGGGGATGAGCGATCTGCGGCGAGACGAAAATCGCTAGAAACCTTCGCAACCCACAATAAAAACGCTCTTTTTAGTTCAAATACAGCCACCGAGGCGCAAAAACTGGGTAATCGGGTTTCAGTGGTGACAGCAGCCGCAGGTCGCTCCTCCTCTCACGTCTCTGTGTCTGTCCCAACGACTGGACACAGGCTAAGGACGGTCCGCCTCTCTCTCAGTAACACTCCTAGGTCATCTTTGCAAACAGGGTTTCCGGGGATTTAAGGGTGAGAAGGGGGAACCAGGGCAGCCAGGTCTGGACGGGCTGGATGCCCCGTGCCAATTGGTACAGTATTTCTCTTTTTCCTGATTCCTTTTTGCATCCATCTACTACATGCATGTGCCCCCATTTCACATCACCATGGAAACGCAGCAATGAATGATAAAAAAAAAAAGAAGACAAAAGCATGGCATTTTACCACCTCAGACTGTGTAAAGAAGTGGACTGAGTGAGCGTGACGTCAGCTATAGCGATCAGCTCCAGTTAAACGAAGCTAATCGAGGCTAGCAGTTATAGCGGCGGATTTGGAGCAGAGTTGCATGTTTGGAATTACGACCGCGAGTATCATAGCAACCAAAGAGCCAATCCGGAGCGAGGTTGTTAAAGGTAACGCCGCTCCCCGTGTGTCCCGCCGGTTTAGCAGGTAGCGGACGCTTAGCTTTGGAACTAAACTGGGACTAAACCCGGATCTAAACCTGAACTAGACCAGAACTAAACCAGGACTAGAAACATAGACTGTATAAAGAAGTGGACTGAGCGAGTGTGACGTCACCCACAGCGTCCAGCTCCAGTCAAAAGAAGCTAATCGCGGCTAGCAGTTATAGCGGCGAATTTGGAGCCAAGTTCCATAGCAACCAAGAATATCATAGCGACCAAAGAGCCGATCCGGAGTGACGCTGTTGAACGTGGCACCTCTTCCCGCTGAGCAACGCTGTCAACCAAACCTATTGCTAATGCTAACGGGAGCGACCTCGGAGAAAGAAGACGCCTGATTCATCTGTTATTAATGTTCATATCTTGATTTACGGACACGATAGCGAAATAAAAACAGTAGAGCCGGTTAATATGAACATTTAAGACCAAAATAACGAGGCGGACAGCAGCAGTTTTTCAATGTAAAGTGAATTAAAGCCAGAATCGATGGAGCTGGAAGCGCGCTCATGCTCACCTTCTATCTGGAAAGCGCTGGCTAGCACGTTAGCTATGCCCATTTATGTAAACAGTCAATGGTCACCGCCAAGTCCACTTCATTACTAAAATCACCTGACCTCATAGTAGCTGCCTGCACTAAACGCTTTGGATAAACTTGAAAACGCAGCCGTTCTCACCTCTTTATTAATCCGTTCTTTATAATATCGATCCATCATTCACATATTTTAATAGCAACGTCTAATCTACTTCCTTCACGACCCTTTAACTTATCGCTAACACGCTCCTACAGCCACTCGAATACCCCCTGTTAACTTTCCTCTTGTGTAATGTACCAATTGGGCCAGACCACCGCCTCATGATGTAAACTTAAACTATAGCGCAGCGTTACGGGTAAATACGCACCCCGTTCATTATCATTATCCTTTTTCAGACGTACTTTTACTTCTTATTTGTTTCACAGTGCCCACGTAACACATCAGCGAGTGCATTACATCACTGTTAGTTTGTTCGGGCACTTTAATAATAAGTACATTTACATATGGCTTTGCATGCGATGTCATTTGCAGAGAGCATGAAAAATAAAAGTACATTGTCAGCTTAGATCTTTATTTTAGAGTAGATATAGAACTATGCAAAGTGCTTGAGTCATACCGGTCACTGTTTGTTCAGGACTACGCTATAATTAAGTGAATATAAGAGAATTGCTACGTTAAAATCTAAAATTACTCTGGATAAATGTTGCCAAACTATCAATATAACTGTCTGTGTCTATTTGATCTGTAGTTTTACTGTTCAGTCCTAATTGTTTTGCCGTTTTGTTCTATCACAAACAGGGCCCAGATGGATTACCAATGCCTGGATGCTGGCAAAAGGTGAGATGAAATTAAAGTTAAAAAGTATTAAGTATTTGCTTGGTGTGTACTGTAGTGTAGTAATAACGCACATGCAGAAATGTCCTATCGAAGGGAGGGTATGTACAAATATTTCAAATTGCCCCCAAATCAAAAGTCAAAAATATTGGACGAAAGATGTTTTTTTATATATAATTTGGTCTTTTAATTTAGACAATTATCCAATCAGAAAGCAGAGTGAATTTTATCTAAGTTGCTCATTTGCGTTGGCAGATCCTACAGTGAAATCCAGTTGGTTTAAAAAATAAAAAATAAAAAAATAAAAAAAAAATTGTGAAATGTACTTTAAGCGTACCCGATACATGTGCTCGAAAATAAAAAATAAAAAATAAAAAATCACTGGCAACCCATGTTCGCTTGTGATTGTAATACATTTTTAAACCAGTAGGAGGCAGGCTTCATACCCTCCCTAAGCCATAAAAGGTCCTATATTATGCAAAATTTCCTTATGTGAGCTTTAAGTCATGTTATAATGTTGTTAACACATCAAAAACACACCTGGAGTTGTGTTTTGTTCCATTCACATGTTTGACTAACCCTTCTCCAAAGCTCAAAACGCTCTGTTCCACCTAGTGATGTCATCAAGTTGTAGTTTTCAAGTTTACATCTACCTTTTGACCTTTAGTTCAGTAGAGATTGAGCAGTTCCAGGGCTGAAATGATCCAAATGATTCAAGAAATGAAGGTGCGTGGAGTTTAAAAACACAGTAAAGCACTTCCTGTATTACCACATGATGACATCACAAGGTGGGACAGAGCGTTTTGAGAGAGAAGTACTGAGCGTAAATATGCAGGATTTGTGCGAATGAAACAAAACTCGACTCCAGGTCTGTTTGTGACGAGGAAAACAGCGTAACATGGGCCCTTTAAAGCTGTATTCTCGTCTGCATGGAGTTTTATTATAATAATTTAACTATAATTTTGACAAGTATAACATTGTGTGGCAGCGTGGTAAAACAGAACTCACAAATTAATTCAAATCCATGTGTTTTTTTGTGTTTCTTCTTCTTCTTGCAGTGATCACTCTAACCCGAATCGCATGGAGTTTGTAAATAATGCTTCTTTTATGGTATTTATAGTTTTTTAATGGAAAAATATCTACAACAAAAGAAGTTTATGTGTACAAAAAGAGATAACTGTCCTCGAGCTGCTTCTTCTTCTTAACTTTGCCGTGGAAACGTAAAAAAACAAAAGTGTGTCCGAAACTCACATCACATGACGTCGAAGTCCAGATCCCCCAGAACTCGCCCAGCGTTCTCACAAAAAGGTCCTAAAGATGGAGACTTGCCTGGAAGGGGGATCTGGCTTGGACTCGCTTGCTAACACCAAAACGCTAGGTGTTTAGTGTTGTCTTGTCACTGCAACATCCGCCATTTTGTAAAAGACAAAAAAAAAAAGTATTAAAAGCTGACTGTGACGAGCAGAGCAGTGCACCCCCACAGCATGGATAACTAGTGAGTCTATATTTATATGTCTTGTACATACGTCGCTGTTTTGTGGTTGGCTTTCGCTCTGTATCAATGGCACAAACGTCAAAACCCATGCTTAAAAAACTCTACACAACTGGACATGTTTCTTTCTTTTAATCCTAAGGGAGTCACGCCATGGCTGGTTGCCTGAAAACACCGAGATTAAGTGAAAAAAATGGAGGTTTCCGTGTGTTTAATGGTGACACCTGCACGAGCGGTACACGCAGGTTTTACTCTTCACCGTCGAAATTCTTGGTTTGGACTCTTTCCAACGATGGGGAAGGCTGTCTCCGAACTCCAGGAGGACTTGGCAGGGTCTGATCCAGCACGGATTGGAAGGAAAACGCATTAAGTTTTTTGTTTTTTTCTTGGAGATGCGTTCAGGACCCCCTCCGAGCGTGGGAAAGGAGAGTGTTGGAGGCATGAGTGGTCTTCTGGGAGACCAGCTGACTTCAAGTTCTACTGAGCTGAACATAATGCAATCACTTTCTTTTTTCATGTTTTATTTTCTTGCTCTGATTCTTAAGCATTTTATAATTTGTGTATTATAGCCTTTGTGCCTCAAGCTTGTATTCATTCCTGTATAAACAATGTACATTTCATATGATTTTTCTCACAGAACATTTTAGTTGGTATAAGCAGAGGTGGGGACATGCAAGTCGTGACTTGGACTCGACTTGAGTCACTGTTTGTTTTTTTTTTGAGACTTGAGACTTCACTTGATAAAATAGACGAAGACTTGGATTTGAGCTGATTGAAAGATGATTGATTGATTGATTTTTTCACATTTTTCTAAACAGTTGATGTTTTTGGTGCTTAATTTTGCAGGAAAAACTGGAACATGTCCCTCCCACGTCTCCATTTGTCACTAGGAAAATGAAATGTCTCTCAATAATACTGGGGCTGTAAAGATGGAGACAAATATTTCTCAAAATCACTCAAATCGCAAGCTCCTTCAATGCTTAAATGCATCGTTTTGTTGCAGCTACAGCTAAAAAAACAGACAAAATTACATTAACCATGATCCTTTGCCCCATTTCAGCTCAAACGACATCACAAATCAACTGTTATTAATTTATTTCAACTCATAATTCTTTGGTTTATGACAGTACTGATTCAAACTACAAGGAAAAAGTAGCATCTGTACAGTTACGTAAGCCAAAGACGTGAAGTGACTTGAAGTTTTAAAGCAGACGACTTGGACTTTGACCTCGGGACCTGACTTACTTGAGACTTGCAAAACCGTTGGTCCCACCTCTGGGGATAAGTGACACACAGAGCGCTGTTTCTCACTGTTGAAGTTGGATCATTTTACAGGCCGTAGCTTTACTTGGACAAAAAAGACACGATTTGAACCATCCCTGAGAGCTGTTCTGATCCAGTGCTGTTCCGTGTTACACCTGTGCTGCTTGTAGACGCTGGGTTTGTGTATGAGATGTTTCTTCTTGTACAGTGGTGTCTGTTTTTTCTGCATGTGAAAATATTACGTAGGGTTTTATGCGTGAGTCGGTACACTTCGGTTTTAAAGTAGGGCTGCATCGTTTTGGAGTAAAGCGCGAAGTAATGGGTCAAAACGGAGACAGTATAACAATGTTTGACTGTCTCATTGGAGATTATGACAAAAATATTTAATCTTGTTGCCGTATAATGAAGTAAAAGTAAATAAAGTAGAACTACCAGTGGATTCTTTTTACTTTTACTTCACTATATTTAAGAGAAGACATCAGTACTTTTAACTATGGTCCATTTTTGAACGGGACTGAAAAGTAAAAGTAGTTTTTCCTGATAGTTTGAGGCCTCCTTTATCTTTAAAAGTTCCTAATTTGAGCAAAAAATACAAATAAAAACAGTAATTAAGAACGTTTTTAAGTTCTCCAGTGGCGTCGGACTCAGGGGGGGTAAAGGGGACTTTTTACCGGGGGCCCAGTGCAGATAGGGGGCCCCAATCTGAATCATGTATGAATCTTCAAAAACACTACATTTGAAGTTTTATAAGACCTCAAAACCAGCGAAAAAACTTTTACTTTTTACTTTTTTACATAGATTTATTCATGTGACGCTTTCCCTTTTAAGTAAATATTTTTTTCCGCTCCAGTATCTGTACTTTTACAACAAAAGCAAGTACTTCTCACCAGTAACAACACAACCACAGCAACCGAACAAACGCAGTGCGGTGCAGCCTTATTTTAAAGCGAAGAAGTACAACTATAACCCCCCCCTAAACACAACATTAGCAAACCAGGTATAAACTAGACTCGATCTTGTGGCCAGTTATGTCACATTCCCTTTCAATTTAACAACAACAACGACGACGTCATCCGTGTTTTGTTAAAAGGCGAGCTTCTTCTTAACAAGTTAACAAGTTTTGCGAGTACATATTTGTGATTTCCGTGCCGTCAGGTCTGTGGGCGGGGGATTTAAAGCGAGTGAGAGCGAGCAACCTGTGTTTCTTGTCATGTAGCAGCTGCCACAGGTGGAAAACGGAGAAAGTTTTGCGTCTTTGGATAAACAGTGTTATATAAAGTGGGACGACCAGTGGAAAAGCTACATACAAGTTTCTTTATTGTGATGGGTTGCTTGGTTTGTAACGATTTCTGTGCATATATTTGTGTATTGTCTTTCATATGTTAAACTTATTTATTTTTGTATGATTTCTTAAATGAAGGCATTGTTTCGGTTTTGAACAGCATTCCTCCCAGTTTTTTTTTTTTGAATGACGACTTTTTTTTTTTCTTGTTGAGATGTTTTAAGAAGCTGGAAACGGTGGAGTGCGAGTCGGTCATTTGGTTGTTTTTTTGTGCATTTACTTCTGTGTATAGGCCTTATCATGAGGTAGAACTACAGTAAAATGGTATCTACAGAAACATAACGACTTGAGTCAGCTGCAGCCTTTTCACACTTTTGCGCGTCTCTCCCGTCTTTGCATTGAATGTAGTTTGATGTATGTATAGTGGATTATTATAATGTATTTTTGAAATGTGAGCTCAAAAGTGCAATTTATACTTTGGTTCATGTGTGTTCGCTATAGGGTGACCAGATTTTCAAGTTTTAAAACTGGGACACACCGGGTTTGGGTTGGTTTCTTAGGATAAACTTATGAAGAGAGTGCAATTTAGAGCATTTTTATGATATCCAGGGGCGTTGGAGTCAGGGGGGATTAAAGGGGCCTGTTTACGGGGGCCCAGCGCAGACAGGGGGCCCCTAACACAACCTAAAAACATGTATGATTTGTACCCAGGCCTCAGAATTTAGTGCTACACCCATGAAGCCGTCGACTTTTGGCCTTCGGACGATGTTTCCAACCCAGTATATTAGTCGTTTTGCTGTTAGCGCGGATGAAATGGGTCAAAAATAGGGACGTCTCAGTCGTTTCTTGTGTAAAACCGGGACAAATCACTGGTTTTGTATAAATTCGCTGAGATAAGAGACACAAAACTCAAACCTGGGACTGTCCCGGGTCAATCAGAACGTCTGGTCACCCTAGCGTAGCACCAAACGCAGCTTAAATATCACAGTGTCATATGTGATCTGTATAGCTCCTTATGCTAGTCATTATACCACTACCTGGCTAACGTTAGCGACAATGTAGTTCACAACTTAACCGTCCACTTACGCTAATCGGAGCGTCGCGACTTAAACTTTTGTTGTACTTTTGAAATATTTGTTTTTGATTTCCAGTCTTTGAATTGTTCTCACGTTGGTGCTGTATCTTTAGTGAGTGCAGCTATTTTTATTATTAGCTTTTGTATCTTTTTTTATTTGAATTTTTCATGTTTTGTGGCTGAGATCTTTTGCAAAATGCTGAAGTGCCAAAAATATTTGACGTCAGTATTAGCGAGCGTTCAGGAGGAGCTGCACATTTACGTTTCTTTAAGGGTAAAATTCATTATTGTTATGATAAACGCACCAGTTATTTTACAGTTAAAACAAACCAGAGAAACAGTTATTCAGTAAAACATTGTAAGTTCAGTGGATTTGTGGATAACACTTTTTCACCGCTGACTAAAAATGACTATTTCAAATATTTCTTCATTTCTTGCCCCTCTTTAAGTTTCTTTGACACAAATGTTTATCATATTTTCAAGTGACTTCTGTACTGTTGGAGCCAAATAAACGCAGACTTTCAAATACACATATCGTCGTCTTTTGTTGTGTTTTCATTTTAATCATCTGTTCATGTTTTTCTGTGGATGTTTTACTCATACTATTGTAGCCACAGCTGCCCTGGGACAGACTGAGGGACACGAGGCTGCCAATCTGCGCCATCAGCCACCACCGACTCTCACACACACACTTTCATACCAGGCAATGGGTGAAGTGTCTTGCCTAAGGACACAACAACAGTTTTTTTTATTCATTTAAGTTTATCTGTTGCTGTTTTTAGCTCGTGCAGTTTTACATTTATCCCTCTTGATTTTAAACAGACCTAGAGGTGGTTAATACTTTAAATGTACTCAAGTATATTTAGCCTTTTATATAAATACACTTCTTGCAGTAGTTTATGCTCTCTAAGTACTCTATAAGTACTTGTACTTAAGTAAAAGTTGTGGTTTCTCTTCCCACAGCAGGTGACAAACTCTTTCTGTTGGCTATATCAGATGATTTGAACTTTTGTGTTTCTTTCACTGCTCCTTTGGGTCGTTACAGTTACTCTTATAGTTACTTTTACTTAAACAGGTCGTTACAGTTACTCTTGTACTTTTACTTAAACAGGTCATTACAGTTACTCTTATAGTTACTTTTACTTAAACAGGTCGTTACAGTTACTCTTATAGTTACTTTTACTTAAACAGGTCGTTAAAGTTACTCTTATAGTTACTTTTGCTTAAATAGTAGTTTTACTTGAGTAGCCTAGTAGTTTATCCAGATATTCTACTTTTCTATTTTAGTTTAAGCAGTGTTGGAATGTAACAAAGTGAGTAGTAAAGTACTGTACTTAAGTAAACATTTTAGATATCTGTGCTTTACTTGAGTACATTTTAAAGTGGATACTTTTTACTTTTACTCTACTACATTTTTGAACTTTATTATACTCTGAGACCTGCTGAAAAGTCAGAGTTTATTTTTAACATGTTCATAATTCGAACAAACAAAAATATAAAAATAAAAGCAACTAAAAAAAACAACTTATTCAATTATTTCTGTTGAACAAAATTCAGCACAAATACTTATCAAAGACCTTAAACTGCACAAAATAATTTAACTTTTTACTATTTAAGTACATTTTAAAATAGGTACTTTAATACTAATACATAATAAGTAGTTTTTTTGTTTTGTTTTTTTTGGTTTTTCATGTGAGACTCTTTATGTGTTCTCTCTTATACTCTCTTATATTTACTTACTATTACTATTACTATTACTATTTTATATTTACTTTTATTTAAATAGTAGTTTTACTTGAGTTGCCTAGTAGTTTACCCAGATATTCTACTTTTCTATTTTAATCTAAGCAGTGTTGGAATGTAACAAAGTGAGTAGTAAAATACTGTACTTAAGTAAACATTTTTGCATTTTTACTTAAGTATTTTTTGCTCTGGCATCTGTTCTTTTACTTAAGTAACACAACTGAGTACTTCATCCACCACTGAGTTATGTAAGTCACCATTACTAGACTACTACTACTCCTACTATTACTACTACTTCTATGCCTCCCACTGCTGTACTGCAATGCCATTAAACGCTGTTATCATTCAGTCACCATAAACCCTTCTCTTACTTCACTTTCTGTCCACTCCACCCTCCTCCTCCTCCTCCTCTGGTCCCACCTCTGGCCCTTCCCTCTTTCCTCCTGTAGGGGGCAGCACTGGCAGCCTCTCGCGCGCCTCAGTCCTGTGATATAATGTGAGGTCTGCGCGCGTGTGCCAGAGCCGGTGCTCCTGTTTTTCCTCTCTCGAAGAACTTTGAGATTCACAGCTCCTCGAGGACAGGAGAGACTTTTTACGCAGCTTTACGCACTGGACGTTTCCAACATGTCTGGGGAGAAAATAGAGAAGAGCAAGACGATAGACCTGAGGAAAAAGCACATAGGGTAAGATGGGGGGTATTTGAACTTCTAATATGATGTACTTTATTTCAGTTCTGAGTATTTATGCAGTTTGGAAATATGTGCCATGTAAATACAGTCTGGATTATGGCACATTTCCCACTGCGCAAACACTCATTCGCAGCAATAAAGCACATCACAGCGTAAATAATGACATATTTGCGCGGATTAACACGTTTTGCCAACACAATTTCACTCAACTAGCACGTGCAACTAGCAAATATGTCACTTGTGTGTTTCAAAAATGGTAAACTGTGTGGATTTACTGTCTGTGACTTGTTAACCAGCCTGTGCGTAATGCGTAACGGCTGCTTTTCTCTGCAGACCCTCGTGCAAGATCTTCTTCAGCCATGACCCCATCAAGATCGTGCGTGCAAAGGGTCAGTACATGTACGACGAGACGTGCCAGAGGTACTTGGACTGTATCAACAACGTGGCTCATGGTAATGGACCCACCTGCACTGTAATAATGATATTTACTGTTAACTGTGGTTTGTAGTTGAAGGATTTATATGAAAAAACACTGCAAATCTGAAATATACGCATAAATACTCACAAATACTGCTGCTCTGGGACTGTAAACGCTTTTATTCAGGCCCGTCTGCAGAAATTTCAGGGGCCTGGGGCAAAAACGCTGACGTGGGCCCCCCTAGATTACTATTGCAACAACATATCCGTCAGCAAAACTACGGCCCGGGGGCAACACACGGCTCGTTGGGTTTAATAATCCGGCCCGCTGAACGTGAGCAAATTATATTAAAATTGATTTTTCAAAAGTAGATAACCTTGTTCAATTTGTTTTTCCTCTATGATGCCAAGGTTTCCCCCAAAAAAATATCGCACTTCAGCTACATTAGCCTTGTTCGTGTGTGTTACTCTCTTATTCTGCAAAAATGAGCTTATCAAAGAAGAGAAAAGTGGATAGTGAATGCTGAGTTTTTAATACGGAGTGAACAACAAAATATTTTTTCACCGAAGTCCAATCAAAGTACTGAGATAAGTTTTTTGCTGGCGTTCAAATTAGCAAAAGCCACCAGGCCTTTTTTTTCCAGAATTTCAAGTTTTTAAAAGAATGCATTTGGAAAACAATTTGTACAATGAGCCTTGCGTAGTCATGCTTTGCTACATGTTATAGGCCAAATCTCTTATGTACTGCAGACATACATATATATATATCCGACATCGAAGGATCAAAAAGTGACGTCGGTTTGAACGCTCAGTTATCCCCGTGGTAACTTTTCTGTCACCTCCTGTTTAAAACCACAAAAAGTGAGAAGGATCATGCGGCTCCGCTTTCCTGGTCTGTCCATTAAATGTCCATTCGCACAGACAGTACCTCCCTCTTTTCTGCATCACTCGAGGAAAAACTAAAACTAAAACTAAAACACAACTCTGCCCGCACCAGGAAGAGGCTCCAATTTTGTGCCTCTAAAATCCAAGTAAAAGCCAAAGTTAAATCTGTCAACCGGACGGAAAAAAAAGTTGTAGGAGTGAAGACGTTTTGCTGCAAATCCAAGTTCTGGACAGATTACTGCTGGACACTGCCTTATATCTATCAGACAAGAACTTTTTGTCCAGTTGAGAGATTTAACTTTGCCGTTTTGTCGGTCAGACCTGGACGACTGAGGGATTACACAGATAGTCCCTGTTATTATTCACCGTAATCCTTTTCTTTGTCAGCATATTTGTTATCTTTTCCTTTCCTTTGACCTGAAATCACGCAATTTCTCCAACAATTTTACCAACTAGGGTCCACGATATATAGAAATTGGAGCCGTTATCAAATCCGTCCGCATTTTTTTTACGAACAACGTCCTTAGCAAAGATTAAAATACCTTGTTTATGTCTAGAACCTGTAGTTTTACCTCATGTTTCAGTTCTTTTTTCCAATATTAACACTTCTGGAGTTGTTTTCGAGTTGTTTTCGTGCGCTCATACGTACATAATCCTACAGTTTAAACCTGTCATTCAAATCTAATCACAATCGCAATTAACCTCAAACTTTAGACATACCGTTCAACCACCACCGCCTCTGCTCTAGATCTAGTTCTCCGCTATTCACTGCAGTCCTTTTCTGTGCAAGGACGATTTATGACGCCACGCTTCCTGTTCATTTCCCCTTAAATAACCCTGTTTATCGTTCGCTTTTACCTAACCCGTCTATTTTTGTTCCCTTTTCCACAGTGGGGCATTGTCACCCAGACGTAGTGAAGGCGGGGGCGCATCAGATGGAGCTTCTCAACACGAACTCGCGCTTTCTCCATGACAACATCGTGCTTTTCGCCCAGAAACTGCAGTCGACGCTGCCCGAGAAACTGTCCGTCTGCTACTTTGTCAACTCCGGGTGAGAAAAAAAGCTATTCAGAAGTTCTGCGTTCTTTCTCTGTTGTGTGGATGATTTGCGTAGAATTGTTTTAGACGCACTTACGCTAAAGGGTTTTGATCTTACAAATAGGGCATAGCTAACGTGCTAGCCTAGTCTTAGAAAACTGTGGCTCCTCTCTCTGTAACTGCTGCTGTCAGACTCATCGTTTTGGTCTTAAAATGTTCGTTTTAACCGGCGCTACATGATCCTGGTGTTTTTATTTCGCTTTTTTGCCGGTAAATCAAGATATGAACATTAAAACAGTCAAATCAGGCGCCTTCTTTCCTCCCGCTGGCGTTAGCAACAGGTTTGATTGACAGCGTTGCTAAGCAGGAAGGGGTGTTTCCTTTAACAACCTCGCTCCAGATTGGCTCTTCGGTTGCTATGATACTCGTGGTTGCTATGAACTCATCTCCAGATTAGCCGCTATAACTGCTAGCCTCGATTAGCTTCATTGACCGGGGCTGAACTCTGTGGGTGACGTCACATTCCCTTCGTCCACTTCTTTACGCAGTCTATGTTTTTAGTCCTGGTTTAGTTCTGGTCTAGTCCAGGTTTAGTCCCAGTTTAGTCCCAAAGCTGACGTGATGTGATGCGTTCGTTCATATTAGTCCTTTGCTTTTGACGTCTCTGCTGAAGTAAAACAAAACATGATCTGACACGCCGTCCACGCTCGGTGTAATTACGCAGCGCACATTCCCAAAATATCTTTTGACACTTGAATGAAAATGTTACATCACAAAAGCACGATGACTTTAAGAGTTTCTAGAGGAGGTTAGGTTAGGTCTCTGCCGCTTGTTTGTCTCCACGGAGATGAAACGTCATTGCCTAAGATGCTCCACAGTACAGTAAATGTGTTCAGGAGCCAGCAAAAGAAAAGTTACAAAGTGCGGCTTTAACGTGGACTGTTTGATTCAGTCGGCTCAGGAGGTTCTTTGAATAATGCAAAACAATCATTATTAACAATTACGTCTCAATTAAGTCACGGTAACGACTATATCGACTTATGGATCAGTTTGTAAAAGCTGGAACAGGATATTTTGGGCTCAAGATTTATCTTGTGTAGAATTTCTTTGCAAAAATGCGAAGATTTGGGTATTTTTGCTGTAATAAAAATAAAATTGAGCTGTAGAAAGTAGAATAAATGGCTTCTATGGCTGATCTGTTGCAGCCCAGGCCTTTTAATACTTTGATACATGAGCTGCAACAAATAAACAGCAGAATGAACCAGTAGTTAGTCATAAAAGCGACTTATTCAGCACTTTACAGCTCAAATCTCATCGTTTTACAACAAAAACACCTCAAATCTCCCACTTTTGCAAATAAATTGTGACAGTTTTCATATATGTATCGATAAATAGATATAGTAATTATCGAGACAGGTGTAAAAGCGACTTATTCAGCACTTTACAGCTCAAATCTCATCATTTTACAACAAAAACACCTCAAATCTCCCACTTTTGCAAAGAAATTGTTACAGTTTTCCTATATTGATCGATAAATAGGCATAGTAATTATCGAAACAGGCGTAAATGCTTCAAAATGTGTTATTTCTACGAACTATTTCAACAAAACGTGCAGCTGTTATAATGTAAACGATGTAACTTCCACGTCCTGTCCCTGCTTTGTCCTCTCCACGTTACATCACAAAACTCATCTGTAAAACACACTGAAAGTATATGTATAGTATTTATCAATATCTCAGTGCGTTCATACGGTTTTGTTTTAGTTTGACGTTCATTTTTGAGCCATTTTAAACCACAGTAACGCCGGTTTGTTACTTATTGACAAACCAGCGCTCGTTCAGTGTAAACCGGCATCAGCTGGTCACTACACCGTCCACAATAACAACGCATGTACCGCAGTACTCCGAAAACCGAGGTGTTTACTCCCCTTGTTCTTCTTATCCAGTTCTCGATAAACGGCGCAGTCAGCAAAGGGTTTGAACTTGATATAGCATTAAGCAAACGTCAGAGCGTGTTGGGGTTTTAGTGCCGCAGCTGGATAAGAACCAAGATAACGACACATCCTTACAGTGGGCGGTTTGAGAGCACAATATCAGCCGTAATTTATGAACGAAGCATAAAAAGATACCGACGTCTGGTAGTTTTAACAGTGTTGTAAGTAAATTCAAAGCTTTTATTCATATCTGGAGAATAGTTGAACTAGTTTTATCACTGAAGTCTGTGATAAAGACAAGTGACACAGACAGTAGTAAAATAATAATAATAATAATAAAAATAATAATCAAAAAAAAAAAAAAAAAGATTGACCAATGGAAAGTAAAAGTACAGATACTGGAGCAGCAAATAAATACTCATGTAAAAGTATAAGTATCACATGAAAAAAGGTGAAAGTGTTTAAAAATGTACTTAAAGAGCAAAAAGTAAAAGTATTTCTCGCAGATTTACGGATTTAATGAAGGTTCAAATGTAGTTTCATTATATTTTAAGTAGGAATGTGTTATAAATAAACCCCTTAACCTTTTCTGCAGGTCTCAAACAATAATAAAAGTACTTTAAGTTTTCAGTCCTGTTCAAAAATGTAGTGGAGAAAGTAGAAAGTACAGATACTGCTCTCAAGTAACAAACAGATACCTAAAATGTATACTTTAGTGCAGTATTTTACTACTTTTACTTTGTTATGTTCCACCTCTGGTAATAATGCCTTAGTTATAGTAGTAGAACTTTTAAAAGTAATGGTATAGCAGTATTTTTATTAATAGTACTAGTATTATACACATACACATACACATACATAATCATAGTAATGTTATTAGATGAAGCTATATTTGTTGTACTTTTAATTAAGTAGTAGTAAGTGCGTACAAGTTAACGTATATCTTGTGTTTTTATTTTATTTTTTAAAGTGCACATGTTCCTCCTTCGTTCTTCTTCTTCTCCTGTGATTAATTTGTTCCTAATAACACTAATATATGTCGCCTGATGAGCACTGTACTGGGAAGTCAAACACGGCCGCTGTCGCCCTGTGTATTTTGTGGTGACTGAGTAACTCGCAGTGACCCTTGACCTTTGAACTTTCAGCTCCGAAGCCAACGACCTGGCCCTGCGCCTCGCCCGACAGTACACCGGCCATAAGGACGTCATCACCCTGGAAAAGTGAGTCTGGATGAAATGTTTTAATGTCACTGTTTTGAGTTGAAGGCGTGGTACTTTTTACACGGAGCTGTGTAAAGTACTTCAGTCTGGAGATACTTATGAAACGTCGTACTTGTGCGGCGTAGACATGACTTTCCTGTGAAGGGAGGTTTTTAATAAGAATATGGGCCAGGAAACGGTGGAGGAGGAGGTCGGGGGAGTGTGAGAGGGCATCGTACTGGGAGGTCGGGAGGTGTAGTGACGTTATTTGGTGGTGAAACAGAAAAGGAGAATAATATGTACAGTGGTCCTTCGTTTGTCGCGGGGGTCACGTTCTAAAAATAATCCGCAATAGACGAAATCCACGAAGTATCAGCTTTATTTTTACAATTGTTATATGTGTTTTAAGACTGTGAAACCCCTCACCACAACAACATTGTGAACTGCCTGTAAAAATGAATTAACTTGTGTTTTATTGTAAATATACAAACACATGTTTCTTTTTATGCTTTGAAAAACATTTCAACATTTTTTGGGGAATTTTCAACACTGTTTAGGTGCAATGTTCAGGCCCGAATAAGAAAACAAATCTAAGGAAATTTACTTGCAGTTACACCGACTGACCACTGAATGGACCTCAATGGAGTGTGGCAGCAGAGAGCACTCTAGAGGCTGATGTGCAGCTCCACCACATAAACCAATGCATTAAAGACAAAGTTATGTTTCAGTAGCTGTCCACTACAGTGACCGCTACGCACCAGAGGGTTAACATTTTCTCACATTTCTCTCTCGTTTAAACTCTCTCAAAGTTCAAACCTTCGTAGGCGCTTAAGATGTGGTTTGAAAATGATGAACCAATGGAAAGTGCTGGATGAAGTACTCAGTTTTGTTAAGTAAAAGTAAAAGTATTACATGAAAAAATCTACTTCAGTAAAAGTATTTAAGTATCTTTTTAAAAATGTACTTTAAGCGTAAAAAGTGTTGTTCATGTAGTGATATTGATTCAAAATGACACATATTTTGGTCACAGTAACAATACAATATCAGTTTCTTCATTTTTCTTAAGAATTTTTTGTGTTTATTTTTGTTTTGCTCAAAGCCAAAGCTTAAACTCAAAAACTTTAGTCAAGATGTTTCCATGAACATGGTAAAAATAACACCTCAAATCATATGAAAAGTACTTTTTACTTTTCAGTCCTGTTCAGAAATGTAGTGCAGTAGAAAGTACAGATACTGCTCTCAAATGTAGTGAAGTAAAAGTAAAAAGTATCCACTCTAAGATGTACTTAAGTAAAGAACAGATACCTGAAATTCTACTTAAGTACAACACTTTACTACTTTTACTTTGTTCCCTTCCACCACTGAGTGACATATAACTGCAAAGGTTTAGCAAATATTCACAAAAGAAATGAAATATTTACTTGGCTAAAAGTCAAGACGGACGTTCAAGTTACTGAATCTGTTCAAGAAACGCACAATGTGAAGATGAGCTGAAATGGAAATGTGAGTGGGACGGAGATATATTTTAGTCATGGACTTACAGTAACTGCAGAGGAGTGATGGTTTTGTTTAAAAAGAATGTGGATTAAACTGTGCAGTCTGGACATAAAGATAATGAAGGTAGATGTCTTATAATGCACATAACTCCTTTGTCTTTATTTGTCAGGGACCGTGCACAAAGTCATTAATCTTACAAAAAGAAAAGGTGGTTTGAACCAGATTTAGAGACGGCTGCTTTCCATGTGCAGTCCCAGGGCAGATGAACACACTTAAAAATACACGTTTCATTACAATTACATTATAAAACTAACAGTTCCTCATTAACATTAGCAGTAAAATACAATAAAATGTCCCCAATGTCCAAACAGATATTAAAAATTATTATGTGCAAGTTTTTACAGTGAAACAGAACAGATGATCTCGACTGATGTGGACACATTTGATGATCTAAAATGTGCTTTTTCAAATTTCTAGTCAAATTATTAAGATGTACAGACAGTTTCCGCGTGTCTGGAGCTGATTCTCTGTCTCATGGTTTGAAAAGAAAAGGCGACTGAGCAAAGGACGTGTGTCTTTTTGGACCTGTGCTGTTTGGTTTCCCAGAGGAGCAGGTGACTCGTTTGTTTGGAACTGAGTTTAAAACATTTTTTCACTAGAGGCGGAGCTCCATTATTAATCATTTTGAATAAGTTTCTTTTCCTAATAGAAGAGACAAACGAGTAAGATACATTAGTTTTAACAAATATTCATGCTCCAAATGAGACAATGAGCCTTTTTTCTCGTCAAACCACATTCTGAACATTTTAATACCGTCCTGGTTAGTGGTTCATAGAAGGATAATAATTCTTCCAGTCAGTGAAATCCATGGCCTCCTTAGATCTTGGTGATATTTGGAGGTTACTAAATACAGATACCATGTTTTCGTCGCTTTACGTCGCTCTGGAGTATAAGTCGCTCCAGCCAAAAAGGCATAATATTGAAAAAAAAAAAAAAAACATATATAAGTTGTACTGGAGTATAAGTCGGATTTTTTGGGGAAATTTATTTTCCAAAATCTGAGACCAAGAACAGACATTTTATCTTTAAAGGCAAATTACAATAAAAACAATAAAATATAGAACAACAGGCTGAATATCAGTACATCACGCTAACGTAACACATTTATATTTATTCAGCGACATGAAGCATAGACAGAACTGAACACGTGTCTGGTTTGTTAACGTAAGATAATAACAGTTAATCAGATAAATAAAGAAGAAAAAACAAGCAACAAGTTTACTCTGGATCTCACTCCAAATCAATAAATCCACTGAACTCTCAGTCTTTTAAATTGTCTTTTAAATTACCGTAATGTCTACGTTTTAACGAAGATGTGAAATTATATATTTGAATAATTTCGAGAAAATACAACATATGTTTAGACAATTTAAGTTTTAATCAGCTACTGTAAGCCATTCCTTAAAGCTGGAAAATGAAATTGAAAAAAGGAAAGAATGATCAGTTTGTCTCCAGCAAATGAGCAGCCGTGAACGCCTCACTGGGATAAACACAGACAAAATCATTTACAAATGGAGTCTTAGTACAACTGGTGCGTCACTTTTTTCTCATGGGGCCTGCTTGTTTTGGGAAAATGAAATAAATGCCCATTATGTGGAAAAGTTACGTCTAAACAATTTATATATACTACAATGAATGCTTACTGAAAAACATTTCAACTTTTTTTTTCATAAAAGTAGTGCAACAAAAAATAAAATGAAATAAAATTAAAAAAATATATATATATAAAAAAATGTATCACAAATCCAATTCAAGTGTGTTATCCAAGTATGTCAAGTAAATATAAAAAATCTTAGAGTATAACCCAACAACAGCTGCATCTCTATTTCTAATCAGGCATTTAGTGCGTATTTGTTTTCCTACATTCACTTTTTTAAACTTTTTTTCTGCATCTCTCTCTAAAACATGCCTAAAACTCAGGATAGTATTATCACTATATACAGCCTGCCTTCATGACCTCAGTGAGAGCAGTTCTGTGGTGGGGCTGGGTAACAAAAAGCTTTATTATGAGGTTGTTTTTCAGCAAATCCAATAAAAGCGGAAGACGTTATTCAATTACATCATTTAAAAATACTTAAATACTTAAGTATAGTATTCATAACTTTAAATGTTTGTGCAATTCCTCATCATCCAGGTCTGATCCAGAATCTTCACTCCTACAAGTTTTTGTCCAGTTGACAGATTTGATTTTTTCTTTTATTATAAATAACTAAACAATATAAAATTTTTGTCAGGTATATTGTCTGTGTAATCCCTCAGTCGTCCAGGTTGGATCCATAGTAAAAGCTGTTAACTGGACAAAAAGTTGCAGGAGTGAAGACGTCTATAACTCTATCTTCAGACCCAAAGCAAACAAAGGAAACAAAGAGAACAATAGCCAGGATTCTAATAAACGTGGAAGATGTCTGTGTAATCCCTCAGTCGTCCAGGTCTAATCCATAGTAAAAGCCAAAAGTAAAAGCAGTTAACTGGACAAAAAGTTGCAGGACTGAAGACGTCTATAACTCCATCATCAGAGCAAACAAACAACGGAAACAAAGAGAACAGTAAAGCCAGTCAGGATTCTAATAGGTGTGGAAGATGTCTGTGTAATCCCTCAGTCGTCCAGTGACAAAAGATGAAATTTAAATCTGTCAACTGGACAAAAAGTTGTAGGACTGAAGACGTACTTGGATGAGCAGCCGAACGTCTTCACTGTTACAACTTTTTGTCCCATTGCCAGATTAAAATTTCATCTTTTGCCATGGATCAGACTGGACCTGGACAACTGAGGGATTACACAGACATCTTCCACACCTATTGGCATCGTGGCTATTCTTCTCTTTGTTTCCTTTGTTTGCTTTGGGTCTGAGTATGGAGCTATACACGTCTTCACTCTTACAACGTTTTGTCCAGTTCACAGATTTAACTTTTGGCTTTTACTATGGATTAGACCTGGATGATTGAGGGATTACACAGACATCTTCCACACCTATTGGCATCTGGGCGATTGTTCTCTTTGTTTCCTTTGGGTCTGAAGATGGAGCTATAGACGTCTTCACTCCTACAACGCTTTGTCCAGTTCACAGATTTAACTTTTGGCTTTTCCTACAAATATATAGTTGTGTTACCCCAAAGGCCCTTGCATTTTGCCCCGGTTCACAGTTGTTTTTGCGTGTTTTGTGTTTGCAGTGCGTACCACGGCCACGTCTCGTCACTTATTGACATCAGTCCGTACAAGTTTCACCAGATGCCTGATTTCGAGGTCGACCCATCTGTGCATGTGGTGAGTGCCTCGCTGTGTACACTATTAAACTGCTCTAACTCAGCGTGCTGTGGCAGAGCTGAGGATCTCTGCAGAAAAAAATACTCCCAGAAATGTGACCTGACTTGAATGATCACAGCCTACGTGTTTGTTATTGTTGTTCCAAGTTGTTTTGTATGTGTGAACTCTGTGACACCACTGGGTCAACACACAGCAGACACGGGACGATATTAAAGTTTTGTATCACGATTATTATGGCGGAAATTAGTGTGATTAATTATTATTTCGCAAAATTGACTGTTTTAATGTAGTTACCTCCTCAAAAACAGACCTGGAGTTGTGCTTTGTTTCATTCACACGTGTTTATTATTAGTCTGTCTTCATCTCCAAAGCTCAAAACGCTCTGTTCCACCTTGTGATGTCATGAAGTGGTAGTTTTTGAGTCTAAATATTCAGGGTGTGTGTTAAACATGTGTGAATGAAACAAAAAAACACAACTCCAGGTCTGTTTGTGATGAGGAAATGACATTATAACATAGAAAATAGCGTAATATGGGCCCTTAAAAGTTGAATAATTATCATTTTAATATCATGAATAGGTTCCATATTTAAACAACAATGAACTAGAAGAGTTTCTCAAGAAAAAGTGTGTTTGTTCTGCACATTCTAGTGATATAATCTGGATTATTTTTGTTGCGGATTATCACGACTCTACATAAATATATAAAATGTCCCATCAACGATTATTGTGTAAACCTTTTATCAAGATAAACTGTCCCAGCCTTGTCAAGATTTACAGACACATGAAATGGTTTTGTGAAGTCATGCGAACAGTTACTCAGAACGGCTCATCTGGGTCCAAACAGTTCCGTAGACACAACAAAACTTAGCCAAAGAAAATAAATGGTTTGAACGGGGAGTTGAAGCAGTTTTTGTTAAGAAAGACAATCCTTCTTTGAACAGGAATGAGGGCGTTAGACATCATTTATCTCCTATTTATAACTCTATCCTCAGACCCAAATCAAAACAAAGAAAACAACAGGGCTAGCCAGGATGCTAATAGGTGTGAAATCACTCTTTAGGGGCTTGAATGACTATCGAAATGTCTTCACTCCTACAACGATTTGTCCAGTTGACACATTTTATATTTTTCTTTTGCTGTAAACACAACAATTTATATCAACTTCCTGATGAATAAACGTATTTTGCCATATGAACCCAATCAATATTCGTCAGGAGTTGATACACATAAAACATAAAGTGGACTTGCTAGAGGAATTCTGCTACAATGGCCCTGGCACTGGCCCTCCTCATCTGGCTACTGTCCCAGTGTTCCTGGTGCGCACCGGCAACTTACCTTCCCGAAAAAGAAGGAGACGCTGCGGGATCCACGGTGGCTTGCTCGTCAAGCTTAAGTTTTGGCTGGCTCATTCTTCTGGATCTTCCCCTGCTGATGTTCCAGGTGAATATCGGAACCACTTTCAGCGCCTTGTCTTGCGGCGCGCTTTGGTCCCCGTTGGCACCTGGTTGGTTCCTGTGATGCACGCCGAGGAGCCGGCAGGTCTGTGCTACTGTCGCCGCGCTCAACCCCAGGCATTAGTCGCTGTGAACTGTTCTAATCTCCGACAGTTAACCAGGGCAGATCTGATTCCTTTTAACTGTGCACTTGTGAATGCACGGTCAGTGATGAACAAGACTTTTATTTTGCGGGACTTCTTCTCTGAGCAATCGCTGGATGTATTGTTTGTGACCGAAACGTGGACATGCATAGGTGAGTCTTCCGCTTTCTCGGAGCTGGTACCACCGAACTGCAGCTTTGTTAATGTGCCAAGAAACACGGGTCATGGTGGTGGCATAGCTGCGATTTTTAAAGACAGTTTAAAGTTTAAAGGCACCATGCCACTGTCTTACGCATCATTCGAATTGTGCTGCTTTGAACTGGGGCAATCTGATCCGGTGTTGTGCGCTCTTATCTATCGGCCGCCTAAACACAACAAAGACTTTCTGAAAGAGTTCTCTGAATTTTTATCTACTGTTGTGACACAGTGAGTATGACCGTCTTTTAATTTTGGGTGACTGGAATATACATGTTTGTTGTCCCTCCAAACCTTTGGCCACGGAGTTTTTAGATTTGATTGATGCTTTTAATTTCACACAACGTGTTACTGGCGCCACTCATGAACATGGTCATACTTTGGATTTGGTTTTGTCGCACGGTCTGGATGTTAATAATGTTGAGATTGGTGATGCTGTGTTTTCTGATCACTGCCCTGTTTTATTTGATTTTATGTTGAATGACCCATGCAAACACAGTCCTTCTGTGCTCTATCGGCGCCGGCTAAAGCCGACATCTGCGGCAAGTTTTTGTGATTCTTTCACTTGCAATTCACTGACTGTTGCACAGGGCACAGAGCAACTTGTATCTACCTTTTTATCAACTTGCAATAGCGTTATGAACACTATTGCACCACTCAAAATTGTGCACCTTAAAGCTAAACAAGAGCCCTGGCTTAATGAAATAACTAGAGAGGCTAGGTGTGAGTGCAGAAGAGCAGAGCGCAGGTGGAAGAAAGATGGACTGGAGGTGTCACATCAAATTTTCAAAAACAGGTGGCATCGTTATCAAAAAATTACTGAAGGGGAAAAAACTAAATATTTTTCTAATCTTATTTCAAATCATTGTGACAAACCAAGAGTTCTTTTTAAAACAATTGGGTCTATTTTAAATCCTACCAAATCCTCCACTCTGCAGGCTACAGCAGCTGATTCTTAAAGTTCTTCTGTGATAAAGTTGCCACCATTAGGGCCAGTATCACTGTCACATCCTTTATTCCAGCAATAGCACATAAGTGCATAGCTGTTTTTGACCAATTTACACCTGTGTCTCTTTCATTTCTCACTACTATAGTGAAGAATTTAAAACCTTCATCTTGTCCCTCTGAGAGTGTCCCCTCACGGCTCTTTAAAGAGGTCTGGCAATCAATCGGTCCTGATGTAACTATGATTGTGAATAGTCGTCTGGTCTCAGGAACGGTTCCTATGTTTTGCAAACAGGCTGTAGTTGAGCCTCTTATTAAAAAGGCAAATCTTGATAGTCCGGTTCTCTCGAATTATAGGCCTATATCTAAGCTTCCTTTTATGTAAAAAATCTTAGAGAAAACGGTCTTGTCTCAGCTATAAACATTTCTGGATATAAACAGCATTTTAGACAGCTTGCAGTCAGGATATAAATCTTTTCATAGCACAGAGTCTGCACTTTTAAAGGCTTTTAATGACATGCTTTTAATGAATGATTCTGGTGATTCAGCCATTTTAGTGCTTTTAGACTTGACTGCTGCTTTTGACACAGTTGACCATGCAACTCTTTTAGATCGATTGGAAAATTGTGTGGGTGTCAGGGGGATGGCCCTAGACTGGTTTAAATCCTATTTGTCTGGGTGTTCCTTCTGTGTCAGGCTGGGGGACTCCACCTCTTCTTTTGCCCTGCTGCACTGTGGAGTTCCCCAGGGTTCGATTCTTGGGCCAGTTCTATTCACGCTGTACTTTTTACCTCTGGGGCAGCTGCTTAAAAACATGGCATGTCTTACCACCTGTATGCAGATGACACCCAAGTTTACATGCCAATAAAAAGGAACAGCAGCAGCCCCCTGACACCTCTACTAGAGCCTTAATGACGTCAAGGTTTGGTTGGCTCAAAATTTCTTAAATCTCAATGAAAATAAAACTGAGGTGATAGTGTTTGGGCCCAGTGTCGGTGCGAGCTCCTCTTTAGACCTGGGACCCCTGAGTCAGTGCACTAAGCCCACAGCCACCAACCTTGGCGTCATTATGGACTCTGATTTTAAACTTGATAAACAGGTCAACGCCGTTGTGAGATCCAGTTTTTATCATCTTCGTCTTTTAGCTAAAATTAAGTCTATTTTATCTTTTTCGGAGCGCATGATGCTTTTATTTCCTTTCGTTTGGACGACTGCAATGCACTTTATGTAGGAATTAACCAAAATGCACTTTATCGCTTGCAGTTAGTCCAAAACGCTGCTGCCCGACTTGTAACAGGAAATAAAAAACATGAACACATCACTCCAATTCTTGCGTCTTTGCACTGGCTCCCTGTTCATTTTAGAATTGATTTTAAGATTTTATTGTTTGTTTTTAAAGCTTTGAATGGACTGGCCCCAGATTACATCTCGGACCTCATCCAAATTCATACTCCGACGCACACTGAGGTCCGAGGGCCAGCTCCAGCTCGTGGGGCCTAAGACGAGACTTAAAACCAGAGATAGAGCCTTTTCTGTGGCTGGTCCAAAGCTCTGGAATATTCTGCCTCCTCACGTCAAAACAGCTCCACTGTGGAGAGTTTTAAGTCTCATCTTAAGACCCACTTTTACTCTGTGGCTTTTAACTCTGTGTGAGTCGTATGGTCCTCTGTCGTCTTTTATGGATTTGTTCCTTTTGATTTTATTTGCTTGTTTTATTTGATTTTATTGTTTTATTGGTAATTGTTTTATTGCTTTTATATACATATTTATGATTTTAATTTTGCTATTTTATTCTAATCTAAATGTTGATTTACTTAATTAGTTGTTTTTATTTATATGTGCAGCACTTTGGAAACTGCATTTGTTTGTGAAATGTGCTATATAAATAAAGTGGATTGGATTGGATTGAAATATTCAGTCATAACTTCCTGAACAGGCTCCCAGTCCAGACGTGTACCGAGGAAAATACAGGAGAGACCACCCTGATCCTGCCACGGCGTACGCCAACGACGTCCAAGACATAATCCACACAGCGGAAGGCAAAGGGAGAAGGGTATGGTCCTGCCGGCTTATATTGTGTGACTATGTTGTCTCTACTTTATTTATTTATTTAGTTCATTTTTTGTTTTTTTCATGTATTTATTTTTTATTTTATTTATTTATAAATTTACTTATAATTTTTTTTAAATTTATTTATTTTTAATTTATTTACTTACTTTTTATTTATTTATTTTATTTATTTGTTTTATTTACTTACTTTTTTATGTATTTATTTATTTACTAATTTATTTATTTATTTATTTATTTAATGCAAGACAGACAAAGATAATGACATAAGACATACTAAGACATAAGACTATATTATGGACTACATTGTCCCTACTTCACTTCACCCATTACTGCATTATACTTCAGTGGTGGAACATAACAAAGTAAAAGTAGTAAAGTACTGCACTAAAGTAAAATTTTAGGTATCTGTACTTTACTTACTATTACTATTCCTATTTTAAAGCAAACACGTTTTTCTTTTACTTCACTACATTTGATCGCAGTATCTGTACTTTCTACTCCACCACATGTTTGAACAAGACTGAAGTAAAAGTATGTTTTGTTATTGTCTGAGACCTGCTGAAAAGTCTGAGGAGTTTATTTTTATGACAATTGGAGTTTGACCAAAATATAGAAATAAAACGGCTGTTGAAGAAAATTCAGCACAAATCTTTATCAAAATCACTACATTGACGCTACTAAATCTGCGCAAAATACTTTGACTTTTTACTCTTTAAGTACACTTTTAAACAGGTACTTTCATACTTTTACTCCCGTAGATGTTTATGTGATACTTTTAATTTTACGTGATTTTTTACGTGTTTTTTTGCTCTGGTATCTGTTTTTTTTTCCTCTTTCTTAAGTAACATAATTGAGTACTTCTTCCATTACTGCTGTGCACAGATAAAGATCATGTAAGGTTCAATGGGTTGTTCCCAGGTTGGATTTAGAAAAGGTGTCGTTACAATAAGATCCTGTTTCTGTCATATGTGTTTATTTAGTAATTATACTTGAATGCCGATAGTAATTAAAAGTCAGTTGCGCTCCTCCCTTAAGCGTTTCACATAATGAGCCAGAACATACATTACAAGCGTTGCAGTAAAATTCTCTTGTGCTACTGTTGTTCAACTTGTTTTATTACCGTGTACGTGCCAAAATACAAAAAAAAAACAAAACAAAAAAACAAACAACCTGAATCATTTATAACGAGACAAAAACTGTGACTAAACCTACACATCCAGGACCATATCGCACTTTTACCTTTTGATTATTGTTTAGTTTAGTTTATTAGTTTATGTGAAACAACGTGCAAAAAACATTAAAGAAGCAGGTGAGAAATACAATACAATATAAAATGTAAACAATATAATACAATAAAATATAAAATGTAAACAATATAATCCATACACACTCACACACTACAAAATAGGACTTGGAGGAACAATATACAAATAGACAGTAAAGTAAATATTTATAAGTTAAGCGTGTAATGTGTAATATTCAATTCAATTCATTTTATTTTTGTAACGCCCAAAATCACAACAACAGTTGTCTCGAAGGGCGTTCATGTTTTGGTTGATGGGGGAAACCGGAGTACCCGGAGGAAACCCATCCAGACACGGGGAGAAACATGAAAAACTCCACACAGAAAGGCCTGGGCGACCCAGGGATCGAACCAAACCTTCTTGCTGTGAGGCATGTGTTGCCACTCAGCCACCGTGATATACACACAAAAACAAACAGGAAAATCAAACAACAGGAAAAATCAGACGAAACAAGAAAAATCGGCCAGACGAGGAGGAGGGAGGGGGGCGGAGGAGAGCCGGGCGAGGAGGATGAGAACCAGGCGAGGAGGAGAGGGAGGCGGGTGGAGGAGGGCCAGGTGGGGAGGAGGAGAGGGTCCAGCTGTCATTGGGGCATCTGAAAGAATTACACTCCACAGGGGGAGTGGGACAGGGGACAACATGTGAATAGCATTGCTGATGAGAAAATAGGACAAAGCAGAGGATAGTGCTCAGGTTGCCATACTTCCCCCAGCTAGTTACTCCTACTGCAGCCTGTCTTATCATGGGTTTTAATGCCACTCCCAGCCAATCTGGTCATAGTTAGTTTGGAGTGACAATAAACTAAGTAACCTGGTCATACGCTATAACGAAGAGGAAGGTTTTAAGCCTGGTCTTAAATACAGAGACTGTGGGGGCCTGTTTAACATCAGCAGGGAGTTGGTTCCATAGCACAGGAGCTTGGTAACTGAATGCTCTCCCTCCCACTGTACTTTTGGACACTCTAGGAACCACTAATAGTCCTGCATTCTGAGAGCGGAGTGCTCTGTTTGGCTGGTACGGGACAATAGCATCTTGCAGAAAGGATGGGGCCATACCGTTTGTCAGGAGGAGGACTTTGAATTTGATTCTAAGCTCGACAGGAAGCAGTATAATGTAATGTAATATAATGTAGCGTAATGTAATGTAATATAATATATGTAGTGTTGTGCAAAAGCGTCGAGTTGCCTTTGTTATTGTGAAAAGGAAAGAATACAAGAGTGAGTTTAGAGGTCAGGAGAGCATGTTGTGTTGTTGCGTCATGAGTCTGGCCTTACATAAACTGATTCTTTGGACTTCTCCTCCTCCAGATTGCGGCGTTTATTGCTGAATCATTGCAGAGCTGTGGTGGGCAGGTCATCCCCCCTGCGGGATACTTCCAAAAGGTGGCAGAGTAAGTAACAATGAGGAGTTTTTGCAGTTTTACCGTAGACTGTATATGTAAATGGACATGGCTAACCTCCTACGAGCACGGGCGTGCATCCGGCTCCATCGACTCTGGCTCCAATTCACTTTCTATTGAAAAACCGTGGCGCCTCGCTCTGTAACTGCTGCTGTCAGACTCGCCGTTTTGGTCTTTACCTCCTGAGACCTGGCGTCCTCATATGTGGACAAGACATTTTGGGTTGTCTAGACCACAATGCAGATTTTTAGAAGAATAATAGCAACAAAAACAGCAACAATGCAAATATATTCAGTTTTTAACAGTTTAGAATGTTTAGAATATTTTTTTGTATTTTTTTTTGTATTGGCATGTGTCTTCCTGCTCTTGTCAGCAGCTCTTCACATGAGACACATTGTTCCAAGAGGCAAAATTGTTGTTTCTCATTTTGTTTTTACATTCAGGACAAATGTTGCTGCGCTCAGGCACTTAATAAATATTTTTTGCAAATCATAATTCAAATGTTTTATCAAAATGAGTAAAATGTCCACATATGAGGACATAATTCTTTGTTTTTAGACTCATCAGGTCCCAATCAGCCCAATACCAAAGGGAAATTAATAAACCGTGTCGTGCCAGAGCTCGCGTCTTAGGAGGTTAAATGTTCGTATTAACCCGCTCTACATGATCCCGGTGTTTTTATTTCGCTATAGTGTTCGTAAATCAAGATATGAACATTAATAACAGACAAATCAGGTGACTTCTTTCCCTGAGGTTGCTCCTAGCTTGATTGACAGCGTTTCTAAGCATCCGGTCTGTGCCAAACCAGCAGTGCAGGTGGGAAAAGGCGTTACCTTCAATAGTCGCTCTGGATTGGCTCTTTGGTTGCTATGATACTCGGAGTCGGAATCCCAAATATGGAACTCGGCTCCAAATTCGCCGCTATGACTGCTAGCCTCATTTAGCTTCATTTGACTGGAGCCGACTCACTTAGTCCACTTCCTTATCCAGTCTATGATTTTTACAGATTTTACTCTCAAAATTATAACTCTACTTGTGTTTTTGTGTTTTTTCTACAGGCATGTGCGGAAAGCCGGGGGCGTGTTTATCGCTGATGAGGTCCAGGTGGGATTTGGCCGAGTTGGGAGTCACTTCTGGGCGTTTCAGCTTCAAGGGGAAGATTTTGTGCCTGATATCGTGACGATGGGCAAACCGATAGGAAACGGGCATCCTCTGTCCTGTGTGGTCACGACTAAAGAGGTGGCAGAGGCCTTCATGAAATCAGGAATGGAATATTTCAACACAGTAAGCGTGACGACTTTATGTTTTATATCGGTTTTATCTGCCTTAAATGAGAAAGATTATCACCTTCAGTTTGAATAGTATTTGGTGCTACGTCGTTAACCTCCATGCAGCCTGTGGAGCTCAGTCACTGCACATTTTGATGTTCCAGAAGTTAATTTACCATACACTTTTCCCACTTTTCAGGAAAAAAATATAAGTTTGAAAGTCTGCAGGGAACTAATCAGCTATGTGCGAAATAATGACCACAAGATTATTATTTATTTTTGTATTCTTTTTTTTTTTTGTATTTTTGTATTTTTGATTTTATTTATTTATTTACTTATTTATTTATTTATTTACTTATTGATTTATTTCAAACACTTTTCTGAAACTTTATAAACTGCCAAGTTTTTAAAGCATTTCGGCAAGTTTTACAGTTGTTCTTTTAAACTGAACACAACTGTTAAAGACATTAGTTAGCACATAGCTGATTAGCCTCTGTCATACATTTTCTTTTATTAATACTAATATTTCATTTTTATTTAGTGAAATTATTGGGAAAATAACCACAGAAATTGATCCATAGAAATGTACTCTATATCACACTGTATGTAATTTCCTTCATTTTTTCATTTATTTATTTATTTATATATTTATTTATATATTCATTTGTTTATTTATTAATTAATTCATTCATTTATATATTCATTTATTTATTTATGTATTTATTTATATGTTGATTTATATTTATATATTAATTTATTTATTCACATATTAATTAATTTATATATTAATTTATTTATTTATATATTTATTTGTTTATTTATTTATATATTCATTTATGTATGTATGTATGTATGTATGTATGTATTTATTTATTCATGTATTTATTTATTTATTTCAAGCTGATTGAATGATTGAATGAATGAATACAAGAACTAAGTATACATGTAGCTAGGACATTAAATGTACTTTCTCTTTCTTTTTCCCACTCAAAAAGGGGTGGGAAGGACAAAGAGAAAAGTTTTAATTCCGCTCTTTAGACTTGTGTTGATGGATACAAACCGCCCCAGACTTGGAACACCCCAACAAACCTGCTCAGTGGCATTACAGCGTTTAAGTCACACAGACCTCAGACAAAACCCACATGATGATACAACCTCCTGTGTGTCGTGTGTGTGTGTGTGTGTGTGTGTCTGACCGCAGCATCGCCTGGTTTTGAATTCCCCAGTTTGGCGGTTACCCCGTGTCATGTGGCATTGGCCTGTTTTCAAGTTAACAGCTTCCTTTTTACCTTTAGTTCAGTAGTAGATCGGCATTTCCAGGGCTGAAATGATCCAAATGATTCTAGTGAAGCTGGAACCAACACAGTGGAGCACTTCCTGTATCACCACATGACATCACACGGTGGAACGCAGTGTTTTCTCAGCCTAAATATGCAGAGTTTGTGCGTTGCGTGTCTTTAATCTCCGTTATGTAGATTTCAGTGTCATGTTTTAGCAGTTTTTTTGAAAGACACAGTGGGAAAAGTGGCCAATTCATCCAAAAAAATAATGAGTTTCGTAAAGAAGAAGTGTACAATTCTGCATAAAACTGTTTGGATGTGTAACTGTGTGTGTGTGTGTTACATGTCTGACAGTTCATGGGTTTTGAATTCCCCAGTTTGGAGGTAACCCCGTGTCGTGTGCCATTGGCCTGGCTGTGCTCGAAGTCATTGAGAAAGAGGATCTCCAGGGAAATGCTCTGCGTGTGGGAGGGCATCTGTGCGCTGTGCTGGAGAAACACAAGAAGAAACACCCGCTCATAGGAGATATCAGGTACGCAGCACGTGCAGGGAAACAGTCACGCTTTATTTTGGGGGGAAAAAATGTAATTGTGATTTTAAATGTGATTTTTCTGGTGAGTTTTAGAGTTGTATTTGGTTTTAAAAAGTGGGATTATGTCCAGCACGTTGTAAACCTCTCCAGGAACATAACGTTTGAGAGAAAACTGAAACATGAACTGATAAAATAATCTAAGAACGTGTTTGTAGTGGTCTTAACTACAAGTACAACAAGGATATTTTGTTCTTTGCAGAGGACGTTCTGTTTTCTTTTCTTTTTCTGCTTTTTTCCAATTTCTTTGTTTGCAAAAATGTGTCATGATGTACAAGTTCATCTGACCAGCAAGACACAACATCACAAGAAATAAACATCTAAATAATTATTGTATTATAATTATGACGATGCTACAAATAAACAGACAAGGAAGCAATGCAGGGAAGAGAAGTACTGGAATAAATAAAAAACAAAAAAAAACAACAACAACAAAAAACAACAAATAAATAAATAAATAATAATACATTTAAGTAAAATAAAATAATAAAAAAATAATAAAATAAGAAAAAACAAAAAACAAAATAAATATAAATATAAATAATGTACAACAGGTAAAATTAGTCAGTGTTCCCTTCATTAAGATAAATGGGGACAGAGGGCATTCCTGGTGTGTCCATTATTTATGACTAACGCAACAGGTTCAGAGTACAGTCATTTTATCCAAGAAATGAAATAATCTCCAAAGCCAAATCTTTTCGGTGTAACAAAGTGTCAAAAGATTCTTCTGTATCAAGAGATGGCGTGTGCATTACGTCGAGCATTCTTCTAACATTGGAAGTGGAGTTTCTTCCTTTAATAAAACCATTTTGGCCTAACGAGATGATTTGTGGCAGAATTTTCTACAATCGAGACGCCAAGATTTTAGCTAAAATTGAATAATCCACATTGAGCAACGAGATCGGCCGATATGAGCTACATTTGAGTGGAACTTTGTCTCTTTTTTTAGCAAAACAGTGATGGCAGCTTGTCGTAATTCTGGTGAAAGGCAGTTGACTGACAGAGACTCACTGAAGACTGTCTGAAAAAGAGGAGACAGTTCTTCTGCAAATTTCGTATAAAAATCAGCTCCAAATCCATCAAGACCAGACTTAAAGGTCCTGTATTAAGGAAAATTGACTCTTGTAGCTTTAAGCCATGTTATAATGTTGTGTCCTCATCAAAAACAGACCTGGAGTTGTGTTTTGTCTCATTCACACATGTTTGAGTCACACTTTATTATCAGTCTGTAACATCTCCAAAGCTCAAAATGCTCTGTTCAACCTTGTGATGTCATGAAGTGGTATTTTTCAAGTTAACAGCTACATTTTACCTTTAGTTCAGTACAGATTAGCAATTCCAGGGCTCAAATTATCCAAATGGTTCTAGTGAAGATATTTGAAGTTTAAAAACACAGTGGAGCACTTCCTGTATTACCACATGATGACATCACAAGGTGGAACAGAGTGTTTTCAGTTTGAGAGAAGAACTCAGCCTAAATCTACAGGGTTTGTGTGTTAAACATGTGAATGAAAGAAAACATAACTCCAGGTCTGTTTTTGATGAGGAAACAACAGATCAGAACTGTGTCAAGTATCAAGTCCTGGCATTTTTTTAAAACACAGTGGGAAAAGCCAATTCAACCAAAAAATAAATCATTTCAGAAAGATCGCACAGACTGACAGACTGTTTAAAGATGGGTAGGGTCAGAGGTTCAATTCCTGCTTGGACTGTTGTTGTGTCCTTCACCCGCCTTGCCTAGTCTGAAAATGTGTGTGTTGGGTTGACATTTTTGTTTTTTAATTAAATAGGGATATATTGTACAGCCCTATTAAACATTTTCTCAGAATGTAAGTTATAAAATATGGTATTTTGTTCCTGCAGAGGTTGTGGTCTATTTGTCGGCGTTGAACTGGTACGAGACCAGTTCAAACTTACCCCCGCTACAGCAGAGGCACAAGAAGTCATCTACAGGTATATCTTTTTGAGAAACAAACAAAAAAAAAGAATTAAAAATGAAGATTTCTGTGAATTTTTGTGTATTTCCAGACTGTAAGCGTAACAAATTATGAAAGTGAACAGTCAGTCAGTGATTTCCTGTAAACACATACTAAATACCATCCGACTGTTATAGCGAATGATGAAAAATGTCTGATTGAATCGTGACTAAAATCGCATTCATTTTGTGGCCAGAAAAACCTGTATTTTTCTTCCCCAGGCTGAAGGAGCAGCACATTCTCCTGAGTGCAGACGGACCTCATCGAAATGTGCTCAAGTTCAAGCCTCCTCTGTGCTTCACCAAAGAAGACGTGGACTTAGTGGTGGAGAAGATTGACCACATTCTCACAGGTATCCGGCCAAACCCTGCGTCATTTATGTCTGTGGCGCTGGGCCCTTTCTGTCTGGTCGTTAATTATGAAGGTGTCTAATGATACCCTTGACACCCTGGAACTGATCCCAATCACGTCACCTTGTTTTTCAGAAATAGAAGAAGCATTAGGCATGACAAACAAGCTGGATATCAACAATGAAGGGGCTAAAAGAAAGGTTTGTTTCAATATATAATTAAAAGATCAAAGATTTTGTCTCACATCTTTCATTGTATTGAAGATATCCTATGAAAACTATCAGGACCATGAGATAGTCTACACCAACAGAAGCAAGAAAGAAGCTCCTCTTCAAACCAAAAGGATCAAGACATAAAACTACTGTTTATATCCTGGAATATATCATGGGAGCTGCCTAAATGAGCTTGTTTAAACATACAATTTTGTAAAATGCACATATCAGAAAATAATGAAAGTGTTAATTTTATCCTAAGTCTTAAAAGGGTGCTGCATATTTATAAAATGTACATTTTAATACACTCTTAATATATAGTTGTTTGCACTACAATGCAGAATGCGCTTTTTGAGCTACACTTTAATGCCACAAATGTGTTATTTTGATTAAAATTAAGTGATGTAACTTACCTTTTACTGTATGGTTTCTGTGGGTGTCACTTCTAATGAGGTCTGTCTCATATTGCATGTTTACTCTGACTACAGACTTTAGTGTTATGTTAAAGTCTTAGAACGCCATCTACTGGGACCAATGCTCACTGTTTGTGACCCAGATCTCGAGGCTAAAGTACAACTGTTACTACACTGACACTCTGTCTGAAATACATCAACGACAAACTGTGAAAACCAGATTTAATTCAACTCATACAAAAATGGACAAATTCAGATAAAGTGATACAAATAATGTGTAGACTGCATTTCAAACGGACCTACAAACAGGCCCAAACAGAGGTCAATTAGCTCGGTTCAAACATTATTCACAGAGCTCATTTTAAGAGATGTACGTGTGTAATCATTAGGTACTTTGGCAAAAGTCCTGTTCACAATATCAGTGCCTTATGTCCAAATCTACCAAGTGCAGTGTTATCAATTCAGATTTTTTGTTGTCTTCATTGTCTGGTAGTGGGAAACTCTACCCCATCAGGTATCCTCTGAAAAAGAATCAAATCATAAACATCCTTAAGACTTTAAAGACTAATTTAATGAAAATAGCTAAATATAAAAAAAAGGACTTACGGCAGCTTCATACGCATGAACACTCTGGCCATGAAGAAACTGAGAAGCACGCTCACAAAACCAATAAACAGCAACAGGAAGCGGTTGAGTTTGGGAATGTTTGGAGCATTGGATCTATCCAGGATTATGAAACCCAGTCCTCCCATTGTAAAGAGGAAACTGGAGGCCAACCCCTCCATAATGTACTGTCCATTTACCCTGAGGAGCAGGCGGAGATAAATACATATGGTTAATGAATATTTAACAGAAGTGCACAGTTAAATAGTGTTTTTGTTTTACCTGTATGCCAAAAAGGCGACTGGCCTTTGATGTCCATGTTCATCAGTCATAGATCCCACACTGGGGGGCTCCACAATGACATCATAAATAATACCTTTAAATAAAAAGAAAACACGATTTAAACAACGTGCACAACAACAAATCATAGTTTCACACAACACCTTAAGCTGAAAACACTGCCCACTGTAAAGAGGCACAATAAAAACATGATGCACTGCTATGATGCTAGCTTTAGCCTGTTAGCATTATTTTAGTTTACATGCAAAATAAAAGAGACAGAAGAAACACCTCTGACCAAAGCCAAGCTACACTTTTCAACAACACTGGACAATCGTAAGTTCTAGGTTAGCTATCTTTATTTAACTTTTGTGAGAATATCATGATTTACCTCCAGTGATGAGAAAATATGACACAATGACCACAGCGTAGACGGTCATAGCAGACGGCATGTGGAGCCAGGAGGGTTTCTTCAGCTTTATATTTGGACATTCCAGCACGGTGAACGGGATACTGTACAAAGTCTCCATGGTTTGTGGGAATATGTGCGATTCCCAGTGAATGCCACGGATCCTGCAGCTGATGGAGACGTCTTCACCGCTGCTGTGATTACGTGTCCCGGAAGTAAAAGCAACCCTTTACGTCTGACGTCAATACGTTTAAAAATTGACCACGCTCTCGGAATCAAGTTTTGTAGCCATATATTAGTAGTTTTTAAAGCCTATATTAAAATAAATAAATAAACAAACTATTAGCAAGAAGACTACCACCTACAATAGTTTTAAAACGGGTGTAAACTAACTAAACTTGTGAAAGATATTTTATACCAAACCATAAATGCATCAATGATCTCAGAAGCAGCCCAAGTACCTCAGTTTGAGAAGCTAGTATGTAGTTCAACTTCATCACATTAAATCTTTTATAATCTATATAATATCTACATAAATGAAGCCTTCAACCATTCAGTGAGTATGTGCAGAGATGAGGTTAGTTAAGTGTCTTGTCCAAAACCAACAGTTTGTACTGATCAGAGCAGGGACTGAACTGCCAACCTTTTGGGTCATTAGACACTACCAGCCGAGCTACTGCTGCCCACTGACTCCACTGGAAGAGATCCCACTGGAAGAGATCCCACATGGTGATCGTAAACATCAACGCAATTCTTAAACCTTGCCAAAAATGAAATGGAAGGTGCATAAAACACTATGATACAATAACAACTCCAAAATCACAGTAGATGAAGAAACCATGAAAGAGACAGTAATATGAACACAATACTTTAGAAATTGCTTTCAATATTTGATGCATGGTTTTAATTTCGTAATAATTTAGCTATATCAGAGTATTGGTAAGTACCCCAAAGTTTGACTATTTTAGTTTATAAATCGACAAAAATAATAATAAATCTTACTAATCACGGCCCCTCTGATCACTCACAGCTTTTAGGTTTTGCATGTCTAACAGGTTAAAAGTAATTCATGTTTATCCAATTATAATGTATCTTTTTATTGTACAGGCCTAAGTGCATAATAAGCCTCAGGATACACTTAAAATAATAAAAGGCTCAACTATACAATCTAGACAGGTTTATGTACCTGTAATAGTCCTATTAAAAACACGCAGGTATTGTTATAACAGACAGTGAGGAGAGCAGTAATCTAGAAATCTGGAACAAACTTAAACCTTGAAACAATGAAATGGAAATATGTGAGACACTTTGTAAAACAAGTGGATTTGGCTAATGTACAAATCTGTCCCTTTTATTTAACGACTCAATAACCCAAGATAATTTTTTGTTGTATTTTATTTTCATTGTACAAACACATTTTACTTAGTCTTCTGGCTCTGTGCCTGTGCCTTCAGCACCTTGACGACAATTTTCTGCTCCTCAATCAGAAAAGCGCGCTTGATCCTGCAAACAATAAAGATGTCAGATTTCACTTTAGATCATGTTGCCAAAATTTCACTAAAAGCAAAAACACACTGCTTTACCTGTCTCGCACACACTTGGCGCACATGGAGCCACCATAAGCTCTGCTGACGTGCTTCTTGGTCTTTGAGAGCCTCATGAGAACCTGTGGTCTAACAGCACGGATCTGCAAAACAAACAGCACCATTAGACACACCCAAGTCATTTAATTCACACCAAGATCAACTCACAAACCAAATGGAATCTTGTTTTTAAAATTAAAACTATTGCCATTTACAACTTAGGCCTTTGACTAAGTTTACAAACATATAAAATACAGGTTTAAAATTACAAAATACATTACCAGAGTAATTTTTTTTAAAATGTGTTGGATTTAGACAGCACCTTTCAAGAAACCAAAAGGCTTAACCTACTATCCAATCACCCCACACTAAGCGGCAGCATGTTTCTACTGTAGCCTCAGCTGCCCCGGGAAACATTCACAGAAGGTTCTGCACTACTGGCCCCTCCAACTTCAACCAATCTCTCTCACTCACACATCCAGGAAACTGACTTCCAAGTACATCAATAGCTCCTATTGATAACAAACCCTTGTGCATTTTAAAAGTTGTCAAAAAATAAGACTTAGTGGGGCTGCCTTGACACCGTTAATAAGCAGTTTATGGTGAATGACCATTACATGAATATCTGAATATGCAGACAGACAGATGCCAACCCAGCACCAGTATCACAAGAGCAGCACTTACTCCACGCAGTCTTCCTGGGCAGATGCCACATGCTGATTTGGGGGCTTTGCCGACCTTTTTGGTGTACAGGTACACAATACGATTACCAGGGGTGCGAGACCTGAAACACACAGGCGAATAGAGAGTTAATGGTTGGACACAGAAGCAGGGTCAAAACACCAGTCCGTGTTGTGATCTGTACAGTGCAGATCAGTACAAACTTACAATCTGGTTTTGTTGGATGCTGTGTTGTAGGACAACCTACGACGATACGTCAGGCGTTGCACCATCTTGAAGCTGCAGAAAACAAACACACACTAGTTTATATAATGTATTTGAGGATAGGAGCCTGCTAAGATGCTAATGCTAAGATGCTAATACTACTCTGTTTATAACGGCACAATGACACACGCTTTGTAAATGAAAAACACAAACACCATATCAACAAACCAAATTCATAGCCATCGGCGTGTCTACGTGATCTTCCTGTGTATATATTTTATGGTATTATATCCTCACAGTAATGTTAAAGCTGTACATGCCGGTTCTGCTTGTGCCAAGAGGCCGTTTACGTGCCCCGCAAATTACCAAAATATCACTTCATCCGTTTAACACAGGTCCTCAATTATCCGGACAATAGATGTGTGTGGATTTAATATCGGCACCGGATAATTATATTGGCCTCGTTTGGTCTTTAGATGGAAGATTACTTTGGATTTTAAGTGGTATTCTGCAAGAGCAAAACAAGGGCCACCATACCTGCGAGCGCCGCGACCGGAAGAGGAAGTACGGAGGCCGATGGACGCGAATAGAATCAATTTGAGTCTGCTCCCTGCTGGTGTGTGCGGGTACTGCAAGAGCAACTCTAAAAACACAGAAGAAGAAGAAACCACCAAACATACAGGAATATGAACATAAAGATGGAAATGATTCATAAAATGGATTTGAATATATTTTCTATGATTTGAATTTGGATAAAACATTAATTAAGTTACAGTTTAGCCGTAAGTATCTGAGTATTTGTAAGAACCCCAATGCTTGACTATTTATTATTATTATTTTTTTTCTTTATTTAAATTTTATTTAATTTTACTTTATTTATTTAATTTTATTTTTATGTTTGACAATTTAATGGAGTTTAAAAATGGAAACAAAAACGTAATTTCATTTCTTTTTGATCATGGTCTTTCTGGTCACTCATATCAGAGTTTAGGTTTTGCATATGTCACAGGTTAAAAGTAATTTATTTCCACAAATCAGTTATTTTGTTACTGCGTAGGTTAGGTTAGTCCTGGTTTAATTTTGGTTTAATCCTGGTTTAGTCCTGGTTTAGTCCTGGTTTAGACCTGGTTTAATCCTTATTTAGTCCTGGTTTAGTCCTGGTTTAGTCCTGGTTTAATCCTCAGAGTGAGATGGTTCATGTGACACTGATGTGTGAGATGAAATCAAAACCAGTATGACACATTTCCCTTAAAGTGCTGTTCTCGCAGACGTCCTGTAGATGTCACCATTCTAACATTAGTGTTGTCTGTATCAGTGAAGTATGGTGACATTCTTAGTTGTGCCATTTTAAAAGTTCCTTACATATTGTTATTATTGTTTAACATTGTTTCATTCATTAGGTGCAAGTGTCTGATGAGGCAGTGGTTCATTTCCCTGCTCCATCTCATCAGACAAACAGACGATGTAATTTTGTTTTCACTTTTTCACTTTTGATTTCACTCCATCTCTTAGATAAGTTATTAAAGGTGCAGTCAGGGAAGCACCAGCCTGTATTTTTTCTGATGGATGCTCTGTTATCTGGATATCTAATGCTTTGCTCGGAATATTACACAGTATGGCATTAAACTTAGACCTAATTGTCTATGTTTTTTTTCCACTTTTCTTAATCGGCAACTCAGCGACTGTCGCCCAGATACAGAAGAATATGAAGAAAACCTAAAAACTTACATAATTCCTCTTAAAGTGAGTCATTATGTTTCTTGTTAGGCCTGGTTCATTAAGGTTAAATAATTGTTTATGTTTAATCATCATACACACGTCATATTTTGAGCTCTGCTGATGTGCGTCTTGGTCTTTGAGAGTCTCATGAACATGTGGTCAAACAGCACAGATCTGCAAAATAAACTGCACCATCACATTTTACACCTAACCCAAATCTACAGGGTTTTAGTTTTAAGATCGTTGTTTGGAGAACTTAAAGTAACTGCTGTAATAAGGGTTCATAAGATATAAAAAACCTTTAACATTCTCTCACTTTGCTTTACATGTATCATCCCTTTTTATCAGTATCTAATTTGGTCGACTATAGTGAACAAATAGCCAAGTGTATGTAATAAAAAAATCATCCAAGTGCTAAATGTTGTGAGAAACGGCACAAAATGGCTCCTTTTCAAAGAGGCACTGTGTCACGAGCAGACATTTGCCAGGCTCAGCCAACAGATGGTGAGCTTGGCATCGTTTTAGACCCAGCATTTGGCGACAGGCAAAGTTCAGTGGCAACACAAGGCTGTGTACAGTGTCTTATGATGCTATGTGTGTTTGTTGTGGAAATGTAACCGACTGCGTGAGGAGCGTGGTTGGCTGTTGTACCGTGTGGATTGATTATATATATTCTCATATATTGCATTTTCATTTGAGAATGTTAAAATGAGTTAATTTGGTTGTATTGATTTAGTTTTATACAGCCTGGTGCTGCTCCTCAGAGCCCGGGCTCGTGTTAGATGGTGACCTTTACAGGAGCATGCTCTGGTAAAGGATGGCTTTGATTAACTCCAGATGTGTCACTCGTTGAGGTTAACCTATTGTGAGTCAAGGTCCTTCTTCAGATCCTGCAATGAGGAGCTTTAGTTTTAGTTTCACACATATCAATATCTGGTAACATCTGCAGTTCTTTGGGCCTAATCTCGTCAGAGACACTTATTGATCTCTTCATAGAGGCTTTTCATTTGGATTCACATGGATTCAGATCTATCTATTTTAAATGTTTGAGCAATCTGTTCTCAGAGTTGTATTTGTGGACCTGAGTACAACTGCACACAGTCTATTAGCATAATGCTACATCGCACATGTAGGTGCTGTGCATTGAGCAGATGGTCAGAAGAACTGGGAGCTGTAACTATCACTGAATGGAATATTTTGTGCATTCATAAAGCTGCTGTGGAGTGAAGTCCATCCCACAATCGAGCTGAGGCTCTAGTACAGTCTGTCCCTGCCAGTCCAGTGCCCAGACCAGTCAACGATGACCCGCATCACCTTAGGTGACATGATTACATAAGTCGCTCTCGACCCCCTGTCCACTTCTCCTTGGGCCTTATGTGTAATCTGCTGAGATTTAAACCTGCTGCTCCTGTTTAATAAATCCACAGCGATTAAAATAGGATTATGGCTCCACTTTCGCTGTTTGTATGACATCACGGCATGAACAATTTTTCAACTTTTTTCCCTTCCCTCTTTTTGGTTGCTGGTTTGGCTGCCTCGTCCTCCTTTACACAGTTTTCACATTCACTCCACCAGCTCCATATGAAGCACTATTGACACGAGGATTAACCTTATAATACAGCAACATCCTGTATCTATGGGACTCGCGAGGACAGAATTCCAGTGGCTCGTTTCATCCATGTTTAGAGTCTGTTTGACAGCAGTCCATCAGACCGACCCCGACCTGTCCACACAAGAAAGATTGCATAAAATATTCAGCTGTTTTGCAGAGCAGGAAGTTTCGAAGGGCACACGCTGTACTCAATGTGAAATGAGGGATGAGGCGGCAGATCGATACGAGCCGGTTGTCCTCTTTGTCCTTCCGTAACACTGTCCTGCAATGGTTAACCAGTGTAAGGTCACACCAACGAAGATTGATTAGGCCTTCTCCAATCACTCAAGAGAGAAGTGCATCGGGCCTGAGCAGAGCAAGAAACAAGATGAGGTTCTAGAGAAGTCTTTGTTTTTACAGAACATGGATCACAAGATATAAAGTTCCATTGCTGGGTTATATAATACAGTGTTAATATCATAAGCAGCTCTGTGTGTTGTCACTGAATCTGATGTTGTAAGCCAGTTTAAACGGGCGAAATACACTTGCATAACTCACCTTTACCAAAAATGCATTTCATCTTTTTGGTGCCAATTTGAAAGTGTGAAAAGGATGTTGACAGACAGAGGAATATCGTGTCTCTCCAGCTGTTTATTCACACCACGAGCGAAACACGACTGCACTTCCACACCTGTCTCACAAATCTGATGACCAGCATGCACCTCTCCTCCACACCTGCAGTATTGTGTTTAACAGTTCAGCGTTCTCCCATTAAACACCAAGTTGGAGCTCGTTTTTACTTCATAGATGTGACCGAGAACGTCTAAGAAAAGTACAAGAGCTCTGCAGAAGCCCCTGTTTCCCCACAATCACAGTAATATTTTTTGATAGCTCGGATAATCACATCTTTCCATTGGTGCCAATTTGGTCAGATTGCTGCATTTTTGAAGGGGCAGGTGGTCCGTCCCAAGCCTCTTTGTCCCAGTGATGGAGGGGGTTAATCCATGCAAAGCTCATAGTGAGGTTTTTCATTTTCATTACTTTCTATATCAACAGTTATGACTTTTTATTAACACGCTGTAGCTAATAGCCGTTTCCTCTTCACAGGAAAAACTTGCTTGTCTATCATGACCCCCCATGTCCCCCCCCCACCCCACCCCTGCCCCATTGCTGACAAATCCATACAACTATGTGGGACACAAAGGCTTGGGTTTAGCGTGCCTGGCGGGAGGGGGGGCAGGGCATGGAAATTTCTGTTGTTTTGTCCTAAGAGCGATTTCAAACAAATCAAAACAACACGCCATAGTGAGTCTTCCAAATCCCCCCTCTCCCGTAGCACAGGGCCGCTGAACAGTCATCAGTTTTGTGCTGGAAAGAGGCTCGTCACATAAAGTGGACAAAATCAGACATATTTGGAATGGTTTTAGAGTGAATTTAATGTGTGTCACGACTCTGAGGCTGCAGGGGACGTTTAAAGACACTTCTGTTAGTTTGTGTGCACAGTTAGATCGCATAAAACATTGTAAATTTGTGTTTGCATTTGATTTTGTTTGAAATTTGAGGCTTGGAAAGTGGACAGGGAAACAGATGTAGCTGAAACTGACGCCTGCACCTTATTTCACAGGTAAAAGTGTGATCTGCAGAGCTAAGTAGAGTCAGACGTAGAGCAAAAACATATTCAAAAGTCTTGCATTGTGGCTGCTTGAGTTACACTGCCCTGTCCCTCTTCCTGCTGCACATTTAAACTGAATAAAGTTGACTTCCTGACTGAGTCCCACAGTAAGACTCCAGTCCAGTCCAGTCTGATCACTGGTTAACCCTGCATGTGTGTGTGTGTGTGTGCTTCCTGTTAGGTAACAAGGCTCTAGTTGGTGGAAGAGGACAGAGAGGGGCCAATCAATGAGGTCAGTGAATCATAAGTCATTATACAGCACGAGGCTGTTAGAGTCACACACAGTTTGTCACAGAGCAGAGTGTGTGTGTGTGTGTGTGTGTGTGGCTCTGTCCTTTGGGGGGAAGAGGTCTGGGGTCTAAACGCGCCTTAATAAAACCACATGACCTTTAGGTGTGTGTGTTTAGTGTGTGCTTCATGTTAAATGTTTGGAAACACTCTGTGCATCAGGTGACAATGACAATAACCTTGAAATAACCCCCAGAGCTGCTCCTAAACCCGCACACACGAGGAACCTGCTCCCAGCCACTCGTCATCTCTGAGGTGAAACTATGGAAATCCAGTCTGTGCTGTGTAACCACGGCAACTCCTCCCTCAAAACGCAACATCACCAAAGCTGCGCGCGCCGTGCACGAGGGGCCGGCTGTCTGCAGCTTTACCTGACTTTATTAATACAGCAGAGGCTCACGTGGTCAGCCCTGCCCAGAGCACAGCGCCGCTACATGAGGAGAGCACTCTCACAGGACACAGAGATGCTCCCACTGCGCGCGCTGTGAGGAGGACAGAGGCGAGGACAGAGGACAGAGGCGAGGACAGAGGACGGAGGACAGAGGACAGTTGGTGAAGCGCTTTTTTTCCCCCCTCCACACAGCCCAGCCTCTGTCGTCGGAGAGCTCAAGGAAAAGCGAGACGCCCCTGATTTCCAAATCTCAACCTGCGGCTGTTGTGCTGTTTTCTCGCCACAACCTGAAGGTAAAGCCCCGCGCACACACACACACACACACACACCGCGCGCGTCATGCCCGTGGACTGAGCCCCCCGCGCGTGTTTGACGGTGTAGTGTCAGATAGTCACGAGGAGGAGGCATCAGTGAAGGGCACGTAGAGTTATCAGATGTGGAGAGTAAAGAGGCTGCAGAGGAAAAGTCAAACAGGTCAGTGTCATGTTCTCCTTCTCCAGCGGCGTCATGTGTTTATGGCTCCGGCCTGTCGTTTTCCATCGTCTTTACATTAAATATCACCTCTTTACATCACAAACTGACCTCGGTTTAATCGTGCAAGATGGAAACAAACACATGGTCAACAGTCAGAGGTGTAACACGTGAGGGTTTAGTTGATTTTGATCCTCAGACAGAGCCATGATGGAAATGATGAGGAAAAACAAGCAGCTCTGTGCGTTTGGTGAACTGTTATTCTCTGTTATTCTGTGTGTGTAGTGTTTATCTGAATGCACATGTGTGTGTTTTTCTTTTGTGAATGTATGAAATGACATAATTGCAAACATTAACTATAGAACTTTTTTCACCCCAGATCCTATAATGTGCTGCAAACATGGATTCAGATAAACCCTGCGTGGAGATGTGTGAGCAGGGACCCCCGCTGGGCCCTGCCTGTAAGCGGCCGCTCAGCCCATGCGTGCGGAAAAAGCTGAGACCTGTGCGGATCGTGGGCTTGCTCTTCAGCCTTCTGGCCCTAAGTGCTGTCTCCTTTAGTGCCTTGAGCTGGACTTCGGGCGGCCTCAGTGACCCGGCGCTGCCTCCGGACAGTCTGAGTCAGGCCGCCCCTCACAGGACTCTGCTTTTCACCCAAAACCAGAGGGACCCCAATATATCAGTGGACTCGCCAATAGCCATGAAATCTACAGCCAATAGCAATCATAGCCAAGGTGATTACCCCCCGGACATCTTCTCCCTGGTGAAGAGACGTCAGGGCGCTGTGGTTCTTCACATGTTCGGCATGATCTACATGTTCATCGCCTTAGCCATAGTGTGTGATGAGTTTTTCGTCCCGGCGCTCACGGTCATCACGGAGAAACTGGCCATCTCTGACGACGTCGCCGGAGCCACCTTCATGGCGGCAGGCGGCTCCGCTCCCGAGCTCTTCACCTCCATCATCGGCGTGTTCATCTCTCACAGCAACGTGGGCATCGGGACCATCGTGGGCTCCGCCGTCTTCAACATCCTCTTCGTCATCGGGATGTGTGCCATTTTCTCCAAGGAGATCCTAAACCTGACCTGGTGGCCGCTCTTCAGAGACGTGTCGTTCTACATCCTGGACCTTATAATGCTCATCATCTTTTTCCTGGATAACATCATCTCGGTGTGGGAGAGCGTGCTGCTGCTGTCCGCGTACGCCGTCTACGTCATCTTCATGAAGTGCAACGGGACAGTGGAGAGCTTCGTCAAAGACTGCATGAACAAGAACCAGGTTGTGGAAGTGGAGGTGCAGCCCAAGGTGAGATGGTTTCCTCAGCGATATCTGTCAACATTTCTATTTTACCATTTGTTATCTATCTCCAAAGCGCACCAGGACATCCAAAACAACTCATTTCTCTGTATTATCCCCAAATCTTGAAGGTTGAGGTGTTGAGGGACAGGCCCATGTGTGAAGAGCTTGACCTCTGCGCATTAAACTGATTGCATCCACACTGATCTGATCCGGCACACTCTATTCCACAGTGGGATTAATAAACTAGTCAAATGTGTAATTCTGGGTTAAGCTTTGCAAATTATGATACAGTCTAGCGATTCAGCTCCATAGAAACCGAATCTCAACACGAACGTTTAGCTTTGCTCCTCACGTTTTATAAATGCTGCCTTCACCCTGCAAGGAAAGAGAGTTGTGAGAAATAGTTTGACAAAGACAAAGAGATTGATTGAGACAAAGAGATTAATGGGGAGGATTTAGGTTTCTCTGTGACATGAGATGAAAATGAAAATCGTTGTTGTGTCATAAACGTTTCGTAAAACAGGATTTGCTTTGAGGACATGAGGAATATTACGATCGCGAGTTAAAACGCGACTTGGGAAACACGGAAACGTATATTTGGTTGTAGTAAAAATGAAAAAACGTGAGGCGCGCAAGCTTTGTTTGCCCTGGAAATGGTTCAACTCATTTGCGGATTTACAAGCACGTCCGGGGTTATTTCAAGGTTACACACAGAACAACACCTGATGCAGAGACTTTTATCGAATCGTTGTGTTATTTTGGCGACGTTGTGTGTTTAAAATGACCGCTTTGGAAGAAAACTGTTGCAAAAGAGGTTAGTTAGCACGTTTAACGACGTAAACAGGGAGCTGGTTGTTCGTTTTTGATGAGAATAGTTGAGGTATGGGGTTAGTTTTTCATAGACTTCATCTGCAAGAGTAACACGGATCGACGTATTAATTAAATGTCATCGCCTAAACATGGATTTTAATTACGCGTTGACACTTTGGGCATGTAACCGCGGCGCTAGTTCGCAGATTAAATTGGCAGATACGCTCGCATGTGAAGAGATGTGAGAGGAGCACGCGACGAGAAACACACAGCGTCGCCACGGGGCCACACTCCCTCCGTCCGTCAGGTGAATCAGGTCGTTTTCTTGTTTACTTCACGTTTGTACTTCAGTATATGGCAGTATATGTTGTTGTTGGAGTGACCACAGACTTAATCCGGTGATTAAAATGGGTTTCCCCTTGATTATTGAGTGCATTAGAGGAGTGGGATGTGCCAATAGTACGCTAAAGGTCACCATGGATACGAGAGGGCGCCGTTGTGGTGACATAATCATATACATATGTTTGATTTCGTGCTTTTACATTCGTATTTTTATATTTATAGCGCAGCATCGTTGTGTTTGTAGTTCAGAAACCGGTCGTGAAAAAACATAATTTGTGTATTTTTTTAAACTCCTGCATATTTATTGATGACTACTACTACTACGACTAATAATAATAATAATAAACGTTACCATGGATACAAGAAGGCGCTGTTGTGATGACATAATGATACTTTGACATTCATATTTTTACATTTATAGCTTAGGATCGTTGTGTTTGTATTTCAGAACCCAGTCTTATAATAATAATCCATCCTTCCGTCCATTTTCTTCCACTTATCCGGGGTTGGGGCGTGAGGGCAGTAGTCTAAGCAGGGACTCCCAGACTTCCCTCACCCCAGACACGTCCTCCAGCTCCTCCAATGGGACCCCAAGGCGTTCCCAGGCCAACTGAGAGATATAGTTCGTCCAGTGTGTCCTGGGTCTTCCCTGGGGGCCTCTTCTGGATGGGACATACCCGGAACACTTCCTTAGAGAGGCGTCCAGGAGGCATGCGGAACAGAGGAGCAGCGGATCTACTCCAAGCTTCTCCCTTGTGACCAAGTTAATAATAACAATAAAAAAAAATTAATACAAATAATAAAAAAATAAATAAAACTAAAAACATAATAGTAATAATAATAATAATAATAGTAATAATAGTAATAATAATAATAATAATAATAATAATAATAATAATCTTCCTGCATTCTTATATGTTAGGTAAATTAAATTGACTAGCAAAAAATGGTTAAATCCAGACAGTTTCTACTTTGTCTAACTCCTATTTTCATAATGAGACCCCAGTGTGAAGGTGTTTTTATGGAGCGTGATCTCAACTACCGGGTCATCATGTCGTCACAAACAGAAACCAAATCTGTCAACAAAAACTTGCATTTTTGCCTAAAAAATCCAGCTGAGGATCTGGAGACGAGTCCTTTCCTCATGTTAATTATTACATTTTGAGCATTTCTTGCTAAATCAGTTGTAAAAGTATTTAGCAACACGTTTGTTAAAGGCCGTATCTTTAAACACCCTTAATAACATTATTCCGACATATTACTGGAGCTAATAAGACAAACGTGTGTAAATGTATTGACATATGCGTAACCATGGAGACGGGTGTCGGGTGTGATGTGGCTTTGTTTCCTCTCTTAATTGTACACAGCTAAGCCTCTTAGTCTAGTCGTACAGTTTGTGACCATGAGACGGACAAAGATCTGATTACAGAGCACTAGGTCACTACCCGTTGCCAGTTCACAATATTGTTTTTCCTCCTTTTCACGTCTGCGCGGCTCCAGCAGCAGTGTGTAAATAGCTGTATTTACGCCTCCCAGGATCATAATTGAGTCACAAAATTCTCTCTCGGTTCTTACACTGTTTTAAGAAAGTTGAATTAGAATTTATTTTTAATGTCTGCGCGCGGGGAGGGGGCGAGGGGGAGTGTGAGGGAGCGGGAAGGATTCTGGGATAAGGGTGAGGGATCGGGAAGCATTGAGGAAGCACTGTGGTGTAAGTGTGAGGTATTGGGAATCATTGTGGGTTAAGTGTAAAGTATCGGGAAGAATTGTATGAGGAATTGGGAAGCGTTGTGTGAGGTATCGGGAATCATTGAGGAAGCATTGAAGGATAATTGTGAGGTATCGGGAAGCGTTGTATAAGGAATTGGGCAGCTTTGTGTGAGGTATCGGGAAACACTGTGGGATAAGTCCGAGGTATCAGGAAGCATTGAGGGAGCATTGTTGGATAAGTGTGAGGTATTGGGAAGAATTGCGGGATAAGCGTGAGGCATGTGGAATCATTGTGTGAGCATTGTGTGAGGTATCGGGAAACATTGTGTGAGACATCGGGAATCATTGAGGAAGCATTGAGGGATAATTGTGAGGTATCTGGAAGCATTGTATAAGGAATCGGGAAGCTTTATGTGAGGTATCGGGAAACACTGTGGGGTAAGTCTGAGGTATCGGGAAGTATTGAGGAATCATTGTGGGAGACGTGTGAGGTTTCAGGAAGAATTCTGGGATAAGTGTGAAGTAACCATTGTGTTAGGTATCGGGAAGTGTTGTTGGATAAGTGCGAGGTATCAGGAATCATTGTGTGAGGCATCAGGAATCATTGAGGAAGCATTGTGGGATACGTGTGAGGTATCGGGAAGCATTGTATAAGGAATTGGGAAACATTGTGTGAGGTATTGGGAAACACTGTGAAAGCATTGTCTGAGGTATCGGGAATCAGTGTGTGCGGTATCAGGCAGCATTGAGGAACCATTGTGGATGGTATCGGGAAGTATTGTGGGATAAAGCTGAATCTAAGCAAATATATAAAAAGGAAAAAAGGAAATAATACAGATTTGACGCAAGGTGAACTGACGGAATGTGAGCTCCGTCTCCCATCTCCGCCTCAGACTTCCACGTTAGACCTGTTTTATTTTTATTTTTTATTCAGAACAATAAAATAAAACGTGAAACAATACATTAATAATAACATGAAAACAAGACACAAATCCCTAAAACATAAAACAACAAATGTCACAACCCCATGACCCCGCCCCTTTTCCCCAAAAACACAAAAAACCTAAACTAGACCTGTCACGATAACATGTTTTGAAGCTCGATATATCGCTATAGAGAATAAACGATAAACGATAATATTGAAATTACTTTATGCCACTAATTAAGATTAAAATGCTGCAAGATAACCCCAGAAAACTGTTTTTAATTAGATTGTTTTATTAAAAGACAATTAAAGAGCAGAATGTACCCATAGTTAGCCACAAAAGGGACTTATTCAGCTCTCTACAGCTCAGATCTTATAATTTTACAACAAAAAAGTCAAAAAAAAAGTACTCATGATAAATACTGACGCCCAAAACATATTTTCAAGTCGATATAGTGATAAGTGTGACAGGACCAACACTAAACAGAGCGTTAAAAAGACGACATAACGCAAAAAAACAAGCAAATCGATAAAAAAACAAGACAAAAATATGTATATAAATGAGAAAAATCAACAGTAGTCGTAGTACAGCACGGTCAGCAACTTGAAATTTGCTAAGTTTGACAAACCTGTTGAAACCATAACCATCCTCCAGCGTTTGCATCCTGCTTCATAATCTCATGCTGTACAGTGACGTCTGTGTAAATCCATGTGTAGTAAGGCAGATGTTGGTTCTGCAGAGATGGAAGGTGCAACCTCTGATGCATTACTGATCTATAAATAGCGTGACGGAGACGAGATCTTCTGTCGGGATGCGCTTCAAAGATCAGTTACAAAGCGGCTTGTGTGCAGGGAGCGGAGTGTTTGCGTTGCCTCCCGCGGGTTTGGACCAATGCTGACGGCGTCTAAAATTCACACATCCTGTTTCCACAAGCTGCTCGTCTGCTGTGTTTTATATCAACGCCCGAAACCTCACACTTATACCACGATGCTTCCGGATACCACACAATCATCCATAGACTGTACATATAAATGGACGTAGCTAACCTGCTAGCTGCCACGTTACAAATAGAAAGTGATCATGGGCTCCAATTCACTTTATGTTGAAAAACTGAAAAATTGACGCCTCTCTCTGTAATTTCTGTAGTGAGTCTCATCATTTTTGGTCTTAAATGTTCGTATTAACCCGCTCTACATGATCCTGGGGTTTTTATTTCGCTATTGTGTCCAAAAATCAACATATGAACATGAATAACAAACAAATCAGCGCAGACGTTAATCCCACTAGCGTTAGCAACAGGTTTGATTGACAGCGTTGCTAAGGGCCTGCTTTTTGCTAAACCAGTGGTGTGGGCGGGAAGGGGTGTTACCTTCAACAGCCTCGCTCCGGATTGGCTCTTTGGCTGCTATGATACTGTTGTAACGTCTGACAGGAGGGACCAAAAAGACAGATCTCGGGGAAAGGTTTAACGGTGTTTATTTACAGAAGAAATGACGGTAGATCAATCGGTGAGCTGAGCGGGGTGGTCCATGGGCTGAGCGAGAGGAGCAGAGTCTGAGACGGGATGGACAGGACGGGTAGAGAAGAGGAGGGTCAGAGGCGGGAGAAATGAGCGAGTACAGAGAGTAGTATCCAAAAGTATCTAAATTAGCAAAGTCAAAATGCGCAAAAACATGAACTGAGCCGAGCAAGGAGTACCACGGAGATACGCGGACGATTTGGCGTTGAGTGTCAGGTCCCGGCTCCTCTTATCCTCCCCAGGTGCAGCTGATTGTAGATTAGCTCCAGGTGTGCATGGGAGGAGCCAAGATCTCCGCCCCAGCTCCAGGCTCAGACACAGAAGGGACGGGAGAAAGTACAAAAAAAAGGGCAGGACCGACCGGGATCATTGCGGTCAGAATTCCTAATATGGAATTCTGCTCCAAATTCGCCGCTATAACTGCTAGCCTTGATGAGCTTTTTTTGACTGGAGCCGAACGCTGAACTCGGTCTGCTTCTTTATACAGTCTATGCACTTATCACACAAAGCTTTCACATTCTCGTTATTTTATCCTTTCAGGCGGAATTGCTTTGATAAACTTTCATTTCAACAAAAGCAAAGTCGCATGCCGTCACATCCAGATCAAGACCAAAACTGTAATGAGTCTATTCAAGGTTTTTTGGCTTGCTGTCAAGACAAAAGTGAGTCAAATACAGACATGCAAAAAGAATCCAGCCTCAAAGGGTCAGAGGCCAGTGCTCTTTGTGTCACTGAAGAGCCACCGTAAATGGACATGGTTAAAGGTCATCTGACATTTAAAATCAATGTGCTAATCACAGAGGGATGAGACAGAGACAGGCAGGAGAGAAAGTCACATTAGTCAGACATATACCATTTTATTAAGGTTCAAAGACTGTATATGTAAATGGAAATAGCTAACGCGCTAGTCACTGCGTTACAAATAGGATCGACTGACCTCAATTCACTTTCTATTGAAAAACCCGTCCCTCTCTCTGTAACTGCAGCTGTCAGACTCGTCATTTTGGTCTTAAATGTTCGTATTAACCCGCTCTACATGATCCTGGGGTTTTTATTTCACTATTGTGTCTGTAAATCAAGATATAAACATAAATAACAGACAAATCAGGCGTCGTTGATTGATGCTTCCTTAGTTCACTTCTTTAAACAGACTACGGTTCAAACGCACCATCCATCAGTCCTTTTAAAACAATATATTTAACTCTTATAAATGGACTTGTTTAGGATTAGTTTGTTTTGTTTTTAGGATATCAACTGTAATGATCAAAAGCAGGTAAATGGGTCACACTAAGGATTTGACCCATTTTAAAAAGTGTTGAGTCTCATGTTTTCACAATCTATCACAGTAATAGTGTTGTTCAGACGTGATTACAGCTAAAACTGTTTTTCACAGCTGGAACTTTTTCAAAGCACCTTCTTCTAAGAGCTAATTTAGCCTAGCTGCACTTTAGCCCCTCAGTTTAGCCCCTTTGCTAGCTCTGTTCTGACCACCACTGCACTGATTAGTCAAACCTTATCAACCAAGTATTCAAGAAGTGCTCTATGTGGCCTGGACTAGAGATTAGGAAGTAATACAGAATGTTATTTTAATATTAGCTTCGTGCAACTCTGAACCAAGAACATCAATGCTAAAACAACATTTACTTGGATTCATCTGAGTTTTAAAGTCCTATATTACGCAAAATTACCTGTTTTTAGTGTTAAGCCATGTTTTAATGTTGTTATTTCATCAAAAACAGACCTGGAGTTGTGTTTTGTTTCATTCACACATGTTTAAGTAACATTTTTATTATTAGTCTGTCTACATCTCCATCTCCATTTTACCTTTAGTTCAGCAGAACTTGGCAATTCCAGGGCTGAAATCATCCAAATGATTCTAGTGAAGGTGTGTGGAGTTTAAAAACACAGTGGAGCACTTCCTGTATTACCACATGATGACGTCACAAGGTGGAACTCAGCCTAAATATGCAGGGTTTGTGCGTTAAACATGTGTGAATGAAACAAAACACAACTCCAGATCTGTTTGTGATGAGGAGACAACATTAAAACATAGATCAGAAAATACTTTAGCGGTGTAGAACATTTGTTTTACAGTTTCTTTCTTTGGTTTTATGTAAATGCTGGTGTTTGTGTTCATTTGTATCCAAACAGCAGAGGAATTAACCCTTGGAGGAGTTTTCTGTCTCAGTCTGTGATAGTCGCTCTGTGAGTTGAACTTTTGTGTTTTGTGTATTTTTACTTGAAAAGATCTGAAGATTTCTACTGGAGTTTTCCGCTGTAAAAGAACACTCTTACATATATAAAAGTATAATGAATAAAACCGTGCTTTAGATTATATTCCTGATTTATTTCTTTAGTTCTTGTTCCAGCACCATGGACAGCGCCCATTTTTTCTCTTTGTGCCTGTGTCTCATTACACTTTTGTATGGCACAATTGTACACAAAGTCATTCAAATTGCTTTACAGACTGGGAAAGACATTAAAATCACAATGTAAATAAATGAAAACATAAATAATCATCATAAAATTACACGTAAATCAAGACAAAATGCTCAATTATTAAGATATTTTAGATCATTGTTGTAGTTGACAATGAAATCATGCAGTAAAATCACAATCTACATTTGCAATTTATTAAAAAAAGTGTTCTTATTTTTAAATAATAAAAACGACACAGCAGCAGTATGCACTAGAGCCTCTGCTGCCCCCCTGTGGCCCCTGGTATTCCCTGCGGTCTCGCTAACCAGGCCTGGCTGTGCTTCGCTTACGAGATCCGATGAGATTGTCGTTCTCAAGAGGGTATGTCTTTAAAATGCAAATACTTCGGAAGCTGAAATGTTTTGCCGTTCTCTTGGGAAGGCTCACGTCCCTGGAGATGTGTTTTATTGATAATAGGAAAGACGTCCTGCTGTCAACACCGCGGAAATATCCCCAGTCCGGTGTAACTCCAGGTCTGGCTCCAGGTGAAACTGATCTGCTTTCGACCCATATTTATCTGTGTTTATTTTCGTACTGTAACATTAGCCTTGAAAGCACCATGGGTATTTGAATAATCAGGCAACTTGTTTCTGGAATCCTGCATTGACGTGTCGCTCTGTTTCAATGCACATGTCGGATCATGTGACCAGCGCACACATATGTCACTATGGGACCGTCAAGGTCAACATGTAGATTTTACATTACATTTACATTTTTAAACGGGGAAAATCTTTGGAGGGAAGCAGTTTGTAGTAGGCTTGTGACGATGTTTAAATGTGGTGTCACGATTATCATGGACAAAGTGATTGCAATTAACAATGATATCACGATAATTATTAAAGTTTCTGACAGTTGTTCTGGATATAAATCATTATAATTTTAACATTATGAATAGGTTCCTTACATGGACTGTATATATAAATGGACATAGCTAACCTGCTAGCCGCTGCGTTCCAGATAGGAAGTGAGCATAGGCACGCTTCTGGCCCCATCGATTCTGGCTCCAATTCACTTTCTATTGAAAAACTGTTGCTCCTTTCTCTGTAACTGCTGCTGTCAGACTCGTCATTTTGGGCTTAAAATGTTTGTGTTAACCCACTCTACATGATCCTGGTGTTTTTATTTTGCTATTGTGTCTGTAAATCATCTAACCCTGGTAAAAAAAAAAAAAAAAGTCGCCACTTGGATTTAACTAAGCAAATAGGTCTGAGCCTCCTGCAGTTGGTCCGGTCTAGGTTCAGCAGAATGAGGTCAGCTGACACCTGAATATACTGAATGACCAGGTTATTCCATCAATGGATTTGTTCTTCCCTGATGACACGGGCATATTCCAAGACGACAATGCCAGGATTCATCGGGCTCAAATTGTGACAGAGTGGATCAGGAGCATGAGACGTCATTTTCACACATGGATTGTCCACCACAGAGTCCAGACTTTAACTCCATTGAGAATCTTTGGGATGTGCTGGAGAAGCTTTGTGCAGCGTCAGACTCGACCACCATCAATGCAACATCTTGGTGGAAAATGAATGTGACACTGGATGGAAATAAATGTTGTGACGTTGCAGAAGCGAAATCGAAACAATGCGAGAACGAATGTGCGACGTAATCAAAGCTAAAGGCGAAACAACCAAATATTAGCCTGTGTGACCTTTTTTTATCGACCAGACTGTGTATTTCGCTATTGTAAATCAAGATATGAACATTATTGCTCCCGCTAGCGTTAGCAACAGGTTTGCTTAGCGCTTGCCCTCTGCTAAACCAGCAGTGCGGGTGGAAAGGGGCGTTACCTTCAACAGCCTCGCTCCGGATTGGCTCTTTTGGTTGCTATGATACTAGTCCATTTCTTTACACAGTCTAAAGTTACATATTTAAACGACTGTGAGAGCGAAAACAACAATGCGCTAGTTTCTTTTCGGGAGCCCCGTCACATCAGCTAATGTAACCGTGCTGTAAACGCGTCACGTCGTGCTGAGGTTGTGGAAGCTCGTTTTTTGACCGCTAGCATCTGTCTGGCAGTCTTTTGATATTACGTTTATGAAATAGACAATAATAATGACTGTAAAGTGCTTCTATATAGATCACAGCTGCACACGTAATCAGCGCAAAGAATTGAAACCAAATTTTGCCGAGTAAACTCTTAAAACGGAAGTGATTGCAATCAGAAAGTGTCTAATGAGCTAATTAGAAACAGTGCTGAGGCTGGGAGAATCTGCTAAAAGCCTCGTGTTCTGATCTGAACGAACGCTCCTCATGCCTCTGCCCATCCATCCAGCCCGGCCCGCCAAGGTGACCTCCACAGCCCCCATTAGACTATCACCCAGTCAATATGTCCACATGCACGGGATCATATGACAGGCATGATGTCGGACACACGTGTAACCTCTCTGTGCTGTCGCTATGGAGACGTATTGTTCTGCTTTTGGTTTGTGCAAAGATTTAGGTATTTGTTAGTGTGAGTTAGCATACGACGATGTGAAAAGTGCTCAAAAAATCCTATAGTTTAAGAATGTGGTGTTTCTATGGAGTAAAAAAATCAGTCTTAGTCCTTGGATTAAACGTAATATAATCCAGAAGGGGTTTGCTGCGGACGGCTGTTTGCTGTCACTGTGTCATTGTGTCCTTGGGCAAGACACTTAACCCATCTCGCCCCCCGTGTCTGTGTACACTGGTGTATGAATGTAGATGTGAAACTGTGAGTTGTTCCTTGATGTAAAGCGTTTTGAGTGACTTGAAGGTGGAAATGTCTGACCGTTTCTGACCGTTTCTGCATGTCCGCCCTCGTTATGGTATTGAGTTAACATTACTAATTAAAGGGCCCATGTTGCGCTATTTTCTGATCTATGTTATAATGTTGTTTCCTCGTCACTGTTACGTGCCACTTGGTCCAGGGGTGGTGCCACGTAATGAAATGATAAAAATGTAAAAAAAAAAAAACCCAGGTGGAGAACAAAACAGGAGCGTGGAGACGTGGTAAAAAAAAAAAAAGGATAAATTAGATTTATTCTTACGAAATAATCTTCACAAGTGGATACAACTTAAACAACTAGATAATACAAAAATAAACCTCGTGATGTCATCATGTGGTAATACAGGAAGTGCTCTACTGTAGGTAAAAGTGGAGCTGTTAACTTAAAAACTACCACCTCTTGACATCACAAGGTGGAACAGAGCGTTTAAAGCTTTGGAGATGTAGACAAACTAATAATAAAGTGTTACTCAAACATGTGTGAATGAAAAAAAACACAACTCCAGGTGTGTTTTTGATGCGATAACGGCGTTAGAGCACGACTAAAAGCTCACGAGAGTCAGCCAGCATCCCGCTCATTCTCGTCCCGTCTGTGGTCACGTCTGAATCTCTCCGACAACGTATTTGCAACGGACGACGCGCTAAAACTTTGGATCTCGCTGAAGCGGCTGAAGTGACACAGCACTTTCTGCTCTTAAAAGCCGACGTGCGATTGGTTCACGGGGGTGGCTGTAAGGGGAGTAATTGCCTTGTGGGAAATCAGGGTTGTGGCAGCTACTGTAATTAGTTCTGCTTGTTAGAAAAATGAAGGAGTTACTAATTAGCAAGTGGATTGGCTTCTTGACTTTGTTTTCACCCATTTCCTTGAAGATCATCATTATCATCTCCAAGCAAAACTGGCCGAAGAGGAGAGGGAAGAGCTGGAAGGGAGAGACGTGACATGACATGAGAGCTGGAGATGCAGAAACTCATAGGGTACACTGGAAGACAGAAGCTGCTACTGTACTCGTGTGTGTGTGTGTGTGTGTGTGTGCGTGTGTGCGTGTGGTATAAAAGCCCGGAGATGAGCTGTGTCTGCCCTCTTGCACTTCCATAAATAGAAAACATGATTTATGTGTCATGTCCATTGCGTCTACGGTTACTCTCCAATGTCACCCCCTTTATGCTACAGAATGCGATGAAAAACACCACTCTAGAGACATGTTCAAACTGGACAACTGTTCGAACGGTATTGGAGTGGTTCGATTCAGATAAAACTACCAAAACATGAAGTCACGATGCAAAAAATTTCGAACGTAATAGACTCGATGCTCAATACCGATGCCGATACAATTCATTTATTTTTACACACACATTTTTACATACACATGGTGATAATAAAACGCTCTTTATTTAGACAATACAATGTGATTTTCAACATTAAATTGTAGTACTTTCTTTTATCGTTTCGCTTTTAGTCGTTCTGATACAGCTTAATATCGTAGTACAGTGGTCCCTCGTTTATCGCGGGGGTTATGTTCTAAAAATAACCCGCGAAGTATCAGCTTTATTTTTTACAGTTATTCTCTATGTTTTTTGCTGTAAAACCCCTCACCACACACTTTATACACTTTTCTCACACAGGCGTTAACATTTCCTCACATTTCTCTCTCGTTTAAACTCTCTCAAAGTTCAAACCTTCGTAGGCGTCTTTGTCGGTGCAGAACGTTTCATCGACATTGTGGGTTTTGTCGGGGAGAAAACAAACTGCAAACGTACAGCACTTCAGAGTCACACTGCGATCCAACGTTTATGTAAATTTGTCTGAACACATTCTGTGCTGTACAGGAGACACGGCACGGAGGAGACTGATGGACAATGGTCTACAGTCCAACAGCAAATCAGGACGCAGAACACAATGCACGATCGCACGCTGTAAAAAAGCATGTGAAATTACGCTAAAAAAATCCAAGAAACAGCGAGACCACGAAAGGTGAACTGCGACATAGTGAGGGACAACTGTACTTTCTTTTATATCTCTAGGTGTTTTTATATCTGTGTAATTCCTCAGTCGTCCAGTAGGTTCCATAGTGCTCCATGGGCGTATACGAGTTTGTGTGTCTTGTTCTGTGTTTTTGTTCTGAAACAGCTCAAGATCATTCTAAAGCTACTCAGGAAAGGTTCATTTCTGTCCTGTGAATGTGACTTTTTAGTATCGATACCTGCTCAAATGAGTTTCTAGTTTTAATTTCGATTCGTTTTAGGTTTTCGATCCTTTTCACAACAATACAACCAATGCATCCCAAGCCAAAACGACTCACTAAAGTTGATTTTTGTTTAAATTTGATCTCATTTTGTTCCCCTGCGTGGTTTAATATAAATACGTAACCTCCCCTCACTCTGCGCCCTTCATTCAGCCTCATGAAATATACCATAATCTTTACCCCATGTAAAAAGCTAAGGCCTCCTCCTAAAGCCTTCTTAAGCCTTCTCGTATAAAAGTCTGAAAAAAAAGGGTTGAAATAGTTGAGCATGATGTCACACTCTTATTGATAATTCCCGGGAGCGCAGCGTCGCATGCTCCCTCTGCTGATCCGCTTCCAAGAACTATCCTGATGTTAGCGTTACGTAAGCTCTGCCGGAAGAGACCGCGGCTCCAGAGAACATATTAATCTGCCTATGTGATTATTAGTCATAATATTTAACACTGGTTTAATGATCCCGCCGCAGCCTAATCTTTATCTGGCGCCTTCACCTGTTCGTATTCCCAAGCTGCTTTACAGACTTGGCTTTGAGGTGGGAAAATAGAATCATTTCGGGTGGAATTATGTAAAAATATCAAGCTAGAACAAACTGTGTGGTGCATGAGTGTAGTGCAAAGATTTAGACGAGTTAAGCCTGACACGAGAACACATTTTGGAGAGTAATACGTAAAAATATCATGATGAATATTGAAACTACAGCGTGTCCATAAAGTCTTTTTACAGTTTTAAAGGCAAGTGATAAGATATATAAATTAGATTTGTTCTATTGTACTCAGTTCTCCATCAAACATTTCCAGACTGTTGCATTTGAAGAGATGGACTAATTCCGTTTGCACCACGTTCTCCAGATCTCACAGCTCTGGATTTCTTTCTACGGGGCTGTTTTAAAGATATATCGTGAATCGAACAAAGATATGGGACATTACTGGACTAAAGCAAAAGATACAGATGCGATTGAACCATTGATGAGGCTCTGCTACAGCGAAACACGGCACAAAATTCAGTCCCATCTTGAAGTGTTTCATGTGACTAATAGAGCCCATGTAGAGGTGCATTATATGAGGCAAAACGCTTTGGAAAACAACGCAAAAATGTTCAGTTTTGAATATTTTTAAGAGTTTAGAATGTACAGAATATTTATTTATTTATTTATTTAGTTAGTTAGTTAGTTATTTATTTAGTTATTTATGTATTTATTTATTTAGTTAGTTAGTTATTTAGTTATTTATGTATTTATTTATTTAGTTAGTTAGTTATTTATTTAGTTATTTATGTATTTATTTATTTATTTAGTTAGTTAGTTAGTTATTTAGTTATTTATGTATTTATGTATTTATTTATTTAGTTATTTATTTATTTAGTTATTTATGTATTTATTTATTTATTTAGTTAGTTAGTTAGTTAGTTAGTTAGTTAGTTAGTTAGTTAGTTAGTTAGTTAGTTAGTTAGTTAGTTAGTTAGTTAGTTAGTTAGTTAGTTAGTTAAGGCATGTGTCTTCCTGCTCCTGTCTGCAGCTCTTCACATGAGACACATTGTTCCAAGAAGCACAATTGTTGTTTCTCATTTTGTTTTTACATTCAAGACAAATGTTGCTGTGTTCAGGGTCTTAATAAATAGTTTTTGCAAAATTATTATTCAAATGTTTTACCAAAAATGATTAAAATGTCCACATATGAGGACATAATTCTTTGTTTTTATACTCATCTGGTCCCAATCAGCCCAAATAACAAAGAGAAATGAATGAAAGAATGTCATGCATGTAATATTTTTTTAATTGTAAAGACTATGGAAACTCTGTACTGACAAAATGACCATATGAGCAGAAGAACCCCCAAAAAAGTTTTAAAATGTGACATATATTTTTAAGAACATGAGCGTAAATAAATACATACAACATTTATTTAACAGATTCATTTTCCAGACCAAGTTTTAGTTTGTTTTCATACCCGACAGTTTCCGCTGCTCACTATGAACCGAGACGAGGGGCCTTTTTACTCTCACATACCCGGGAAACTGACCTGGAGAAGTCGGACCGCAGGTGGCGCTGTTGTTCTGGTTCCACCGGTAGAAACACAGCGGAATAAATCAGCTGAACAATCGCGTCGCAGCAACATCACGTGACCACTCTGAGGAAAAATGCGAGTGAGAAGTCGAAACTAAACCTTGGTCTGGAAAAGAAACTATTAGAGTAAATTAACGGAAGAACAGATGAACTTCATTGGACAAAAACATAGAAAAGTTGCTTGTTCGACCGTTATCGTGCTTCCAAAATAACCCAAAAATCCCCAAAGTAGCAAATACACATGATAAATATAGGTTTATGCATCGAACAATATGGTAATTTTCATGACAAGCCCAAGTATAATAGAAAGTACATATTCCATAGTGTACACACTGAAGCGCACAAATGTTTACGTTCATTATCAACATGACAGATCAACCTGGATCACTTTCATCGCATTTGGCTTCCTGTGGCATATCGACACGCGCCACTGCCTCCACATATTCACATTTTGTCTGTAAAACTGTGTAGGCTGCGCAACAAAAGCCTGATATGCTCAGATCTGAACAAAAAGCCTTGTCTTTTGCCTCCGTTTTGTAGCCGCAAACATAGGCTGCTCTCCACATACACACAGTTTCGGAGATAAAGTGAGCATGCTTCAGTGAGGCGGTTTGTGAAAAGCTTTTGTTTCAGAAATAGCGTGCTACAGTACAGACGGAGAAAGCCAAATGGGCCCGCTGAGAGTGATGGTGGCGGAGTTAAGAGATGGTTCAAACAGTCCACTTTACTTTGGTTGCAAAGTTTTGTAGTTGTGTTTTGTAGTACAGTTACGTAAAGTGTTGAAAATTGTCTTCCCGCTGCTTAATAGTTGTAATCCTTGATGATAATTATTATATCGACTTATCGTTCTATATATGAAAGCTGGAACTATGAAGTCTCTTTACAATAAAAAAATAATAATTACAAAGGCAAGTGATCAGATATCTTAATGTTCTTCTGTTGTACTCAGTGGTTTCCAAAGTGTTTTACCTCATTTAATAAACCTCTATATGGGCATCATTAGTGGCAGAAAGAAAATGAAGGCTGCTTTAGTTCAGTAATGTCCCGTATCTTTGTTTGATTCACGATTTCTTTAAAATAGCGCCACAGAAATAAATCCAGAGGTGTGACATTTGGTGAAAGTTGTGCCATTCTATCCAATGCAACGGTCTGGAAACGTTTGATCGAGGAACTCACGAAAAATGCAATGTGATTAAAACTTTTATAATCACAAGTACAATAGAACAAGTCTGATTAATATAACTTATCAATAGCATTTACATTTTAAAAGAGACTTGAGGGTCAGTATTTATTAGTTGCACTTTTTTTTGCACTACTTGGAAATTTTTGGTAATTTTTTGACTATAAGATAATATTTAAGCTGTAAAATGTTGAATTAATAACTTCTATGACCCATTATAGACGCAAAATAACAATTAAAATGTTTGATTCTGCTTTTTATTTTTTGCAGCTCATGTTTTTTTTAACTATATTGTAGATTTAGAATAGTTTTTGTGTCAGTGGCATAAATGAGTTTCAGTATTATCGTTTATCGTCTATATTTACTTCAGCGATATAGATATAAAACTTCAAAATGTGACAGGTTTAGTGATCCTTATTTTGTTTTCAAACTCTTCCGTGGCTGAGCGTGGCGGCCGCAGCATTAGCGTAGCAGCATTAGCGTAGCAGCAGTAGCGTAGCAGCAGCAGGGCGGAGGAGCCTGTCCCTCTTGTTGTGTCCGTCTGTGTCACTGTGGTTCGTGTGTCCGTTCATCTCGTTCTGTCTTCTATGTTCACGTGTATGTCTTGTTTTTTTCTCTTTTTTCTCTCCCCGTTTTGTTTCACCTTTTCCCTTGTTGTTGGAGGAGAAGGCGAGTCCCGGGGCTCCAGAAGACGACACCAAGTTGTCGGTAGGTGTTTGTCCTTGTGCTGATCCTGTGTTTTGTTGTGTTAACGTTTCAGTGTTTTCTCTCTCCCTCCGTGTATACTGTTTTCTCCGAGACTTCCACGTGTACGCAGGGTGACGCATCTCCATCTAGTTCTGAAGATTTGTTTAAATCTTTGCTACATTTCGTACAAAGCATGGCTGAGCATGTGTTTGGGGGCCAGGACCAGAAGGATTATGGGATATCCTCGCCAAAAAGATCTAGACGAGTCTGATTTTGTTAGATTAAGGTTTTTAAATAAATACAAAGCTGATGCATGGAGCTTCATGGAGGTGTCGCCGTATAATTAGACCTTTTTTTACATCCTGTTAATACTAAACACATGAACTGCCGTCACACACCTGCCTCCACCCGTACGAGCAAACACCAACCCTGCATCCAACAGCTGTTCCATTCCATTTCTCCAGCGTCTCTGTGGCTCGATATATCCCGGAACAGTAAGTATCCACGGAACGACATAAGAACTATGAAGCATCAGCTGGAATCATAGACTGTATAAAGAAGTGGACTAAGCGAGTCTGACGTCACCCGTATCGTTTATCTCCAGTCAAACTAAGCTCGTCCAGGCTAGAGCAGTTATAGCCGCGAATTTGGCGCATCATAGCAACCAAACAGCCAATCCGGAGCGAGGTTGTTAAAGTGAATGCCTGTTTGTAATAATAAAAACCTTTAAAAAATAGAAAATCAACCGAAAAGTCAGATTTATGGAATCAATCGTGCAGAATTGTCAAAGAGCTGTTGTTCCTAGCGTCGTCGTTTCGATCTTAGCTGACAAATGAACATACATACGGCGTGTTTATACCATCAAAACAATCGTACGAGTTTAGTCTAGTCCAAGTGGTTCGAGGACGCTGGACACGTCGAGTCGTATGCTAACAGACGAAAGATACACCCGTGTGTTATAACAGATTAGGTTAGGTCAAGACAAGTAAAGATTTAAGATAAACAAAGCCATAACACGCATCTTTACGCTCGTAGCAGTTACAGAAATCACGGCAACAGTTGTCCAATGTAAAGTGAATTAAAGCCAGAGTCAGTGGAAGTGCGTTCATGCTCACTTCCTGTTTGGAACGTGGCGCTAGCAGGTTAGCTTTGTCCATTTATATATACAGTCTATGGCAGGTATATTGGTTTGTATTCTCCATCTTTCACGCCAAAAACATTGTGACTTCCCAACACTCCCCACACACGTCACCTGTCGGCCGTGGAGCTCAACACCATTTTGCTTTGAGGCTTTTTGGTAAATTAAACGTTCAGCGCATGGCTTTTCCCGACAGGCTCGTGACTGTGGAACAAGATCACCTTTTTTTCCCATCCTGACGTGTTAAAGATGTTAGCCTCATATATATAGCCATGGTTAAATACTGTACGTATATTTTCATTACTGCATTTTCATTTCGCTAAAAGTTTGGAGTGATTTTAAGTCCAACCATCACCTGCTCTGTTTTACAAATCGCTTGACTCGAGCGCTCACTATCGGACCGCTTCATGCTTCGCTTCACAGTGGATGGACATCACCTTTTTCTTTTCCGAAGTCGCCTTAAATGTATAGCGCGGGTGTGTGATTGTGTCGTATGTTCCCACAGGCGCGTCCCCGGCTCCAGAGGGGGGGCAGCTCGGCCTCGTTACACAACAGTCTGATGAGGAACAGCATCTTCCAGCTCATGATCCACACGCTGGACCCTTTAAGTGAAGGTACGTGTCCCGCTGTGACAGGACTAAAGGTCTGATATTACGCAAAATTGACTCTTGTGAGCGTTAAGTCGCGTTATAATGCTGTTACCTCATCAAAAACAAAGCTGGAGTTGTGTTTTGTTTCATTCACACATGTTTATTATTAGTCCGTCTGCATCTACAAAGCTCAAAATGCTCTGATCCAACTTGTGATGTCATGAAGTGTAGTAGTGTAGTGTAGTTTTCAAATTAACAGCAACTTTTTACCTTTTGTTTAGTAGCGATTTGCGATTTCAGAGCTGAAATCATCCAACTGATTCTAGTGAAGGTGTGTGGAGTTTAAAAACACATTGGAGCACTTCCTGTATTACCACATGATGACATCACAAGGTGGAACAGAGTGTTTTCTGTTTGAAATCATGCATATTTAGGCTGAGAGTGTGTGAAACGTGTGTCCATCCATCCATTTTCTTCCGCTTATCCGGGGCTGGGTCGTGGGAACAGCAGTCTAAGCAGGGACTCCCAGACTTCCCTCACCCCAGACACGTCCTCCAGCTCCTCCGTTGGGACCTCAAGGCGTTCCAAGGCCAGCCGAGAGACATAGCCCCTCCAGCGTGTCCTGGGTCTTCCCCGGTGGGACAAAACACAACTCCAGGTCTATTTGTGATGAAGAAACAACATTATATCACAGATAAGAAAACAGTGTAATATGGGCCCTTTAAGTGCGTTAAGTGTTGCGTGTAATTTCGTTTTCAGACAGTTGAATCATGAGCGCTGGACGACATGGTGATAAAAATGGAGTCATGATCTCATCCGTGTTACATTATGCAATTCTGGTGTGTGTTTCTCTGTCTAATGCAGCTCTTTGCACAAACACGAGACACTTTTCCGCTTTTACTTCTCCTATTGGTCAACTTCCCTAAGACTGAGTGAGTGACAGGTGGAAACAACCAATCGTAGTGAAGTTTAGATAACACTTTCTTTCCAATGAGAGCTCGTAGATTCTCTTTTTACGGGTGAAATCCTACGCGTATCACAGATTAAAATATAAAATTGGAGAACGAAGTAACCAGAGCAGTGGGCGTGTACAGGTGGAGGTGAAAACGGGGGTTAATCGGCAATACGGCGTCTTGAAAATAAGCGATTAAAGACTACAAAAACAGCTTCGAAACATCTCTAACATAATCAAACGCTCTGAAAAGTCGATAAGTCCGCTTTAAGTTTAGCATACAAAATATTCTACCTCTTTTTTTCTGCTGCTCCTGATTGGCTGTGCACACAAACTCGTATCTCTTTCCCTTTTCCGACGCGATTAGCTTTAGCCTCGCGAATGTGAAGTGAAGCGAAGTGAAGCAATGACTCACAGAGGGAGATGCGTGTTAATACCCAAAGAGAGGAGTGGTGTCATCGTTTTTCTACGCAGACTTCAGAAGGGATTCAAGATGCTGAATATTAATGAGCTGCAAACAAGCACTGACAGATGACATGATGTGCAAGAAGATCAAACTTTACCGCAGGGAGATGTCCGTATATCGTTGAGCTAGCATCTGAAATCCAACGTAGGGCAAGATGCGGGACGTCGGTGAACTTTTGGGTTAGAATTTGACGTCCAGACTGTATTTTCAGTTCACTTTAGTAGATTTCTCAAAAGTATTATTGGTAGGACAAGCGGAAAGTTATTGTGAAGCCGTAGTTCCAAAAAGCAACACTAGAATGACAAAAATATAAAATAAAATGTCTGCTATAGTTATAATCTATGACACCCGTGGATCATTATGTTACAATTTGCACATTTTAAATCGCAATATTCATCTAAAACGACAAATCCGCTGACTTCCTCGTTCGAAAAGTGCGGTGTCCAATGGGAAACGTAAACACATCACAACAAAGAGCCGTGTAGCTGTTGGCGCCCCCTGTGGACAGCTGCAGATCACACTAGCGAGCAGAAGATTTTTGTCCATTTGTACCGAAATAACTACGCAACGTTCCTGAATCCTACGTGTATTACCGACTAAGAAAATAAAATTGGAGAACGAAGTAAGTACGTCACAGTGGGCGTGTACAGGTGGAGGTGAAAACAGGGATTTATCGGCAAAATGGCGGCTTGAAAATAAGCGATTAAACATTGCTCAAAAATGAATCACTCCAAAAACAACTTCAAGACATTAAACGAGAAGGAAAGAACTATAACTATAAAAGCTCTGAAAAGTCCATTTTGCAGAATAGATCTTGTCTTGTCTCGTGTCTCATCCCATTCCTAAAAGCTGTAGTTGGTTTAATATTACAACATTTTGAATTTGTATTTGGACAATGGGGTTAAACGGCCTGTATTACACTACTCTCTGATCTGTGTTCTAATGTTGTTTCCTCATCACAAACAGACCTGGAGTTGTGTTTTGTTTCATTCACACATGTTTAACACAAAGAAAACTCTGTTCCACCTTGTGATGTCATCATGTGGTAATACAGGAAGTACTCGAGTGTGTTTTTAAACTCCTTTTACCTTCACTAGAATCATTTGGATCATTTCAGCCCTGAAATTTCCAGTCTCTACTGAACTAAAGGTAAAAGGTAGAAGTTGAAAACCATCACTTCATGACATCACAAGGTGTAACGGAGCATGTTGAGCTTTGGAGATGTAGACAGACAAATGTTTGAGGAGGTAACAGCATTATAACGCGTCTTAAAGCTCACAAGAGTCAGTTTTGTGTAATTATAGGACCTTTAATGAGCAGCTCAACCTACAAAAAGTGTTTAACCCATAGAAATTTAATGTAATATGTAAAAAAAAAGTAGAAAAACTTCACTCGTAACTGTAAAAATCTTTTACAATCTATCAAATATCGAGCCTTTTGGCAAACGACTCCTTGGAAACGAATGCAGAGGCGCCGTGTGACGTGACTAAGGATTGAATTAATTACTTGCAAGAACAAAAGCAACACTTCGGCTCGATCTGAATGCATAATAGAGCCATTTCCATTTGGCACATTGGTACTTTTCACTAAGAAGAAGAACAGCACATTCAAATTATTCCTACTGTTATAAATATCCACGGCTCGGTCCATACAGGGATAGTTTAGTTGTTCTGTGGAAAAAAAATAAGAAGCCCAGGTGCACTCATCCCCATCCGAGCTCGTTATCGTTATTATTATTAGCCTATGTGTGCTCTTTAAGTAAAGCTAGCGATCTGCAGGGAGCCGGCACAATTCTGGACATGCATTTTTCATAAAGGACTCTGAAAATAAACCCAAGGATAAAAGGGCATTGACTCGTGTGAGGAAAGACGAGGATACACCCGAGTGTTTTGGTCGTGTGGGTGGTTCAGAGCTGTGCAAAATACACAATACGACTAGTCAAAAGTTTGGGTTTCGCTCTTATTCTGTTGTTTTTTCTTTATTTTCATGACTTTTTACAGTTTAAATACATACAGAAGACTTCAAGTAAGATATATGGAGTTATGTAGCAAAGAAAAAAGCTAAATTGACTCTTTAAACAATGTTATAATGTTGTTACCTCGTCAAAAACAAAGCTGGAGTTGTGTTTTGTTTCATTCACACAAAGATCAAAGCTGTTACACCTTGTGATGTAATGAAGTGGTAGTTTTCAAGTTAACAGCTCCTTTTACCGTTAGTTCAGTAGAAATCGACAGTTCCAGGGCTGAAATTGTTCAAATGATTCTAGTGAAGGCGTTTTTTGGAGTTTAAAAACGCAGTGGAGCACTTCCTGTATAACCACATGATGACATCACAAGGTGGAACAGAGCGTTTTCAGTTTTCTGACAGAAGAACTCAGCCTAAATCTGCAGGGTTTGTGTGTTAAACGTGTGTGAATGAAACAAAACACAACTTCAGGTCTGTTTGTGACGAGGAAACGACAATATAACAGAGAAAATAGCGTAACATGGGTCTTTTAATGTGTTTTTCTTTACTACATAACTCCATATATTTTACTTTATTTATTTAATTTCTTCTTTATGGATCTAAAATGTAAAAAGTAGACAAAATAAAAGATAAAAAAGCATTGAATTAGAGGGTGTGTGCAAACTTTTGACTGTAAATTATTACAAGAAAACGCATATGGTATTTCATGATTTACTCCAGCTACTGTTAACACTTAAAAACGCTCTCTGGAACCTTTCTGATGGGGGATCTGCCACTTGCTCGTCTCATCCGAGAGCTTAATGTTCAGGAATATTCCGCAGTATGGCATTAAACATATCTATATTGCGCTTATTCAAAATAGACGTTTTTATTGCTGAAGAATACCTCAAAAAACACACATTCTCACCGTAAACCGATCTGACGTCACCTGATTGTTTCCATGGAGATATGTACGTTTAATCCCACCGTGCGGGACATTCAAGTCGAAGCGATCATTTCTCCATGGAGACAAGTGCGTGACAGACAGACTCCCCCATGAGAAAAGTTGCACGAAATTTGAAAACTGTTAAATCTGATACTACTTCTACCATCTCTGCTGTGTTGCTATGTTGTTGCTATGTTGTTGCTATGTTGTTGCTATGTTGTCGTGTTCACTTTGTGGCATGAGAACCTTTCAAATACTAATTCCTTTGAGGCTGTTCACTACCACTGGATTTATCTCTTCTGTTTTTGTCCACTGTCCCTTCAGAATTTGCTGACTCTGGTGAGTGATCCCTTCTGATTATTCCCACTTTCTACCTTCCAAAAATGTTCCGTGTCCTGTGTGTCTTCCCGCATCTCTCTTTCGCTGTTCTCCTGACCATTTCCCCCAAACGTATTTGATGTCTCAGCTCTTCATTCACCTGTAGCTGTCCTATAGTTTGCCTCACCTCTCCTCCATCCAGCCCTCTGTCTCCTCTATAGACTGTGTATCTATAAATGGACATAGCTAACGTGCTAGCCGCTGTGTTCCGAATAGGAAGTGAGCTTGGACGCACTTCCGGCTCCATCGACTCCAATTCATTTTACATTGAAAGTCGCCCCTCTCTCTGTAACTGCTCTTGTCAGACTCGTCATTTTGGTTTTAAATGTTCAAATTAACCCACTCTGGTGTTTTTATTTCACTATTTTGTCCGTAAATCAAGATATGAACATTAATAACAGACAAATCCTGCGCCTTCTTTCCCCGAGATCGCTCACCTAACGTTAGCGACAGGTTTGATTGACAGCGTTGCTAAGTGCCAGCTCCCTGTTAAACCAGCGTTGCGGGCAGGAAAGGGCGTTACCTTCAACAGCCTCGCTTCAGATTGGCTCTTTGGTTGCTACGATACTCGTGGCCGGAATTTTAAATATGGAAGTCGGCTCCAAATTTGCCGCTATAACCGCTAGCCTCGATGAACGTCATTTGACTGGAGCCGAACGCTGTTTTTGGGCTAATCTTATACAGTGTTCCCTCGTTTATCGCGGGGGTTACGTTCTAAAAATAACCCGCAATAGACGAAATCCTCTAAGTTTTTACAATTATTCTATATGTTTTTGTCTGTAAAACCCCTCACCACACACTTTATACACTTTTCTCACACAGGCGTTAACATTTTCTCACATTTCTCTCTCGTTTAAACTCTCTCAAAGTTCAAACCTTCGTAAGCGCCTTTGTCGGTGCAGAACGTTTCATCGACACTGTGGGTTTCGTCGGGGAAAAAACAAATCGCAAACATACGGCACTTGTGTTTCGTGGGATTAGTCAATAAAAGCGCGACGGAGCAATTACGCGCTGTCGGGCTGAATTCCGCTTTTTTACAATTAGCCATTCTCACCAAACGAGTATCGATTCCGAATCTCTGGAGACCTCCGAGAAAACCGCTCCGTAAAAGTGATTTGGTTTTAACGATGTACTTTTAATTGTTTGTTAAAAGAGTAGGATCCCCGTCGTCAGCAGTAACATCAGAGCGCTCGTGAGTAGCATCAGATATCGAACCGCGAGTCGACGTGGAGGAGGCAGAGTGGCCCTTACGCCTACACCTCGCCGTCCTCTGTGGAGCGTTAAGACCGAAAACAGTAACACGGGAGACTAAGGTGGCCTCCTGGAGTCGGAACATCATTACCCAGCATGCTTTTGGTGCGCAGTGTATCTTCGTAACAGTTATAAAAACGTAGTAACTGTGGCGGTTAAAAGGAAAGGAATATGTAGCGTAAGTTTTGTGCGGTGGTCAGGCAGCTGCTTTGAGATTGCTTTGCCTGAAATGTTCCGCAGTATTTTAGTTTTGTGTACTCCGGTGTATGAATGTGTGTGTGGTTCCTTGATGTGAAGTGTTTGAAGTGACGATTTACCATTTTACCAGCGGATTATTCCAGGCAAAGCAGTAACATCGGAGACATTCCACCAGTAAAGTTACTTATTGCAACTTTAAAGATTGAATGTAGGCGATGAGCAACATTTATACTCCACAAATATGAGATTTAATGATTTAATGAAAAAACGATTCCTCCCACAGTCCCCCTGAAGTCAGTGCTCAGTGATACACAGGGAACACTCAGAACATGACAGATGAGGATGAGGAACATTTGTGCTGCTTTTGGACAAAATCAGCGGTGGAGTATTTAAGTATTTGTGTTTGTTACTTAAGTAAAAGTACAGATGCTGGAGCAAAAAATACTAAGTAAAAGCAGAAGTATCACATCATAACAGTATCACACATAAATAATTGTTTTAAAATGTGGTTTAAGAGTAAAAGGTAAAAGTATTTCACGCAGGCTCCAAATGTACAAGATTTATGCTGAATTTTGTTCAACAGAAACAATTAAATTCATTGTTGTTTCTTAGCTGTTTTTATTTGTACATTTTTGTTTTTTCTCAAGCTACGAACTTGTTAAAAATAAACCCTCAGCCTTTTCAGCAGGTCTCAAACTATAATAAATACTTTCACGTTTCAGTCCTGTAGTGCAGTAGAAAGTACAGATACTGCTCTCAAATGTAGTGAAGTAAAAGTAAGAAATATCAACTTTAAAATGTGCTTAAGTAAAGAACAGATACCTCAAATTTATACTTACTTTACTAGTTTTAATTAGTTATGTTCCACCACTGGACTAAATTTGGATTTTAATCTGGATTTTATTTATGTGGTCAGTAATTTAGCAGTTAGGTCAGTTGAGAACACAAAACATATTCTTATTTACAGTATTTTTGACATTTTTATTTAAAACAATATCAAAGTGCAGTTATTCTGATTGGAGATATAGTACTTTACCTCATCAAATACATACAGTACCTGGAGTTGTGTTTTGTTTCATTCACACATGTTTGAGTAACATTTTATTATTAGTCTGTAACATCTCCAAACCTCAAAACGCTCCATTCCACCTTGTGATGTCATGAAACCCATCAAGTTAACAGCTCCTTTTACCTTTAGTTCAGTCGAGATTGGCCGTTCCATGTCTGAAATAACTCAAGCGAATTTAAAAGGAGTTGAAAAACACAGTGGAGCATTTCCTGTATTACCACATGATGACATCACAAGGTGAAACAACGTGTTTTCAGTTTGAGAGAAGAACTCAGCGTAAATATGCAGGATTTGTGTATTAAACATGTGTGAATGAAACAAAAAAAAAAACACAACTCCAGGTCTGTTTGTGATGAGGAAACAACATTAAATCAGAAAACAGTGTAATACGAGCCCTTTAATAAACAGAAAATAGTAATAGTAAGTCCACCCACCAAAATGTAATTACGCTGCATCAGATAAATCACAAATCTCCTGCCTTGTCGTCTACACAGGCATCATTTTCCATACATCTTTTCCGATGGAGGTCTCTATTTAACACTTAGCTTCTCCTGGTGATCGATGTTTACATTACGCCGCTACTATGTGAGGATATAGAAGAGTGCTTTGGCCATCCTCCCATCCTCCCGTCCTGTCCTTATCTCACTGTGATAAAGCGGAAAAAGCCGAGAAAGGCCTTGAACATCCTTGACGACGCCGTTTGTTCTGAGGCAGAGATCGTACAGTCCCCCATGACAAGAGAAGGTCATTTGGGTGGAACCACGACGCTAGCAGTTATGAAGTGAGTTCGGTATTTAGGAATTCCGACCGCGAGTATCATAGCAACCAAAGAGCCAATCCGGAGCGAGACTGATTTGTCTGTTATTAATGAAAGATGTTTGGTGCCAGGTTATAGCAAAAAAAACCCTAATGTCTAGCTGTAGTCCCAGGACAGGATGATGTTAACCTCCTGAGACCTGAGCTTTAATCAAATAAAAAAATAAAAAAATAAGTAAATAAAAAAATAAAATAAAAATACAATAAAAATAATAATAAAAACAAATAAAAATAAAATAATTAAATAAAAAATAAAATAAAAATAAACAAAAAAAATTAATATTCTAAACTCTTAGAAATATTCAAAATTGAACATGTTCTTGTTGCTGTTCTTCTGAAAATTTGTACTGTGGCCTAAACAATCCAAAATGTGTTGTCCACAGATGAGGACACCAGGTCTCAGGAGGTTAAGTAAGAATAACAGTTTGGTGTAAGTGGATGAAAGACCTGTAAACACATGGTACATACATCAAATACAACACATCTCGCCCCTCAAATACGACATTTCTAAAACATTCAGTTCACACATACACATAATCACTCAATGTCACATACACAAATCCTCTTTCTCCATACACATTCACTAATAGGTGCAAACTCGCATTGATGTTAGCCGTGTCTTTGTCACATGTGCAAACCTTTGAAAACTTGTGCATGTTATAATGTTCATATCTTGATTTACGGACATAATAGCAAAAAAACCCAAAACAAAACAAAACAAAACACCAGGATCATATAGAACAGGTTAATACGAGTCTGACAGCAACAGTTACAGAGAGAGGGGGTACGGTTTTGAAAAAACAAAAAATAGACTAAAAAACAAACAAACAACAAAACCTCAAAATAACTAAAAAATAAATAAATAAATAACAACTCGAAATAACTAAAAAAACAAACAAACCTCAAAATAACTCAAAAAATAAAAATAAAAAAACCTCAATATAACAAATCATAAAATAAATCAACTCAAAATAACTAAAAAAACAACAAAACAAAACAAACAAAAAAAAAGAAAATAAACAAAAAAATAATAAACTCAAAACGACTAAAAACAAAAACCCAAAAAAACAAACCAAGAAACAAACAAACAAAAAAAACAAAACAAAAAACAACAAATAAACAACTCAACAAAAAAATGAACCTAGGATCGTGTAGAGCGGGTTAATACAAACATTTAAGACCAAAATGACGAGTCTGACAGCAGCAGTTACAGAGAGAGGGACGAGTTTTTCAATAGAAAGTGAATTGCAGCCGATTGAGCCGGCAGCGCGCCCATGATCACTTCCTGTTTGGAATGCTAGCAGGTTAGCTATGTCCATTTATATATACAGTGTATGGGTGGAACAGCTACTTATTAGATTAGCAGAGCAGTTTACTTTTCAGAAAATATTGTTGCTAACTTTGTTAACTTACAAATAAATAACGTACGTATAGTAATAATTCAAACTTTTTACTTAGTGTTTTTCACGCTATATTTTTCTTTTATTTATAAACCACTTTAACCACTTTCTCAATAGCTTTCTGTGGTCCAATTGATCCCATAGTTCAATAATCCACTCACTGGGACCAGTACCACCGGAAATGTGTTTTCCATTAATGCACATGTAATATATCGGCGTTCTGGGTTTTTAGAGTATCAGTTTTATGTGTTAATGTGCATGTTAACAGAATTACCCTTTGACATCTGTATTTATGCAGAAAGAGCCCAATGAGAGCGCTCAGACTCTCACTTTCATGAGCGCAATGGTAAAATACAGAAAAATATGAACAAAAAAACAAAACACATAACTACACATGTCCATTTAAAACCTTAAAACAGGAGCAGGTGTGAGTTTTTAATGTTTATGTCCAGATTATTAAAGTGCATTAGTGGCACCGATGCGTCCAGTTTTGCATGTGCATTTTTGGGAAGAAAAATAACCAAAAGCTTTTTTCCCATTTCAGTTCTAGTGCAGCCAGTTTTTAGACGTAGCCAATCATGAGAGCTTGTATTAAAACAGGGGTGTCCAAACTATGGCCCGAGTGCGGCCCTCGGACCCATTTTTATCGGCCCTCATGCCTTCGGTTGAAAGCCCAATTAATCGTAATCAGTACTTTTTATGGCAAATTTGAGTAATCCTACCAATATAACCTAAATAACATCACATTGCATTGTCACACAGACCTAATGTTAATATTTCAAGCCTTATTTATAGTATAAAGTCAAAACTATGTTAAATGCACCATCTGAATTATCCAATGTATTGACCACTGGCCCTCCGTGTCGAATATTTTTCAAGATATGGCCCTTGGTGAAAAGAATTTGAGCACCTCTGTATTAAAAGTTCCCGTGTCAAAGTTCAAAAAACAAGTGAGATATTGAGTCAGTCCATCGTCGTAGTCCCTTATAAACACATTTTATATAGTGTTTTCTCTTCTGACAGATTGCGATGGCCAACCTGCTTTTTCAGAGTGTGTAGTTGTCATAAAACGAAGGCCAGTTACGCATTTATGTTATAATTAGTAATGTGAGTAAACCTAGAGTGAACCAAGACAGTTTCCTTTCAAAACGCACCTAAATCCTCAAGGTTTCTTCAGAACACGCTGTTGACATCAAAGTTACGTCATAGAGGAGCAAACGTAACCGAACAAAACAACATACCAGGAGTGTTCTCGCCCCACACACTTTCAAATTAAATAATACACTTGCTGTTTTATTATATTGTGCTCTATTTATACCCGCTCTAAAAATGGATGTCCGAGCACTCCTCACCGTGCCCTCTGAGCCACCCTTTTCCGGGTCGGTAAAAAAATCAATGTTAAAAGCCTTTTTGCCTCTGCACTGACTGAGTTTCCCTGACACCCCAGCCCAACGCGCACGGCCCGAGGTTTAGAGGTCAGAACGCAAGGACGAGAGATGCGACGGGTAAAAAACAACGACAACAACAACAACATAGTGTGTCCGGAATAAGCCGACGCCTATGTGAGCCGGTGTTTATGCTGCGCCGCGATAGCCCTCCAAGTGTAACCCTCCAGTTCTAGTGCGTTAAGTGTAATGGGAGCACTGGGAGCAAAGTGGAGCAGATGAGCCGATGCAAACTGAGATGACGAAGCCATTTTGTCTCATTACGCTGGTGTCAGGGATCAGCGCTGCACTCATGGCACTCTGGCATGGAGAGAGCCACGTAGTACCACCGATACCACAAGCCAACCATATATATAGAGACATATATAGAGACTGTGTACATAGATGGACATAGCTAACCTGCTAGTTGACTCGTTCCAAACAGGAAGTGAGCATGAGCGCGCTTCCGGCTCCATCGGCTCTGGTTCCGATTCCCTTCGTATTGAAAAACTACGTAACTGCTGCTGTGAGCCTCGTCATTTTGGTCTTAACCCTCCGATAGACTCGCGGTTGCAGACTTTCCATTAGCGTAACTCCGCAACCAATTGTGTGATCGTGTAAATTCAAAAGGCATCTCAAAGCAGAGGCGACTGAGCACATTATAGACCAGTATAGCTCTTTTTTTCTCCTTTTTAGTCATAAAAATCATGTTAAAAGAAGTATCAGCATGTACTTTTGCCTTTTTTCACACAACTACCTCTATTTTACACCTCTATCCATCCTTATTTTTCCTTTGACGCATCAAATAACTGACTGGGAGAATCCCGGCGGCACCTGTGCTCTGATTGGTCGTCTTCGAGGGACGACGTAAGCAGATTATCGTAATAACAGTAACATATTTAAAGAGCCCCATGCCTCTGCTTTGAGATGCTGTTTGAATTTACACGATCGCACAATTGGTTGCGGGGTTACAGTGATGGAAAGTCCGCAACCGCGAGTCTAACGGCAGCGATAGCATCCGACGCTATAGGGTTAAAATGTTCCTAGTGATCCTGGTGTTTTTATTTCACTATTGTGTCTGTAAATCAAGATATGAACATTAATAACAGACAAATCAATCTTTCCCCAAGGTCGTTTCCGCTAGCGTTAGCAACAGGTTTGATTGACAGCGTTACTAAGCGCTCTCTCCCTGCTAAACCAGCGGTGCGGGCTCTGATACTCGTGGTCGGAATTTCTAATATGAAGCTCCAAAGTGGCTCCTATAACTGCTCTAGCCTCGATGAGCTTCATTTGACTGGAGCTGAACGCTGTGGGTGACGTCACATTCACTTAGTCCACTGCTTTACAGTCTGTGGTAATAAGTAGTAACTAGAAGTATTTGGAGACTTGCTACTAGACTTGTACTGTGGATTTCTGTCTCTGGTTTAAATATTCTGTGCACCAGGGCTGAACGATTTGGGAAAAATAAATTATTGTGATTTTTCTGACAAGCATAACACTTAAGATTTATGTTTTAATAATAGGATTCTGTTCAAAGTTCACATTTTAAACAACTCCAGAAGAATTGACAAAAAGACAAACGGAAGCGTCACATTCAGAACATTTGTACATATCTAAACTACAGGGTTAGCAGTTTTCACACAGAATCAACTCCACATCCAGTTCTGTTGTGTTCCTATGTGGTTTTGTCAAGTCACACTAGAATAAATATATGTTTAGGGAGTCAGAGGTACACAGCAAACTCATTTTTTTGTTTTTAAACGTCGTCATTTTGTCTAAAAGTTAATGTTATGGTTAATTAATGAGGGGAACTGTGCGTGATTACACACACTGACTGAATTAGCCTCAATAAAATGTGGGAAAAATACTGCGTAATGAACAAATGTTAACATTATTCAAACTTTGTAACTACCGGTACTTAATCAATACTGTAACTCCCAGTGGTGGAAGAAGTACTCAGTTTCATTTCTTAAGTAAAAGTACAGATACCAGAGAAAAAAAAAATTGTAAAAGTGTCACATGAATAAATCTACTAAAGTAAAAGTATTAAAGTACTTGTTTAAAAGCTTAAAGAGTAAAAAGTAAAAGTATTTTGTGCAGATTTTCAGATTGTTTGTTGAATTTGTTCAACAGAAACAACTGAATCGTACATTTTTGTTTACTCAAATTATGAACGTGTTAAAAAATAAATCTTTTACTTTTCAGTCCAGTTCAAAAATGTGGTGGAGTAGAAAGTACAGATACTTCTCTCAAATGTAGTAAAAGTAAAACGTATCCACTTTAAAATTAAAGTACACATACACATTTGTACTTTACTTCTTGTACTTTGTTATGTTCCACCACTGCTAACTCCTAAACCCAACCTCTTATGTAAGTCGTTAAAAGACTGAATCATTCTTGATAAACTATTTGTTCATTATAAATTCAGTTTTTGTTTTGTTTTTTGCGGCAGATCAATGTGTAGGTAGTTACCGCTTTTGTAAAAACTCTTCTTAATGTGTTCTTTTCATTTTCACACACCTATAAATGAGATACTTAGGCTTAATTAAAACTATTTTGCCATTTTGCACGATCACAATCAGCAGATCTGTGCTCCAGGTGGTCAGCTGTCCCTCACCCGGGGCATGCTGGGAGTTGTAGTCTGCAGATTGTTGAAGTCCCAGCTGTTGCAGGTCTGATTCTGTGGCCCGATTCATCACAAAGACATGCTGACCTGTGTCTATTTACTGTACCGGGAAGGACTGCTTCAGCACAGAGAATCAAATGAATTGTCTGCCTTTCATTGCCCAGAATAAAATGCTGAGTCATTCAAACATGTATCAGGGCAGACGAGAAAAAGGAGGAGGAGGAGGAGGACATGTTTTTTGTTGCATGTTTAGTCCAGGCAATCTCTTGTTGCCCTGAGTCACTGTAGTGTGCATTTTTATTATGTTCTAACTATATTTACATCCCCTTTCACCCTGTCTATAACCGTGCTCTGTGCTTTGGGCGGATGTTGATGTGTACAATGTCCCAAATGGTCTTGTACTGTTTCTCTTCTCCTATTTATGTGTGTCCGCTGCCTTACCCTTGTCTTTTGCTGTGATGTTGTAGAGCTTGGGACTTATGGGAAACTAAAATATTATCACTCAATGACTGAAGAAGGTAAGCTTTAACATTTCCCTTTCGACGCCATCCATCTCGTCTTTCCAGATTTTTAAGTTTTGCCTGCTCAGTTGTGACTCTCGGAGATTTCACTAACACCAGTGTAAATCGTGACTCACTCAAAATCACAACCCATTTTGCATTTTGATTTTCAACTTTCTCTCTCTGTACAGATCAGACGTAACATTATGACCACAGCTGTAGCTTTATAAACAATCTTTGACCTGTGTCACCGATCCCGTGCACTGTTCCTTGTTTTACCTCGACCGTTACAGACCTAGACGCCTCACAAGACACGCTTTGTCCTAGAAAAAAGGCAATATTCACTTGCTTTCAGTATCTGGAATATTGGAGTGGTCATAAAGTTGTGCCTTATCACTATGTTGTAGTTGTATACAGTGGCTAAAATGGTATTGGAAGCATCACCGTTTTTCTAATTAAAAGTATTTCTAATCGTGCTACTGATGTGATTTTTTTTTAGCAGATGTTGGTAACAGCTTTAGTAATCCACACATGGTATAAGAAAAAATCTAATCTATCAACTGGATAGAGAGTTTTGCCGTTCGCCCAAGCCTCTTCTTCAGTTTTGGTCAGATTGCTAATGGACACTGCCTTATATCTGTCTAAAGGGAGGTGCTAACTACACTGAAGCTAACACACACACCTATTTCAACTGTGCCTGAGTCATATTTTGCATAATCATTCAGGCCCCTAATGGATGCTCTCACACTTATTAGCATACTGGCTAGTGCTATTGTTTTCCTTGTTTAGATTTAGGTCTAAGGATGGAGTTATAAATCGGAGATAAATGAAGTCTAAGGCCTCTATTCCTGTTCAAAGATGGATTGTTTTTCCTAACAAAACTGCGTCTTTAACTCTCCTCTCGACCCATTTATTTTCTTTGGCTAAAATCTGTACCTTACCATCTTCAAAGGAGTGGTTAGTGGCTTTGAGATAGAGATGCACAGCAGATTGGTGTCCCGAGCTGCTATTGTGACGATGTTCATTGGCACATTCTCTTATGGAGCGGCTGTTTTGTTTCTCTAATGTAACGCTCACTGCAGTCTTCACTTAGGGAATAGTGTAATTATTCCCTGCACAGTTGGTGTGTCTGCTGAGAGCGTTACACTGGAGAGCTCCTCGGGACTCCAATCTTCCGTGCATTTTCATCTCCATTGAAGATATTGAGGTACAGATCTTAGCCAAAGAACAGAAACGGTTTGAGACGGGAGTTAAAGAGCGAATTGTAGTTAGGAAAGACAATCCATCTTTATAACTTTATCCTTATAGTTAAATCAAAACAAAGAAAACAATAGTGCTAACCAGTATGCTAATATGTGTGAGAGCAGCCATCAGGGGCCTGAACGATTATGCAAAATATGACTCAGGCACAGTTCAAATAGGTGTGTTAGTTTTAGTGTTACCTCCTCCCTTCATATAGACGTAAGGCAGTAACCACCGGCGATCGAAATGTCGTCACTCTAAAACTTTTGTCCAGTTGACATAATTTTTCCTTTGCTATGGTAAAGTAATCCACACATGCAAAGAATTCATATAACAGATGTCCATATTTGTTTAATGTGCAATAATATAACACACTAATATGACATTTAAAAAGTATTTGACTGTATTTGCACATTTAGTATGTGTTTATTTTTTACCAGATGTGCCAAAATCAGGTTAAATAAATTTGTTTTCAAAGGAAGGAAACTTTCTACAAAGGCTCTAGTAATAACTTGGCCTTGGCCTTGGAGCTCTTTTTTACTAAATATGATCCTAACATCTTTTTCTGTGCAATTTCTAAGCAGCATTTATGCCCATTTAGAGGTTGACTTCTTGTGTGGATTACTTTAGCTGTTACCAGTTGCTCACGTTAGCAGCACCACTAGAATCGCAAACATGCTAAAGCGTCCAGTAGCAGTTTAAGCCACTGTATGTGTTTATTATCGTCATTTGCATCTTTATGGGACACGAACAGCTCGAGGAACACCACTGCCTCTGTAGAAATATGTGAATAAAACGTCTCCATCGCCCCAAAGATTTGCCCCCACTGATTCCTTTTGTCTTTCGCCCCCGCAGAAACGCTCCAGCCTCTTTACCCATCTCCCTCACTGACTAACACATCATCCTCGCCTCAGCACTCACCCGGGGGCTTTTACTTGTACTTGCATGTAAGACGTGTGGTGCTGAATTGGGTAAACTTGCATGAGTCATCCTTCCAGAGCCAGCGGTTTCGTAACAGACAAGAGCTGACAGGGAAAATTGAGCGAGAGTGTGGGGTTGTCAAGGGAGTGCGGTTCGTTTTTGTACCGCTGGGTTTCAGATGACATCACAACATTTTCGGGATCGATAATGTTTAATACAGACGGGGGGGCGGATGAAATTAGATTAATATGGGAAGTTCTTGGGTCTAGTCACTGGGAGAAATGATCACGTTCAACATTTGTGCATTTGCCGTTTTAATATTTCATGGCAAAGTAAATGGTCATGTTTTTATATATAGCGCTTTTCCACCTTCAAGGCACTCAAAGCGTTTTACATCAAGGAAACACTCACGCATTCGCACACTTTCATACACCAGTGTACGCAGACACTGGGGGTGAGGTGGGTTGGGTGTTTTGCACAAGGACGCAACGGCAGGCATCCATTTTTCATAAGATAGCAAAAAAGAAGTGCCAAGTGGAGGACAGTGAGAAGGCCAATGGGTTTGCTAGCCGCGGAGGTAAAAAAATACACAGAATGGGGTTAAAATGGCCACTTTGGATGGTTGGCCAACACGTGGGTCAGTGGATCTAACCGTTCAACCTACGATGTTTATGTCGAGAGCGGAATTCAAACCACCAACCTTCAGATCAGTGGACAAACGCTCTACCAACTGAGCTACCATCGCTCTGTAATCAAAGGAAAAACTGTCCCTTTCGCCCAATCTGAGTGTATAGCGTCATGACAATCTTAAATCTGAAAACCTAAATTACAGTTTTTGAAAGAAATATCCATAATAATGAAAATCTGTATCAACACCTTAATTTCTTTTTATTAAATGCAGGGGTGGGACGTAACAAAGTAAAAGTAATAAGGTACTGTACTTAAGTGTAATGTAAAGACTGTACTTTCTGCTCCATTACATTTTTAAACAGGACTGAAAAGTAGAATTATTATTATTATTATTATTATTATTATTATTATTATTATTATTATTATTATTATATTTTTTTAATTAATTAATTAATTATTATTATTATTATTTTATTATTCAACACTATTTGTTGTATTTCAAACTTTTTTGTTTGGGATTTGCTCTAAAAACATTCAGTATTAATCTTGAGGCTTAAAGTGCATATGACAAGTTAAACCACCCATTTCACTCAAACATTTTTTTCTAGTTTTTAATTTTTTAATCGCATTTACAATTGCACTTCCTGTTTGGGCATGGTCAGTGACATACGTAGAAATAATTCCATAATTGTTACCAAACAACAATACTGTTAGAAAGGGCTTGTCTAAATTGCACATGAGTTATGATTAGAGTAATAAAAATAAATGACAACACCTTAATTTCTTTTTATTAAATGCAGGGGTGGGACGTAACAAAGTAAAAGTAATAAGGTACTGTACTTAAGTGTAATGTAAAGACTGTACTTTCTGCTCCACTATATTTTTAAACTGGACTGTAAAGTAGAATTATTATTATTATTATTAATTTATTGATTTATTTTTAATAATTTATTTATTTTTATTATTCAACACTATTTGTTGCATTTCCAGCTTTTCTCACAAACTGCCTTTTAACTAATGTAAAATTATGTTAAATATTTACAACAGACAGGCCCATCGATAGAAATTTTGGAAACCTCACACGGGCCCCCCTTCTAATATAAATGAATAGGAATAGAGTTCAATTCTGGGCCCCCTAAGACCCTGGGGCCCCTTTGTCCCGCCCTGTCTACCCCCCCTGATCACAGGCACTGTCCCACCAAACTAGGAAAAAGGAAATAATTTGAAAAACATGAAACCTTTTTGTACGCACTTGAACTCACTTTTGGGGTTGAATAATTGCTCTAGTTTCTGAGGCTATTGCGAAACAATGATGTCACTTTTGTACGCTGACGGAAAAGATACTGAACTTTGCACCAGTTTCAGTTTCAAAAGGGTAGGCCCAGTAATTACAGCGATATTAACCACAAACCAGGTCAACAGATCTGTAATGATTTAAACCACAAATACTACCATAGAATCCTGAACTGTCCTCTAGCTTAATTTGAAGCTATTCATAGATTCCAGGCAAATGAATCCTTTCCAATTTGAAGGATTCTTTGAGGACTTTTCCCCATTCAAAACGTCTAATATTTTGATTTGAAATTTATCACTGCTAACTAAAGGGAACCCATCAGCGAGCTCTCATAAAACTACCACTTTTACTTGAAATTTTCCACTTTAATTTGCGGATACAGCTCTTTCAGCCCTGAGAACGTTAATGATTTTGTCGTGGGGGTCACAGACTAGGTCAACGGGGCATTGGCTAGACAGTGTACCCATCATGCCTGGAAATTGGTTCACGTGGAGCGGACATATTCAATACTTGCTCATTTCACATTTTACAACACCACAGGGGTACTTAACTTATACTAAAGTGGTTCTAATTCAACAAAAGTAGCGTAAATCATATCGCTAATCATGTCACGTGATCAGCTACGAGTTGAGAGTTGATTTTACTAAAGTGCTAGCCAGGGGCGGCGCCAGAAAGGGGGCTCGAGGGGGCACTGGCCTCCACTAGAATAGCCAATAGACCCCCATAGTTTCCCTAAAGAGTTTTTCCAGCTCCTCTAAAGATTTTCACCCCGTTTTCATAGGACATTTGACTGACCGCACTAAAATGTTCAAACAGTGACCGCAAAGTGTACAAAATGACACTACAATAAATCAAAAACAAACTGCATTTTAGGTTTTATACATCACTACAGTGGATAACTACATTTAAACACTGTAGAAGGTGGAGAATTGAACTCCAACCAAAAATGTTTGCCGCCGCCCCTGGTGCTAGCTGTGTGTGTCACTGTCAAACTAGCTAGAAATTTCTGGACAACTATTGTACCACAGCAGCTAGTCACCGCTTCATTAGGACACAAAGGTGACGCTGCGTTTGTTTGGTGCTCTGAAAATGAAGGACTTAGCCGTTTGTCGCTGGTGTTTTGCCGATTTGAAGATATAGGGATTCATAGGTTATGGCACATGTGTCAAACTCAAGGCCCGTGGGCCGAATGTGGCCCTCCACATCATTTTATGTGGCCCTCGACAGGATAAATTAAAAGTATGATGGTCTTAACAAGAGATACACTGTTACATAGCTATATTTTTACATCTATGCAAATACTTGTAAGTTGAATAAGAAATAAATACACAAACAGTTAATTAAAAAGTTAAAAAAGTAGATACGTTTATTTTACTTCTGGCCCTTTGAGAGCAGCCATTTTGCTGATGTGGCCCTTGGTGAAAATGTGTTTGCCACCCCTGGGTTATGGCGTTTTTGATAGTAAATAAATAGTACGATTGTATATTAACTTCACTTTGGAATATGGACGTCATTGTTTATGTCCGTAACGAAACAGGGTATTCCCAAGGTTACACAAAGGCCAGTGGTAGATAAACGCATTGTTCAAAGAAACCAGAATTAGCGTAAAAGTGATGGAGCAAAAAGGCCTTTAAAAACTTAGAACTACCTTGCTAACACGTTCATAATTTGGTATTTGCTGTTGAGTTTCAGTTGGGTTCAGTTCCCGTTGTAGCTCTTCTGACGTCTCTGTAAACAATGCCCATATCCCTTAACAAGTGATTCTTCCTTCAAGGCCTGGGACACTGCAGGATCATCATTATGTGATATGACACAGGGTTGTCCGGGCAGCAGTTTTGCAGTGTGCTTTTGAAACGGAACTTATCTGGGGTCAAAGGTGACAGTGAGGTCGGAGAAAATGGCGCTCGGAATTTGAACTCTCCTGGTGTTTGTTTTTTTCTTGCAGGTAAATTCAGGGAGAAGGCGTCGATTCTTCATAAGATCGCGAAAAAGAAGTGCCAAGTGGAGGACAGCGAGAAGGCCAATGGGGTTGCTAGCCGTGCAGGTAAACAAACGCACGTAAACACACGGAATGTTCCATAGCACGGCATTACACATATATATTTCACATGTAATTCATTAACGGTGCATTTTATTGTTCAAAATTCCTTAAAAACACGCAGTTTTACTATTGGCAGGGTCGCCTTTCCTCTCCGCAGATCGCACCCGTCTCTTGCCTGGTGTTATCGGCTCTTGGTTTCCATCGAAATAGCCACGTTTAATGCCGTACTGTGGAACATTCTTGGCAAATTCCGTTCAATTCAAGTTTATTTCTATAGCACATTTAAAAGTACCACAGCTGACAAAAGTGATTCACGTAAAAGTCAAGGAAAACAAATATACAGATCACACGATAACGGTAAAAAGTGAACGTAAGAACATCTCCATGGTGACGAAACAACTCCAGCAAAAAGGTTTCACAGTGCAGCTTTAAAATAATGCGTAATTTCTATACACTTGACCTGAGTTGACACGGACGGCACGTCAGGACTAGACGACTACTCTCCTCTATTGAAATAATGAACGGATCAGACGTGATGTCAAACAAGCATGACATTATGAAGAACAGACAGATTGATTGCGAGCGTCGTCTTGAAGCTGCATGTAAATCCCATCACATCCCGTCACTTCTGTACCAATAGTAATTTATGTACGTGTCACATCAAAGAGCGTTGAACCAGAGCGTTAGCGCTGGGCCAGAGGAGGCGCTTTTACGACCGAGGAGTAGTCAGATGAGGACAATCAAAGAGTCTTAGATGTCTATTAAAATTATGCTAACGGCGAGGTACTTAGCATGTTAGCATCTTAATCAGAACTGGTAACTTTACTGATTGATTTACTTATGTTTTCTAATAAAGTGATTGTGGCGTGTTGTTCCATCTTAAGCTACAAAAGAAGAAGCTCTTTTACAACCATGATGTAGTCCGAAGAGCCCAATCAAAGAGTCTTTAGATGTCTATTAAAATTATGCTAAAGGCGAGGTACTTACCATGTTAGCATCTTAATCGTGCGACTGGTAGCTTTACTGATGAATTCACTTGTGTTTTCTGATTGTGACCAGTGCTTCTGTCTTTAGCTACAAAAAGAAGACCGAGGCGTAGTCAGAGGAGGACAATCAAAGACTCTTAGATGTCTATTAAAATTATGCTAACTGTTATGTACTTAGCATCTTAGCATCTTAATCAGAACGTACAACTGGTAACTTTACTGATGAATTCACTTTGTTTTCTAATAGACTGAACGTTACGTGTGGTTCCATGTTTAGCTACAAAAAGAGGAAGCTCTTTTATGACTGAGGTGTAGTCAGATTATGCTAACGGTTATCTACTTAGCACGTTAGCATCTTAATCTGAACATACGGCTTGTAACTTTACTAATGAATTCACTATGTTTTCAGATTTTGACGTGTGGTTCCATCTTAAGCTACAAAAAAAGAAACTCTTTTATGACCGAGGCGTAGTCAGAGGAGGATAATCAAACACTCTTTAGATGTCTATTAAAATTATGCTAACGGTGAGGTACTTAGCACATTAGCATCTTAATCAGTACATACGAGTGTTAACTTCATTGATGAATTCACTTTGTTTTCTGATTGAGATGTGTGCTTCCATATTTGTCTCATAAAAGAAGAAGCTCTTTTACAACCATGATGTAGTCAGAAGAGCCCAATCAAAGACTCTTTAGATGTCTAATAAAATTATGCTAATGGTTATCTACTTAGCATCTTAGCATCTTAATCCGAACGTGCGACTGGTGACTTTACTGATGAATTCAACCCCTAGTATTGTTTTTTTTTTTTTCCCTCTTTTTGTATTCCTTTATAATAATCTGTCTGTTCTGACTTTTAATTGTGGAACTGTTCTATTATGCCACAAATGTTGTATACCTTTATTATTATTTAAAAAAACAACAACAAAAAAACACTTTACTGATGAATTCACTTTGTTTTCTGATTATGACATATGCTTCCATCTTAAACTACAAAAAGAAGAAGATATAACCGAGGTGTAGTCAGAGAAGGACAATCAAACACTCTTAAATGTCTATTAAAATTATGCTAACGGTTATCTACTAGGAGGTTAGCATCTTAATCAGAACGTACAACTGGTAACTTTACTGATGAATTCACTTTGTTTTCTGATAGAGTGATTGTCAGAGGAGGACAATTAAAAAGTCTTAGATATCCATTAAAATTATGCTAACGGTCAGGTACTTAACATGTTAGCATCTTAATCAGAACGTACAACTGGTAACTAATAGACTGAATGTAACGTGTGGTTCCATGTTTAGCTACAAAAAGAGGAAGCTCTTTTATGACCGAGGTGTAGTCAGATTATGCTAATTCTTATTTACTTAGCACGTTAGCATCTTAATCCGAACGTACGATTTGTAACTTTACTGATGAATTCACTTTGTTTTCTGATTTTGACGTGTGGTTCCATCTCAAGCTACAAAAAAAAGAAAAGAAACTCTTTTATGACTGAGGCGTAGTCAGAGGAGGATAATCAAACACTCTTTAGATGTCTATTAAAATTATGCTAACGGCGAGGTACTTAGCATGTTAGCATCTTAATCAGAACGTGCAAGTTGTAACTTCACTGATGAATTCACTTGTGTTTTCTGATTTTGATGTGCGCTTCCATCTTTGTCTCATTAAAGAAGAAGCTCTTTTATGACCACAGTGTAGTCAGAGGAGCCCAATAAAAGATTCTTAGATGTCTATTAAAATTATGCTAACAGTTATGTACTTAGCATTTTAGCATCTTAATCCGAACGTGCGACTGGTAACTTTACTGATGAATTCACTTTGTTTTCTAATAGACTGATTGTCAGAGGAGGATAATTAAAGACTCTTTAGGTGTCTATTAAAATTATGCTAACGGTTATCTACTTAGCATGTTAGCATCTTAATCAGAACACTCGTAAACTCGTAACTTTATTGATGAATTCTATTGTGTTTTCTGACTGTGACGTTTCATCTTTAGTTACAAAAAGAAGCTATTTTATGACCAAGGCGTAGTCAGAAGAGCCCAATCAAAGAGTCTTTAGATGTCTGTTAAAATTATGCTAATGCAGAGGTACTTAGCATGTTAGCATCTTAATCAGAACGTACGACTGGTCTTGTCTTTCTAAATACATATGGGCTGTTTTAATATGTCTCAACTTTATGTTTTATTGTTATGTTGATGTGATTTGACAATGTTTTGCTCAAAATGTTGTATTTTTGTGCGCAGAAAATAACCTTCCGAACAGCTCCAGCGTCGAAGTGGAGGTCACCCCACCCATGAATGGAACAGCTGGGCAAGAAGGAGAAACGGTTTGTCTCAATGTGACAGATATTTATGAGCCAACTCCAAACTGTGCGGAAGTGAAGCAGAAGAGCTGAAGCCTGTGGTGGATGAAACGGAGAGATGGGGTGAGAGGGAGAGAGAAAGAGAGGGAAGGAAAGGGAGAGGGGGAGAGTGAAAGAGGGAGGGAGGCAGGGAGAAAGAGGGGAAGAAAGAGAGGGGGGAGAGAGGGACAGGGAGGGAGAGAGGGAGGGAAAGGGTGAGAGAGAAAGAAGTAGAGAGGGAGGGAGAGAGGAAGGGAAAGGGTGAGAAAGAAAGATGAGGGAGAGAGGGGGAAGGAAAGGGAGAGAGAGAGGGAGAGTGAGGGAGGGAAAAAGGGTGAGAGAGAGAGGGAGAGAGGAGGGACAGGGAGGGAGAGAGAGAGAAAGAGGGGGAGAGAGGGACAGCGAGGGAGAGAGGAAGGAAAAGGGTGAAAGAGAAAGGGAGGGAGAGAGCGAGGGAGTGAGAAGGAGCAAGACAGAGATAACGGGAGAGAGACAGGGAAGAGTGAAAGAGAAAGGGAGGGAGATGGAGGCTGAGGGTGAGAGGGATGAGAAGGGGAGAGAGAAAGAGGGAGGGAGAGGCAGCAAGAGAGAGATAAAGGGAGACAGACAAAAGGGGAGATGAAAGGGAGGGAGAAGGTAAGAGAGAGGGGGAGAGAGAAAGAGGAAGAGAAGGAGGGAGCGATAGAGAGATAACAGGAGAGAGACAAAGGGGGAGAGAGTGATAGAGAAAGAGAGGGAGCGAAAGAGCGATAGAGAGACTGATATCAAAGTTTCAGTGACATCTATGAATAATTGATGCCTCTCATCTGCCCCTGTGTTTCACCTTGAGTCTGACTGATGCCATGTTAGCACTGACTGTCGCTCAGGTCACTACTGCTGATCATTTCCCAGCATGCTCTTGGGCGCGTCCCTGTGTTCAGCTGGAGCTGCCAGAGACACGCCTCTTCCCACTGAGCCGTGTAATCACAATCTTGACTGGCCTCTATAGCTGCACACTCCAGAGCACATACACACACAGGAACACATACACACATATGAAGACATACACACACAGGAACACATACACACATATGAAGACATACACATACAGGAACACATACACACATATGAAGACATACACACACAGGAACACCCCCACACACAACACATACACACACTCCAGAGCATATACACACAGGAACACATACACACAGTAACATGTACACACACAGTGACATACACACAGACAATAACACATACACACACTCCATAACACATACACACACATGAAGACATACACATACAGGAGCACATACACACACAACACATACACACACTCCAGAGCACATACACACACAGGAACACATACACACATATGAAGACATACACATACAGGAGCACACACACACAACACATACACACACTCCAGAGCACATACACACAGGAACACATACACACAGTAACATGTACACACACAGTGACATACACACAGACAATAACACATACACACACAGTAACACCCCCACACACATACACACACACTTGAAGACATACACATACAGGAGCACATACACACTCCATAACACACACACACACACACACACACACACACACATAAAGACATACACATAGAGGAGCACATACACACACAAGAACACCCCCACACACACACATATGAAGACATACACACACTCCAGAGCACATACACACAGTAACACAGACACACAGTAACATGTACACACACAGTGACATACACACAGACAGTAACACATACACTCACTGTAACACATACACACACAGTAACACAAACGCACACACACACACACACACACACACACACACACACACAGTAACACCGGACTCCAGGCTCTTGAGATGTTTCGCACTTCTAGAGCTGATGCAAATCTTTTCTGAGTCAGAAACAGACACAAACCTGCCCCCCTCTGTACTGACCAACTAAACACTGCATTTGCACAGAAAACATAAATATGCACATAAAAATAACATAAATATAACCATTTTAGTCAGAGTGTTTGAGCCCGCTCATAAACACAGTAACACAGTGATTGTGGACGGCCCGTGGCCCTGCTCCAGAGCAGGCTCACAATGACAGAATCATAAGGCTCTGTCAAACTGTGACACTGATGTGTGCGGGATGTACAGCAGAGAAGAGGGACAGCTGCCCCGAGGTCCAGACACAGAGCGACTGGTCATAACACGAGCCTGAATTCCAAACATGAATCCATTCTGCTGCTGGGGCTGTTGCAAATCGATCTTTTACTTTTGGGTTAAAACGTCCCTTTACCAACAAAAGATAGATCATATGAAACTGAAAAATGTTTGTAGAACAGTATTCTTGGCTCTGACCACAGTCCTCGTGCTTTTGCAGTGGCAGAGTGTGAGCCAGGTGGGACAGAGCCACCTTATGCAGGTGGTGATGCACACTCTTTGGAATAGCTTATTGGCATCATGTCTAATTCCCACTTGGTGCTATTTTTAGAGCCTGTCCCACCGTGCACCTGTCCGTGTCAGCTGGAGGCGCGTCATTTTAATTGTTGAACTCCTCCTGGATTTCTCAAGGACTAAGTTTGGGGAATAAGAGCATGGATAAGGTGGCTCTAGGAGGAGCCTGCAGCAGATGCAGAGTAAAGAGGCCCAGCCTGAGCACTAGGAACACTGAGCTCTGGAGTCATCCATCAATCTCCCGAACAAGAAACACACCGGGCTGTTGTTTTAAAGACACAAGTATCTTCTGTATCCATATTTGAACATTCATAGATAGTCACTGTGTCTGGACCTGAGACTTTTCATAAATAGTTGGTGAAGTGATATAATCCTTTGATACTAGTTTGCTAATTACAACTCTTTTTTAAACAATAGTATATACATTTATACATTTGTGATCATTCTTACCTGATGGAGACAGGTGATATTCAGGGAGAAACCCAGGATAGTGATCTGTCCACCCTCTTACAGCCTGCATGCTGACCAGGGAACCTCAGCTCTGACCTGTGCACACGCTCGTTGTGCTTGAGTCCTAGTGTGGTTGTGTTTGAGTTGAGCTGCTCACTGTGGAGACAGTAGCAGCTTATCACTGTGGCGAGTGTCAAAAGACACTACCAGCACTACCAGACCAAAGATGAAAACAATTACACAACCTTTATTTAACATAGAAGCCAACAGTGTGCACAACTTTTTGTAACTTTAGACTCTGAAGCTTTGTTGTTGAGATGTGACGTAAAGCACATCTTTCCCCCGGGATAAAAAAGAAAAAAGAAAACAGCAAATGCCAGCCCTCCTCTGTGGAGCCTGTTAAAAGTCAGGTGCCTTTAAGCTCGGAGTTGGCAGTGCTGCCAGCTGAGGCACCACGGGGCAGGAAGCACCCGGGAGCTGGCATTTAGAGACTGACCCACAGGGGGCGCTGTGTCTGAGGGCTCCTTTGAAGGGACTCTATGAAGTAAAGTTAAGCCATGTAGTGGAAGAGAACGTTGTGAAGAGCCGGCTCAGTGCTGATGTGAGGGCTTCAGACTCCAGGTCCTCTCTGAGACGAGGACTCCCTCTGACAGTGTCGTGAACACTGTAAACAGACAGGACCTGCTCTGTGCACGAGCGCCACAGAGGAGAGCACTGCCTCAGGTATGAACCTTGGGGCTGGGCCCTTTAACTGAACAATTGAGCCATCTGGACGTGGAGTGGGGTAAATCAGAATACTGAGCATAAGTGATGCAGTGCTGCCTTTTGTTTGGCTGTTCTCATTTCCAGGGTTACCAGGCAGTTCTGCTCACAACTCCACATGATTCATGAAGCACACAGACATATTTAATACTCTCATTTTCTCCATGAACATTCACATTTCACTTTTTATTAGGCACTGCCTTATTATGAAGAGTTCTTTTTCCCCTGCTTTAATCCCGCTCTTACTGAGGTGAAAGCCGCACACACCACACACACATCCTCAGTGTGTGTTGGGCTCAGAGCTGCATGTGAGGACCTGTCCCAGTCCCTGTGGTACTCAGGGCTCTGTTTAATAACATGCAGAGGGACCCGGCTCTTGTTTCCAGTCTCAGAAGGCATTGTTATTGTACCTTACTATTTAATTGTGAGCGTTTCCATTAGTAAGCAGGAATAGCTGGTGCATTAGAGTCTAGCCACTGAAAAGGCTTGCATTAAAGTGCCCAGAAGTGGCTGTGGTCATCACTTTGTCTGATCCTGATCTGGACATGTCTTGGACTCACTTAACATTCCTGTGGCAGCTGTCAGTCTCCTGGGTCTCTATAGGGCAACAGCTGCTGGAGACTGGGGCCTATATCCACGTTACTCTAATCAGATCACTTCACTGAGGCACGCACTACACAGACACACAGGCTTGAAACACATTTATGCCTCTGACAGAATCACCCTAAAGCACGATTATCCCCCCAACCTTTCAAAAATGCAGTAAATACATAGCAGAATGAGACACTTTAGTAGTTTGTATCTATAATGAGTCATAAAAGTTATTTATTCAACCCTTTACAGCTCATATTTTATCACATTACCACACTTTTACTCCTGCTTGAGTCCAGTGGAACAGTACTTTTACTTACTCTTGTGGAAAATATTAAATGATTTGAACATTTGTATTCCTTGAACTGCTTCTTCGGATTAGATTTTTCGTTTTCTGTCCTTATTTCCTTCTCAAACCACTATTTTTTTTTACCTCTACTGTGTTGTTTCCTCATCACAAACAGACCTGGAGTTGTGTTTTTTGTTTCATTCACACATGTTTAACACACAAACTCTGGATAATTTCAGCCTTCGAATTGTTAATCTCTACTGAATAGTTAAAGAAAAGTACCAAAAATGTCCCATTTGTACAAAGAAAAACTCTCCAAGTCTCCAAAACCTATTGTTCCAAGTCGATATAGTATCAATCAGACTATTTTTAGAGCTTTTTACAACACTCAAGGTCACCAAAGTGCAGTTATCGCAACATAATATTTCATTTGTTTCCTCCATTTTGGTACAAGAATGTGTGTTTGTGCGCTCAGGCGGAGGAGGAGGATGAGGATGACCAGCCTCTGAGCCTGTCCTGGCCCGAGTCCAACCGTAAGCGCTTCACCTACCTCTTCATCATTCCCATTGTGCTCCCGCTGTGGCTCACGCTCCCAGACGTCAGGAAACCGGTACCACAAGCTCATTACGGCCACAATGGACACCGTCTCTCTCACGTCTGGAAAAACTTGACTCGTTTCTTTGTCTTTTTTTCCTTTTCAGACTTCAAAGAAATTCTTCCCCATCACTTTTCTGGGCTCCATCTGCTGGATCGCTGGCTTCTCCTACCTGATGGTGTGGTGGGCGCACCAGGTAAAACAAAAACAAAACTTTGTAAATGTGCAGCTTTTAACACACAACACGATCAGAAGATTTTTTTAAATGCCTGTAGTTATCATGTTTAGTAGTTTGTCATGATTTAATATAAACAGTTTGATACCGTGAACATATTTAAACACGTAAAGACATGGATAAAACTGTTGGTACCCTTCGGTTAATGAAAGAAAAACTCAAAAAGATCACAGAAATAACTAGCATCTGACAAAAGTAATAATAAATAAAAATTCTACGAAGCTTAACCAATGAAAGTCAGACATTGCTTTTCAACCATGCTTCAACAGAATTATTTAAAAAAAAAACCCCCAACAAAACTCATGAAACAGGCCTGGACAAAAATGATGCTGCCCTTAACTTAATATTTTGTTGCACAACCTCAAATCAGTCGATTCCTGTAACTGTCAGTGTGACTTCTGCACCTCTCAGCAGATATTTTGTCCCACTCCTCATGAACAAACGGCTCCAGGTGTCTCAGGTTTGAAGGGTGCCTTGTCCAGACGCCATGTTTCAGCTCCTTCCATAGATGCTCAATAGGATTTAGTTCAGGGCTCATCGAGGCCACTTTAGAATAGTCCAATGTTTTCCTCTTAGCCATTCTTGGGTGTTTTTAGCTGTGTGTTTTGGGCCATTGTCCTGTTGCAAGACCCATGACCTGCGACTGAGACCAAGCTTTCTGACACCGGCCAGCACATTTCTCTCTAGAATCCCTTGATAGTCTTGAGATTTCATTCAACCCTGTGCAGATTCAAGATGCAGTGAAGCAGCTCCAGAACATACCAGACGTACAGTTTCTATAGACCTTCTGTAGAAGCATGCAGAAACTCTAAACAAAAGCTGTTTCCAGTTTCAGTGTAGTTAGCCCCTCCCTCCAGACAGATATAAGGCAGTGTCCAGCAGTAATCTGACCAGAGCTGAAGAAGCGGCTTGGACGAGCAGCGAAACATCTTCACTCCTACAACTTTTTATCCAGTTGACAGATTTAACTTTGGCTTTTACATCAATCTAGACACCAGAGTTACCAGGATGAAGTGTCTTGCCCAAGGAACCGCCAACCTGTGCAACGTGAAAGTGGTCGTTTCTACCAATTATGTTTATGTCGAGAGCAGGATTCAAACCGCCAAACTTGAGATCAGTGGACAAACGCTCTACCAACTGAGCCACTGTCACGATGCCACGATGTTGAAATTTGGCGTCACGAATATCATGACTTAAATAACTGCGATTATCGATTATATCATGATGGTTAAAGTTTAAAATGTTGAATAAATATGAATATTTACAATGTTAATTTTACGGATAGTTTCCAGGTTCATTATTTCACTTTATTAATTAATTTCAAGCTGATTTCATACACACATTTTTTCTTATTCAAGCTCAAAAAAGACTGGACAGAAGAAAGAAGTTCCATATTTAACCCACTCTCTTAGTAATGCACGTTGTTTTAAGCGAATCATCTACGATCTAACGGAGAAAATAAACAGATAAGTAGCTTTGTTGTGCCCATTCTGGAGATATAAAGGTAATTATCTTCATCGGCGATTATCCCGATTACGTAAAATGTCCCTCAAACGATTACGGTCTACCTTTTTAGACAATAAACGACATTACTGTTTATAGTCCCGTCCCTATAGCTCCACCGCCGACGCCAGCTGCCAGCATCCATGAGAAAATTAAAAATAGCCGGAACATAAGATTAGGTTTTTATTTACCCCAAAGCTTAGGTTGTGTATATTTTTTCTTTCTGCAGGTTGGAGAGACGATTGGGATTACAGAGGAGATTATGGGGCTGACTATATTAGCAGCTGGAACCTCTATCCCTGACCTCATCACCAGTGTTATAGTGGCACGCAAAGGCCTCGGCGACATGGCGGTGTCCAGTTCCGTCGGCTCCAATATCTTCGACATCACCGTTGGGTACGCCACAAAACTGTATTATACGTAAATATGGAGCTGACTGTCACACACGGGCACGTTTTTATATAGGTATGTGGATACTAGGGGGCGAGGGGGGTTTAAGTGTTCATCTGTGGGAGCCGGAATCGCATCGCCAACCTGTGGGTCAGTGGATCGGATGCTCTACCGATGACGTTTATGTCGAGAGCGGGATTCGAACCGCCAACTTTATAGTGAATGTTCCATAGGTTTCAGAAATAAGTGTCCTGGAATTGCTTCTCTTGAGACTTCAGAGTTGACAGAGCTTCAAAATAAACTCTAAATATCGTGTGTGTTAATCAGGTTGTTCTTTTTGTTTACCTCAAAATAGTTTTAACTACGATATCGATCAGAGAGGGGTAGTACTCAGTTACATTTACTTGAGTAACTTGTACAAAAAAAAGTGTACTTGTCTGAGTAAGGCAAAGCAAGGCAAGTTGTACACAAAGTAATTCAAAGTGCTTTACAGCAGGGGTGTCCAAACTACGGCCCCGGGGCCAAATGCGCCCCTCAGACCAGTTTTTATTGGCTCAATTGATCAAAAGCAGTACTTTTAACAGCAAATTCAACTATTTATACCACTATAACCTCAAACCTCGCATTGCATTGTGATACAGACCTAAAATGAAGGTGTTTCAATCCTTCTTAATACACAGCGGCTCTGTCAAAGCTGTGTATAAAGTACCACACTGCATTCATCACCGGTCTGTGGCTCTCTGCTTCGAATATCTTTTGAGATGTGGCCCTCGATAAAAAAATAAAATAAAATTGGACACCTCTGCTTTACAAGATAAGAAAGACAAAGTAGTTTACTGATACAATACCTTTACTCTTCCTTGAGTAAAGGTTTTGTTAACTTTTCCCACTGTAAGCAATTTTACAAGTGACAAAAGCTTTATGTTGACAATATGAAATGATTTGAATATTTGTGTTTCGTGCGTCTTTTTCTGTCCTTCCTTCCTCCCTCCTTAGACTACTACTTTGTTTTACCTCTACTTGAGTTAAATAATTTCTGAGTTAAATAAAATCTATAACAACAGCAGAATACAGGTTAGTTTAGGCAAGGTATTTTATTTACTACTATAACATGATCGTTGTATTTAAAGCACCAATTTTACGCTATTTTCCGATCTAATCTCTGTTCTAATGTCGTTTCCTCATCACAAACAGACCTGGAGTTGTGTTTCTGTTTCAGTTTCACACATGTTTAACGCACAAATCTTGCATATTTAGGCTCAGTTCTTCTCTCTGTTCCACTTTGTGATGTCGTGCGGTGATACAGGAAGTTCTCCCCTGTGTTTTTAAACTCCATACACCTTCATTTCTTGAATCATTTGGATGATTTCAGCCCTGGAATTGCTCAATCTCTACTGAAATAAAATGTAAAAGTGGCGCTGTTAACTTGAAAACTACCACTTCATGACATCACAAGGTGGAACGGAGCATTTTGAGGCTTGGAGATGTACAAAGTGATAATAAAATGCTACTCAAACATGGGTGAATGAAACAAAACACAACTCCATGTCTGTTTTTGAGGACGTAACAGCATTATAACACGGCTTTACGCTCACAAGAGTCAATTTTGTGTAATATCGGACCGTTTAAGTACATTTTTTGCTACTCTACGCACCTCTGAAATCTATAACCACGTCAGAATCCGGGTTCGTTTGCGCGGTGAAAGGTCTTTTAATTACAGCCATGACATGATAGTTATATTTAACCCATAATTTGGCAATGAGGTGACGCGAACCGTATTGATCCCTTTGCGTGTGTGTATTCCAGGCTCCCGTTCCCGTGGTTACTGTGGTCCTCTGTCAACGGTTTCAGCCCGGTGCAGGTCAGCTCCAACGGTCTCTTCTGCGCCATCGTGCTGCTCTTCATCATGCTGCTGTTCGTCATCATCTCCATCGCCGCGTGCAAGTGGCGTATGAGCAAACTGTTGGGCTTCATTATGTTCATGCTCTATTTCGTCTTCCTTGTGGTGAGCGTCATGCTGGAGAGTCGGGTCATCACCTGCCCCGTGACCATTTAAAGGGACCCCCCCCCCCCCCCACTACGCACCCACCGCCCACATAGTCCACACCTACTGCAAGCCCCGCCCATAAACCTCCCACTTTGGACCTAAAAAGACATCACGCGGCATAACGCTTCTACGGCAACGGGACGAACGCCTCAGAGATGTTTGTTGAGTTTGTGTATTACTCGTTTTTTTTCTTTATTTTTCATTTTCGGAGCAGGAATTACGGAGACAATATGCATGCCGTTAGTGTTGCTATTTTAGCTAAAGCGGAAAAGGCGATTTCCGGTGTTTTTAGTTGAACGATTGTGAATATAATTGTGAAACGGAAATTGAAAACGACCCCGCACGCTAACGGGGATCACGACGAACAAACTGTTGCCAAAGTGGATTCAGGAAATTACGGACGGCGCGGAAGAACTTTTAGCTTCAAAAATGAGCGTTAACGGGATCTGGACTCTTCGAACTGCAGGGGGCGCAACTCAGCTGAAGATGTTTTTCGTCATCCGCGCAGCACGGACCAGTTCCAGACCCTCTTCCTCGTCGCTTTCTCACCGCTGCAGGAGTTTTTCAAGAAGGGGGGGATGTTTTTTTCTCCGATGACTTAACAAATAGATTGAGTAGAAGTAGCAGTCGATGTATTGTAGCAGTATTCGTCCGTCCTCTTGCCAATCTGCGTTCGTTTTCTCACCGTACCCCCGTCTGTTTTTCGATGTACAGCGCTTCACGAGGCAACAAACGAAACGAAGATCTTAGGATTCAAAACAAATACAAGACACACACGCGCTTCTTCTGCTAACACACACTGAAAGGTAGTAAGGACAACGTTAGATTATTTAGAGTAGTCGATGTGTAGTACTTTGTAGAACTGGCCTGCATGTAAAAAGTGAAGCTGAACACAAAACGTCAGCAGAAAAATACAAATACAACCCCATTTGTGTAGAAAGTACCACTAATAACCAAACTTGTGCTATATTTCTTTACCAACTCAAGGTGCTTTGGTACGCACTTCACTCCACGGTCACAGTACAGGTTACACTAGCAGTATTTTACAGCAAAAAATATATCCTACGCCACTCTGTGTGTTTTGATACTGGACCTATAGAAGCATAATCTCTTTAAGAAAATGTGGAAACACAAACGAAAGAGCAATACTTTATACCACGTGCGTGTGTGTGTATGTGCGTGTGTCAGTGTTGAAACCCCATTTTGTCTGTAATCCCGATAGACCACGCCCCTCGTCCGCCGACATCTATTACCATTACACATGAACCTTTCCTTTAATTCTTCCTTTACCTCAAAGTAAAGTGTAAAAAATGTCGTAAATACTGTACGTGAGACTGAGGGGAAAATGCATGCAAAGATTAACGGGCTGGTTACCCTACAAGAGATGCTGCTACGGGGACGTTATGCATCCACTCACGCGAAATCAACTCTGTAAATAGGTCCTTTTGCAAAACCTATAGCTGGAACTTCTTTTTGTGCTCGTAGCGGGTACAAGTGGATGCACGTGTTGGACTGGTTTAGTCGGTGAAATGGTTAAATTTGCGTATTACCTACTGCATAGACTTTAGGTAAAGACGCCGCGGACCGGAACATTTGGTGCTTTCTACTGAAGAAATATCTGAACCAAGAAGAGGGTTTTGAAGTTAGTATTTAAGAAACGTGTACAAAGAAGTTGAGAAAATATATTGCAATTACATAATATAAATTGTAGATATTATCTTTGACAATATAATCTATATGTGTAAAAGAAAATTGTCTCTTTATGTAAAAACACAAAGTATATATAATAAAGATCATTCAAATATGCAACAGCGGCTTGACTCAGTGGCATCTTTGGATATTTTTTGGGTATTTTAACTGCAATTCTCTTTTGTATCTGCTTTGGCTTGTTATTTTTGTGGAAGAGTGCGCCATCTAGTGGGCACAGGTGAGTACTACGCTGCAGGTGCATGTTGTGTAATCTTGAGAAAAAGGAGGAATTTGTGAAGGAAAAATGAGATTGTAGATTGATTACAAAACATAAAGTGGTTAATTTTTCTGTTTTTAATTAGTTCAATTCAGTTTTAATATTGTAATTAATTTAAGAATGAAATTAACTCTGTATTTTGTAGGAGTAAAAAGTCTTAACTTTTAACATTAACTTTCAAACACAACCAGCAGTGGAACGTAACAAAGTAAAAGTGGTAAAATACTTATGTGAAATATTAAATGGATGCTTTTTACTTTTACTTCATTGCATCTGAGAGTATCTGTACTTTCTACTCCACTACATTTTTGAACAGGACTGAAAAGTGAAAAGTAAAAGTATTTTTATTATTATTTGAGACCTGCGGAAAAATCTGAGGGTTTATTTTTAACACGCTCATAATTTGAGCAAATAAAAATATACAAATAAAAACAGCGAGAAAAAAAACTACAACTTATATTGTTTCTGTTGAACAAAATTCCGCTCAAATCTTTATCAAAATCACCACATTTGAAGGTTTATTAGATCTGAAAATCGGCATGAAATACTTTTACTTTTTACTTTTTCAGTACATTTTTAAACAAGTACTCTAATATGTTTACTTAAGCAGATTTTTTCATGTGATACTTTTTTTTTTTGCTTTGGCGTCTGTACTTTTACTTAAGTAACAACACTGAGTACTTCTTCCACCGCTGAATACTGCGTGCTCACTTTTACGGCCATATTTTAATCCTAAGCTTCCAATCAAACAGTTGATTAAAGAAAATGAGGAAGATTTACGGCAGATGAAAGAGTCTTAGATCCTGAGTGTCCACTCCCAGTCCCGGCCTGCTGCGACACGTCCACGGTGACACGAGTTTGGTGGAAACTGGTTGGTTCTGGAGGCAAACTAAAAGAGAGGGGAAAAATACAAGTAAAAATACACAGCAAGAAGTATCAACTGAATCAAATAAAAGTGGATGGAGCTATTAGGGTTAGAGTTACTGCTGCCGCTACTGCTACTGCGTTTTGTTATTCATAAGCTTGAACCACTACTACTACTGCTACTACTACTGTTACACCTACTGCTGCTACTACTACTACTACTACTACTACTGCTACTACTACTGTTACACCTACTGCTGCCGCTACTACTACTACATTTTGTTATTCATACTCTTAAGCTACTGTTACTATTGCTATTACTACTGCTACTACTACTACTACCTCTAAGTGCAAGTACTAAGTTGCTGAGTACAGATACCGGAGCCAAAAATACTCAAGTAAAAGTAAAAAAAATCTACTACTAGTAAAAGTATTAAAGTAGCCACTTAAAAATGTACTTAAAGAGTAAAAAGTAAAAATATTTCACGCAGATTTTGAGTCTTATAAAGTTTCTGATGTGGTGATTTTGATATAAATTTCTGCTGAATTGTGTTCAACAGAAACAACTGAATTAATAATTTTTTTCTCTTTTTTTTTCAAAGTACGAACGTGTTAAAAATAAACCCTCAGACTTTTCAGCAGGACTCAGGCAATAATAAAAAATACTTTTACTTTTCGGGCCTGTTCAAAAATGTAGTGGAGTAGAAAGTACAGATACTGCTCTCAAATGTAGTGAAGTAGAAGTAAAAAGTATCCACTGTAAAATGTACTTAAATAAAGCACAGATACCTACAGTGTTTACTTAAGTACAGTGCTTTACTACTTTTACTTTGTTACATTCCACTGCTGCTTATGACCACCATAAATAAATAAATAAATAAATAAATAAATAAATAAATAAATAAATAAATAAATAAATAAATAAATAAATAAATAAATAAATAAATAAAAACATGTGTCACATTGGCTTTGGTCTGATTCTATTTTGTGACTTCTTCAAAACTGTGAATCACGTTTCAGATTTTCATTCCAGAGACACTGGTCATGGTTTGGTCACGAAATAATTGAATAAATATGTTTCCCGAGATTTAAGGGGAGCAAAGACCAGTGCATGAAGTACTCAACTGTGTCACAAGAAAACAGTATCAACAGCCTCATAAGAAAATATCTACTTAAGTAAAAGTATTAAAGTATCCGTTTCTAAGTGTAGTTTAAGAGTAAAAAGTGTTGTTCATATGTTAAAGTGTAAATATTGACTCAAAATGACACATATATTTTGTTCAACAGTAACAATACGAATCAATTTCTTAACTTTTCTTATGAATTTTGTGGATTTATTTGTGTTTTACTCAAAGCCGACACTTGAATTCGAAAAATGTAGTCAGGATTTTACCACGAACATGGTAAAAATAACCCCTCAAATCATATGAAAAGTACTTTTAACTTTTCAGTCCTGTTCAAAAATGTAGCGGAGTAGAAAGTACAGATACTGCTCTCAAATGTAGTGAGGTAAACGTAAAAAGCATCCACTGTAAAATGTACTTAAGTAAAGCACAGATACCTAAAGATTCTACTTAAGTACAGTGTTTTGCTCCTTGTACTTCATTACCTTCCAGCGCTGACAAAGACACAGGACAAACCATGTGAGTTGTCTGAAAGTCTTACGCAGCGACGTCATCGTAAAAAGTGCAGAGCTGGTTTTATTTTCACGACAGTGGTGACTGGGGTCTCTGGGGCTGAGTCACGACTTCACTCAGACTAAACTCACTCGAGTACTTCAGTGTGGGGATGTTTCAATTGGACACAGCTACGGCGATGAAATACTGTGGGAAAAGCAGTGGTGAAACATAACAAAGTGCAAGTAGTAAAGTACTTCAGAGCATATTTTCAGTGCATTTTGAAGCGGATACTTTTGACTTTTTCTTCTTCTTCTTAATTGTACTTTCTACTCCACTGCATTTTTGACACGTTCATACTTTGAGCAAACAAAAATAAAAACACACTACAAATAAAAACTGCAAAAAACAATTTATTCAGTTGTTTCTGTTGAACAAAATCACCAAGTCTGCGTTAAATACTTTTACTTTTTACTCTTTACGTACATTTTTAAACAGGTACTTTGCTACTTTTACTTATGTAGACTTTTCCATGTGCTACTTTTACTTTTACTTGAGTTTCTTTTGCTCTGGTATCTGTACTTTTACTTAAATAACTGCTTCTTCCACTGTCTAAAAAGTACCTCATCAGCCCTCAGCTAAAATCCATAACCCACAACATGAACAAAGGTGTTTTTTAATAACAGTTATCAGTCAAAACATAAAATAAATGAGTGGTTCCCAAGTGTTTTGTCCCCTTAAGCAATATCTCACCCTCATGCATACGCAATAACTTATGTAATAGTGATCTGTAAATATAAATCTGTCATTAATTATACTGTAATGTTTTCTTAAAGGGCCGGTGTTACGCTATTTTCTATGTTATAATGTTGTTTCCTCGTCACAAACAGACCTGGAGATGTGTTTCGTTTCATTCCCACACGTTTAAACGCACAAACACACCTGCGTTTTTAGGCTGAGCGCTTCTCTCAAACCGAAAACGCTCCGTTCCACCTCGTGATGTCATCATGTGGTAATACAGGAAGTGCTTGACTGTGTTTTTAAACTAAACACACCTTCATTTCTAGAATCATTTGGATCATATCGCTACTGGACTAAAGGTAAAAGCTAGTTGTTAAGTGGAAAACTACCACTTGATGACATCACGAGGTGGAACGGAGCGTTTTTGAGGTTCGGAGATGTTACAGACTAATAAACATGCGTGAATGAAACAAAACACACGCATTTTTGACGAGGTAACAGCATTTAAAGCTCAAAAAGGGTCAATTCTGCGTCATATCGGACCTTTAAGTATTGTATAAACGTATATCCAAATGCTATTCACTTTCACTTTTTGAAATATTTCCACGTACTCTCAAAAAAGTACTCTCTGACCTAGTTCCTGTAACCATAGTAAAGGAAACACTGCTGTAATTAGAGCGCTGCACTGGATCAAAACTTCCCAAAAGACGTGCTCACTGGACCAGAGGGTTTGGATTCACACCAACACGTTTTGACTCAGATCAGATGAGGTTTTTCGTCAGAGCAGGTGTAAAAACAGGTGTGACCCAGTTTATAGGGGTCATGTGACTTCTACACGTTTATATACAGGTGAATCGAAGTGTAGTGACAACATGGCTGCCTAAAACGTAACAGTTAAGAACGCGCTGCTCTCTATACGCTGGGGTGTATCAACAGTATTCCATAGAAAACCATAGAAATATTATCGAAAATACCAATTATATAATACAATTCTTCATGATATTAGGTTTATAGTGTGTTCAACCATAGAATTCTGTGCAAAGTGCTTTTGTTTTCAGGGCTTTTGGGTTGGAACAATAGTTTAAAGAAATAAGAGATTAAGATTTAAATACAGCAAGTTTGGGTTTCTGGAGAGGATTAGAGGATTAGATTCAATACGTATATCGTTTTTTTTTTCCATATTTTTTTTCGAAAACACCAAAAATTATATGTTTTGCAACTATAGACTGTGTAAAAGAAGTGGACCCACAGCGTTTAGCCAAAGTCAAATGAAGCTCATCGATGCTAGCGGTTATAGCGGCGAATTTGGAGCCGAGTTTCATACTTGGAATTACGACGGCGAGTCTCATAGCAACCAAAGAGCCAATCCGGAGCGAGGTTGTTGAAGGTAACGCCCCTTCCCGCCCGCACCGCTGGTTTAGGAGAGGGCAAGTGCTTAGCAACGCTGTCAATGCTAAACGGGAGCGACCTCGGGGAAAGAAGGCTCCTGATTTGTCTGTTATTAACCCTCATCTAGACTTTTTCTCTTTTCTGTGTTTTACGTTTAAGTGTTTTACAGAATAAGAAAGACATTAAAAACCACAATACAACACATCAAAACATAAATAATCACCATAAAAACAAGTTAAAATGGCATTATGAGTGAAAAGTGAGGTACTAACAACATGGGCCACATCAGCAAAGTGGATCAAATGTAAAATAAATCAAACAAATTTTAAAACTTGTTAATTAACTGTTTCTGTATTTATTACAAATATTGCATATGAATTTGCATAGATGTAAAAATATGGCTGTGTAACTGTGTATCTCCTGATAAATTGAGCTTTTAAGACCATCATACCTTTTAATTTACCCTGTCGAGGGCCACATAAAACGAAGCGGAGGGCCACATTTGGCTCGCGGGCCTTGAGTTTGACACATGTGACTTAGTACTTTAAAACAAGTGCTATTTTTCAGCAACAATTACACAAAATCAAACTTTAAATTTGCCCAAAAAAAGCCCATAATATAACGTATATTTCCTTTACGTGGCTCCACTTTTCCACCAAACCTTAGCCAAAAGAAATTACGCAAAACTTGAAATGCAAATAGTTCAGTTACATCACTCTTCTTATTAGCTCAAAGGTGACGTTGAACTCATTTATTATTTTCTCTGGCATGCGGCTTGACAATCCTTACCACATTATCTCAAAACGGTTTTTAATTCACCTATTTGGCCCAAAGACAAAAAACACATTTGGGACCTGCTCTGGTTACCATAATAAACAAGTGTAAAGACGTAATGGAAAGGCGAACCCGGCGTGCGTGCTCTGAGTCTCTTTGTACGCACAGGTATTTACTGAGTGGGAGGAGCAGGTGTGTCTGAGGAAGTGAGTCAGCTGAAAACCAAGGCGCCAAAGTCAACCACTACTACTACTGTACTAATACGACGGAGCTTTTCTAGTGGAGAGGCTGCAGCTTGAGACACTGTGTTCTGTTTTGGCTGGAATGTCCCACAATATGACTTTAAAGAGCCCGTTTTGAACCATTTTCTGATCTGTTTTGTAATGTTTCCGCGTCACAAACAGACCCGGAGTTGCGTTTTGTTTCATTCGCACATGTTTAACGCGCAAATCCTGCATGTTTAAGCGGAGTGCGATACTTTTTTGCGTACTTTTACTTAAGTACGTGCTTCTTCCACCGTCCAGAATGTACCTCATCGGCCCCCGCAGCTAAAATCCATAACGCACAAAAGGAACAAAAAGGCAAAAGCATAACGATTCTTTAGGCTGAGGTTTTTCTCAAACTGAAAACACGCCGTTCCACTTTGTGATGTCATCATGTGGTGATACAGGAAGTGCTCCGCTGTGTTTTTAAACTCCACCCACCTTCACTAGCATCATTTAGCGTCATCATTTCAGACCTAGCATTGCCAATCGCTATTAAACAAAAAGTAAAAGGTAGCAGTTAACTTGAAAATTACGACTTCACTTCATGACATCACAAGGTGGAACAGACCGTTTTGAGCTTTGGAGATGCAGACAGACTAATAATAAACGTGTGAATGAAAAAAAAACACAACTCCAGGTCTGTTTTTGAGGCGCTAACAGCATTCGAGTCAGTCCTCCACAATATTTTACCTTTAAACTAAACTCTTATTAGCAGTTACTCAGTTACAGTTGCGTTTTATATGAAAAAGCATCTTATTTTGAAAGGGTCGCGTCTCCACAGATAAAATCCGTAACTTCGCCGTGTCATGTCACCTGCTCGTCTCTTCGGACATAGCTATGCCACGATAACACATTTTGAAACTCGATATATATCACGACAGAGAAATATCACGATAATAAACGATAATATTGAAACTACTTTATGCCACTAATTAAGATTTTTAAACAATTTTTAATAAGACTGTTTCATTAAAAGACATGAGTTGTAGCAAAAAAACAGCAGAATGAACCAGTAGTTAGTCATAAAAGCGACTTACTCACCCCTCAACAGCTCAAATCTTATCGTATTACAACAAAAGTCCCCCAAATTTCCAAATATTTGCAAAGAAAAAGTACGAAAAGTAACTACTGAGGCACAAAATGTACTGTTCCACCTTCATTTACGGAACGATAAGTCAATATAGTAAAAAAAATAGTAAAAATCCAACACAAGAACGTGGTAGAACTCCTCCAGAAAAGTTACATAGCGCACTTTGAATCATTCACCGTGTTGTGTGGCTCAGTGGTAGAGCTGAAACACATATGCACAACAACTTTGCCACTTTTTTTTCCTTTTAAATGTACATTGTTTTTGTTCATATTAGTTTAT